>NC_138755.1:36833604-37433604 GCF_965113315.1 Podarcis vaucheri | reverse complement strand
TTCATTATGCGCCAACTATATTTAAATTGGTTTCTTGAGCTGCTATATCAGATGGATTAATCACGCTACCAAAGAGGCATAACAGAAGAGTGATATAAAGACACACATGTTTATTCTCTGGGAGGGCTGTGTGGCTTCAGATGAATATGCGGAATTGCTTGAGAGATGGGTGAGCCAGTCAGGTCCCTTTTAATTGGATTGACATCGTTTCTGCAAGGGCTCTTTTATTATAAATAGATCAGATAACAGCTAGTACGTTCTAACCTGGACACCAGCAAACATACTCCCCCCCACCCGCCGAAATGTATCTTTTATCTGTTTTTCAATATTGCCCAGTTTAATTTTCAACCTGAACATTTTCCTAACATTATTGGAAAGCTCCCTGTTTGATATGCTGTGCCAAGATTTTAATTAGCAAGGCTGTCGCTGCTAACACACCTTATGATGATGCTGAGCAGAGGAGGAGAGGAAATGAGAAATTCATATGCAGATCAGTTCACTGCACCTAGGAGAATGGATTCTGTGGATCAAAACTGGCTTTGAGGATCAGCTCCAGGTTTGACAAGGTCCTGGTGGAAGTGCCCTTTAATGGGACGCTCTTCTTCACTTTTGGGGCCTGGCACATGCAATTAGAGAGGTGAGTAAAGGACCCCTGACCATTAGGTCCAGTTGCGAATGACTCTGGGGTTGCGGCACTCATCTCGCTTTACTGGCCAAAGGAGCCGGCGTACAGCTTCTGGGTCATGTGGCCAGCATGGCGAACCAGAGCAGCGCACGGAAACGCCGTTTACCTTCCTGACGGAGTGGTACCTATTTATCTACTTGCACTTTGACAGGCTTTTGAACTGCTAGGTGGGCAGGAGCAGGGACCGAGCAACAGGAGCTCACCCCGTCGTGGGGATTCGAACCGCCGACCTTCTGATCGGCAAGTCCTAGGCTCAGTGGTTTAACCCACAGCGCCACCCGCATCCCAGAGAGGTGAGTAGCAGCCATCAAATTGTACTGGGCAGCTGACTCTAGCCTAGGGATGCCATAGGATGTTCCCAAATGATCAGCCACTGTGTGGAACAGAGCGCAACGTTTAGTGGGAAATAGCATTTCTCTGAATTTCGCTGAAACAATAACAAATGATACACACAAAAATACATGAGCCAGCACCAGCGCCGCACATGGAAACGCCGTTTACCTTCCCACTATAAAGCGGTACCTATTTATCTACTTGCACATAGGGGTGCTTTCGAACTGCTAGGTGGGCAGGAGCTGGGACCGAATGACAGGAGCTCACCCCGCCGCAGGGATTCGAACTGCCAACCTTACGATCAGCAAGTCCTAGGCGCTGAGGTTTTACCCACAGCGCCACCCGCGTCCCTAGGTTGCCTACCCCTGTGCTAATTTTTTGCTGCTGACTAGATCTTTATTGGGTTTAGATGGCATTTTACAGAAATTGTTGTTGGTGTTTTTTGCATTTTCTTTGTCTCACCCCTTTGCCTCCATGGCAACAGAGCTCATTCTTTGGATATGTAAATGGTGGCACTTAGGTGACCAACTAAGGCTGGTATCTCCCCCCAAAATTGGACCAACCAGTTCAGTGGCTTCTTCTACTAGATTCTAACCTCACAGATACAGGTTCATGGGCTTGGAAGGGACCCACAGATATCCAGTACCAATACATTCTCAAGGGTGCTGTGAACAGTTCCAAAACTCTGTCAAAAAGTGTGAAAATACATAATTTAAAAAATCATCTGCAACTCTTCATACACAATCAGTAAACAATGCCTTGCAACAAAAAAGCTAAGTAAGTTTTTTATATTCAATCCAGTTGTAATTCATCCACGTCACCCTACTAATCTAATTCTTTAAGATGACAGAAATGTTGAAGAATACATTTCCTATTGCTTTATTTTAGAGCTCAAAGTTGATTAGAATATTTTCATGAAGATTGGGTCTGAAAGACTTGACAAAGCCCTAACTAAGCTCATTCATTCCAGTCAAATGGTCCTCAGACAAAATTGTTATCTTCTCAAAAACAGCAACAGATTTGCTTTGAAGTTTAATAAACCTGTTCTCAGCCTTCACTGGCTTCATCTCTTAATGCCAGGAACAGAAGGTATTTAATAGGCTGAAGTAGAAACATATGTCCCTTTTCCCACTGCCTTTATCATATGAAACTGGGCATCATTAAATAGATACCTTTCCTACTTTCTCCCTCAGTTCAAATAAACACATAAGCTTTGTTCATGTTTCCACAAGGGCCAACACTGGTGCCGAAATCCAGCATCGCCTGAGCTCTGCGAGTGCGGCTTTCTCCCAATTGAAATACAGAGTGTTTGAGGACCGGAACATTCACAGGGAAACCAAAATGCTTGATTACAAAGCTATTGTACTACCAAGCTTACTATATGCTTGTGAAACATGGACCACTTATAAAAGCCATCTCCAACTCCTCAAAAGATTCCATCAACGGTGTCTCCGAAAATTTGTACACATCACTTGTGAAGACAGACAAACTAATATCAGTGTACTGGAAGAAGCAAAGATCATCAGTGTCGAAGCAATGATTCTTCAACATCATCTTTGTTGGACTGGTCATGTTGTGTGGATGTCTGATGATCGTCTTCCAAAGCAACTACTCTATTCCAAACTTAAAAATGGAAAGCATAATGCTGGTGGTCAACAAAAGAGGTATAAAGACTGTCTCAAGGCAAATCTAAAAAAATGTAGTATAAACACCAACAACTGGGAAACACTGGCCTGCAAGCGCTCTAGTTGGAGAACAGCCTTTACCAAAGGTGTCATGGGCTTTGAAGACACTCGAACACAGGACGCAAGGGAGAAACGTGCTTGGTTGTCGAACACCTTGGTAATCGTACGTTTCTGCTCCTGAACTATCAAAACCTGGAAGTGAGTGATCCTGTTTTTGAACGTTTTTTTGGAAGCTGAACATCCAATGTGGCTGTCACGGCTTCTGATTGGCTGCAGAAGTTTCCTGCAGCCAATCAGAAGCCACTCTTTGGTTTCAGAATGTTTTGGAAGTCAAACGGACTTCCAGAACTGATTCCGTTCAACTTCCAAGGTACGACTGTACTGAGAAATGTTAATTGAAGAAAGATAACAGAAAATGAATTTTCAATCCCCTCCTTCCTCTGAGAGTTCCCCGTCCACCTTGAAAAACCACCCCAAGGAGCTGTGGGAAACTCCTGAAACAGTGTGGGATGGGGTACAAGGAGCTGCAATGAGAAAGGGAAATTACCACAAACTGGGGAGCGGTGCCTTGCATGAATGGAGCTCCCCTGTCCCCCTAGGGGATGTGCATTCATTTCTTAGCTGAAATGAAAGCACATCCTGAACTAAATGTCACCAATTGAACCAAATGAGTGCCATGAATAACAAATGGATAGGAATACGATTTGTTTCCATTAATCTGTTTGTACCCGTTCAACAGTCATTTGTGGGCTTCTTCCACAATGCCCTTACTGTAATATTGCAATACTAGGAAACAAGAGGGGAGGTGAATTATTTTCAGCTGAATGATCCAAAGCAATGTAACGTTTGGGGAAAAGAAAATGGCAGCTTCCGAAAGTAGCTCTGCTGCCTCTGCGGCAGGGAATGCCACCCAAAAAAGCAAATGAAAGCAAATGTGAGTGGTAATGAGACAAATGTGCATTTAACAAGTGCATAACAAACCAGATGTGATTGTTACAAAAGGATTTTGAAAGACTTGCAAAGCCCTCCTTAATAATGAAAATGATTGGAATAATGAAACTCCCCCCCTTGCACACCCTGAATGCAAGTTTACATTAAAGGAAAATGGCAAGCTGAAAAATATGGCAGGGATTATGCTGCTTTAGGGCTGCACTTCTTGGTTTGGGAGATGATGTCATAAGCAGAACACAATGGATCATGATGTGGTTGCACGCCACCCCAAACTCTGAGCGGTGCAAAATTCCAGGGCTTCCAGGCACTTACCCAGGGTTCATGTTTCCTTTTGGAAATGAGGCACAGTGGAGACTGTGGTGTCTTTAAGATATATGGTTTATTTACACATATATACCGCCAGAGTCTGCAATGGAGGGTTTCATTGCATCAGCACCCAAAAATTGCTTCTCCCATAGCCACAATCCTGGATGCAAGCAGAAATCAGCCACAACTCTCTCTCTCTCTCTCTCTCTCTCTCTCTCTCTCTCTCTCTCTCTCTCTCTCTTCAGCCTGCATTCTCTGAACCCGCTTCTACTTCACATAACAGCAAACACTTTTTTCTTTCTAACCATCTAAGAGGTGGTGGAGGGGCTCCACCCATTTGTCATCTGGCATAGAGCCCCCTTTATTTTGTTCTCTTAATGGCTCACCACCTTTGCTTTGTTTTCTTAAGAAACCATCACTCAGGCTGACCTGCCTATTCCAGCAATCGAATCGCTGCTGGATACAGGAATCAGAAGAGGATCCAGGCATTCAGCCCTACCTCAAACTCCTAACAATATATTTGCTTTGAGAATCCTCCTCCGAAGAATGCCAGAAAATAAATTGCAAATGCAGAAAATGCTTGTTCTGTTCATTCGCTCATCAAATGTTATGCAGAGCAACCTTTCAGCTGCAGCAATGCTAGCATAACATGGATTTTAAACAAACTCCTTTGTATTGCCTTATAAACTGGTTGTTGAACATTAAGCCCCAAGACTTCCAGGCAAATGGGAACTTGAACTGTATGTGTATTTTAAATCTTGAGTTTTCAAATTGAACAGCATGGTTTATATTGAGTGTACATTGCTCTCGGTTTATTTATTTAATGGAATCCCCTTTTCCATATAAAACTGAATTTCAGTTATTTGATAAGGTTACCAAGCGAGTAGATAGGCGCCTCTCTTTTCCCCCTGCACATCTACAGCAAAATCAGCAGAAGCAAACTTTTGCTTTGCGATGGCAAAACTTGAATAAATATGTAATCACCATCACATCTTACAGGATCAGCTGAATGCAAACAAAGACTTGTGTCTAGGAAGAAGAGGTTTTAAAATAGGTGGCATTTATTTATTTATTTATTTATTTATAGCTACGTATGGAGTAGCGTATAAGAGTGTGTGCAGAAGTTTCTGGTTTGAGGTCCACCAATGGTGTGATTAGCAATGACAAACCTAGACAGCATCTTAAAAAGCAGAGGCATCACCTTGCCAACAAAGGTCCGTATAGTTAAAGCTATGGTTTTCCCAGTAGTGATGTATGGAAGTGAGAGCTGGACCATAAAGAAGGCTGATCACTGAAGAATGGATGCTTTTGAATTCTGGTGCTGGAGGAGACTCTTGAGAGTCCCATGGATTGCAAGAAGATTAAACCTCTCCATTCTGAAGGAAATCAGCCCTGAGTGCTCACTGGAAGGACAGATCGTCAAGCTGAGGCTCCAATACTTTGGCCACCTCATGAGAAGAGAAGACTCCCTGGAAAAGACCCTGATGCTGGGAAAGATGGAGGGCACAAGGAAAAGGGGATGACAGAGGATGAGATGGTTGGACAGTGTTCTCGAAGCTACCAGCATGAGTTTGACCAAACTGCGGCAGGCAGTGGAAGACAGGAGTGCCTGGCATGCTCTGGTCCACGGGGTCACAAAGAGTTGGACACGACTAAACAACTAAACAACAACAATGGTGTGATTCTCAGCCACAATGCCACTAGGTGTGTGTAGTGGTTAAGAGCGGTAGTCTCGTAATCTGGGGAACCAGGTTCGCGTCTCCGCTCCTCCACCTGCAGCTGCTGGGTGACCTTGGGCTAGTCACACTTCTCTGACGTCTCTCAGCCCCACTCACCTCCCAGAGTGTTTGTTGTGGGGGAGGAAGGGAAAGGAGAATGTTAGCTGCTTTGAGACTCCTTAGGGTAGTGATAAAGCAGGATATCAAATCCAAACTCCTCTCTTCTTCTCTTCTAGGTGGCTATGATTCTCTCTCGGCTGCCCACCACCAGCACTGCTGTCACCATCTGCAAAAATCAGGATCATAATGATGGTCTATGTTATACAGCGGTGCTGTTGTGAGGGATGAGTGAAAGCCATTTCACATACCCTGCAGAGAGGTGTCACTTTGCTGGAAGCTGAGTCTGTAGCCAGTGATAATTGTCACCCGGCGCTGTCCCTAGAGGTGTTCACAATCTGGGTATCTGGGTACATAAGCAGTTGAGAAGGACAGTTGTACAGATATCCACATGTGACATTCAACAAGTTTGTATACTTCTGTACAAAACAGCTGAGTTGCACCTGTGTTCAGTGTAACATGTGAGCAAGTCTTCTCCCATCATTTCAGCCCCTGGCAATTTTTAAAATTATTTTGCTAGGCACCTGGAGGGTATTAGCGGTCTAGCTTTTTAGTGGTTGTTTCTGTTGTGTCGAATGGAGCTGGCTATTCCATGTTTTCACTGATAGTTAATGGCAGTGGTTTTCAAAGGGTGTGGTGTGCCACACTGGTGTGGCAGGAGAGCATGGCAAGTGTGGCAGGCAGATTCAAGGACAATCAAAGAAACATCTAAACACTTCAGTGTAGTATCAAAATATTTTCTTTTTTGTGGATATCGATAGATATATTTTCAAAATGAGAGCAAGTGCACTGAGTAATACTGAAGACAATCCTAGTTCTGACCTGGAATTGCCATTTGAACAGAGCATTGGAGAAGACTCGTTCAGAATTATATTTGGGGGATGATTCATGTTCTTACATAGTTGCTTTGTTTTATACTTTTGGGATGCCCCGTGGTCATATTATAAAGCAGTTGTGTTCTGTGTTATAAATCAAGCACTGCTAGGAGTTCTTTTTGTTTTCCAATGTATTTCTTACCAATTAAAAATTCGGTGTGATGCAAGCAAATTTTTATTCTAAAAGTCTGGCACAGAGAATAAAAAAAATCCTTCCAGTAGCACCTTAGAGACCAACTAAGTTTGTTATTGGTATGAGTTTTCGTGTGCATGCTACTGGAAGGAATTTTTTTATTTTGTTTCGACTACGGCAGACCAACATGGCTACCTACCTGCAACTGACACAGAGAAAAAAGTTTAAGAACCACCACTTTTACATTGTCATTTTATATTTCGCTTCTCCTGTAAATCGCTTTGGGGCTCCTTTCAGCGTCGAGAAGCGATAAATAAAATTTAATAAACGCAACTAACTAGCTGCTGTTTTGAAAATGCTAATGGGACCTTAACTCAGTTGTAACGGCTCGGCTTTCACCCTTCAGATGTAAAAAAGAAAAGACAAGGGGAATGAGATCTCTGAGCCTTCCCATTTGGCACTGTTGCCCCTTGAAATCTTCAAGAGGAATTGAAGTCCTGCTCCAATGGGGGCTGTTAAGACCCACAGCAAATGAATAATTTAAGCTTAGCCTTCCTCTCCCCTGTTTATCACTCTTCACGTTCACTTCCCAGATGACTATTACAGCCTCGGCTTTTATTTTTATATCTGCTCTATTGGTTTGGAATGTGGATCTCATTTCCTCTCTTGTGTTTATTCATTTGCTGAGCTGACTCATTACGCTCCTGGACAGCAAACTACCTGCAGCTCCTGCACGGGGAACTGGAGTTTGCATGAAAAAATACATGCCGTGCAACTTATGAATAGTTTATTAAGGGCTAACCAGGCAAGATGGCTGTCCGCAGAAGTACATGCCAGACTTAGGTGTGAGGTGGCAGAGATGGCTGAAAACCCCAGCTTGGGCTTCGTTTTCAAACTTTCAGCAGAGATCTGAGAAATTTGCTACTCTTACAAAAGTTGTTGTCAGGGCTGGCCCAAGACAGTTTGCTGCCTATGGCGAAGGACAAGATGGCACCTTCATTTCATGTACTGACTGGATGGGCAGTGGAATCTTATTTTGACATGGATGATGGGCATAGGAGCCAACTCCTGGGGGCTAAGGTCCCTTCGGCTCCCCCCAATAAAATAGTTGAGGGGGCTGAGCAGCCCCCTCCCCAGTTGGTGGGCATTGCCCTTCAAATGGTTTGTGTGCACCACGTCATATGACTGGTTCTCCAAGGTGGCACTTACCTGGCATCCCCCAATATTTTATTCAAGTTGGCACCCCTGAGGATGGGGCAGCAGGCTAGCTAGGGGGCAACAGGGCAGGCTGCCCCCCAACACCTTACTACCCCTTCTGGAAACAACTGCCTCATTGGGAAGGCCAGCTTTCGTTGCTCTCATTTCGCTTTGCCACACATTTCACTTCCTGAGAAATTCTGTGGTAACATTGCTGGTGGAGGTAGTAGTGCCAAGTGGAACTATAGAAGTACTTACTGAGCTGCAACCTAGACTGTGGGAATGTTGTAGATACCAGGAGAGGATAAATAGATTAAATATCACCCTTCCTAACCTACACGAGTGAGTCATACAGCAGAGTTCATTCCCCAATATATAGCAGGAAGGTTGTTGGTAGATTTGTTTGAATCTCTTTACTTAAGCAATCCAATCTGGCTTTTTTCAGATTGGAGTATATTCCTGGCAAGAGCCCTTTTATCCCTCCTAAAAAGAATAAAGACACAAGAAGCTTCTTTTAAAAGTAATAAGAAGTTTACTCACATTCAGTTCACAGTTGGATCCCTGAAGGCAGGCTTTAGCTTGTAGTTACAGATACAGTGTGGCTTATATCCTTGTAAGGATGGGCCCATGTTCTGCTGGCAGAGAGCCAGCAGTGCAGTCCAAGAGAAGAAAAGGCAGCAAAAGAGGAAGGTGCCTGCATGACTGAACCTTTTCTTAGGTCTGCAAGGGCCACGCCCACCTACCTGGTCACATGCAAGGGGAGGATGCTCCAGACCAGGTGTAACAGGAAGTTCAACTGGCTGGATCAACACCCCCCTGTCTGTGTCCACTCTAGGCAAACAAGAAGTGTTGCACAGTGGTGCCCCACAAGACGAATGCCTCGCAAGACGGAAAACTCGCTAGACGAAAGAGTTTTCCATTTTGGAGGTGCTTCGCAAAACGAATTTCCTATGGGCTTGCTTCGCAAGACGACAATGTCTTGTGAGTTCCTGCTGGTTTTTTCCCTTCCCCCCCTTTTTCTAAGCCGCTAAGCCACTTATCAGCTGATCTGATCAGCAGACAAGCCGCTAAAAGCCGCTAATAGCGCTAATCCGCTAATCCGTCAATGGGCTTGCTTCGCAAGACAAAAAAACCGCTAGACGAAGAGAATCACAGAACGGATTCTTTTCGTCTTGCGAGGCACCACTGTACTTGATTGCTTATGCTACTTTCCATATAGACAGGGCCCTATGTTGACAATTATAACAGCACTAGATATAAATAGCATAGAACATGTTAGACACCTCATAAATAATATGTCTATCCCACTTTTTCTCCAAGGAGCTCAAAGTGGCACACATGGTTTTCCTCCTCCCCATTGCATCCTCACAACAACCCTGTGAGGTACATTAGGCTAAGAGACAGTGACTTGCCCAAGGCCATCCAGTGAACTCCATGGCTGAGTGGAGGTTCAAGCCCTGGTCTCCCAGGTCCTAGTCCAACACTCTAACCACTACACAGGGTGATGTACCCACCTTAACAGTTGTGTTAGTGGCTTCCAGATGTTTTTGGCTAGATCTTAAAGCAGCCACAGCCAGTCTGGTCAATAACTGGAGATGTAGTCTAATAACACCCGAAGGACACCAGCCTGGGGAAGACCAGTCTCAGGTGATGTTATGTACTGAGTTGAATGCAGCTGTCTGATTGGTCCTAGAACAATAGGATCCAAGTTGCAGCAGTCTGATTGGTCCTAGAACAATAGGATTCAGAATGCAGCAGTATGATTGGTTGGCAGGAACCACCCAATCATGCCCCAGATATAAGTGAATCCACAACCTGATTGGCTTACAGTAGAATTCAAGAATTAACCAATCATGTGCAGCCCATTGTGTAAATAATGTATATAAAGCAAATACTTTGAGGGGACTTTCATTCATTCCTCCTCAGCACTATGAGCTGAATAAAGAGCATGAAATCACTTTGCGACTCTGAGTATATTTCAGGTGAAGTACAACCTCTGTCCATGGTGTTAGATCTCTGGTGGCCCATTTGCACACATGCAAGTCACCATGATTACTTGTGATATAATTGTGATACCCTCCATGGCTGACGCATGGTCTGATATCTTCTGCCAATTCATGGAGGTTTTTTCTTGCTCCATATGTGCCAACACCCTGCAGGTTCTGTACAGAGTAATTGGTGCACAACCATAAATGTGTTCTTTTTATGCTCAGAGGATCTATTTTCATGATTGTTTTAAAGAATTCATGATGACCCAATGTTTCTTTATGGGCAACATAAAATCCAATTAGAGGAGCTCTCTGCTGCATTCATTATGCCTCAGTTTATTGTATAACATTGCATATTTATTCTAATGCCAGAGTTAAAAAGAATTTAAGAATAAGGCTCGCACTAGAAACAACAGTTAATCACTCCGATTATGTTTAAGGATACAGTGCGTCTAAATGGCACCATAAAACACATGTTCCTTGTTTGAAATGTTGTGAGCCGTAAGTGATGAAGCATCTGCTCAAATGGCAAAGTGTTCCTTGGCTGCTTCTCGTCAAGGCTGTGCTGGTATTAAAATGAAGGTTTAAATATGGTGTGTAATGATGAATCTGTAGGGCTGGGAAGGTGTAACCCTGCAATAGGTTCATTATCAAAAGACACTTCTCACCCCAGTGGTGACAGAACAAAAAAATGCAAAATGGGGTCTATATTTCCCAGATGCTGTAAAATGGCTCTGTTAATCCCACTTTTGAGAAATCATCGATGTGATCAGCTCACAGGAGCAAATGCAAGTTGCTGGAGAAATCGACATGGATTGGAGAGGAAAGGGAAACAGTTCACCAGTTATTCTTTCATTTATATAAAGGTAAAGGTAAAGGGACCCCTGACCATTAGGTCCAGTCGTGACCGACTCTGGGGTTGCGGCGCTCATCTCGCTTTATTGGCCGAAGGAGCCGGCGTACAGCTTCCAGGTCACGTGGCCACCATGACTAAGCCGCTTCTGATGAACCAGAGCAGCGCACAGAAACACCGTTTACCTTCCCGCCAGAGCGGTACCTATTTATCTACTTGTACTTTGACGTGCTTTCAAACTGCTAGGTTGGCAGGAGCAGGGACCAAGCAACGGGAGCTCACCCCGTCGTGGGGATTCGAACCGCCGACCTTCTGATCGGCAAGTCCTAGTCTCTGTGGTTTAACCCACAGCGCCACCTGTGTCCCATTTCATTTATATGCCACGCCGCAATTTAAAAAATACTTCAAGTTATGTCTAGTGGTGCTGCAAGTCAGTCAGGTTTGCAATCCTTGGGTTGGAATGCAAATCTCAGTGACTTGCAATACCTGTCTAAAATCTGAGGCAAGCGTTTTATAATCCTTTGCAGCTGACATTCTCAATCTGTGCGAGAGAAGAACCTCTCCCATCCCTGTTGATGCTTGACTGTCACAGGAAGGGAGATCCATCAGGTGCCCTGGGAAAATTGTTTTCCCCGGGGCTCCCAACACCTGAGATGCTGCTATTGTAGAGTTCCAAGCGTTAGGGAGGAGAGACCCACCACCACTACCATCTTTGCAGCAGCAGTAGCCAGGTAAGAGGAGATTTGAGGGCCCAGATGGGCAATCTGCTACTGCCAATGCTTGATTGAAAGTTTTGAGGAAGGATAGAGGCTCATATAGGGAAAAGAATTCAGGACCCACATTGCTGCCATTGTTATATTCTGTAGTGTAAAGGTAAAGGTAAAGGGACCACTGACCATTAGGTCCAGTCATGACCGACTCTGGGGTTGCGGCACTCATCTCGCTTTACTGGCCAAAGGAGCCGGTGTACAGCTTCCGGGTCATGTGGCCAGCATGACTAAGCCGCTTCTGGCGAACCAGAGCAGCACACAGAAATGCCGTTTACCTTCCCGCCAGAGCAGTACCTATTTATCTACTTGCACTCTAACGTGCTTTCGAATTGCTAGGTTGGCAGGAGCTGGGACCGAGGAACGGGAGCTCACCCCGTCACGGGGGTTCAAACCGCCAACCTTCTGATCAGCAAGTCCTAGGTTCTGTGGTTTAACCCATAGTGCCACCCGCGTCCAGTTTCTGTAGTGTAGTGGGTTTAAAAATGAGCTCACAGTAAAAAATTACCGATTAGTTGAGCTTAATTACAAATCTGGGGGCATCCATCAATAGTTATGAGTTAGTCCACCCCCTAGAGCCTCATGGAACTGTGTGGAGGAGTTAAGGAAGGAATAATTTGGGAGAAATTGCACACACTGGGTTTTGCAGCAAATGTACACAGCAAGTCAAAAATAGCTTTTCAGCTAACACTAAAATGTAGGCGTGAATTTGAAAAGTGTGCTACCTTTCAGCTTTGGTTATGCCCCTCCCCCATTTTGCTACTTACCACAACCTTTGCTGAAATGTAATAATTATTATTGAAGTGCTTTATAAAGCATAAGCACGAAGGAGCGGTCTCTGTCCCAAGCTAACACTAAAGTTACACACCTGGGCTCAGAGAAACTCTTAGGAAATGGTGATTGTGGGTGGGACTGCAGTTTTGTTCCGCAGTGTGGCCACCCTCCCTGGAAAATGTTATAAAACGAAGGATCCATCACTTGCTGCAAGGGATAGGAGGGAAATGAAATTCAGTTCACATTGAAAGGTGAGCCTACCTAATTCATGCTTCCCGAAACAATACATAAATTCGAACAGAGCCATCCTTAGAGATCTTTACATCTCTGAATATTGCAATGTAGTTCTTCAGACATGGGTGGTGCCGTGGTCTAAACCACTGAGCCTCTTGGGCTTGCTGATCAGAAGGTCGGTGGTTCGAATCCACATGACGGTGTGAGCTCCCATTGCTCTGCCCCAGCTCCTGCCAACCTAGCAGTTTGAAAGCACACCAGTGCAAGTAGATAAACAAGTACTGCTTTGGCAGGAAGGTAAATGGCGTTTCTATGCGCTCTGGCTTCCATCATGGTGTTCCATTGCACCAAAAGCGGTTTAGTCATGCTGGCACATGACCTAGTGGACAAAAGCCAGCTCCCTTGGCCTGAAGCCAGATGAGCGCCGCACCCCATAGCCCCCTGTGACTGGACTTAACCATCCAGGGGTCCTTTATCTTTCCTTTACATTTTTACAGTGAGCATAACAATATATATATATATATTAGCAAAAAAAAAAAAGTAGAAAAATGCATTATACATGGGGAAATTGCTTTGAAATTGGACAAAATTGCATACAAGTGTGTATATTGGGGGGAAATTCACACTAAAGTGCTGAAGAATTTTCATGGGGACTTTAAAAAGAAAAAAATGAACGTGGAAATAGGGAGAAGCGAAGATCAACCATGTTCTTTAGCTTCCTGAGTGGTGTGTTCTCTAAGCCTCCTATGGCAGCTTCCATCGGTTGTTATCTGTCATGACCCCAAAGCCTGGCAGAGGCCAAGACACTAAGTCGGAGGCTACAGGGCTACCATTTAAGGAGTCAGACCAGGTTCCTTGCCTTTTCACATTATTATTGTTCTAAACAGAATGTGTGTGTGTGTGTGTGTGTGTGTGTGAGAGAGAGAGAGAGAGAGAGAGAGAGAGAGAGAGAGAGAATACAACCAAGTAGCTGACTGTCTCACAAGACTTTTTTTTATTGAAACACAACTGATAGAGAAGAGGTTTTCTGTAATTTGGAGGGTGAACCATGACATCCCTTGACAAATATAAGAGAAATTGTTCATTCACTTTCCCTGAATTTGCTTGCCCTCAGTCCAGATTTTTCCTTTCTTTGCTATCATTTGCAAACTTTCTGTCCCTTAACCCTTCCAACCTTTCCCATTAAACTTGCCGTACAAAGGACAGAGATCTCTCAAGAACTGAAAAGGTGTCGTGGTTCCTCTATTGGCAATACAGAATTTGAAAACTATTAGTAGGGTGCAACCTACTTTTATAGAAATCACAGTTTATTGTTAATTAAATGTTGGGATCCCAACATTAATGGTCTCCTTGTTGCCCTTTCAATGCACTCCTGACTTCATTGCTGTCTAATTGGATGAAGGTTTTCCTAATATAACCCAGATCATTATATTAAATAATGCTCTAGTGAATGCAGTGGTGGCTGGTGCCCATTAGGCAGGTCAGAAGGCAGAGGGACCAACAGTAGGTGGAGCTAGAGACAAAGAGGCAACTAATTCTTGTTTTGTCCATCTCCCCTTCGCTGCTGATTTCTGCAAGGGGCAACTCTGACATGGAGGAATCTGACAAGCAGGTCCCCCCGTGGTAACGATAGAAGGTTTTGCCGGTTTGGGTTCTCTTAGTCTACCATTTCCTCAACCTTAAATTCAGTTCTCCACATGTTGCAGCAATTTGTGGCCCCCCCCACCTCTAAAGCCTCGTGAAAATTCACCAGCACTTTAGTGCGCATTTCTCCTCATTAACACATTTTTGTATGCAGGTTTGACGAAAGTGCACATTTTTGCAAAGCAATTTCCCATAAAATAATGCATGTTTGCCAGTATCTTTATTTATACAATGCTTTCATCTGATCGATGCATTTTTGTAAACATTGGTTGGTTGGAGAAGTGCTTCACAACATTCGGGCAAGCGTGAATATCGAATGATTGTTGCGGGAACTGTGAATTTGATAGATTTGGATTTACATGTGAACTGAATTGACTTCCTCCTCCATCCCTACCACTGGAGTGGTCCTAAGTAAGTGGAAAGGGCAGATGGGGCAGACTGAGGGTGGTGGGGCTGAGGCCTCTGCTGGCCTAAATGCCTTCTGCTTGTGAAGATCTCGCCTGAGCTGTCTGGTCTTTCATGAACTGGCCCTTCAACTTGTCCCACTTCGAACTTGCACTTTTTTTACTATCACTTTAGCTTTCCATTCATTGTGCTTCCTCCTTGTAATGAGGAACACCATTGATTCTTTTGATTAGAGCTACACGTTTTCCAATTCAGACCTTGGGAGAGATGTGACAAGTCTGAGATGCACCTGAATTGTGAATAAAGTGTAGCTAGCGTTTGCTCAGCTCAATTTCCATGCAAGTTACTTGTCAGGGACTCCAGAGCTCTCTCCAGGCAGGATCATTGTGTGATGGGTGTGCTCTACACCAAAGTGAGGAACTTCAGATCTGGGAGCCAAATATGGGCCTGCATTTCTCTTTCTGGCCCTTGAGACTGTCCCCATGCTACGCCATCTTCACCAGGATACATCCCTTGCCAGCCCTGGCAACTCATCCCTCACCAACTCTATCCCTTACCAACTCTATATCCATCTGGCATTACATCCCTCACCATCTCCATGGCATCCTCAAGTTATTTCTCCTGCCTGGGACAGATGTTTGTGTAGAAACAGCAGACTTTGCACAGCTTCAATGTATCCAACTGTAGACACCCTATCCTCTGTCCACGTTTGCCTCTGGCTCCATCCACCATTGACATGTTTCCTCCTCCTCCCTTTGGAAGGCAGTGCAGCCCCCAAGTTGAAAACAGAAGCTTGAAACAGCAGTGTATCAAGTAGCCTTATTCCCTGGCCTCCGCACCAAGAGTGTGAATGTCTGTAGTGACAGAGCCTTTGCATATAAAGCTCTACATGTGGATACTCAGTGTTTTCCAGCTCCTTGCCTAATAACCCATAAACGACATTTTAATTCTTTGCAGTGTCCATCCTTAGTCACCTTGTGATCAACAAAAGTCTGTGATCTGTGTCCTTTTCAGGGGGTTTTCTACTGACGGATCTCCAAATAAAATTACTACTTGCTTAATCCCTAAGTGCATGACGTTACACATGGGATTACTGATTTCCATTCTGTCTCTCTTGCTCCAGTATATGAGGTCATCCAATCCAATTCATCTTTGTCTGTGCAGCTCAATGGGCAAATGACGAAACATGCCATGCACTTAGCTATTTATCATACCAAATAAAAATATTCACTTCTCCTCTCCTCCCCGCCCCCATTGATTTACTGAATTGCTGAAGTCAACCCTTCTGGAAGTATCCTTGTTTTCCAACTAGCAATTTTTGCTCCTTGATCTTCCCATTTCATCTGAGTCAGAGGAGACGAACCCCTAAGGAGAAGCATTCTCTAACCTTTTATGGAGTCCTCATTTATCTGCATTGCCATTGCCCAATTTGCTTTAATCATCTTGCCCTGCAGGTTCATGACGGCTTGCCACCATCATTCATTCCTGCTCTTATCTTTTTTCATCTCAGTCCTGAGCCATGATGACTGGGCCTGCCACTTAGCTTCCCTCCAGATGCAAATATATTATCTTGCGCATCTCCCCGCACTGCTTTCTGCTGTCACAGATGGTCTTCCAGCCAAGCTCTCCCAGCTGGCTTCCCAGACTCGCGTCCACAGGCCTGATTCAGCAAAGCTTTGCTGAGATCAGTTGTGTTGCAGCTCAAGTCAGAACAAATGCAGACCATCCAGCGTGATCATGCGCCTGCACTGGGAAATGGGCCCTGAAGCCTCAGAGAACCTGCAAAGCAGGTCTAGAGCTAAGTGTGCTTCTCCTCCTGTTCACAAAGTTCAAATGAATGCGTGAGTCCCCTGGTGCGACCTCATCACTGTATTGTACTATAGTGAATCCTCCTAAGTCTTGCAGTCACTCTGCTCTTAATGCTGCTGTTGTCCTTATCTTCACTTTGCTGATGCTTCTTTTAATGTTGCTATTAGGAGGGAAACAGAGTGCTTGAGAGCAGGGTGGCCATGTGTCCTACTTTACAGTGTCCTCTATTTGAAGGGCAGTCCAGCTAGGCATGGAGGAAAAATTCAACTCAGTTTGCATTTGAACCTAGCAGATTCACACTTTTTGGAACAACATGTGAACCAAACTCTTGAGTTGGGAGACTTCCTAGGGAGGTTTGCCGCTTTTTTTGATATTATTATTTTTGTATCTTTATTTTAGATCTTATCATGTTTTTGGTGGAAATTGTTTCATTTTGTTGTTTACTTTCTGTTTTCTTTATTGTTGATGACTACTTTAGTTCTGTTTGCAGTTATGCATTTTTCTGCATGTTATAAGCATTGTGTCATGGAAAGACACAATAAAAATAAAATTATGTATGTATGCATGCATGAAACATAGCCATCCTTTGAAATTTTGCCTGCATTTATTTTACTGCTGTTGCTGCTGAGAACTGATGCAAGACTAGGAGTAAGTAAATTATATTTTAAACTTACTTCTCAGTCTGTTGTCTGATTGGAAGCACAGGAGTTAGGCTGTGAATCTAAACTCAGCCCCGCATTTTAAACGAAGCAGTAAGCCGATCTCTTTGTATGTTCAGCCCACCCATTTGGGTGCTGGAAGAGATAAATTGCAATTAATATATCCTCCACTACCTATTAAAGCCCACCGCACAAAAGAGGTTGGGAGCCACTGGAGCTGTTGTAGCAAAAGAGACACATTCGCCCTATAACCAGCCCCAGCCAACAATCTGGCTGCAGCTCTTTGAGCTGGTTGAAGTTTCTAAGCACTTAAGTTTCATTTCAGCAGAAGGTGATTTGGTTTCTTAATACAATATGGTATCAAGTATATTTTCTCAATTCACGATAGTGAGCTGCTGGTGTGTCCCCCCCCCCAACTACTTCCCCAGAAGCAGAAGAACAAAAAAATGGCAACGCTTCCAGTGGATTTCTGACAAGCCCAAGACATTTGAGCAGAACTCCTTTGTGCGCCTGCTAGCCTTCATCACAATGGTTTCCATTCTGTTCCTTGTTTAAGAAATGGACTGACTGGCTAAACTGTTAGCAAACACAGGTTATATTTTGAGAGAGGAACGGAATGGGATAGACCCGTCGGGAGCAGACTCCCTGAATTCAGTGTATTGTGCTTCTCTGTGTGAAAAATGACCACAGACAGAAGCCTTCAGTGCTTGCTGGCACAGAGAGCGGGGTGAGGGGAGGCAGTGACATTAGAATTCTCTGGTCCAAAATGAAAGCAGCCTGCCATCACGTACATTTGGGGATGGTGTTACAGAAGTTGGGCACTCTCTGCCGAGTGATAGGAAGATTCCAGGGGGTTACAGGCAGGCACCCAGGGTTTGGGCTCTTTTGAAGATGTGGTGGAGACTGTTGTAGCTTTGAGAAAGGTGGTTTATTCACCTATTTACGCCTTCAGTCTGCATGGAGGGAGTCCAGATCTTACAGCACGGTCCTTTCAAGAGGGGCTTGTTCCCCATAGCAGTGCAGCCCTGGAGTCAAAGGCATCTCTCCCAGCTAGACTGCAGCCAGTCTGCCCAAGATGGATCCCTCCCTGTTTTCTCTTTTCTTCCCAGCATACCTTGCTCTAAAGACTCTCTATTCCCAATACCTCACACACCCCATCACCATGGCAATCTCTGTCTGCCCAGGCCCAAGAATTCCTCTCAACACCTTTTGTCATCTAAATGCTGCTATCCCAGGTGAGGCCCTGGCTTGGAAAGGAAGTTTAGCCTGTATTTTCCGACTGGCCTGCAATCTTCCCTTCAATATTCCAAATAATCAAAATCCTACTGTTTACTAATTTCTAGAGTTTGGGGATGGGTGTGTGTGTGTCCAAATCTATTTTTTTTTTATAAAAAAGCAACCAGTAATAGTGACTCTTCATGCAATCACTAGACAATACTATTGTTGTTTAGTCATTTAGTTGTGTCCAACTCTTTGTGACCCCATGGACCAGAGCACGCCAGGCACTCCTGTCTTCCACTGCCTCCCGCAGTTTGGTCAAACTCATGCTGGTAGCTTCGAGAACACTGTCCAGCCATCTTGTCCTCTGTCGTCCCCTTCTCCTTGTGCCCTCAATCTTTCCCAACTTCAGGGTCTTTCCCAGGGAGTCTTCTCTTCTCATGAGGTGGCCAAAGTATTGGAGCCTCAGCTTCATGATCTGTCCTTCCGGTGAGCACTCAGGGCTGATTTCCTTCAGAATGGAGAGGTTTGATCTTCTTGCAGTCCATGGGACTCTCAAGAGTCTCCTCCATCACCAGAATCCAAAAGCATCCATTCTTCGGCGATCAGCCTTCTTTATGGTCCAGCTCTCACTTCCATACATCACTACTGGGAAAACCATAGCTTTGACTATACGGACCTTTGTTGGCAAGGCGATGTCTCTACTTTTTAAGATACCCCCTCCTTTTAAAAAAAAACCCTACCTCACAGGGTTGTTGTAAGGATAAAATGTGGAGAGGGAGAACCATGGAGAAGTGGAGTAATAATCACCACTATTTTGCTCATCAGAGGTATCTACTGAGCAGAGAACAGAAAATGAACTAGATGGAAATTGATCTGACCAGCAAGACAATACTTAGCTAGCAAAAAATGCCTCACCAACGAGTAGGGGATTGAACAAGGTGATCTACAAGATCCAAATCTATAATTCTATGATTCCTTGTGGGCTTTTGCACATATGCAAAATCAATATCGGCATTTAATATTTGCGAAGCAAAAGATTGAGGCAGTGACAATGAATTTGCAACTTTGTCTGACATTTTATCCAGTGAGCTACCTGTGATTTGAAAGGAACAACTATTGAGCCGCCCAGTTGTCCACCAGGAAGCCCAGGATGCTGTCGTGTTCCAAAAGATCCTGATTGGTTTTTAAAGACTGGATGGAGTTTGCGCTGTTGACACAAACGAAACTGGGCTGGCTGAGATGCAACACATCCATATTTAATGAACGTAAGAAGAAATACCCGTACGAAAAAATATGACACCAATTACTAGGGGATTTATTACCAGCACAGAACAATGCCACAGCTAATGGGGTGTGGGGAGGGGATGCCACAACACATTACGATGTGCAAATAGCCCTCTGTAACTTTCCACCTATTTTGCTGCATCTGTGGCACAGTTATCTGTGCAGAGCACAGCATGGTTTTATACTAGCTAAAAACCCTTGCCATTAATATCTTGGGAGCGAGGGACCTGGGCTGCATTAATAGGAGTATAGCATCTAGATCAAGGGAAGTAATAGTGCCACTGTATTCGGCTCTGGTCAGACCTCACCTGGAGTACTGTGTCCAGTTCTGGGCACCACAGTTCAAGAAGGACACTGACAAACTGGAACGTGTCCAGAGGAGGGCAACCAAAATGGTCAAAGGCCTGGAAACGATGCCTTATGAGGAACGGCTAAGGGAGCTGGGCATGTTTAACCTGGAGAAGAGGAGGTTAAGGGGTGATATGATAGCCATGTTCAAATATATAAAAGGATGTCACATAGAGGAGGGAGAAAGGTTGTTTTCTGCTGCTCCAGAGAAGCGGACATGGAGCAATGGATCCAAACTACAAGAAAAAAGATTCCACCTAAACATTAGGAAGAACTTCCTGACAGTAAGAGCTGTTCGCCAGTGGAATTTGCTGCCAAGGAGTGTGGTGGAGTCTCCTACTTTGGAGGTCTTTAAGCAGAGGCTTGACAACCATATGTCAGGAGAGCTCTGATGGTGTTTCCTGCTTGGCAGGGGGTTGGACTCGATGGCCCTTGTGGTCTCTTCCAACTCTATGATTCTATGATTCTATGACCTGCAAGGTGCCGGGGTATTGAATCAGGGGCCCTAGCTTGGTAGCAATAGACCAGTAGCAGGGTACATGCCTTGCACACAAAAAGTCCCAGGGTTTAACCTCAGGCTTCTCTGGTTACAAAGGCCAAGAAGAAGGCATTGTGAAAGGCCCCCTGTCTGAGACCCTGGTCAGAACAGGCAAGGACAAATAGTCCTAAGGCAGTTTCCTATATTCCTAATGTGGATTCTGCTAACGGAGGGTGTTGCTGGTTTGCTCTCACCGCCATCAGTTCAGTAGAACCAAGGCGGCACTGGGTTCCACCTGGTTGTGTACAGGTGCCACCTCAGCAGCAGATCCAGGACACTGTGACCAGTGCAGCCACACAGGGTGCCAAGCCAAAGGGAGCGCAGCTGAGGGGAGGAGAGGGAGCAGTGAGCAGCCAGCCCTCCTGCTTGCCCCTGGGCTCTCCTGCACAGCGCACTGACCGGACCCTCCCTCAGAATGTCCCCTTTCTTTGGAACCTTTGAACAGCAGATTGCAAGGAGGGAGGGAGAGAGGGTGAGCCCCCCCCCCGCAAAACAACTTCTGGGCTGATTGGAGAGGGTCCAATCTCACCTTGAGAGGCACCAGGGCTTCCAGCCCCCATCTGGTAGGGTAGTGGGCAGGGAATCCTGAGAGATAAGGGTAAAGGTAAAGGGACCCCTGACCATTAGGTCCAGTCGTGGCCAACTCTGGGGTTGCGGCGCTCATCTCGCTTTATTGGCCGAGGGAGCCGGCGTACAGCTTCCAAGTCATGTGGCCCGCATGACTAAGCCGCTTCTGGTGAACCAGAGCAGCACACAGAAACACTGTTTACCTTCCCGCCGGAGTGGTACCTATTTATCTACTTGCACTTTGACATGCTTTTGAACTGCTAGGTTGGCAGGAGCAGGGACCGAGCAACGGGAGCTCACCCCGTCATTGCGGGGATTCGAACCACCGACCTTCTGATCGGCAAGTCCTAGGCTCTGTGGTTTAATCCACAGCGCCACCCGTGATACCTCTCGGTTTTGTTTGTTTGTTTGCCTGGGAGGAAAATCCAGGCTAGGAAAAAGGAGAGGGTAGGATAGGATGGTTTGGGGGGAGAGAGATGGCTTGGCTCTTGTCTTCCTCAGCTGAACTCGCTCTTTCTCAGTCTTAAAGTAGCAAATCTGCTCCTTACGGGCTTGCACCACCATTGATGGTGGGGGAGCCAAATTTTGTCTTTGCACAGGGCGCTATATTGCCCAAGTCCACCCCTGGCTGCCTCTAGCCTTGCCTCACAGTCAGAGCTACTTGTTTTTGAGGCACTGATTGACTGACTAACCCCCCCCCCCACTTATCTAAAGGGATCCAAATGAGGTGGAAGGGTAGCATATGTGGCACCGGGGTGCAAAAAACTGCCCAGCGCCCCCAATGGGGGGACAGGCCAAAGTTGTTGAGCTTTTTTTTGGGGGGGGGCACACAACTATCTCCATGCCGCTGTGGGTGGATGGAAGGAGGAGAGCAATCCCTGCAGAGGCTTGGGAGGGAAGCTGCGCGCCTCGTGTGAGCACCATGCATGTGCTGGGTGGGTCTCTTGATGGCCCGCCAATCCCAGGAAAAGCCTGTGGCGCTCCGACAGGCTCTGCACCGCTTGGCAGCAGCTGTCGTATGCTAGTCCCGGGGGGTTACTGTGCGGTGTGGTCTGAGTCCAGTTCGAGGTCTAGGGTGTGGTGTGGAGGCTGTCCGTCAAAGCTGTAGCTGGGTCCAAGGCAGGGAGTCGGGTGAGGTCAGGAACTCTGGCAGGAGAGCAGGACAGGGTGCAGGCAGGAACTAGCAACCAACAATGTTGCTCCCGCAACCTGGGACTGGGCTGGCTGGCTTTTATCTGCCCCGAGGCATAGGGCGGCCCCGGTCCACAGGTGACTCACCTCTCCTGGCCTGGAGGCGAGCAATCCTCCTGCAGGAACTTAGTTCCCTCCGCCTCTCTGCCCTGAGCCTCTGCAGCTCAGGAGAGGCTGGAGGGTTACTGGACCCAGAGGCAACCTCACCTTCCCCTGACGGGGCTGAGGGTGGAGCACCTGCGGGCAATGGGTCCTCCATCACTTCAGGGGCCAGAGCAGACTCAGCTGGTGCCTGCACCTGAGGATCCAGCACAGGTGAGGACCCTTCAGGCTCATGCCCCAGCCCCGGCTCAGCTGGTTCTGGAGGCGGGGACTCCTGTGCAGGCTGGGATTCCTCAGGTTCAGCCTCCGAGTCCGAATCCCAGGCCATCACGCTGGCACCTGGGTGCCCCACACCCCTAGCACCTATGGGTAAGCCGGCCCTGGAGGGCAGGTTTTGTCCCCACTGCAGTAAAGGAATCACTGGACACTGAATCAGTCCATTTCACATTCAATCCATGCTCCTGTTAATTCAGATCCCAAAATTCTCAACAGCTGTGAATGTCAATGTTAGGCTCAGCCATGTGAATAAATACTGAAATGACTATTTGCATGGATAAGGCACATTTTATTCATGAGTGTGGGGCGCCCGTTTGTTTTAAGCGTATTTGCTACGTGTTCCAGCTCAGCCTGACAGCGTTGCCTCACCTGCAGTAGTTGAGAATGAAGCTGGGCAGCATTTCTACCCCTCTGGGCTGCTCAATCCTGCACATGCAAAGCGTTTCGTGTCTGCAGAGTGAAGTCAGAGAGTCACAGGGTCAGCAGTAGGAGATGCCTTGTGAAGCTTTGTGAGAAAGTCATTCAGGTCACAGCGATAAGGGCTCATTTCATTCAGGGCTCACTTCAGCCGGAATATACTCATAATATACCTTTGAGTAGGGCAAATTGCTCTGGGAAGATAATGACAATGGCAGGGAAGGGGATGCAGAATCCGTGCTCCCCCCATGTTGCTGGACTCACTCTAATTCCCATTATCCTCAGCTGGCGTGGCCAGTGAGGAGAGATGATGGGAGCAAGGGCATAGCATGGGTTGCTGGTGCCTGGGGCAGGGCAAATGTTGTGTCCTCCTTGGTGGACCGCACGGTGGTCAGTGTCTTCACTGACCAGCATCTAATCAAGGGAATCTCAACTTGCAAACTAGCCCCAACCTGGGAGCAGAGATAAGACAGATAAACACAAAGCCAGGAGCACCGTTGAGTCACCCCGTTCCCCTCTCCTTGCATCAAGGTGCTTTGGGCAACGCATATGGCTCTAGCACCTTCCCCTTCCTTCTTCTCTCCTCAGGGGGCCTTCCCCTCCCTCCCTCCCTCCCTCCCTCCCTCCCTCCCTCGTGGCCAGCCCAGGGGCAAGGTGCATGTGGGCATCCCTCCGCAGGCCATGAGGAGAAAGAGGAGACGCTGCTGCTCCAGCCCCAAAGCCCAGACTGGCCACAGCTTGCCTCCCCATGCCTCTTGCCTCAATGAGTGAGCCTGTCGTGGGGGCACCTGGTTGGGCCTCCTTAGAAATTTGTGCCTTGGGCCACAGTCCTCCCGGCCCTCCTGGCCCTCCCACACTACATCACTGGGTGGGAGTTGCACAGTGGTACCTCGGGTTAAGTACTTAATTCGTTCAGGAGGTCCGTTCTTAACCTGAAACTGTTCTTAACCTGAAGCACCACTTTAGCTAATGGAGTCTCCCGCTGCCGCCGCGCCGCTGGAGCACAATTTCTGTTCTCATCCTGAAGCAAAGTTCTTAACCTGAAGCACTATTTCTGGGTTAGCGGAGTCTGTAACCTGAAGCGTAAGTAACCCGAGGTACCACTGTAGTTCAGCGTATTATCCCTATTCTTGTTCTGGGGTTCAGACAGAACAAAGTGCTGTCTGAATGCAACCGTAAGGCTGGGTGCATGTGAAACGCAACAGCCGATTAACCACATATCTCACGCCTTGCCAGGTTCTCACTGACAGCATGTTGAAGTAAGGTGGAGGTTTCTCTCTCCACTTTTTAAAAACAGTTTTCCTTCTGATCGGCAAGTCCTAGGCTCTGTGGTTTAACCCACAGCGCCACCCACGTACCTGCCAAAGAAATCTTATCTATAGTGCATAAGCATGAAGACCAAGGCACCATATAGGATAATTATTAAGCTTTGTATAAAGGCTTCAAATCATATAAATGTTTGCTTTGTATCTAAATTCTCTCTTTCACCATGCTGATTAGCTTGCTTGAAATTACACTGCTTTCCACTACCATGTAAAGTTCACGTTCCTGGAGAACAACTCATTACACGCCCACTGCCGTCCTCCAAAACAGAGCATTATAAGAACTGAAATAATTTTAGATACAGGATAAACCATCTTTGATTTATCTGGCAATGAAAATTATAATTGGGATTGTAAAGTAAATTAACAGGGACAAGCAATTGCTATGCTTGGTGCTTTCAACTCAATTAAATAATAGTTGGATGGCCAGGTCCAATAAGCTGCAAATCAAGCCCATCAGCTGCTTGGCAGAAGAGGGAGTCGGGGATGGCTTAAATCTCACCCCTCCATGCGCTCCCTCCCTCCGAAAGAGCTGTTCAGTCTGACTGCAGTTTGTTTGACCTTGCTAGGGTGTGGCATTTCAAATTAGAACATTTCAAGCTGCACCATTCTGTCCAATAGTAGGGCCGGCCTCAAATATTAACTTTTAAAGGCACTGTTTCGCAGCTTGTTATGTTAACAGCATCATGAACACAGAAAAAGTGAATAAGAAAAAGCAAGGGCAAAATAACATAGTCAGCAGGAGCCTTGTTTTAAAGAGCAGGGATGGGGAACTTCAGGCCTGGGGGCAAATCTTCAGGCCTAGGACCCACATACCTACGGGGCCGCCTCTCCTGGTATACCCCACAGAGGACCTTAAGGTCCACAAATGACAACATTTTGGAGGTCCCAGGTCACAAAGTGGTTAGATTGGTCTCAACTTGGGCCAGGGCCTTTTCAGTACTGGCCCCAACTTGGTGGAACTCTCTGTCACAAGACACTAGGGCCCTGCGGGACTTGACATCTTTCCGCAGGGCCTGCAAAAAAGAGCTGTTCTGCCTAGCCTTTGGTTTGGACTCAGTCTGACCCTTATGTTTCCCTCCCCTTATGGTCTTGATTTATCGGCTACTTTTAAAATGAGGCTGCATTTTAAATTGCATTTTAGCCTGTATTTTAAATTGTGTTTTTTTCCCTTTTCCCTTTCCTTTTCTTTTCCCCTATTATGTTTTTTACTGTGATTTTATTGGTGTTAGCTGCCCTGAGCTTGGGGACCCATTTCGTAACTTGTTACCATATACCGTATTTTTTGCCCTATAGGGCGCACCAGCCCATAGGGCACACCTAGTTTTTTTTTTGGGGGGGGGATAAAGGAAAAAAAATTATCCCCCCCAGGCATGGGGCTGGGGCGGGGGAAGCCCCCAGAACAGGGAACTCCCGCCAGGCTCTCCAGGCTTGCGGATATCTGCCTGAAGCCTGGAGAGCGAAAGCGAAAGCCTGCCTTCGCCCCATAGGACGCACACACATTCCCCTTCATTTTTGGAGGGGAAAAATGTGTCCTATAGGGCGAAAAATACGGTATTTGCATGGTGGCAGTGTTCCTGTTGTGACCCACCTTGGATCATGTCATAGTCCACTCCTAGATCCTGACCCACTTGTTGAAGACCAGCGGTGTAGACATCCCCAATGGACCAATGGTCTGACTTGGGTTCAGGAAACTTCCTATGTTCCTTCCTAGGTAATTGAGGGTATAGTACCACCCCTGCCCTGATGCCACAGAAACATGGTAAGTGAACAGCCCCTTAGGCCAGTGTTTCTCAAACTTGGGTCTCCAGCTGTGGCTGGACTACAACTCCCATCATCCCTAGCTTGCAGGACCAGAGACCCAGGTTTGAGAAACAATGCCCTAGATGGTTCTACCTGTGAAAATTAACACAATGAGTTTTAAGCAACCTATTACAGTATATAGAAAATGCTTGCCGGTGTACATTCGGAGTAACTCAATAAATCATGGAAAGCGAGGTATGTACTTTAATGCTTGTTACTTAATTTAAATGGTTTGAGAAGAGAGTTCATTTATAGGTCATCCTTCACAAAATTCAACACCCCCCCCTTTTCCTGGTAACATAAGAGACAGAGCCTATGGTTACTCAGCCCCTAAGAAACAGAAAGGGCAAAGAACCTCCCTAAAGGTACACAGGTTTGACACAGCCAACCTTCTCTTTGCTAACAAGCATATTCTGCTGACTACATGCTGCGAGGGAACTGTTTTCACGGAACCTGGCAAATTGTGTTGTGCTGTTACTTCTATTTATGATGGCATTAGCTGCAAACTATACATCCTTAAAATAAACAAAAGGCACACTTCAGTCCCCTCCCTCTCTGCTTGCAAACGCTCGCTGCTGTTTGCTTAATGCATGCTAGACAAGCAAGATTTCTTCCTGAGCCTTCAGGGCAACGTAGCAAGGTACAACATTGCAGACGTACAAACATTCAGGAAGCGGGGGTGGTGGAATCCCAGCCATGAATCTTCATTAGTGACATCTGTTCTCTGGCAAGGGCCGGCCCTGTCACCCGGCAGAGCGAGGAGGCTGCCTCAGGTAACCAATTACGGGTGTCATAAAATGGCAGCAAATGGTTACAGAGCAAGTATTTGTTGTTGTTGTTTAGGCATGTCCAACTCTTCGTGACCCCCTGGACCAGAGCACGCCAGGCACTCCTGTCTTCCACTGCCTCCCGCAGTTTGGTCAAACTCATGCTGGTAGCTTCAAGAACACTGTCCCACCATCTCGTCCTCTGTCGTCCCCTTCTCCTTGTGCCCTCCATCTTTCCCAACATCAGGGTCTTTTCCAGGGAGTCTTCTCTTCTCATGAGGTGGCCAAAGTCTTGGAGCCTCAGCTTCAGGATCTGTCCTTCCAGTGAGCACTCAGGGCTGATTTCCCTCAGAATGAATAGGTTTGATCTTCTTGCAGTCCATGGGACTCTCAAGAGTCTCCTCCAGCACCATAATTCAAAAGCATTAATTCTTCGATGATCAGCCTTCTTTATGGTCCAGCTCTCACTTCCATACATCCTAGGATAAGTATAATCCTAAATTAAACTGGTGTAAATCATTGGGGATCTGAGGTGAGATACCCAAGTAGTGGAAGTTGCTCCTAGTTCCAGCCACCGCACAGAGGCAGCTTAAGGTCTAAAATAGTTTATATGTACGACTTCAGGATGTCGCGTCAGGTCCCCTCAATGTTCTTCAGAAGATGGCGCCTCTGCTTCCAACTCTACAATTTTATGATTTTATGAAATGCAATGGGTGGGGGAGATCTCTCCGCACTTCAAGCCGCTAATGTGTACATTGCTTGAGTCCCAACAATGCCGTTTTGGCAGAGTTCTCCACAGATGCCTCTCACCTGAGATTTAATGTCAAGTCACACTGCTTTGGTCTGATTCTTCACCTTCAATAGTCCTGAACGTTTCCTAACAAGTATCCAGAATAATGGAAGGTAAACCTGAAGATCAAGTCTCCTGGGTTCTCCAAAGTCCATTGCTGGACAGCAACAACTGAGCATTAGCAGCATCATGTACCACAGTCACATTGGGACATTTTTGTGTATTACCTTGGCGGAACATTAGTCCTTATGAGGTTGGCACAGACCAAAGAGGCAACCCTGTTTTGGGAAGCTTTTAATGTTTGATGTTTAATTATGTTTCGATATAAGCTGTAAGCCGCCCAGAGTGGCTGGGGAAACCCACCCAGATGGGTAGAATTATTATTGTTGTTATTATTAATACAGACACACAATTATAATATGGAACAGGCAGAGAGAAGATTCCAGGGTGATCATGAGAATTGTCATGGCAGGTTTATATAGACCAGTCTTCTGTCTCTAACATGGCCAGGCAAAAGCCTCAGTTGAGATGGTTACAAAGCAAAATTAAAAAAAAATTAAGTGAAGTAAACGATAGTGGCAGCCCAAAGTCAACTGGTTGAGCCAAGATACACTGTAGATACAGTGACAATCCATGATTTCTAATAGAGATGAGTGTCCTAAATAAATAAATAAAGTTTTTGCACAATTATGGCTCTGAAGGAAGACAGGAAGAAAGCAGTGTAATGAAGTCCATTATTGTTTTAAACAGGGAAGGTTAAAAAGAATCCTGATCAAAAATCCTGTTCAGAACCATATGAGATGGACACTTGGCAGTCTGGGTATGAAACATTTTAAGAGTAGGATGTACTATAAAAATCGCACCCCTTTTGGCAGATCAATGTCCCAACCTTGTGATGCTATTTATTTATAGTGAAGGGCCAATTTCTGCAGAAATGTTAACGAAGGTTTTGCACACCCTCAAGTCTCATTCTTAGGCATTGCCTCTAAATGTGAAGACACTATTTGTACCTCTTGTGACTAGAAACTGAAGGATCTGTCAATCTCAGTTCTCTCGGTTCCTTACTTTTCCAGTCTTAAATTTAGCCCTCCGCATTTCACAGTAGTCTGCAATCTTGAAAAAAAATAATCCTCATGAAAATTCATCAGCATCTTCGTGTGAATTTATCCTGATAAACACATTTTTATATGCAGTTTTGACTAATGTACACATTTTTTGCAAGCAATTTCCCCTAACATATGCATTTTTGGTAAACATTGGTTGGGACATCACAAAATTTGGATATAGTGCAAATTTCAGAGAATAGCTGTGTTCAGAGAATAGCGGTGTTGTTTTGAAAACTGCAGTTTGGATTGATTCAGTCTTAAATGCATTCTGAATTGAATTTCTGCTCCATTCCTAGTCATGGCTGATTCCATTTGACAGCCAGGAGACCCCACTGTCCTAATCACATTCTGAAGCAATGACTTGCAAAGCTTAATGTAGTATTTTCTTTCATGTGTGTGTGACACAGTGCTCATATTGGGTGTGGGAACTATTTTATTATTTTTAATAATAATAATAATAATAATAATAATAATAATAATAATAATAATAATGTACCTCGCCCATCTGACTGGGATGAACCAGCCAATCTGGGTAGCTTCCAACAGAATATAAAGGAACACACTCAAACATCAAACATTAAAATTTTCCCAAAACAGGGCTGCCTTCAGGTGGCTGTGAAAAGACATATGATTGTTTATCTCTTTGACATCTGATGGAAGGGCATTCCACAGGGCAGGTGCCACTGCTGAGAAGGCCCTCTGCCTGGTTCCCTGTAACTTCTGGCAGTGAGGGAACTGTCAGAAGGCCCTCAGAGCTGGACCTCATTTTTTGGCCTGAATGATGCAGATGGAGACGCTCCTTTAGGTATACAGGGCTGAGTCCATTTGGGGCTTTAAAGTTTGGCACCAACACTTTGAATTGTGCTCGGAAACGTACTGGGAGCCAGTGTAGGTCTTTCAGGACTGGTGTTATATGGTCCCGGTGGCTGCTCCCAGTCACCCATCTAGCCAGTGGCGTAGTGTGGGGGGTGCAGGGGGGCCCGGCCGCACCGGGCGCAACATCTGGGGGTTAGGGTTAGGGGGCACAAATCCACGGGTTAGGGGGCGCAAATCCATGGGTTAGGGGGCAGAAATTACTTGCCTTGCCCCGGGTGCTGACAACCCACACTACGCCACTGCATCTAGCTACTGCATTCTGGATTAATTGTCATTTCTGAGTCACCATCAGAGCTAGAGCACATTGTAGAGCACATTGCAGTAGTCCAAGCAAAAGATAATCAGAGAATGTACCACTCTGGCGAGACAGTGGGCAGGAAGGCAGGGTCTCAGCCAGCACACCAGCCAGCCTGGACACAGAGCTGACCAGTGCATCCATGGACAGGTGTGAGTCCAAAAAGACCCCCAGGTTGCGCACCTGGTTTTTTAGGGGTGCAGTTGCCCCATTCAGGACCGGGGAGTCCCCCACCCCCAGCTTTGGAGTGAATTAGAAATTCACCCGGGCAAGGAAAGGAGCAAGACAGTTTGCACGGTGTGGATCCAGGGAAGATGGATATACAGACATTGTCTCTGTATGGTTAGCATGCAAAACCAGAGGACCCTTGAGAATATAGCAAAATAAAGATCCACACCCTGCCTTTGAAGTAACTGGCAAGCCTCCCAAAGTCAATAAAGATTTTGCTGTCTCCTGGGAGGCCTCAGCATTGAGCCCAATTGAATAATGTAGTGAGTTATTGTAGAAAAGGAAGCAAGCGTAACATACAGCAGAAAACCTCTCATCTAAAATTAATATGGAATGCTTTAGTTTACATTTGATTCTAAGTATGTGAATCTGTGGGCTGGGCAGGCTGTGGCTGCTCTATAGTAATGGAAAGGCAGTCTGGACATGTGCAGAGGTATATTTTTATTATGTATTAGTCAAGGACATGGGCAAAGATGGGAGTGTGTCATGCCTTTACTGGGGACACTGTTAAATGAGCAAGCTAGAGTTAGAAGTCTAAGCCCAGTAGAATCTGCATGCCATTTCTCTCTCTCTCTATGTTGATGCACTGTATTGGCAACATCAGATATATTTAAGCTGAAACAAATATTCAAAAGTATTCAAAAATTGAAACTACACCACTCTGGTTTTGATTCTGAAAATTCCTAACTGGAATTTGTATTTTGAATGCAAAATTGTGATGCCAAGAGGTGATATCCAGTGTTTTGATGGATATCCAGTCTTGGTGGCTTTGAGAAGTATTGTCTGACTCCAAACACCATTGCATGTCAACAATCTGATTCAATCAGAACTAAGTACCACTGCTTGTCAACTCTCAAATACAATTAGATCTCGATGTGCCCTTCAACAAACGGAAGGGCTCTTTCTGTTCATGGAAGGGACTCTAATCAAAGGGGAGGCTTCCTCTGGTAGAAACAGAGGCACTTTTTGCCAATACTCCTTCAGTTCCACATGCCATGTCCTACATCTCTTGGCATGTCCCAAGCCCTCCAGAGGAACTTTTCATGAGACACAGTGGGCTGCAGGGGGAAGAAGGAACTGATGAAAATCACCTACCCCAGGGAATGGATGAATCTGTCAATTTCGCTTTCTCCTAGAGAAATATACTCAGAGTCAAGAGTGGATTTCATGCTCTTTATTCAGCTCATAGTGGTGAGGAGGAATGGAAGTTCCCCCAGGAATGTCTGCTTTATATACATTATTTACGCAATGGGCCCCACGTGATTGGCTAATTCCGGGATTCACCTGTAGGCCAATCTGGTTGCGGATTCTCTTCCACCTGGAGCTGGATTGGGTGGCTCCTGTGGACCAATCAGACTGCTGCATTGTGGACCCTATTGTTCTAGGACCAATCAGGCTGCTGCCTTTTGGATCCTATTCAACTCAGTACATAACACCTAGTGTGTTGTCTTTCCAGTCTTACCTTCAGTTTGCCTCATTTTTGTAGCACTTTACAAATTTTTGAGGAAAAAGAACCTCATGAAAATCCATCGGATTTTTGGCGCACGTTTCTTTCTATACACATTTTTTTGCAAGCTGTTTTCCCTAATATATGCATTTTGATGCCCCTAACCTATGCATTGACGTGCTTTTTCTTATTACTGGAGAACAGCATGGCAAAATTCAGAGAGGTACGCATTTCAGAGTTGCATTTCGGTTGATGTACTGTTCCAGGAAGTGCAAATGGGGTAAAATGCATTAAAATGCAAAGCAAACCCAATTTCTCCTCCATCCCTGTCTCCAGAAGGAGATTCCTGGGAACGGCATCCCTCTCATGCTCAGTCTTGGGCCCGACTCGTGGAATAGAAAATATTCTGCATGTATCCAAGAGAATATTAGCCACCCCAAACTGAGGAAACATATTTCGGAGGGCAAATTGTGGTCAGCTCTAGATACGTTGGTGCTGTTTGCTGCTTGGAGGAGGAAGGATCTACTTAGCATTCCCTTCCCACGGTAACCATGCGCCAGCTCGGAGACCAGAGCTACAGAAATGGTGGGCTGTGAAAATAAAGAGGGCCACTTAAGAGGCTGGCAGGCTCTTGCCTGAGCCATGTATCAGGTAAGCTGCTCAAGAGTCCTAGAGCTAAGCACTGCCAGGAAGGAGAAACAACAAAGGGAAGGTTCCTAGGCAACCGTAAATTCTGAAGCAATAGGCTATTAGCCTTTTCTGCTCAGCTGCATACATCAATCAAGCCAGCATCCCGGGAGGGTAGGAGCTAGGGGCAGCCCATGTATATTCAATGTTTCTCTCTGGCAAAATATTTACCTGCTCAAATGTCACCTTCCCCTTTGATCTGTAGCCCTCAGAGGGTCTGAGTCAGTGTCTCTGTACTCAAAGCCGGACGTGCGGTAGAGGTAGGGGGAGCAAGAGACGGGCTGGACTGGGCCAGTTCTGCCCATTCACGTAGCCTGGCATATCTGAAGCAGAAGAAAAGCAAGGGCAGAGGACGAGCCTTGTCCCTAGAAGTATCAGGGACACTAAGGACCACATTTTTCGCTCTATAAGACGCACCTAGTTTTTGGAGGAGGGAAACAGGAAAAAAAATATTCTGAATCCCAGAAGTCAGAACAGCAAGAGGGATCACTGCGCAGTGAAAGCAGCAATCCCTCTTGCTGTTCTGGCTTCTGGGATAGCTGCACAGCCTGCATTCGCTCCATAAGACACACATTTCCCCTTACTTTTTAGGAGGGAAAAAGTGAGCCTTATAGAGCAAAAAATACGGTAATTATTATTTTTCAGTTGTACTCTTGAGATATGTCTTAAATTATAGCAAGCCTGAACAAACACATGTTTTTCAAGGTATCATGATCAAGGTATCAAGGTATCAAAACTATGTTTGCAAGGTATCATGATGGCTACAGCTCCCTGCCTAACTTTCCCTTTGAGAGGAAATCAAAGTTTGCCTTTGTGTAATGTGTGAAAGGCCCTTTTGATGAACGAACAGTGTCACATTGGATTCATGTGGTATGAGCTGAGGGTGCCATTGAGGACCTTAAAAGATCTAGGGATCCCGTGGCCTTCTAGATATTGCTGGACTGCAACTCTCATCATCTCTGGCCATTGGCCATGCTGGCTAGGGCTGCTGGAACCTGGAAGGATCTTGATCATGCTATAAAATAATGGATTGGGCGGGGGGGGGGAGAACTCATTTATTTAAAACATAGACCAAAAGGAGACCAAAACATAGACCAGAAGCAGGCAAATGCATGTGTACGCTGTTAAGACAGGGAAGAAAAATATACGAGAAAGAATCAATAAGACATTTTTTTTAGGGGGAGGGGGAATATCTATCCAATTAATTTTCCTGGTTAGTTTAAGAGCTGGGGGTGGAGGAGATCTGGGTCATGAAGTTCCATCTATTGGCAAAAAAGCCACCAGAACTTTGTAAAATACCACAAATATATACTACAACTACGGCTGGAAGGATCTGTTCTCTCAGTTTCTCATTTTCCCTATCTTAAATTCAGTTTTCCAGATTTTTGCAGCAATTTCTAAAAACCCTCATAAAAATCAATCTGAATTTTAGAGTCAATTCCACCTAATAAACACATTCTGCATGCAGTTGGAGTGGTGTACACATTTTTTGCAAGCCATTTCCCCTAACAGAATGCATTTTGTATTAATATTAATGTTTTCATTACCATATTCATTGTTATGCAGCACTATGCACAGGGCCAGGGACGTGGGTGGCACTGTGGGTTAACCACAGAGCCTAGGACTTGCCAATCAGAAGGTCGGCGGTTCAAATCCCCGTGATGGGGTGAGCTCCCGTTGCTCGGTCCCTGCTCCTGCCAACCTAGCAGTTCGAAAGCACGTCAAAGTGCAAGTAGATAAATAGGTACCACTCCGGCAGGAAGGTAAATGGTGTTTCCGTGCACTGCTCTGGTTCACCAGAAGTGGCTTAGTCATGCTGGCTACATGACCCGGAAGCTGTACACTGGCTCCCTCAGCCAATAAAGCAAGATGAGCGCCGCAACCCCAGAGTCGGCCACGACTGGACCTAATGGTCAGGGGTCCCTTTACCTTTACCTTAAGCACAGCACCACCTCCCTCTCACCAGCAAGAGGGGGGGCATTCTGGCAGTGGTGGAAGCAGTTGGGGGCACCACCTCTTTCACTTCCACTACCTGAGGTGGGTGCTTCACCTTGCCTCATCAGCAGACTGGCTCTTCCCCCCCTCAAATCATCTTTCCTCCAGTGCAAAAATGTAAGCCACAGCTAAGCAGAGGTGTGTACCTTTGAAACAGTCATTGCACATGTGCAGATGGCAGGACATTCACAGTTAACAGCTTAACTGTGGATTGGAGGGCTGAAGGGGATAGCAGACAAATCAGGTAATGCTCATCAGGTGAAGACATCCCAAACCCAGACCCTCCAAGTGTACCTGTTTTCCAGGGACAGTCCTGTATTTACAGAAGCCACCCCTGTTTCTGTTTTGATCCTGGAATGTCCCACTTTCCCTTAAAGGTAAAGGTAAAGGGACCCCTGACCACTAGGTCCAGTCGTGGCCGACTCTGGGGTTGCAGCGCTCATCTCGCTTTACTGGCCGAGGGAGCCGGCGTACAGCTTCCGGGTCATGTGGCCAGCATGACTAAGCCGCTTCTGGTGAACCAGAGCAGCACACGGAAACACCGTTTACCTTCCCGCCGGAGTGGTATCTATTTATCTACTTGCACTTTGACGTGCTTTCAAACTCCTAGGTTGGCAGGAGCTGGGACCGAGCAACAGGAGCTCACCCCGTTGCGGGGATTCGAACCGCCGACCTTCTGATTGGCAAGTCCTAGGCTCTGTGGTTTAACCCACAGTGCCACCCGCGTCCCACCCACTTTCCCTTAGGATGTCCCTATTTTCATTGGAGAAATGTTGGAGGGTGTGGAGTTATGTGACCCCCCCAAGCTAAGGAGATAAGTAACTATACAACCTTTAGAAGACACCAGAAAGCAGCCCTGTATAGGGAAGTTTTTTCATGTTTAATGGTGGCTGGGGCAACCCAGTCAGATGGGCGGAGTATAAATAATAACATTAGTAGTAGCAGCAGCAGCAGCAGCAGCAGTAGCATTAGTAGCAGTATTGAATAGGACACCTCTGAATTCACCAGAAAAATGTTGGAGGGTATGCAAGCCCCTCTCTGGTGTGCACAACAATTGTAAAAATGCAACTTGAAACACAGCGGGGGGGGAATGGCTTTGCTGTGTTTCAGGCTATAATCTCATTCTCCTCACAAGCTGCCATTTTTCCTGTTAAGGAAGACGTACAGGCGCTGTCCATTTCCCCAAATGTGGCAAGCATGTGTACGCACGCATGCTTGCACATAGGAAATTTACACAGTCCAGAAGGAAAACATTATTCCCCTCTCCCTCAATGCCATAGTCCTAATCCCATCTGCTTGCACCTATAACAGCTATTTAAAAGAAAAGAAGGTGATCCAGTAGAGATCACTCTGATGCCTCTTCTCATTTGGCCCTGGCCTTGATACCAGGGGGGAATAGCTGCATTGCCATGTATTGGAGGAAACACACACACCTTTAAGACATTGCAGGTTTAGCCTGACTTCAGCTATACTCTCTGCGAGAGCAAACTAATTTTCATCATATAACTATGGCTCATTAGCTTTGTCACCAGCTGCTACATTCCTTTCACTGCAGCATATGCAAATCGCAAATAGACACTGATGGACTCAGTTTCACTATTGCCTCAGCCTCCTGCTGCCTCCCACCAACTCCCCATTTGTCAGTTTTACCCTTTGCTCAGCCCAGTCTTCCAACGTAGGGTGAATACACTCCACCATCTATCAAGCGGATAACAAAGCTGGTTATCTGTATAGTCCTGTTACACAGCGGGGAGGATTATACTATTGTTAACCAGCTGGGCGTTGATTCTGTTGTGTTATGAAACCCTCCTCTCTGGGATGGGAAACAGATACAGGAATTTCAGTAAGTGAAAAAGCATGGGAATCAATATGGCAAAATCCATCTTTAAAAACAATTTCGGCTCACCTCCAGGAAATTTACCTTAAAAATATCTTTCGGCGGCATTGAACCCCCTTGCAGATATAAATCCTTTAAGCTCACCATTATGTTGGGAAGGCTGTGGAGAACGAGGTTCCTGTTTTCATGTTTGATGGGAGTGTACCATGGTCCAAGCCTTTTGGGGGAAAGTTTTTAACCTGACCTCCAAAATCACTAACCAATCTATCCCTCCTAATTTATCACTTGCCTTATTATCATTAGATTTGATCCCACATTCTACCCTTAAATCTAAAGAATTAGTTTCATTCCTGATCACAGCAGCTAGACTAATTATTGCCCAACAATGAAAGAAAACTTCTAAAACACCAATAGAGGCTTGGGTTTAATAGCACCAGAACGCCTCACATACTACTGGCGACTAATCAAAGGAATTTCCAAAAAATGATACCTCTGACATGATCTGGTCTTCCTTTTTCTCTTTTATTGAAGAAGAACAGTATATTTTAATGCCACCATCATCACTGAGGTGTCTGTGGAACAGTGGCGTAGCGTGGGTTGTCAGCACCCGGGGCAAGGCAAGTAATTTGTGCCCCCTAACCCATGGATTTGCGCCCCCTAACCCTAACCCCCAGATGTTGCGCCCGGCCCCCCCTGCGCCCCCCACGCTACGCCACTGCTGTGGAAGGGTTATATTGATTGAACATGTATTGTATTGTAACTTTTGAATAAATGTTTTTTGGTTTTTTAAAAAAATGGGAAGGAATTTATGAACAGGGGTAGGAAAACCTATGGCTGTCCAAATTCTGGGCTCCAGCTTTGATCAGCCCCATCCAGCAGAGTCAAGGTAGATTAGAGTTGAAGTTCAACACCATCTAAAGAGCCACAGGTTAGCCACCCCTGAGTTAAGCCCCTTCTGTGCTAGACATTTAAAGCACTATCATACCACTTTAAACAGTCATGGCACCCCCAAAAGAATGCTGGGAACTGCATGGTGCTAAGCATCGTTAGACGACCATATTCCCCGTAGAGAACTACAATTTGCAGAACGGTTTAACAGTCAATGCCTCTTCCAAGGGAAGTACAGATCTTTGAATATTGTAATACAGTGGTACCTCGGGTTACATACGCTTCAGGTTACACACTCCACTAAGCCAGAATCTAGTTTATGTGCACTAACTGAATCTTCTGAATGTTCTTCAAGGGTAGCCCCATGAAGAGCGCATCACAGTAATCTAAACGTGATGTGACTTAAAGCATGGATTGCTGTTGCAAAATCAGACTCGAAAGGCCAATACCTTTGTTTGAATGAGAAGTTACTTGCTTGGTTCCCTCTCCTCAGCCCTGTCACTAACACAGCAATGTGCTTGCTCATTTACTTATAACCACAACATCCTGACTGAAAGTGCTCACCACCCTGGCCCAGCCATGGTTTTCCTGTCAGTCCAAGCGAACAGACTCCTGTTGATTCAGACGGTGCTGAGGAACGTCGAGAGGGGCCTGAAGGAAGACAAACGATGATTTCATATTGCCCCGTGTGTGGAAAACCAGTCTACTTTGGTAAGTTTATTTCTCTCTCCTCACTGTATTTAAACTGCAGCTCTCTTGTGAGTTCATAAGGCTAGAAATTAAGGGCAGTACTTTGAGGCTCTGGTGAGGATGGTAAGTCTGAAATGCTCATGGTTAAAAAACTGATGACTGGGGGGGGGGGAGTGTCTTTGTATGGGTATGTGTTGAGATTAGGTTTCATATTAACTTGCCTCCAGATCTGCTGCTCTAGGAGGTTGTTGTTTAGATGTTTAGTCGTGTCCAACTCTTCGTGACCCCCTGGACCAGAGCACGCCAGACACTCCTGTCTTCCACTGCCTCCCGCAGTTTGGTCAAACTCATGCTGGTAACTTCGAGAACACTGTCCCACCATCTCGTCCTCTGTCGTCCCCTTCTCCTTGTGCCCTCCATCTTTCCCAACGTCAGGGTCTTTTCCAGGGAGTCTTCTCTTCTCATGAGGTGGCCAAAGTCTTGGAGCCTCAGCTTCAGGATCTGTCCTTCCAGTGAGCACTCAGGGCTGATTTCCTTAAGAATGGAGAGGTTTGATCTTCTTGCAGTCCATGGGACTCTCAAGAGTCTCCTCCAGCACCATAATTCAAAAGCATCCATTCTTCGGCGATCAGCCTTCTTTATGGTCCAGCTCTCACTTCCATACATCCTCAGGCATCCCTAAATCGATGGTCAGACCTACATAATTCAAGTCACATAACATAAGAAGAGGCTGCTGGTTCAGGCCAATGGCCCACCTAGTCCCTCATCCATTTTTCACAGTGGTTGACCAGATACTTACAGGAAACCAGCAAGCAAGACTTGGGCGCAACAACATTCTGCCCACCTGTGATTTCCAGCAACTGGTATTTGGAGGAATGGTGTCTCTGAAAGTAGAGGTTGACTATAGCCATCATGGCTACCAGCAGACAGAAACCGGTGCATGTACTCATCACCCCAGGGTTTCTGGAGCAATGCAACATGTCACCTGTTTATTCAACCATCTTGGCATGCCCAAATGGGAAAGAGAAGGGCAAGGAGATGACAATTGGTTTTCTCATATTATTTATTAAGAGTATCAGTGGGAGTCTGATGGTGCGCTGCAGAGGTGGGGAACCTTTTTTTAACCTAAGGCTGGGCAGCCTTCTGCAGGCCATATGGTGCTAATGGGTTTAGCCAGATCCAAAAACTTGTCAGAGCAACTGGATGTGGCTCATTCTCCCTGGACCATGGGCTGCATCCCAGTCATGCAGGTACCAGATATTCCTACACCTCTGTCCACACACAGCTCCACACACGTAAGCAAGAAGCAGTATTACAGTTCAAGGACATATCCCAAGGAGGAAGCAGCTGGTAGGGAGGAAGTCGAGAAAGGAGCAGCCTGGGGGGCCTGATAGAGAGTCCTGGAGGGACACATTTGGCTCTGAGGCTCTGCATACCTCCTGTAGTGAAAGGAGCAACCACACACTGGTCAAAAGGTCTTTTGCTGCACAGCTATTGAGCTCCCAGGAACATCCACTGGCAACTCACTTGGTGAGCTGGGGGAAGTGACTGCAGGTGTCTCACAGAAAATTGACATCAGATTGCGCTCATTTTAGAGCTCTCCTTTTGCTTGTGCTCTGTGGTTTGTAAATGTTTGCCTCGCATTTCAGTGCTGCTGCTTGACATCTTCAAAGCTTCCTGCTTGTGACCTGTTCTTCCTGTTTCTGCTACACTTGCTACCTTCTGACTGTTGTGGCTTCCTGAATTACTTCCATGACATCAACACCTTGCCTGGTTTTCCCTCTGAGCAAAACAGGCTAGTCCAGGGGCTCCCAAACTGTGGTCTGTGGACCACCCGTGGTCCACAAGCTTCATTCCGGTGGTCCACGGCATGTTCTCATTAACAGTCATATAGTTTTTTATTGCTCCTTTTATTTCTGATATTGTATTTAATTGCATTACAATGCTAATTTTGTGGAATTCAAATTATAATGCAATAAACTGCAATATAAGAAATGAAAGAAGCAATTAAAAATGCAAATAAAAATCACACATCATCTAGCACATATCACAATTTGCTATGACAGGGAGAAAAATCGTTAAATGGTCCACCAAGATCCTCAGCAATTTTCAAGTGGTCTGGGGTGGTGAGGGGGTACAACTTGGGAACCACTGGACTAGTTTACAGAGGCCAGGAGTGTGTTTTGAGAAGGAGCTGAGATGTTCTGGGTTCAAATGTATGTTCATCAGTGAACACACGAGATGGTTTTATGCAAACTATACAGCTTCCAGCTTCCCTCCTCCATCTTATGACACAGGACATAATAACAGCCTAGCTTAAAGGTAAAGGTAAAGGGACCCCTGACCATTAGGTCCCATCGTGACTGACTCTGGGGTTGCGGCACTCATCTCGTTTTATTGGCCGAGGGAGCCAGCGTACAGCGTCTGGGTCATGTGGCCAGCATGACTAAGCCACTTCTGGTAAACCAGAGCATCGCACGGAAACGCCGTTTACCTTCCCGCCGGAGTGGTACCTATTTATCTACTTGCACTTTGACATGCTTTCGAACTGCTAGGTTGGCAGGAGCAGGGACCGAGCAACGGGAGCTCACCCCGTCACGGGGATTCAAACCGCCGACCTTCTGATCGGCAAGTCCTAGGCTCTGTGGCCCACCAGCCTAGCTTACACAGTTGTAATAATGACTGAGACAGCTGTGGAGACCTTTGGGTAGTTGGGAAGAGTGCAATACTAATATCAAGTATTATTAAATAGGGGGGTGGGAGTTGACCATTGGGTACTTGTAAAAAAGAAGATTACAACTTAATAGACTGAAGAACAGAACAAAATAATCTTCTAGGACTGATAGTGATAGTGAAATGTCTTACTCCCTCTCTGGTCTGAAAGGCATTTGTTTTATTCTGAACTTTTGTGGTGTTCAAAGTTCTTCTTCTGTCATCACCATCCCTTCGTATGGTGCTTTTGAGTGTGCTCAAAGTGTTTCAAATTGGTAGCTCAGTGGTCCTTACAAGAACTTTGTAAGGTAGGTCAATATTATAATCTCCATATTGAAGATGGGGAAGAGCCTATAGGGACAATGAATAAGTTCATGGCAGAGCCAAGATTTGAACAGGAAGCTTCCTGGATCAACAGCTCACCTTCTTGGGCATTATATTACTCAAGTAAACTTTGTAACGTTTGCACAGTCTTGGTTTGTAAGAATGAGTTAGCACCTGGTTCAAACTTCATGAATCTCATCCAACATCTCCCCCACCCTTTCTTCCCAATTTGCATTTGTCATATGGGGGCCACAGAGCTAATCTTCAGAGTTCTTGTAAAAATCATTGAGATAAGGTATGTGTGGTGCTTTGAGCACTTAAGAGCACTGTTTCAATGCTCTTGTTTTTGCCAGACTGGGGAAACAGCTGACTCAAGGCTGGCACTGTCACAAGGCACTTGGCAGGATGCTTTTCGTAACTAGCTTTTGTGTGCTCTCATTCTACTTCAGAAACTTTCCAGGTTGTAGATTTCCAGTAAAAATAAACTGGCCAATTGGCTTTCTGGTGGCAGCTCTTGGCTTCTCAAGACTTACTATTTCTCTCTCTCTCTCTCTCCTTCCCGCTCTCTCTAAACTCTCCCCAAAAGTAATAAGATAAATATTAGTGCAATTTTCTCACAGGTAACAGCTGTGTCGGGTTGATTTAGTAGAATCACACACACTGTCTCTCTGTGGTTGAACACAGCCTTCAGAATCACACATGCTGTAAACACAGAATGCAGCTGAATAGATTAGAAAGGAGGATAGTGTGATGGCCACTTTAGGGCTCATCTGCTCTTCCATTTCTCCCACTGCTTTCCCTTGGGAAAAACTGTGGTTTAGCACTGAATCAGAACGAACACCATTCAGGGTTTCTGTGCATTGCCGCTTGTTCCAATTTCGTGCCAAAGAGCTGGTTTTCGGAGAGCAAAGGCAAAAGCAAAACGGCTCAGACCTGTCTCTAGAAGGCACAGGACAAGCAAAAACCGCTCAGACCCATGCTTTCTAGGCACGGGGCAAGTGGAAATATAGGTGAGCCCTCAAAGACTGTGATCCACTCTTCTTCCTGTTTCCATTATTTCCAATGTCCATTAATTGTTTTAGAGCAGGGATGGGGACCTTGCTGCTTTTAATGCCGAACCGAAACTAAACAGCACACTTCTGTGAGAGGAGACTCAGCAGTTCCTCATATGGTTGAGACATGGGGCTTTTTTTTCAGCTGGAACTCTCCGGAACTCAATTCCAGCACCTCTCAGGTGGGCACCATTACAAGAGAACAAGGGAGCACCTCTTTTTCTAGAAAAATAGCACTGTTGCTATACCACAGCTGTAAACCTCCATATGCTGTTGGACTACAACGCCTATCATCTCTGAGCATTGGCGACACTGTTTGGAAACTGATGGGAGTAAGAGTTCAGCAATATCTGGAGGGCCAAAAGTTCTCCATCTTTGATTACAACCTGAGTCATGAGGCCAAAGTCAGAGCTGCGAAAGTAAAACAACACCCTGAAACTGTTACAGGTGGGATGAATAATATCTGATAGAATTAACTCATTTGCAAATTTCACCCATATTAATTACACTCCTGCTAAATCATGGGTGTAATTAAGTCTTGATGGTTATGGAAATGGTTACCGCTGGTAGTATTTTCATATCACCATAGGTTCCCTAATACCACAGTAGTTATTACCACTGCTGTGGTGTTTGGTCAAGTAAATACTCCTATCAGGAGTAATTAATACTGGCGGCATGCTAATGGTACTCTAAATGCTGTCAGAAATGACTGTGTGTCTGAGTCCTGGCTGTGAAATCCCTTCCGTTAATGAATGCTTATGGGCACAACATGACCTTACAAAGCTTGTTTGCTTGCCAGTATTTTGACTTTGCAAGGAGGAATGTGACAGGAGAATATTTAGGATGACAAGAGAAGCACAAAGTGGAAGAAAGGAACTAAATTGACCATTCATATTAGCAATTTAAACCCAGGTATATATGCACTTAAGGGTTGCAGGTGGCGCTGTGGGTTAAACCACAGAGCCTAGGACATGCTGATCGGCGGTTCAAATCCCCGCGACAGGGTGAGCTCCCGTTGCTCGATCCTTGCTCCTGCCAACCTAGCAGTTCGAAAGCACATCAAAGTGCAAGTAGATAAATAGGTACTGCTCCAGCAGGAAGGTAAACGGCGTTTCCGTGCGCTGCTCTGGTTCACCAGAAGTGGCTTAGTCATGCTGGCCACATGGCCCGGACGCTGTACGCCGGCTCCCTCAGCCAATAAAGCGAGATGAGAGCCACAACCCCAGAGTCAATCACGGCTGGACCTAATGGTCAGGGGTCCCTTTATCTTATATATGCACTTAGGATACTCTGCTCTCTCTCTCCCACACCCCATTTGTAACAATCAAATTTGTTTCTTCTATTACTTTGCCTTTTCTATGTATGTCCTTGGGTGCTTTATTTTCTTACAGGGCACTCAACTTGCTCAATATTAAAAAAAGTGATCAGTGAGTGAAAAACAGAGCAATGGAATATATTACATTATTGAAAATTTCAGCAAAGCATGCCTCAACATATACTGCAAAGACCACTTCCAGATTTAAAATTTAAAGATACAAGCAGCTGATTCAAAATTAACATGATTCAAAATTGAGAACATGAGCAAATCTTTTGCCTGAATGGTTATGAGGACAGGCAGTGATGGTACTTTGGTGGGGTGAAAGGGAGACATTATATACTTATTTTACACATTGTCTTCTTTTGTTAAACAATAAATTTATACAATTATCCATGTTTTGGGTGTTTCTGTGATTTTGTCAATTTTCTTGATAATGATGACAAACATTTATGTGGCGCATTTCAAGTGGTCACAGGACTTTGTGCATATTATCTCTCAATAATCTTTATAAGGTTGACCAAGAGTTACCAGTCTTTTTGGACCAGAGGGCACATTTCAAATTTGGAGAAAGTACTGTGTGGGTTCTGGTCACAAAATGGCTGTCATGGAGTCCTAGCATAAAACAACATTAGAGAAAGTGCAGTGGTACCTTGGGTTACATACGCTTCAGGTTACATACGCTTCAGGTTACAGACTCAGCTAACCCAGAAATAGTACCTCGGGTTAAGAACTATGCTTCAGGATGAGAACAGAAATTGTGCTCCGGCGATGTGGCAGCAGCAGGAGGCCCCACTAGCTAAAGTGGTGCATCAGGTTAAGAACAGTTTCAGGTTAAGAACGGACCTCCGGAACAAATTAAGTACTTAACCCGAGGTACCACTGTACTGCTTGGGACGCGGGTGGCGCTGTGGGTTAAACCAAGAGCCTAGGACTTGCCGATCAGAATGTCGGTGGTTTGAATCCCCGTGACGGGGTGAGCTCCTGTTGCTCGGTCCCTGCTCCTGCCCACCTAGCAGTTCGAAAGCACGTCAAAGTGCAAGTAGATAAATAGGTACCACTCCGGCGGGAAGGTAAACAGCATTTCCGTGCGCTGCTCTGGTTTACCAGAAGTGGCTTAGGCATGCTTGCCACATGACCCGGAAGCTGTACGCCGGCTCCCTCGGCCAATGAAGCGAGATGAGCGCCGCAACCCCAGAGTCGGTCACGACTGGACCTAATGGTCAGAGGCCCCTTTACCTTTACCTTACCACTGTACTGCTGTTGTTGTTGCTTTGCCTTGGGAAGTCACCTGTCCCAATTGTGAAGATCTCACAATATTGATTCCCTGCTGCCCATGCTGATTCCCTTGCTGCCCCTGATGCTGTTGTCGTCTAACAATGGCATGGATATTTCCCCAGTACTAGGGGGAAATACATGGCAGCTACGCCCCTTTCTCTCTCTTGCACAAACAGATCAGGCACACATACATTTTTTCACACTCACTCATACAGACACACTTCGCATATATACAGCCATACATTCATCTGCCCCCTCTCTCTACCCAAGTGTATCTCTCTCTCTCACACACACAGAAACCACAAAGACCACACAAACCTCCCCCCTCTCTTTTTCACATGCAAACCACATGCACACCTCTCCCTCTCTGCAGAAGTGCATCTCTTTCTCGCTTTTGCAGACCACACAAACACCCATGCAGTATCAGCCCCACAACATACATCTCTCCCTCTCACACAGACTAAACATACACATAGATCACATATCCACACCTCTCCCCCCCCCCACTGCACACATATCTCCCTCTTTGCCAATCATACACACGACTCACCTTCAGAAAAGCCATTCCATGGGCAAAATAAGGACCCGCCTTCAGCTCCACATGGCTGGCAGGCAACAAACAACCAGCTGAATTAATGGGGTGCTCCTTTTTGCTCATTTCTGCCCCATCCAGACATAGCGGGTGAGGGAAGTCCCTTCACAGCATGAAGCAAGTGCCTGACACCAGCACCACATGGCTGGCAGGATACAAGCAAGCAAACAGGAGTGACGCCAATGGGGCAGTCGTCCCTGCCAATTCTCATTCCCTAAACATCCTTCCAAATTAGTGTGTAAGGGAGTGGACCCTTCTAGCACCAGTAACTGCTCTGCTCTGCACTGCTCTGTCATAATCTGCTTAGTGTTTACCATCTCAGTGCCTGCAGGTATTATTCTTCTGTGTGCCATGGTAGTGACCCCTGACGTAAGTCACCCTATATTATACCCAAGGTGTAGTGGGAAGGCATGGAGAACAGTGGCAAGATTGCTTACAGAGCAATCCCATGCACATTTACCCAGGAAATCTGACCTGCTAACATTAAAATCAGCTATGGGGCCAACCTGACTGTGTAACCCATACACTTTGCTTTCGGTGGCAATAGCTTTCAACGCAGCAAGTGATCCAAACTCACCCCAAGATCCCTTGCAATGTCAGAAGGGATTTTGAGGTGCACTTCTCATGTTGCAGTTGTTGTTGGGGGCAATAAAACATGGTACATTGCTTTAATGAGCAGTTCCACGCAGATTTTTCAGGCAAAAGAAAAAGGTGTTGAGAGATCCAGCCATACAATCTAATGTGGTCCTCTACTACCTTCGTGAGTTGCTGCTAGCAGGCACACTTCTTAGGCCCTGAGTAGATTTGTAAATTCTGATGTTGAATAGAAGTCACTGAATACAGATGTCATCATTTTAGGAGCATGCGAAGAAGTACCAGTTTGATGTGCTGGCCTCCTAAGTCATGCAGTATCAACCCCAGTCCAGTTAACTGTGAACCCTTTGACTGCACACATTTGCTGGGCAAAACAATGTGGAATCTCACCAGTCAGTGATACAGAAAGGGAAACTGAGTCCTGATTCTGTGCCCCAACCAACATAGGTAAAGGTAAAGGGACCCCTGACCATTAGGTCCAGTCGTGGCCGACTCTGAGGTTGTGGCGCTCATCTCGCTTTATTGGCCAAGGGAGCCGGCGTACAGTTTCCGGGTCATGTGGCCAGCATGACTAAGCCGCTTCTGGCGAACCAGAGCAGTGCATGGAAAAGCCATTTACCTTCCCGACGGAGCGGTACCTATTTATCTACTTGCACTTTGGCGTGCTTTCAAACTCCTAGGTTGGCAGGAGCTGGGACTGATCAACGGGAGCTCACCCCGTCGCGGGGATTTGAACCACCAACCTTCTGATCGGCAAGTCCTAGGCTCTGTGGTTTAACCCACAGCGCCACCCGCGCCCCTACTCTGCTTCAAAAATTGCTTCAGTTGCAATGGTACACCTCTTCTTCTTCTTCTTCTTCTTCTTCTTCTTCCTCCTCCTCCTCCTCCTCCTCCTCCTCCTCCTCCTCCTCCTCCACAGGTCGGAACCAGGTGCACCAACTCTAGGGGGCAGAGGTGTCACCAGCCCCCTCAATATTCAGGGGGCTGAGCCCCCTGCTAAGAATTAGTGAGGGAGTGGAAGACGCCGAACCGCCAAGCGAAGTGTGGCACGGCATCGACAGAAGGCTGGTCTTTCCTGGAGGGGTTGGGAGATGCTGCAGGGAGTGGCGTGGCCTGCCATGAGGTTACGCTGGCCTGCACAGCATCTCTCGACACCGCGCAGGCCAGGCCAGTACAGTTTTCTGCTAGGCTGTGCCGGTCCAGCCTGCAGGACATTGGAAGACATGTGTGATGTCACGCGATGTGACACACACGTGACGTGTGATGTCTTGCCCCCATCTTAGGGGCAACCCAGCAGCTGTGGTTAGAAACAAATTGGAAAATTCAGTTAGGCTCCTTTTTTTTTTGCTGGGAGAAGGGCCAGAGCATTCTCAGGTGGCTGATTTTAGGTGTTCAGAAAACAGCAGCAAATTGTTACCTATGTCGTTTATTCTCCTTGTATTTGTACTCTTGGGAAGAGAGGCGGTTGGGGGTTTTTCTGCCTCGGGTGCCAAAATAACTCGGCTGGCCTTGGGTACTATGGCAACTTGACTTGTTGGCGAGGAGAGGGTGTGTGTGTGTTCCCTTTGTTTTTTTCCACACCCGGCTGCAAAATGTCCTTGAACTGGACCTGAGGGTGGTTTGGGAGAAGCGAGGCAGACAGTGGAGTTTGTGGGCACAGCTGAACAGAGACACTGCGCTGTTTTCGGCGTTGGATTTGTATTTGATAGGAAGTGGAGCCCTCTACAGACTCTGGATGTGAATGGGCTTCCTTTGAGGGATGTGTTCACCTGCTTACTAATGCTTCACCTCAGCAAGGGCAGCGAAACAGTCAGTTTGTTCCAGAACAGCCTTTTCCCTAAGGCGGCGAGGACGTACTGTGCTGAGTGTGGAGGCCTTCGGTAGCATCCCCGCCAATTGAGCTTAACGAAGGGGAGTGTGGTGTTTTTAGAGTGTGACTGATGTGTTGTGCATTTAATAAGTCCCAGCACATCCTGTTGGAAGGTGATGGGACAAAACCGCTGACAGATTTATTTTCCAGGATCAGATGGCTCCATTATTAATCACAGAAGGTACATACCAAGGGAAGGAATGAGATGAAAGATAAAAATAATCTGGATTGGGAACCGATAGAGCTTCTTTTACCTTTCTCTCTTTTTTTCAGTTTTCAACTGTTAAATGAAAAGTAATTTTGGATGAGAGCTTGCCTATATTTTGCAGCAGGTTTCCAATATATATTTTAATATGTTGGCTATGGTCCAGAGTATGTGCAGACCCCGTTGATAGCTGAGGCAGACAAAGCTCACAAGTGTATTGTGCATCCGTCTTCCCCCTTACACTGGTGAACCTCAAGTCTCAGCACCATGTTATCTTTAGCAATTTTATTTACTTAAAAGGTTTTACATATGGCCTAATCATCAAAATTTCTAAGCGGTTTACATGAACCATAAAATATACATTAACTTTACTGAGAGAATCAGATGCTAAAAACAAGCTCACCTTAAAAAAATGTTCAAAATGAAAACAGCAGTTTTAAAACATGCATTATATAATGAAATTGCATATTAAACCACGGCAAATTTACATGTATGGCTAGGCTTGCTTAAACAAAATACATTTTAGCTGGCGCTGAAAACAATATAGCATATCAATGGAAATGGAATTCCAAAGTGTAGATCCTACAACAATGAATATTTGATTATTTAGAAGTTTCCCCATATTTCTTTACTTAGCCGGTATTTATTTATTACATTTCTATCTCCACTCCTTAACTGCCTTTAGTACAAAATGGTCTTTTAGTCCCTTCCCTGCCATGATCTGGTCTGCTCTTCACACAGACTCCCAGTTAAGGTTTTAGCCTGAATGTCTGCCTGTTAAATGTATAGCAAGGTTAAATGAATAATAATCATGTTTTCCTTTTAAACCTGCCTACCCTCAATTCCCTTCCTAAACCTGAAATAGCACTGATCTTTTTTGATATGAGGCTCCTTTGTATGTAAGCAGTGTGCTTAGTTTGGCTCGTGACTACAAGCAAGCAAAAAGCAAAATGTGAACTTGCACCGGTTTCCTCTGCCTTGGGGTACAGACCTATGAAAGGTGAAAGGAGAATTGGGGTGCGGGTGTTGCTCTAGGAGCAGCAGTTCGGACCTGATCCTGCCTGGCTTAAAGAGGTGGGGATTTTCACTGTGAACCTTTGCAACCCCCATGCCTAACCTATATTTCTGTCGCGGCAGCATCACATCCTGCAGCTACATACATGAATTTTTAAATATTGTGTCAGAGGAAATTAGATGAGTTCGTGTTAGTACAAATCTCCTTCTACTTTTTTTTGAGAGTGATAGCATGTGAGCAGAAGGGGTCAGGACGGAATGTCTCTACAGTGGTGCCCCACAAGACGAATGCCTCGCAAGACGGAAAACTCACTAGACGAAAGAGTTTTCCGTTTTTGGAGTTGCTTCGCAAAACGAATCTCCTATGGGCTTGCTTCGCAAGACGAAAATGTCTTGCGAGTTCCTGCGGGTTTTTCCCCTCCCCCCTTTTTCTAAGCCGCTAAGCCGCTTATCAGCTGATCCGATAAACCGATAAGCCGCTAAAAGCCGCTAATAGCGCTAATCCGCTAATCCGTCAATGGGCTTGCTTCGCAAGACGAAAAAACCGCTAGACGAAGAGAATCACAGAACGCATTCTTTTCGTCTTGCGAGGCACCACTGTATTAGTAAAGATTTGTTGCTTGTTATGGACTTATGCTGTGATGGGGAACTTGTGACTAACAACAACAACAACAACAACAATATCAGTATGCCACCCATCTCACTGGGCTGCCCCAGCCACTCTGGATGGCTTACAACAAAAACACAATAAGACATGAAACATTAAAAGCTTCCCTATACAGGGCTGCATTCAGGTGTCGTCTGAAAGTCAGATAGCTGTTTATTTATTTCCTTGATATCTGATGGGAGGGTGTTCCACAGGGCGGGCGCCACTACTGAAAAGGCCCTGGTTGGATTGCAACTGCCATCATTCCTGACCATAGGCCATGCTGGCCGAGGTTCATGGGAGTTGAAGTCTAACAGCATCTCAAAGACCACAGGTCCCTGTGCCTGGACGAATGCAAAACATCAGGGGTGATTCTGGCTTTTTAAGACCCTTGGATGGCTTACAGCACAATTCTAATTGCGTGGCCAGGTACCACAACTCCCAAAATTGCAAACACAAGACTTCATGTGAGGCCAGGGCAACTTGGGCCTCTAAGTCTAGGGGGCCTCACCAGGTTGCCCTCTCCTCAGTTCCATAGTCTCCCCTCTCCCAAAATTGCAAACCCAAGACTTCATGCGATGGCAGAACAACTTGGGCCTCTAAGTCTAGGGGGCCTCACCAGGTTGCCCGCTCCCCAGTGCCGCAGTCTCCCCTCTCCCAAAATTGAAAACCCAAGACTTCATGCAAAGGCAGGGCAACTCAGGCCCAGCAACTATTAGACCCAGTAAGGCCTAATTTGAAGCAGTGGGGCGCAACTTGATTGTTTTTTTTTTTTTTTGTAGGGCCCCAGTTCACAGCTAAAGTCTGCAAAATCTTATAGATATAAATAAAATCCATCCAGATTGTCCTGGTGCAGGGACCCCTTTGGGCCAATTGCCCAATTGCTCAAATTGCCTTAAGGTCAGCCCTGATGAGAGTGTGCAGGGGTTGGACTGACAAGTCGTGCACCTTCTAGGTCCCTGGTGTCACCATTCAGAGTACAGACTCAAGGACTTGTTATGGAAATAAAGGGTGGCATTTATTGGAAATCAGTTTTGTCACCTTCCCCCCCCCAAACCCCGAGACAATGAGCCCAGCCACATTTTATTCACAGTCGCATAAGCACTACCCTACAGCATGGCCATAAACTTTGTATGTTCAACAGCTGAAATATACACCCAATATGTAGCAATGGAAATTTATGTTACTGCTTTATGAATGAACACTGTGTTTTATGAATGGACTCTGTATTTTGTGATTTACCTAAGAGCCACCAATAGGGAGCTCTAGAATCTGACAGCTAACCAATAGGGTACTACCAAACAGCGCACCCTATTGCTGAAAGCAGGTAACCAGCAGGGAATGCTTCAGCTCAGCCTTTGCACTGTTGACTGAACACCCCCTGCTGTGCAGATAATGGAGAAAGCTTGTAAATTGTATCCCTTCTGGCATCCTGGCCAACTTTATTACACTGGTGTAAACCCTGGTGCACCAGAAGCCCAGAATAGCAGCAAATAAAATCCGTTCATATGTCAGCAACTGATAAGACTTGTCAACCAGTTCTTACAAAGTCTTCCTAAATTATAAAGCTCCAAAATACAGGCCAAAAGAGAGCAGGTCTGGGAAGAGTGAGGCATACAATGGGCACCACCCGTGAAAAGGCCCTGCTCTATGTAACTCCTGCTCTGTCATTTGATAGGGTGCCCACTTGCCCTCCTTCTTGACATGGAATGCTCTCTATTGGAGTCTCCAGGTCCAGTACATAGACCATAAAAAGGGAGAGCAGGAACCTTGAAGTTCCCAACAGCTGTTAAGCAAGCAAGCAAGCAAGCAAGCACACACAGGTCACCTTCATCACAGCCAGGACACCTATGTCCTGGCCAGGCCTGCACCCAATTTTGTTTTTGTACAATCTTGTTTGTTCTCAGTAACCAAAATTATATTATCAACATATACAAGCAGGAAAGTTGTTTTCCTTCATTTGCAAGGAATCGTACAAAACAAAGTGGCACTAATAAAGAAAAGTTCCATGCACATGATGTGTGATGGTAATTATTTTCCCCAAGTTAAATGATAACTAATCAGAGGCAGCTACAGGAAAGCTATGAGATTCAGGTGAGGGTCGGATGCCTTGTCAATCCCAGCAGGTATATAAGAGGACGACCCGGCCTGCACAGGCCTCCAAAGCTGATTCCAGGGTGTAGCCACCATTGCAGGCAGGATGGTGGACAAACTACCCCAGAAGGAGCACAACCCCCTGTGATTGGCCAGTTAGACAGTAAGGCAGAATTTAATCTTCCTGGCTGCTGGAAGGGGAGTTATCCCATTGCCAGCCAGGATTCCATCAGCCAGGCAGCTTCCGTCGGCTGGTGGGAGGCAATGCTACTGCCTCTTGGAAGTAGGTAAGGAGACCTATGCCTACTCAGAACTTACTCCCAGGTAAATAGGCGAAACAAAATAAAAAAAATTCCTTCCAGTAGCACCTTAGAGACCAACTAAGTTTGTTATTGGTATGAGCTTTCGTGTGCATGCACACTTCTTCAGATACACTGAAACAGAAGTCACCAGACTCTTATATATAGTTACTTCTGTCTGGTGACTTCTGTTTCGGTGTATCTGAAGAAGTGTGCATGCACACGAAAGCTCATACCAAGAACTAACTTAGTTGGTCTCTAAGGTGCTACTGGAAGGAATTTTTTTATTTTGTTTCAACTACGGCAGACCAACATGGCTATCTACCTGTAACCAGGTAAGTAGGGTTAGGATTGCACCCTTAGCCTAAGAAGTTCAATTGTTGATGGAGAAATAAGCAGTGGCATGATCAGGATGGCTGCTGCAAGATAGCTCAGCTGGTAGAGCACTAGACTCTTAAACTCAGGGTCGTGGGTTTGAGTCCCACATTGGGCAAAAGATTCCTGCATTGCAGGGGGTTGGACTAGATGACCCTCATAGTCCCTTCCAACTCTACAATTCTATGGTTCTAAGGACATGCAGAGTGGTGGAAGTATAGCTCAGCATCCCTGCACATGTTCTGCTTCTGATCTTAATACAGTGGTACCTCGGTTTAAGAACAGCCCTGTTTACGAACTATTCGGTTTACGAACTCTGCAAAACCGGAAGTAGTGTCCCGGTTTGCAAACTTTACCTCGGTCTACAAACAGAAGCCGAATAGTGGAAGGGCACCGGCAGCGGGAGGCCTCATTAGGGAAAGCGCACCTCAGTTTAAGAACGGTTTTGGTTTAAGAACAGACTTCCGGAATGGATTCAGTTCGTAAACCGAGGTACCACTGTAGTGTGCTTTGTGTCCTGGCTGGATCCTGCTACACCAAGTGGGAGACAAGGCGATGGCATTGGCTTTTGGTTCTGGACTCAGCTTTGGTACAAGTCAGGAGCTTAAAGTATGATATGATGTTGGGTTCAGAGCATGGCTTGTTCTGAAGCAGAGAGCCATAACATCCTAGTCTGAACACAATGGGAAACAATGTTTAGTTAGACACTCCCTGGTCTAACTGTGGGATGTGAAAGTGGAGGAGTGAATGGGATCCAAGCATGAAGAAAAGGTTTGTGCATATCTCAGCTGAATCACAACCAGGTCATTCTCTCTCCTACCTCACAGGGTTGCTGTGAGAATAAAAAAGGGGGATAATCATGCCTACTTCGGAGGAAAGGCAGGTTATACAGGGTGAGTCTTTTAAAAGAGGCCCCGTGGAACATGTGTACTCTGTATCCATGGGCCCTCCTTTAAAGGACTCACCCTGTACAGTCATACCTCGAGTTGAATGTGCTCTGTGGCAACCCGGAAGTAACGGTGCGCGTTATTTCCGGGTTTCGCCACTCGCGCATGCACAGACGCTCAAAATGACATCACGCGCATGCGCAGAAGTGGTGAAACGCAACCCACGCATGTGCATGTGCGCTGTCGCATCTTGTGTTCCGTTCGGGATGCGAATGGGGCTCTGGAACAGATCCTGTTCGCATCCCGAGGTACCACTGTATATGTAATAATTTAACTAACTAGAAAAATAAAACACACTTGTGTTGCTGCAAAAAAAAACAACAAAAACAACCGGTAAAAAACTGCCAATCCTCTTTTCATTTTTGCTTTCCTCCCATACCAAAAAGACCAAAGTTTTCGGCCTACAAAGAAAATGGTGCCCTTGCTTGAGCACTCAGAAGAATTTCCTTGAACATCTCTAAGGCTTTATGCGCCCTCTAATTGGAAAACACAAATCATATAAACTAAACAGTTTGTGACCTGGGGTAAACTATATTATTATTTTTGTGTGTGCAAAAGATGGCAAAATATGAAAGAAAAACAACACACGATTGAAGTGAAGATGAAAGCTCCTTTATTGTCCTGGCAAGGTATGAAATATCCAATATGTAAAGTTTGAGCAAACTTCAAAAAAGATTCATGTTGCAAAAACTAAGGTGTTAAAACAGGAGGGGGAAATGGCAAATTGTTCCTGCATGAAAAGATTCTACAATTCCTTTCATTCTGAAATTACTTTGGCAAGTAATTCCGTGGATCAAAGCTGCATTCCACATATGCTCCTCCATTAATGAGGTGCTTGGAGTATAATTACTCATACCTTTTCCCTCTCTTAACAGCTGAGCGGAAGCATTCTCTAGGCAAAGACTACCATCCCCTTTGTCTGAAGTGCTACCATTGCAAACGGCAGCTCAGCCCTGGCCAGCATGCTGAGGTAGGAAACAAACCATCACCCCATCTGTCTGCTTCAGTGACTTGCTACACCCTGACAGCAATCTGTCTCTCCCGGCGGAGGGCTCCGCTTCCAAAGGCCTGCCTGGGATTGAGTTGCTGCCACCAAAGGCTGCTTAGAAGTGCTTTAATGTGATGGTTGGGGAGACGGGAAGGAAGATGCACAGGCTATGGTTACTTGGAAACTGGGGAAATGCCTGTCAAGGGTACACGTGTGTGCAGAGGGTATACGTGTGTGCAGAGGGAAGATATTGCAAGGCTCCCAGTGTGTATGGGCATGCAATGGGTCTTCCTACAGAGGTGGGCAAATCGGTTAATTTCAGTCTCTCCTTTCTCCAATCTCAAATCAAGTTTGGCACATTTCCACAAATATTTGTTTTTTCAAAGGTCCTCAAATCAGATTCGTCTGCCACATCTATTCTTAATGGACACACATTTCTGCCTAATATACATACTTTTGCAAGCAATTTCCCTTCATATTGCATGTTATGCTCACCAGCATGTGAATTTTTATGTAGATTTACCCATAACAAATGCATGCGTTCTTGAACACATTTTTGGAAGTTTGACGAACTCCATCGCAAAATTCGGATCAGTGAGAATTTTGAAGGACAGCTGCGCTTCATTTTGCAGTTTGTTTTGGGTACTGTGAATTAGGTAGGTTTGCATTAAAATGTGGACCAAACATAACTTCTCCCCCATCCTTACCTCTGTACGTAGGGACACAAGAAGCTGCCTCATAATGAGCCTGACTTGTAGTTCATCTTAGATTGGGGTCTCTCCCAGCCCTGCCTGTAGATGATTCTGGGACCTTCTGCACAAAGTCATGATATAGGCGGCCCCAGAGTTTCTTGTCAGGTTTGTCCCAGGCCATACAATTATGGCAGGTGGGTTTTGCCTCCTACTGTAGTTTATAGGAGAAAGGAAAAGGATCACTCTGGGATCCCATGACCAGTGCCTAGTATTGGAAGCAAGGAAGTTTCAAAGGGAAATGGGCATGGAGCTCAAACAGGGATCTGTAATCCCAGCAAGAGGCAAACAGAGATTAAGATGCTTATACCTTCACTGCCTGGGACGCAGGTGGCGCTGTGGGTAAAACCTCAGCGCCTAGGACTTGCCTATCGTATGGTCGGCGGTTCGAATCCCCGCGGCGGGTTGAGCTCCCGTCGTTCGGTCCCAGCTCCTGCCCACCTAGCAGTTCGAAAGCACTCTTAAGTGCAAGTAGATAAATAGGTACCACTTTATAGCGGGAAGGTAAATGGCGTTTCCGTGTGCTGCGCTGGCTCACCAGAGCAGCTTCATCACGCTGGCCACGTGACCTGGAAGTGTCTCCGGACAGCGCTGGCCCCCGGCCTCTTAAGCGAGATGGGCGCGCAACCCCAGAGTCGGTCACGACTGGCCCGTACGGGCAGGGGTACCTTTACCTTTACCTTTTACCTTCACCTCCAGCCCCTCTGCTTCCTGTTCATCATTGCTCACAGCTCAGTCTTCTCCGACTTCCTCCCTTCCTGCCCTCCCTTCCCTCAAGGGAACCCCTGGTAAGGAAGCTTTTTGGCAGCCAAACAAGAACTTCTGTACCAACGCTGGACTTCCTACCTGGACCAATGAAGGCTTTAGTCTTGAGGTCCAGAGAGTGAAAGAGGAGAACTTGAGATCTGAGGCAGGACTTGGGATGTCGTCAGAGAAAGAGGGCCATTTGAGATGTTCATGAGGTGAGGTGCCTCAGGACTATAGCAGTAGTACTGAGATAGATAGATAGATAGATAGATAGATAGATAGATAGATAGATAGATTCTTTATTGTCATTACACAAGTGCAACATTGCACAAAGTGCAACGAAATTGGATGCCATCCCTTAAAACAACAAAAGCAAGACAACAACAACAACCAAACAAACTACATTCCAGCCACACCCACACCACACCCATCAAACTCCCAGGTCACACTAACGAGTTACAGCATTCAAAAGGGCCACAGCTCTTGGATAGAAACTGTTTTTCAGTCTATTTGTCTTTGACTTGATGTTTCTATATCTTCTGCCAGAAGGCAGTAGTGCAAACAGACAGTGTCCCGGGTGAGATGAATCCTGCAGGATGTTATTTGCTTTCCTAAGACAACGGGAACCGTACAGTTCTTCCAAAGATGGGAGAGGATGACCAATAATCCTTTGGGCTGTGGTTATGACCTTCTGGAGCACCTTCCTCTCCCTAGCTGTACAACTGGAGAACCAAGCACAAATACAGTATGTAAGAATGCTCTCTATGGAGCCTCGGTAGAAGGACACCAGCAGTCTCTCACTCAGATTGTTCTTCTTTAAAAGTCTGAGGAAATAAATTCTCTGCTGGGCCTTCTTCACCAGAGCAGTGGTATGTGCGCTCCAAGTCATGCCCTGATCGATAGCTACTCCCAAAAACCTGAATTCCGCCACCCTCTCCACCCGTTCCCCGTTGATATACAAGGGCTGAATGTCCGCCTTTTTTTTCCTGTAATCCACCACCAATTCCTTGGTCTTAGCCGTATTAAGAGCCAGATTGTTCTCTCCACACCAAACACAGAGCCGCTCCACCTCATCCCGATAGGCGGATTTTCATTGGGATCTATGACACGTTCAGAAGAGTTTATTCTGGTTGGGTGGGATCCTGACATCAGTACTTCAAGGGGGCCAAAGTGTTGTTCTCTCTTAAGTATGCTCCAGATTGTGTCCTATTTCTTTTGTCTCATAGACAAAAGAAGCTGTTGAGTTTGAAGGTTGCCCCCATCTGCTTAGTCCCATCTTATCATTTCAGTCAGGAAGCCCCTTTCTTGCACAGAGACTAGCTAAAAGACTTGCCAAGTCTGACGGGTGGTGTATGGTACAGGGAACCACCCTTGGCCTCAGCAATTCCAAGATGAATCTCTGAGCACCATGACAAGTCGAAAAAATGTAATATTGGCCATGGCATCAATGAAAGGAGAAAGGGTGCACAGACAGAGTTCCAATGAGTACAAGCTGCCTGCAAGACAACCCTAAACCATAGCTGGCAACTTACAGATTTGAAAATAAAGGACCAGCAGCCTCGAAAATAAGGGAACAGCAGCCAAAATAAGGGATTTTCCAGGCACAGGTATGTTCAACTTCTGAGCCCCTCCAAGCCAAAGGCAGAAAGCCCAGCCATCAGCCAAACGAAGCCTCAAGCAGTGGTTCCCACAGCGCAGCAACCCGGCAAAGGGGATGCAGCAAGGAAAACCACCGTCACCTCTCCGCTGGGAAGCACTGAGCAAAGGCGAGTCCCCAAGCAACATGGCCGATTTGATCGGCACAAGGCATGCAAGCTCCACTCCCCAGTTGTTCTTAGACTTCTTATTGGGTGAGCATTGCAGCCAAGCAACACAGTTGGAGCCTCCCTCCTCCCTGGCCGGCAGGGAGGGTGGGAGAGGAGCTGCTTCCTTTGAAACCCGGGAAATTTAAGGGACATCATCAATAAGGGACAGCAGCGGTACACAGCGCTGGGATAAGTGACTTTCCTGCCAAATAAGGGACAGTTGACAGCTATGCCCTAAACTAGTGTTCCTCAACCTGATGTATGCTAGATATTTTCGTCTACAACACTTGACAGTCCTGGTCAGCATGGCCAATGGTCTGGGGTGATTGGAAGTGTAGTGCAAAATATATAAAGGGCACCAGGTTGACCATGTCTGCCCTTAGCATCTTCTTTCTAAATTACCCGGTTGGGTTGGAGGCATAGACAGAGGAACATGGGAAGCCACCTTACATCAAGTTGGACCATGGGTCCATCTAGATCAATATTGTCAGCTCTGACTAGCAGGAGCTCTCCAGGGTTTCAGACAGGGAGTCTTACCCACCTCAACCAGGGGGTGTTATGGATTGAACCTGGGACCTCTTCCTGCAGTCATTGCAGCAGACACGGGTCAGTGATAACATTATGCAGTTCATATGCAGCTGACTTGGAGACATCTGTGCAGAAATTTTAGTTGAGCAGTAAAGTATTATCTCTAAATCACTTGAAGTCAGAAGGGTAGATAACGACCAAGAAACATTCTCATTCCGATTCGGGAAAGGGACCTGCGAAGCAGTGGCTTTCTTGTGCTCAGTAATGGAAAAGAGAATCGATTCTAATACGGTTCTTCCAGGGCAAGCCCAAAGCAAGAGATTTCAGCTTACCATCGCTGCAAAGTGGTTTCCCGAAGAATGTCTGATCCAGTTTTGTTGCATTAAATCAAGTTATCTTCATGGGGATGTATGAAAAATTCATTGTATACGGAACAGCACTAATATTTGCGCAGCATGTGCCACAGGATGAGGGGAAATATACTGAGCATCTTTTCAGCCACATTTGAAATCCTTGGGGGAATCAAGTCATGAAGCATAAAAACTTACATTTGCAGGATCATTTCCCGAGATTCTATACCCTCCCCCCTGGATTTTTTTTTCCTGCACCATTGAGCTCTAGATTTAAAAAATACATGCCTACTATGCATGATCTTACAAGCATCAGTTTGTTTAGAGAGGTCTGCGGATGCACAAAGTGCACTAGATGGTTTTCTTCACTACGATTGTTTATTACATACGTCTTTTTAATATGCTGGTGTTGGCAGTATGGGGTTTGGTAAGGAATGACCAAGAGGGCTTGGCAATCAGAAGGTCTGCAGTTTGAATCCCTGCGACGAGGTGAGATCCCGTTGCTCTGTCCCAACTCCTGCCAACCTAGCAGTCTGAAAGCACGCCCAAAAAGTGCAAGTAGATAAATAGGTACCGCTCCGGCGGGAAGGTAAACAGTATTTCCGTGTGCTGCTCTGGTTTCACTAGAAGTGGCTTAGTCATGCTGGCCACATGACCCAGAAAAACTTCTGTGGACAAACGTCGGCTCCCTCAGTCAGTAAAGCGAGATGAGCGCTGCAACCCCAGAGTCATCTGCGACCGGACTTAACTGTCAGGGGTCCTTTACCTTTACCTTTAAGGAATGATCAGGATCCAAAGAGGTCTGTGCCCATTCCCAAAGAAGGTTAATAAGTCTGCAGGATTTTGCTGATTTTGCTTCCACTGCAGAAGCCTCTTGTGTTGTCTGGGTTGCTGACCTTTGTGAATTGTTTGGGAGAAATTCTTCCTTTCAACCTGCTCTTCGTATTCAGAGGAAATCCCATATTGGCCCCCAGTGGAGGATTTCTTCCCAAAACAAAAAGCACTTTCAGAGAAGGGGAGGGGAGAGTTGAACTTCACGGCCCTCCAGCTGACATCCCACTAATGATCAGCACCCACCCCCCAAAAAACCCATTTGTGTCAATTAGGGATGGAAGGTTCTATTACTTTGGTTCTCTCAGTTTCTCATTTTTCCAATCTTAAATTCTGTTCTCCACATTTTGCAGCAATTTGTGAATTTTTCATTTGTAAAATCCTCATGAAAATCCATCTGCGTGAATTTCTCCTAATATGCTGTTATGATGGATGTGCACAGTTTTTTGCAAGCAATCCCCTCCAATATAACACATTTTTGTATATTATTTTTCTCCAACATGTTCACTTTTATGCACCTTTTCCCTCAGCATATACATTTTTTGTGAACCTTCATTGGTTGGGGAATTGCATCCCAAAATCTGGGTGAGCGCAAATTTCAAAGGATGGCTGTGCTGCAGCTGACATGTTCTTTCAGAATGGCAGTGCAAAATTTGGAAGAGTGCAAATGTTTAAAGATACATAGCTGTGCTTCAGTTCTCATATTGTTCTGGAAACTGCAAAGGTTAACACCATGGCTGGTTTAGGTCAGTGGTGGGAAAGAGCCCTGTTTGAGGCCCTGGAGAGCCAGTCACAGTAGATAAGAAGAGTCTGCATCAGTCTGATGTAACATATCCTCGTATGCCTTGTCTCACAGGGTGGGGAGAGCAAGGCCAAAATTTCACACACACACACACACACACACACACACACACACACACCACCCTCATGCTGACTTTCCAAAGCCAGTTAAGTGAGGCACCAGTTTTTGGGAAGGAGGCACGATGCTCTTGCATGATCCTAATGCCCTCTCACCTTCTTCCCCAAACTGGGCAAGCTCTAACTAGGCTTTGGGAAGGAGGTGGGAGGACTCTAGGACCCCATCAGAGCCCTCACACCTCCTTCCTAAAACCCAGCACCTCGCTTACCTGGCTTTGAGACTGTCTTAATTGACTCAGCCTTGTAGAATATTGCATAATTATATAGTGCCGTTGAGCATGTGAAGAGTGCCTCTTCCTCACCATTGTGGGAAATCTGAGACATAATCCTGGACGAAGAGGCAAAGCTTGCAGGCTGCTCAGAGCTTATTACTTCAAGTCAGGCTTCAGTCCTGGCTATTCTCCATTTCTAAATTAACCGCTACATGCTGCCGGTGGAGGTACCATTCTAGTGACCAGAGCGTGACCTGTCAATGAGCGTCCAAGTCAGGCTGCCCCAAAGTGTTGCAGCTTTGGAGAACAGGCTGACCTCTGGGTGGGGTTGCTCTGCAGGTACCCAAATAACATTTCTGATGTCATCATTGGCCATGCTAAGTGCAGACTAGGGATGAAAGGACCTGTCAATCTTGGTTCTCTCGGTTTCACATTTTTCCATACCTCAACTGTAGTTTGCCATAATTCCATAGCAATTTGCAATTTAAGAAAAAATCATGGAAGTTCACCAGCATTTTCATTTCAATATTCTCCTAATAAACATTTTGGTATGCAGTTTTGATAAATGCAATTTTGCAAGCAACTCCTCCTAATATAATGCAACATAATGCAACTTTCCCTGATATATTCATTTTTATGTGCACATTCCCTTGATATATGCAACCTTCGCTGGCTGGAGAACAGCACCACAAAATCTGGATAAGTGCAAATTTCAAAGGATGCCTATCAAGTGCAAACTTAATAGGTTCATGCCCTCCAACATTTCTCCGATGAAATTAGGGACGTCCCATTCCATAATGATATTTATACCCCACACGTCTTACTGGGCTGCCCCAGCCACTCTGAGCAGCTTCCAACAAATATAAAAACATAATAAAAATAAAATAAATCCTATACAGGATTGCCTTCAGATGGCTCGGGGGTTGGATAACTCCACGCCCTCCAACATTTCTCCAATGAAAATAGGGACATCCTAGGGAAAAGCGGGACATTCTGGGATCAAATCAGAAACTGGGATGGCTTCTCTAAATTAGAGAAAATAGGAACACTTGGAGGGTCTGTAGGTTAAGCTTTAAATGTGACCTGTATCACATTTCTTCCCTGTCCCTAGTGCAGAACAAGCCCATCTTTGAATAAAAAGCAAAGCGAAGTATGGAATAATGGCAAGTTATTAACTATGATCTCTCAGTGAAGGCTTTGAGAGCTTCCCACACTCCATTCTGCCATTAAACCCTCATCCTGCCCTCCTGTGTAACAGCCATGTGTTTTACTCTGCATGATCACACCCACATCTTTGCCAGAGTTTAAATCCCATTAACAGGAACATTTGGGGGAGGCATAATGGCATGCATTGTAATAGCTTTAGAGTCAAGGTATGTTTTGAATGATTGGGGGGGGCATTAATAATATGAAAGGGTAGGGGGCTGTCTCTTCTACTCATTGACTGCTGGAAGGGTCCTACTGCATATACCTCGTGCAGACGCTATAAATAATTTTCTATTAGCACCTGGCTTAAGGTTAATAGTTAGGCTTCAAGGAGAAAATGACCTGGCTGGATTTAAACATTTCTGGGGTAACAACAGGCAATCCAAACTTGCAAAGCAATTTTCAGCGGGCATTGAGTTATTGAAAGGGAGAAAAATAATTCTATATGCAATGTCTATCTTATATGTAACATTTTCAATTAAATTGATTTATAAGAAAGTAGGGAGTTGCCTAAAACAGAACCAGAGCAACAGCCTATTTTGTCTATAGCAGACTTGAGGCTTGTCAGATCCCAGGGTTCTAGTAAAACAGAAAACAAAACCAGAAAGGATCTACCAATTAGAGACCGGTGTAAAAGGCGTACTGTCCATCTCGAGAGACAATGGAGTGCACCTCCGGAGGTGAAGTCAAACCACTGTGTTAGCAGCTCCAAAGTGACCTTCCATGGTGTGCAAGCCTGGGCAGTGTGGATGGAGCTCCTGGGCTGCAAAGACAGCAAGAATTCCCTCTCTGCTTCGCTGATGTTGTCCAAAGGAAAGCAGAGCAATACAATACATTGGCAACTTGGCTGCAGGAGTGGCAGGAAGGAGGGGTACACGGTACCATCCAACCATCTTAGGGACACCATCTGTGTAGGGTTTCCTCCTTACCTTTCCCTTCTCCCGAAGATATCCTTCAAGGCAGCAGAAGCACACACACAGTTCCATTTTATATTATCGCTGTCACTGTCAGAAGCTCCCATGCAGAAAACTGCTGAACTTTGGATAACATTCAGCTTGACATCTTTTCTCTCTCGGCTTTAAATCTCGGCTCTAAATCAACATCTTTCATAAAGCCTTTCTTAAATCACCAGGGATTCACCTGTTCTGTGTTAATTTCGCTCCTGCCTTCACATCTGATACATCTAGGGATGCCTGAGGAATTAAATTTCTGTGAATTCCAGTGTGAACTCACCTGATCCGCACCTCCTGGACTAGTGTGCAGATCAGAATGTAATTATCCTTCAGATTGTGCACCCCTCCAAATCTTGTGATGCTTTTCGCAGTTGTTGTTTTTTTTAAAAGGTATTAAAATGCATATTTTACTATAAAATGCATTTAGAAATGCATACACTGAGATGAAATATGGATTTAAGTGTGGATTTTCTTATTTTAAAAAGTGCAGATTAATGCAGAAACGGGATGGAACAGACTTATGAATCAACACATAGGAAAATGACATAAGCTCGAAATAGACTGGTATGCCCATTCCTAGGCAACTTTGCATATTGTTTCCCACCCATGCGATAGGAAGTTGCAAGGGCAGCCTGTTGCAGCGATTGTTTGCATAGTGGAGAGTTATGGTGCCTTTTATAACTAGCTATTTATTCACAAACGTACAGGCCAAGCCGACGCAAATCCAGCATGTGCCCTGGTAGAATTAGTCCCAACCATATCAGTCTACCTCCCCAGTATCCCACAATTTCCTGCAGCTTAGCAATATTGCTGGAACAATTCCCAAGCTTGAGCTGCTTTGACCCTCTGTTGCTGGCAATCAAATACTAAAAGCATTCTTCCAGCCCAGGTGGGTTTGAGCAGCCACTGGCCATCAACAACTGGTAACCAGGATCCTATCACCTTCCAGCAAGTCCCCATGGGGGCAGGGCAGCAACTTTCACATCAGGCTGTGTCTTGTACAATAGCCTGCACGGCATTAGCAACATGTAAGTGTCCTTAGCAAATCTGGGAGGACTAATCTTTCTTCTATTTTACTTTCACAGCATGATGACAAACCTTATTGCACCCACTGCTACCTTCAGCGCTTTGGACCCAGAGGTAAACTCCTATCCCATTAACCAGTTGTCCTGCACTCGCAGAGAAGAGCTACAATTCTCAGAGTCAATTCCTCTTCACAGAGAACTCTGGCAATTGGGAAGGGAATTGGGCTCTCCTAAAAACTCTTAAACCACAGAGCCTAGGACTTGCCGATCAGAAGGTCGGGGGTTCGAATCCCCATGATGGGGTGAGCCCCCGTTGCTCGGTCCCTGCTCCTGCCAACCTAGCAGTTCGAAAGTACATCAAAGTGCAAGTAGATAAATAGGCACCGCTCCGGCAGGAAGGTAAACGCCGTTGGCCTGGAGGCGAGCACTTCTCCTGAGGGAACTTAGTTCCCTCCGCCTCTCTGCCCTGAGCCTCTGCAGCTCAGGAGAGGCTGGAGGGTTACCGGACCCAGAGGCCACCTCAGCTTCCCCTGATGGGGCTGAGAGTGGAGCACCTGCAGGCAATGGGTCCTCCATCACCTCAGGAGCCAGAGCAGACTCAGCTGGTGCCTGCACCTGAGGATCCAGCACAGGTGAGGGCCCTTCAGGCTCAGGCCCCAGCCCCGGCTCAGCTGGTTCTGGAGGCGGGGACTCCTGTGCAGGCTGGGATTCCTCAGGTTCAGCCTCCGAGTCCGAATCCCAGGCCATCACACCTGGGCAGCACGGGCATATATGCTCCGTCACCATGCTATTCACCTCTCATATATTCCTTGAGAGAGAGCAAGGAGGTTGTGTGAAGATGCGCCATGCAATGATGTTCTGTCTTCCATTGAACTAGCTGCATGTAACTCTTGATGCTGATGTGCAATTCCCAGCTGAGGCAACTCGCTGTTGTGCAAACTAGAGCTGGGTCAGGGCAAAGAGAAAACACAACACCAAATTAAATCCACAATCTTCCTGCAATGAGTCATTTGGGATTTTCTCAGAACAACCGTCAGAGAGACCTGCCAGCAATTTGTGCTTGTGGTATGATTCAGGTGACCGGGCCATCGCATACCCACGCCAGATGGAAAGATTGGCTTGCACAGATTGAAATAAACCCCCATTTATCTTTGCATCATCAACTCCCCTGCCAAACAGACTATATAGGACTTTTCTTGAAAGATACTACTATACATTTAAAGTGCACGACTACCCCTAAAGAAAGGGACGCGGGTGGCGCTGTGGGTTAAACCACAGAGCCTAGGGCTTGCTGATCAGAAGGATGGCGGTTCGAATCCCCACTCTGGGTGAGCTCCCATTGCTCGGTCCCTGCTCCTGCCCACCTAGCAGTTCAAAAGCACGTCAAAATGCAAGTAGATAAATAGGTACCACTCCGGCGGGAAGGTAAACGGTGTTTCCGTGCGCTGCTCTGGTTCGCCAGAAGTGGCTTAGTCATGCTGGCCACATGACCCGGAAGCTGTACGCCGGCTCCCTCGGCCAGTAAAGCGAGATGAGTGTAGCAGGCCCAAAGCCATTCGCAACTGGACCTAATGGTCAGGGGTCCCTTTACCTTTATCCCTAAAGAATCCTGGGAACGTTTTGTTAAGGGTGCTGGGAGTCGTAGCTCCGTGAGGGTGTGAACCACAGTTGCCAGGACGAAATGTGCTTTGAGGTATTGTATGTACACAGCCTATAAACCACTCATCGTTTTAATCTGTCCCTAGCTGCTTCCGTGAAAGTTCAGGCTCTTGCTTCAGGGAAACTTTTGGGGGGTGTGGCAAGAAAAAGGCGCTTGGTTTCACTTGCCTCAGCTTGGCCAGAAGCCAGCCTTCGCTCTGTGCCTGGCATCTGGCATAAAGGGGTGAGAAAGGTGAAAAGGAACGAGCTGCTAATTCCCTCTCCCTTCATACACGGTGGGCCTGCCACTTAGTCAGCAAGCCTTTTCCTCGCTGCAGCCAAGTGGAACATAATACCATATGTTGCTCTCCAATTATGGCGGTGGGAGAGCCCAGCTCTCTCTCAGGAGGGAAAAGGTCTAGAGCAGTTCCGTTCTTCTGCTTGGTATCCATCTGGAGCAGGGTGCAGGGGAAGGAAAGACACTCCGATGACCCGATAGGTAAACTGCTGTGTATGTAACACACCTTTTTTTCTTTAATACCTTGGTAAGCCTAGGATTTGCCGATCAGATAGTCGGTGGTTCGAATCCCTGCAATGGGGTGAGCTCCCGTTGCTCGGTCCCTGCTCCTGCCAACCTAGCAGTTCAAAAGCATGTCAAACTGCAAGTAGATAAATAGGTACCGCTCCGGCAGGAAGGTAAACGGCGTTTCCGTGCGCTGCTCTGTTTCACCAGAAGCGGCTTAGTCATGCTGGCCACATGACCCGGAAGCTGTACGCCAGCTCCCTCGGCCAATAAAGCGAGATGAGCACTGCAACCCCAGAGTCGGTCACGACTGGACCTAATGGTCAGGGGTCCCTTTACCTTTACTTAAATCCTTTTAAGAACCTGATTCTGGCTTCTTGTAAAGAGTCAAGTTTGGCATCTGATCATTCAGAATATGGTGGAACAGTGAGAATAAACATGGAAGGGCCTGGAGTGAGTTTCATTTAATCGGATGGTAAACCTAAATTATCTTGGGCCCTTTTATACTGTCTTTGTCATCATTGTTTCAGAATTAGGTCCTTCTACTTTCTGCTCTCCATGACCCCTGGGCTGGGTTTGCATCCAGGTTTCTAAAGCAGCAAATTAAATTTTCAAGTCCTTGGATTAGCATGCACATTTGTAATGCCTAGGTCTGGATTTTGATCTTGTGTTCAAGGTCAAGGCTTGTTTCATGGTTGAAATATTTATACCCCTTCTCTCAATTGCTATTTTTGTGTCAGCTATGTGAGGTTGGTTGCATTGACTTCAGAGATCATAGATGTCTGTTCAGGGTCATTATCCTGAGTTAACAACCCTTGTTTAAACAAGACAGAAGCCTCCTTTGGGTTGCTGCTGAGGTCCATTTGCTTCCAATCTTGATTCATTGTGTTCCTGCACTAAGTTCTGAACTCCATCCAGCATATCAGACCAATATAGGAAGCTGTGTTACATTAAATCATACCATTGGTTCATCTAGCTGTCTACGCTAACTGACAGTAGCTCTCTAAGGTTTCTGACAGAGGTTTCTCCCATTCCTACCTGGAGACAGGTAAACTGAATTTGGGGCCTTCTCATGCAAAGCTCCACCACTGAGCTACAGCCCAACATCTGTTGAACATCACGTGGTAGAACTGTTCCTGGACTGTGTTATTTCTGGCTGCAAGTAGGGACTGCATTACTGCATTATTTCATTTAAAAACTCCCTGCACATAGAAAGCTAAGTAATAAGTATTCTTACCCATCTTCTTCCTTGACTTGAAACCCTACACCTGCAGGTTGAAGTAATGGTTTTCAGGATCACTGAGTGTGGTCCATGTGGTGGGCTGTTTGCTAAAGAGCCTTGAGATTCAGTGTTCCACCATACCTGTATGCAGGATGTTTTCTTTAGCTATCGTGGCTAATGCCTGTTGATAGACCTGTTCTCTGTTAATTTGTCTAATTTTCTCACAGTACAGCATACACACATTAAATACCAGTATATATTATACATAAATTCCTCAGATTCCAATGTGCCAAATAGACAAAACAATAACTAGACCTATTTTAGCAAAAATCCCCCCCAAAATGAATCAAGACAGTGAGCCAATTTTCATTTGCTGGGTCTTGGTGTTGTTTGCACTGTTTCACGGGGACCATCACTGTATGCTTGGATTACACTCGTTGGCCGAAACATCTTGCCTCAGTCTTAGGCTACTTATATTGGCGCAATGTATAACATTATGCAATGTGAGCATAATCCTTTGCGGCCTCCCATAGGTGTATAAACCGGGATCAGATTGTGGCTTCATATGTCAAACGATATAAATAATACTGGAGCTTATGTTCATTTCGGTTTCTCGTGAGACCTGGAAGTTCAACTGAGTCCAGGTTTTAATTGAACAGTTTGGCAATGCTTGTGCAGAACTCTGAGCAGGTTTAATTTCCTGGCAGGAGAAATCTTTGATAAGGATTTCAAAGGAAGAGCTGCAGATTAGGCTTGCGCACCATGTTCTACAGCATGCATCTGTGTTTTTAATTATCCGACTTTTGAATGTGAGTTTTGCTTTATGGAGAGAGAGAGAGAGAGAGAGAGAGAGAGAGAGAGAGAGAGAAATACGATTTTTCTCCCACAACGTTTTCTAAAATGTTTTATTTTTAATTTGCAAAGGAACAAGACCATCAACCACCCGCTCATCCTTCGGGGCATCGCCTTCTCCTAAGGTTCCAGCAGAAATCCGAAAGGGCTCATAGATGTCTTTCCTTGCTTATGCTGTAGAAGTAGCAATTTATAAAGCGATGTCAGCTGAAAAAGGGTGTTGCTTGAACATAACTAATAATCTAAACAAGGTCAGACAGCTTCCGTAATAGAGTTCACCCTACCTCTGGTTAACATAGCAGCTGTGATAAATATATTGTAACAGGTTAACAGTGAACATTGTTGAAATGTATAAATGCCTGCAAAGCATCTGTCGCTTTATTTAGACTAAGATATGCGCCTATTTTGTATATGTTGGTACTGAATAATAAAGCACTTGTGAACACCTGCATTTTGCAGTTTTGTGTCCTTCATTCAGCAAAGCATCATGTAAGCCAGGGAAACCAAAAGTTGAATTAATGTCCTCGTTACAGACCCACAACCAAAGATATACTGTAATTGAACTGGCTCAACATCATAAGCAACACAAACTGTCACTTAGAAATATTCAGAGGGACAGCAGTGAAACTCTGTGCAAATTAGAAGTATCTCACACAAACAGCCACTTCAGATTTGCAAATGAGTCTTTCATTCGTTGATGTAATAAAATATATGCTAGAGGCTCGAACAATGACTATCAAAATAATCATATGCTCCAGCATTTCATTTTGCAAAACTGGAAGCTCTGTCACACCTTGACCACTTCTTGATACTAAGATATGGGTCGAGTGAATGCGGTATGAACTTTTGTGTTTATTCGACACAGATGTGGGCCAGTGATGTGTTTATGTGGTGACTTCAACAGAGATATGGAATAGGGAGAAGTACAGAACAGCTGGTGGAAAAGTACATGTGGCCAAAGGAACATTTTGATTGCTGCAGGCAATACAGGCAGTGTTATCTGCACAGCCATGCCTAGCTTTTGTGGGACAGATATGCAGTCCAAAATAGCTCAAAATAGCTCAACCGAGACACACATAGCAGCCTTCGTAACTCCTGTGAGAGTATTCTGCCCATCTTCGTCTTGAGAAACTACCTGCAAGACTGAGAGTTAGTGAGAATTGTAAAAAGCAAGCCTGCCCCCAAATGTAAATAGGTAAATAGTACTCTTTCCAAAATCATAGAATTATTGAGTTGGAAGGGACACCAAGAGTCACCTAAAGCATCCATGACAGGTGCCATCCAACCTCTGCTTAAAAACCTCCAAGGAAGAACAGCTTAATGTCTCCCATGGGAGTCTGTTCCACTGTCAAACAGCTCTTACCATCAGAAAGTTCTTATGTTTCTTCAGCATCTCCTCTCTCATAAATTTGAAGTGATTGGTTTGAGTCCTACCCTCCAGAGCAGGAGAAAACAAGCTTGCTCCATCTTCCATGTGATAGCCCTTTAAATACTTGAAGATGGCTATCCCCTCTTTTCTAGGCCAAACATACCCAGCTCCTTCAATCATTCCTCATCAGGCTTAGTCTCCTGACTCTTCACCTTGGTTGCCCTCCTCTGCACACGTTCCAGCTTTTCAACATCTTTCCTAACTTGTGGCAGCCAGAAATGGACACAGTACTCCAAGTGTGGTCTGATCAAAGCAGAATAAAGTAGTACTATTACATCTCTTGATCTGGACATTATACTTCTGTAGACACAGCCTAGAATAGCATTAGCTTTTTTTTTTGCTGCTGCATCACACTGTTGACATGCTAAGCTTGTGGTCTACTACAACCCCTAGATCCTTTCCACATTTACTACTGGCAAACTAGCGATTCACCCATCCTATATTTGTCCAGCTGGTCTTCCTGCCTATATCCTTTTGTCATTCTTCTTTCCACTTTCCACTTTCCCCAATCAGCCTTCCTAGTTATCCAAAAGTACACATCTGGACCTTCCCTCAACCGTATGGCCTTCTGAAAATGTGTGGTGCTCAGTTTCAGACCTGTAAGATGCATGGCGTTGGATGTTTCCGTGGCTCATATTTGAGACAAGTACCTGCTGGGCGAAGGGCAGAGGAAAGTAAATACCACAACTGCTTACAAAATATTCATAATAGGTTTTTAAATGGATCCTTCAAGACACTGTAAAAACACCGTGAAATATTAAAGCTGTTGTTATCGCTTCTGTAACCATAATAGCTAAATTATGACACACCATAATTTGTGGGGGGAATTATTGAAAGCATTCTTCTAAGGTGCTATTCTTCAAGGAGAGAATCTATTATGGTGACACAATAATTTTCTGTGGGTAATTTACTTCAGTGATTAAACAACAGTAATTTATTTTATTGTGGAGTGTACCTGGGGTTGAGCCAAGCCACAAAACCTGCCAGCAAGTCAGTCAACTGAGCCTAAAGGAGCATGAATACGAGCAGCACATTTTTACAAAGTAAGTAATTAGGTTTTTCACTGCCACACCTAGAAGTTGCATGGAAGTGAACAGGACTGGTCTTCAGTTTCAGCTGAAATTGCAAGCTCACCTGCAGCAGACCTGGAAGCATCATCTCAAACGTGGGCTAGCTCCTTGTAATAATGAACACAGGAAAGTAAACAAAACAGGACCCCTGAGAATGAAGGAGAATGGATCAGAATGATCAGATAACCCCCCCAAGGTTTGCATAAGTACCAAAACAAACAAAACAAACAAAACAAAACAAAACCCCAACCCAATTTTTCATTGAATTAAAAAAGAACTAAGATGGCAAGAAAAAATATCCCCCCCCAAAAAAACCCTTCTCAGTGAGGACTATAATGTTGTGAGCCTGTTGAAAACAAACATAAAACAGAGGGGGTAAAATGCCCTGGCTGGAACAGGAGTGCTCCTGTAAGGATGGAAGGAGGATATACTGCAGCATTTTATTGCATTACAAAAAGAGATTTGCACAACTATTGCACATGCTGATTTATATGTAATGATAGTGCAACAGAAGGTGTTTCATTTTTTGTTTTGAAATACCTTGAGAATTTCATCAAAAATTTCCTCTCCTGTATGATCATTTTAAAAAGCGTTTTCTTTGCTCGTTGCTAATGATTGGTGAGAAAGTGTAAGATGTTTTCAGTACAGCGCTACATTTAACAGCAAACACTTGTTTTAACTTCTCCTTTCCATCCCACTCCTTCTACAGCGCTACAAGTTACAGAGGATGTGAGCTACACTTCTTATGTCACCTGCTAAAAGGAAGAATAGCTTATACTCATGGCTCAAAGCAGGTTGTACGGAAAGGTGGGATGCAATCTCGCTCTTTTTCAGATAGTTCTTGAGCCATTCCACTTGTCAATGGATGTCAAAAAATCCCAGGATATGGTACAGAGCAGAGTTTATGCAGCGCTGGTTTTTTCGGTTGTTTTTTTTTTAAAGTCAGTCAATCCAGGTCAGGGCTTCTTGTTGAACTGAGGCAGTTGAAAACCCAAACCCAATAGAGTTTGTGTTGAGGAAGGAAGGAAGGAAGGAAGGAAGGAAGGAAGGAAGGAAGGAAGGAAGGAAGGAAGGAGGTGGGTGGACAGCCAAGTGCTTGCCTGCTTGCTGCACAACGGCCATTACCTGGTCAGGGCTAGAAGGTGGAAACAGGCCCCCTGCAGTAATGCTGTTCTTTTCATGGTAAGAATAACTGACTAATTTCAAAATAGGTAAAGGTAAAGGGACCCCTGACCATTAGGTCCAGTCGTGGCCGACTCTGGGGTTGCGGTGCTCTTCTTGCTTTATTGGCCGAGGGAGCCAGCGTACAGCTTCCGGGTCATGTAGCCAGCATGACGAAGCCGCTTCTGGCGAACCAGAGCAGTGCACAGAAACACTGTTTACCTTCCCGCCGGAGCAGTACCTATTTATCTACTAGCACTTTGACATGCTTTCGAACTGCTAGGTTGGCAGGAGCAGGGACCGAGCAACGGGAGCTCACCCCGTCGCAGGGATTCGAACTGCTGACCTTCTGATCGGCAAGTCCTAGGCTCTGTGGTTTAACCCACAGCGCCACCTGTGTCCCGAAATTTCAAAATACGAAGGTACTTGTCAGGGCTGCCTCAGGTCCCAGCTCACAAAGGACCAACGCCAAGTTCACTTTATATACAAAGATGTTTATTGCAGTTCATTTTCCGCTCCACAGCCGAGGCGTGCAGCCCCACATCTGTTACGCTTAGACTGCTGAAGTCCCCTCTGAATCAGTCCCTCCCCTGCACCAGTTTAAGATGCTTGCTTTACTCCACCTCCTCCTGTCTCTCCTTTTCCGCAGGGTCTTCCTGCCCGCTGGGGTTTCGCCCCTCCTGGATTCCCCTGACGCTGAATCCCCAGACTGCTCTCCCTCCCTCCTGCGGGCTTTGGGACCTGGCTCCTCCTCTGGGCTCTCTGTTCTTCCGCGCGCCTGCACATTTGAACTTGGCGCGCGCGCCCAACTTCTAACCTTTCTTTTGACAGTTACACTACTCCCTTCTCTGCCCTCCTCCCCTTCCGGGAGGATGGCTTGTTCTGACCCCTCCTCCTTCTCTGCTGCCGGAGCTGCTTCCCCTGACACACTGGGACCTCCCCCCCCCCTTCGCTGCGCTCTGGTGGGGAAACTGGTCATGATTCCCAGCTGCCACTTTGGAGTCCCCTGCTGGCCCCCTGCTCCTGATGCGTCCCCCCTCAGACTCCCCTTGTCTTGACCACAGGCGCCCCCTTCTGGGAATCCTCTGATTCGCTGGAAAGACTCATGGAATCCCTGGAGTCTTTGTCATCCTCCTCCTTGCTGTCCTCGGACTCTTCCCAATCGTTGTCCGTCTCCTGCCTGCTCTGTGCCTCTCTCCCTGAACCCCTGACAGTACTAATTCAACTTTCTTAACAAGCAGTTCAGAAGGATATATAACAAGCAGTTCAGAGGGTCAGTGGACCACGGGCTAAATGGAGTCTGGACAAATTTGAAATGAAATTGTCCCATTTCTTCCACCATCACCTTTGAACACTGCTTAAACCTGTTTTCCTTGTGCAGTATAAGACTCAGTAGCCAAGCAATTCGTTTTAACAAGGAATGTTATGCCGTGTTAACAAGATTAGGGGAAAGGACACTTGCCCTTCCTTGATTTCTAAACCCATGGAACAGATGCTCAGGAACAGATGCTCCTCAAGCTATTTCCTCATCTGGCTTCGATCAAAGGCAGCTCTTTTCTATGTCTTGCTTATATTGTACGTTGCACACACCTCATATCTCTGAGCGATGATAAGTTCCAGAGGTGGTGCTGCAAGGTTCAGTTTCCTTTGGATGAGAAAGAACACCAGAGTCTTGTGGTGTCTATTGATACTTGGGTTATTTACAAAATTACACGAAAAGCTTAGGGCTGGTGGTGCGGAAAGAATCCTAAGCACTGACAGCAGATCAGGACTCGTTGCTTACCTTGAATTTCCCTTCATGCAGGGGACATCCAGGACAGCAATTAGTTAATCCCTTCTGTTCCCCAGGACACATGAGCTAGCTAGAGTCACACATGGTCAGCTCCAACCTTAGTTCCAACAACAGCCAAACCAATGAAGTGGCAAAATTACAGAATGGAATCAGAATGGGCAGGGTGGAGGGCAAGGAAAAGAAAACACTCCCTCCAAAAAGGCATGAAACGAAGTATGCATCTTGCAAAGTTACTACCTGAACTGGTGGGACCTGGAAGCCTACTGCACCGCCCCCCCCCCCCCGGAAGGAACAGTCACAGCAAGTGCCCCATGCTCTGTTCCTTGGTCAACATGCAAGAGGCCTCCAGATCCGAATGGGTGTCAGACAGGTGGCATGAATTGATGCCCCTTATTTCAGCTGCTTAGAAGCTCTTGCTGCTCCCTCTCTCCATTCAAATTCCAAAAACAGCTGCTTCTTAGTCAAGCTGTTAAACATGACCCATGTTGTTGTAACCTCGCCTGTAACCAAAGATGGGACAATATTACTCTCTGTTGTCAAAAATATATAAAGAAGAAGTTGGATGTACCAGCAAAAGCACAACATCACCTACAACCATAGAGATCCTATTCTGAAAAACGTATTATTATTATTATTATTATTATTATTATTATTATGCCACCCATCTGAGTGGGTTGCCCTAGCCACTCTGGGAAGCTGTCAACAAATTACAACTACAGGGACTTCTAACAGGCAAAGGAACAGATGAGCATAAGCAAGAAACCGGGCCGCATGCAAAGCTGTTTCAACATCTCCACTGGCAGCAGGGGAGTTAAAAGTGAAGACTGCAGTCTCCAGGGGCACTCCCAGAAAGTCACTATGTTTGGGTGGGATTTAATCACACACTGGCAAATTCAGGATGCACAATTAAATCGTGATTAGGCAGCCAAAACAAGATAGGAAAGTAACATCAAGATGTGGGGAAAGACTTTGTAATGTGAAACCTCTCTCGGGAAATGTGGAATATATATTTGTTAAGAAGTCTAAATTTGTGACGGCAGTAAATCTGCCTTCCCCAACCTAATGCGCTCCAGGTGGTTTTGACTACAACTCCCATGAGTTCCAGGCAGCATGTGTATACCCTTCAACAGATCAAAGAGAAAAACTGGGGCACCATCTTCTGGGATGCCACCTGCCTGTTTTGTCTTGTGAGAGCATGGTGGCTATTTTTGGTGGTGTGATCTCGAGTGATTTCACACTCTGATTTCCCCCTGAAAAAACCATGGCCCCGGAAAAAGTGATTTTTTTTTGGAGTGGGGGGGGGGTCACGGCTTGAAATCATGCGAGATCACAGCACCCAAAATGTCCACCATGCTCTCACAAGAAAAAATGGAATGTTCTGGGACAGTTGAGGGGTATGCATGTAGTATCTGAGGTTGATGCGAGCTGTGGTCCAAAATATATGGTTGGGGAAGGTGGCAGTAAGAAAAACATGGTTCAAATGGCCACTCAGTGTAGCAATGTAGAAAACATTTAAAATATATTAAAAGGGGGAAGGGGATTGTTGGATATGTAGACAAACGAAAGGTTATTTATTTTTTGGCACGCGGTGGAAGTATCAGAAGGCAAAGAAAGAAACAACTAAATCTGGAGGTAACAGCTGTAATCACAGACGTGGTCCAGATTAACATATTGTTGGATCCAGTGAGATGTTTACTGGACTGTATAAAGGAATGTGTTCCATATGAGAAACAAGGGCAAGTCTTGCATGTAGCTAGAGATTTATTTACTAAAACATGGGAAAGCAATCAAAGGCCGCACAGACAGAATTTACTAAGGGCGATTTGGGAACCACTGTAGTTAGTAAAACTGGCTGTGTTTATGAATAACCCACCTAAGGACTCTGCTATACTTAAGAAGTGGGGAGTTCTCCTAGAGCAGAAGTTTTAGGAAACAACAGAAACTAATTATGCTGGTATTAAAGGTACATACAGAGTGCTTCCAGTAAAGGTAAAGGCACCCCTGACCATTAGGTCCAGTCGTGACCGACTCTGGGGTTGCGACGCTCATCTCGCTTTATTGGCCGAGGGAGCCGGCGTACAGCTTCCGGGTCATGTGGCCAGCATGACTAAGCCGCTTCTGGCGAATCAGAGCAGCACAGGGAAACGCCATTTACCTTCCTGCCAGAGCGGTACCTATTTATCTACTTGCACTTTGACATGCTTTTGAACTGCTAGGTTGGCAGGAGCAGGGACCGAGCAACGGGAGCTCACCCCGTTGTGGGGATTCGAACTGCCGGCCTTCTGATCGGCAAGTCCTAGGCTCTGTGGTTTAACCCACAGCGCCACCCACGTCCCACACAGAGTGCTTCTACATGGGTCTTTAATGTGGGATTGGTGCTATTATTATATTATTATTATTATTATTATTATTATTATTATTATTATTATTATGCACTCTTCTTTTTTTTTGAAGGGTCCGTACAACACTGTCAGCATCAAAATGCCAGCCAAAACATTTAATCCAGTCTTATCCTATCTAGAGAAAAGCCTGAAAAGGGGAGAAATGGCAGTTTTAAGCTTCTCCCTCTTCCATTTCTCAGATGCTTCAGGAGAGAGATAAAGCATGCAGAGCCCTCCACTGTTCCATATTACTTTCCCACAATACATTTCATTCCTGGTACCATGTGTTGTCTTCAACATGAAGTTCCAGGTTATCTTACGCACACTGAATGATACATTAACCTGTGCCAAGCCAGCCATACCATTAGCCAAGGTGAGGCAATCATTCGAGGCAACAGATTCTTGGCTCCACAGCTATTCCAGCTTTCCTGAACTGGTGCCCCAGAAGCAAGTGATGCTTCCTTCTTGTTGGCCTGGGCTAGCCAGCTCTCTCATCTAGTCACCTTCTCCCAATGCCTGATGGAAAGGGCCCTGGGCTATAAAAGCAAGCAAGCAAGCAAGATCCCCAGTGTAACATATCAGGATTATTAAAACGCCACAAGAGCAAAAGCATTCCCGAAACTTTTCCTCAGGCTCCATGTATCAGAAAACAGCAAAACAAAAGCGGAGGGAGGGAAAGATGTTTCAGAGCAAGGCGAGTGACGGGGAAACTTCAAAGCCTGTGGGTTAAGATGGAGTACAGGGTGTGTTGTGCAGAGTTAATTAGATTACATCCTGCTAGATGCAAAACAGATTTCATGTTGCACAAAAGGCTACTGGAAGGGAAGAGAAATGTCAGCTGAAAATATAAATGCCAGCAGCAATTTGGATCCGCCTCAGGTGCTAATCGGAACATGCTAATTGGAAAATAGCCCTGGCAGGGGTCTGCAAGAACCAGTCCTCTCTCCCTGCGCCTCCAACCTTCCACGTGCACTTCTTCCAGCCTGATGGATGTATAAGGGGAAGTGTGCAGGTTGAGCAGGCAGTATTTTACCCAGTTACTCAGCATAAACTAAGCCCGCTTCTGCCTTCCAGTGTTCTGCTCAATGCGCTGAGATAACAGGCAAACAGCTGGATTCCTGGCAGTGCTGGATTTACATATAAGCTAAACAAGCTATAACTTAGGGGCCCCCCAAAAAAATTAAATGGGAAAAAACTGGATGTACATTTCCAAAATATAAGACAAAAAACAAATAAAATATACCCTACATATAGCAACAGTGTTTTGTTTTGTGTTGTGTAGGCTCCTATGATGTAAGTAATGGGCCCTGCCTGCTAGCCTGCTCCCTAAAATATCACTGGTTTGGTCCTTTCTATATATAGGGTGCCTACATTCTGCATGTGCAAATGGCTTTAGATACCTATTAAGTCCATAAATTCGACGGGGTGAGCTCCCGTTGCTCAGTCCCTGCTCCTGCCAACCTAGCAGTTCGAAAGCACGAAGTGCAAGTAGATAAATAGGTACTGCTCCAGCAGGAAGGTAAATGGTGTTTCAGTGCGCTGCTCTGTTTCGCCAGAAGCGGCTCAGTCATGCTGGCCACATGACCCGGAAGCTGCACGCTCGCTCGGCCAATAAAGAAAGATGAGCGCCGCAACCCCAGAGTCATCCGCGACTGGACCTAATGGTCTTTACCCTTTACTAGGTCCATAAATTACCATATATAGCATATATTCAACACAAAAAACTGCGACAATTTATTGTTGACAAAGAACAGCTGGACATATAAAGGGCCCCATTACCTTCAGTAGCTTAGGGCCTCATCAAAGCTAAATCCAGCCCCGATTCCTGGTATGGATGTTTGAATGTTATTAACATTTTATTTCATACGGTTACAATTATTTTATCCAGTGCTTTTCTTTCTAAAAAGCTGTTTAGGGGCACTCTCAATTTGACTCAATAAAATCACCGTTTTACAGTTCAAATCAGGAAAAAGAAATGCAGTAAATGGACAAAATACAAAGATTCGCAAAATGTTTAGGGGTATGCGTCCCCCCCCCCGGAAAAACACACCTATCTACCTATCTATCATCACAACCCTCTAGAGATTGTGGACTCTCCTTTTTTTATAGAATATTTATTGAGATTATACAAAAAATTACACATAGAGAAAAAACAAACAAAAACTAACAAACACAAGCTAGCAAGAAAGTTGACAAAAAGGCCACCTAGAAAGAAGGAAAAGAAGAAGAAGAAGAAGAAGAAGAAGAAGAAGAAGAAGAAGAAGAAGAAGAAATGATACAAAATACAAAAAACCGATAACTAAGAAATAGGAAAAAGAAGAAGAAAAAAATATTTTAAAAAAGAGTAAATCCATTTTTCAGCATCTTTGAGCTCATTTGCTTATTTCCTTGACCTCCTCACACCTCCCCTTTTGTATTCCCGTTTTCCAAGTCTTTTCAGCAAATCCTTACCTTCTTTCATTTATCTTTGCTCTATAACTTAACCTATTATAACTATATATTTTCATCCGTATAACTATCTATATTTACCTATTCTTATTAACCTTATTACCAAAACCACTTCTTTTCAGTCCAACATCATTTTAACATTCATTAATTTTACAGTATTTCTGCAGATAGTCTTTAAATTTCTTCCAATCTTCCTCCACCATTTCTTCTCCCTGGTCTCGGATTCTGCCAGTCATTTCTGCCAATTCTATATAGTCCATCACCTTCATCTGCCATTCTTCCAGAATGGGTAAATCTTGTGTCTTCCGAGATTGTGGACTCTCCTTCCTTGGATGTTTTTAAGTAGAAGTTTGGGTGGCAATCCGCCATGGATGCTTTAGTTGAGATTCCTGCATTGCAGGGGGTTGGACTAGATGACCCTTGGGGTCCCTTCCAACTCGATGATTCTATATCCCACCTTTTCTCCAGGGAACACATGGTTCTCCCCCCCCCCTCATTTTATCCTCACAACAACCATGCAAGCTGAGTCTGAGCAGAAGCAGATATAGGGGGATGCGACCAGTTTGCTTGCATTGGGCACCAAATCGAGAGGACGCTGCAAGGGGTACCACAACAATGACTACGAATGTAAGGTGAGAGGCTGGAGGGGGGAATTTTGGTGTCACACAGGGCACTGCTGAAATTTGAAAGCCCAAAGTCGGCCACTGGACCAAGACTGTGACTGACCCAAGCTCATCCAATGAACTACGTGGTTGAGAGGGGATTTGAACTCTGATCTCCCAGGTCTTCTTATTTAATAAATCGGGTCCTCCCTTAAAGAGGGCACATATTGCAGTGAGACCTGGAAACCGACACCCTGTGTTGTGGGTGGGTACAATTGGTCAGCCACAACACCCGATTGGTAGGTCCTTGGTGTTGTTGTTGTTTAGTCGTTTAGTCAGGCCCTCCTGTCTTCCAATGTCTCCCGCAGCTTGGTCAAACTCATGTTTGTAGCTTCAAAAACACTGTCCAACCATCTTGTCGTCCCCTTCTCCTTGAGCCCTCAATCTTTCCCAGCATCAGGGTCTTTTCCAGGGAGTCTTCTCTTCTCATGAGGTGGCCAAAGTATTGGAGCCTCAGCTTCAGGATCTGTCCTTCCAGTGAGCACTCAGGGCTGGGTGCAATCTGGCCAATGGGACACAATCCAAAAGCTTCAAGGGACCTTTTTATACCCGTGCACGTGACCCAGAGCTTCCTCTTTCGGCCCGTGCATTCGGAACACCCGCCCACCTCTACCTACTTTTAGGGCTTGTTGCGCTTGACCTTGCTATGCCGTCGTGTGTCATCTGTCGTTGGGACAGGGGCATGGCAGGAATTTTCCCCACTTGGCTGATTGCCTGCTGCCATTTGGGTTTTGCCTGCCGCGTAGCAAATCATCACAACTTGTAAGGTTGTGGATAGGCTCTGGTTCCGGTGATAGGGATGGGAGAACGCTTTCGCCATCCCTGTGTGAAGGGTATTCCGTTAAAGGAATCCGGGGACATGATGGTTTGGTCAACCCCTGAGAGGGGGTTGTGCCCGTGCCTGAGTCCAGGGGGACATTTGGGTGGTGGAGTTAGCCCATTCCTGGCTTTCTGCTTATCCTTGGCTGACCTCTGCTGGTGCCCTGGGTCAGCGCTACCTGTATGGCAAGGAGCTAGTCGAACCAGAGCCTATGCAACCAATCACTTTCTGTAATCAATAAAGTTGTGGCCTAAATTCTGCCAGAAACCAAAACCAAAATTTGAGTCACGTGTGAATTTATTTAGGGGGAGGTTTCTGGGTCTGAACACGCAAAATAAATAACTCTAAGCACTGGACGTCAAATCTTTAGGGTTCTGCTGTAATTCATTGCCTTACAATGGCATGCTGGTGTTCCTTTCTTGTGGTTTTGTTACAATGGGGGTATATGTGTTTTGCTAAATAAATAAAATAAGTAATATAACAGAGCAATAAAGCCTCTTGCATTCAGTGAGACTTACATCTGCTTAAACAGGCATAGGAGTTCACTGCATAGCTGTCAACAGTGAAATATACTGTCATTGCACTCTACTTATCAAATACTGTCAAATATTTTAGACTGAAATCAAAATCACGTATTGTATTCAGTGACTATCAAGATTAACACAGGAGAATTCCGATGCTCATTTTTATGAGAACATTGGTTGTAGCTCTAGTTTATTGCATGTGTAATTTGAGCACGCTGAACATGAGGCAGCACAAAATAGAAATGTGCATATTTCTTCCAGCTCTTCAGAGGAGGAAATTGGCGAAAATTCTGTCCTCCTTGCTGAGATCTGAAACATGGCCTAAGTACAACATTTGTGGGTATCTGCTAAACACAAATAAAGAGCTGGCTTTAATCTTTTATTTCTGTTGCTACAGCTTGATAAATGGAATATGCCTTGTAAAGGAAGCGCATTGTGTGAGTGTGATTCCTCATAATTACATTCCTAATGCTTCTCTAAGCATTATCCCCAAATGCAGGATGTTCTTGATCGCACCAAGTAGGGTTGTATCCTTTTAACCTGGCAAATTATGAGTAGTGCAGCTGCTCTCCATAGCAGTTGGGCAGACAAAAAAATTAAAATGCCAGAGATTATTGTGACCACAGGTAATCAACCGCATTAAAAGTATACTTTGACTACTATTTTATATTGTTTCTTGAAAAATATATAAAAGATAAACATAAAAATGTGTGTTGGTGTAATTATCCTTCCAAAAATCTGGGGAGGACAAAATAAGTCTGTTGCGGCCCCCTAGGGAGTCTCCTTCCATGTTAAAAAGAGCTCAGGTGCCTATTTTAATATTAGTTTGCTGATAATTTGTACATGTATCTTTAAATATTGGGACTCAGGTGTAGAGATGGTTGGACCTGTTGATTTTGGTTTCTTTCAGTTTCTCATTTTCCTAATCTTAAATTTTGTTCACCTTCTGCAGCAGTTTCCTCATTTTTGTTTTAAGAAATCCTCATGGAAATTTGTCACTAATTTAGTGTGAATTTCTTGTAATAAAAATATTTTTGCAGGCAGTTTAGACTAATACTGTATGCACATTTTACAAGCAATTTCCCTTCATGTAAAGCATACAAAAACTAATATACGCATTATTGGACATGTTCATGTAAGCATTTCTATAGTGTTGTTTGGTTGGACAAGTGCGTTGTAAAATTCAGCGAGGTGCAAATTTCAAAGGACAGCTATGTTTCAGCTTTGCATATTGGTTCAAGAAGTATGAACTTGGTAGTTCCTCACTGGAGCACAAGCTAAATCAAACTGATCCCTCATCCCAACTCAGGAGGGAGCTTACCAGCTGCATTGGTGCCATCTAGCCAGATAAAGAAAGCCAAACTTACTGGTCTCTCTCTAGACATATGTCCTGCAGGCGGAGTATTAGGCTTGCTCTATGCCCCAACATAATAAAAGACACTACTGTAGATGTTAACAGCCTAGCATTTTATAGCTGAAGCTATAAAAACGGCTGCCTTTTGCTTTGATGGTTCAATCAGCTGACAGTGAACCTGTATATACATTTTGTGTGATGCTGGCAGATGCCCTGTTCTCAGTCTGTTCGACTCACAAGGTCAGACCAAAAGCAGTATTTTAACAGCTCCTGCTTCCTTGCGTTCAATAAAATGACACCTATTTTCCACCTGAGAATTGGTCCAGTAGAGCGAGTGCCAGGGTTCAAGCAAACTGATTTAACTCACAAATAATACTGGGGTTGCCAACTTGTGATTTCAAAAATGCGAGGCCATTGGGTGGGGCCAAGGGGTCAGAGTAAGCGGAGCCCAGGAAGATTCTAGCATGTATGGGGCTGAGCCTGAGGGGTTTGGGGGGCTGCTGAATGCAGCCTGGAGGAATCTGGTGTTTACTGGTATTTCAGTCCCAATATTTAACTGACTGATATTTAACTGGCTGATCGCTGAAGAATTGATGCTTTTGAATTATGGTGCTGGAGGAGACTCTTGAGAGTCCCATGGACTGCAAGAAGATCAAACCTATCCATTCTTAAGGAAATCAGCCCTCAGTGCTCACTGGAAGGACAGATCGTGAAGCTGAGGCTCCAGTACTTTGGCCACCTCATGAGAAGAGAAGACTCCCTGGAAAAGACCCTGAAGCTGGGAAAGATGGAGGGCACAAGGAGAAGGGGAGGACAGAGGGCGAGATGGTGGGACAGTGTTCTCGAAGCTACAAACATGAATTTGACCAAACTGTGGGAGGCAGTGGAAGACAGGAGTGCCTGGCGTGCTCTGGTCCATGGGGTCATGTAGGGTCCGACACGACTAAACGACTAAACAACAACAACAATTTAACTGACAGAACGTAACTTTTCTTGTCAGCAAAATCTTAGACACCACAAGACTCATTCTGAAATCCATAAGTTCGTGGCAAGTACTGCTTCACATCTATTTCCAGCAATAAATCTTATTTCTGTAATATTATATCCTAACCTAGGGATCGTACACACATCTCAAATACATGATCTTGACCAAACTCAGCCACAGAGATATGTGCAAGGAGGTTTGGCTCTGACTGTGGAAAACTGCCCACAATGGGCCTCCCCATTGCTTAGCAAGAGCCTGCCCTCACCCACATTCTTAATATAAAAAAACAGGCTCTCCACTGCCCCTACTACCCATGGTAGAGGTGGCAAAAACTAATTCCAAGCCAGGAGTCAAGCTCACCAGCATCCCTATCTTAATGATGGTGCCCCCATCATTCAGGTACCATCATCAAGATGGGAATGCTGGTAAGTTTGGATGTGCCATGTGGAGTGCCACACAGCACCGCTTGTTAAACTCTTCCTGCTCAAGCTCCCCACTAGAGCAGATGAGTGTGCCAGCCCTCAAAAGTCCTTGAGGAAACATCTCCAAGCTATTAGTACACATCAAGGAGCTATGTTTAGTAGCTATTCACAGGGCCGGCCTACCCATGAGACAGAGTGAAGCAGCTGCCTCAGGCAGCAAAAGCCTCCAAGGTTTCCCACCCACTGCAAAGAGGCACCAGCATCGGGCTGATTTCATGTGAGATTGCACTAGAAATCAGTGGCCGATGCCTGAGCCGCTTTTCCACCAGTGGCTGTGGATGGCAGGGTGGCAATGCCAGCAGAGGCAAAGTGGGCGGTAGGGCAGAGCAGGGTGGCACTTCGTGTTTCTCATCAGGCAACAAAACAGGACACATTGCCCTCCCTATACATTTTTGGATTGGTGCAGGGATGTGGAATCTGTGGTCCTCCAGGTGCCGCTGAGTTACAACTGCCATCATTTCCAGCCATTGACCATGCCAGTTGGGGCTGATGGAAGTTGTCGAAGTCCAACAGGATCTGAAGGGTCCCATGTTCTTCATCCTTGAAGTAGAGAAAAGTGTTGCCTTGCTTGAAGGCCGTAAAAATGTTCAATCAAACTCATTCATTTGTGCTGTCTGTCCAAACTGACTGTGTCTCACTGGCTCCCGGCTCTTCTATTACCTAAGCACTGTTAAAGGTAAAGGGTAAAGGGACCCCTGACCATTAGGTCCAGTCGTGGCCGACTCTGGGGTTGCGGCACTCATCTCGCTTTATTGGCCGAGGGAGCTGGCGTACAGCTTCCGGGTCACGTGGCCAGCATGACTAAGCCGCTTCTGTGCAGCACACAGAAACGCCGTTTACCTTCCCGCCGGAGTGATACCTATTTATCTACTTGCACTTTGACGTGCTTTCGAACAGCTAGGTGAGCAGGAGCTGGGACCGAGCAACGGGAGCTCACCCCGTCGTGGGGATTCGAACCGCTGACATTCTGATCAGCAAGTCCTCTGTGGTTTAACCCACAGCGCCACCCACGTCCCACAATTCATTCAATTACATACCAGCAAATTCAGCTTGCACAATTAAAGTTGATTTGATACTCTTGCTCAACAATCCTTCTTCTCTCCCCAATCAGATTTTTTTGCAAGAAGGGAAGTGAAGGGGAAATGTATCGAAAAGTGTGAGATCGCTGCATGACACAAGGTCATCTCACTTCCCCACAACCAAATCAGAATCAGTGCACAATAAACAGCATCTGTTGCCTAACCTCCCCACAAACTTTGTGCAAACAAATCAGGATGAATATTCATAAAACAGGTTGCCTGGAAGTGACCAAGGTTATCCTTCCCATGTTATGATTCACATTGTGGAAATGATTTGCAAAAGCCTTCCTATAAATAAAGCTAGAACCCTCAGGTGACCTAGTTAATTCCTATCGCTTACAGAATTGATATGCAACCTGAGATGAGCTAAATTTAGTAGTGTTTATGTGGCAGGTTTTCAAAAGAACATCTGGCATGTGATAAATGTCTGTTTCCTCCTCCTTTTTATGGTGAGCTTGCTTAAAAATAAAATAAAATAAAATCTCTGATGACGCAAGTAGAAGGGCGGAAGTAGTGCTGATGTGATGTGGAGGTGATGATGAGCTCTCTTTTCTAAAAAGCAACCGTCTTACCTGAAAGCTACATATTGTCACAGGTGGCGCTGTGGGTTAAACCACACAGCCTAGGACTTGCCAATCAGAAGGTCGGTGGTCGGACCGACTCTGGGGTTGCGGCGCTCATCTCGCTTTATTGGCCGAGGGAACCGGCGTACAGATTCCGGGTCATGTGGCCAGCATGACTAAGCTGCTTCTGGTGAACCAGAGCATCGCACGGAAATGCCATATGCCTTCTTGCTAGAGCGGTACCTATTTATCTACTTGCACTTTGACGTGCTTACGAACTGCTAGGTTGGCAGGAGAAGGGACTGCACAACGGGAGCTCACTCCGTTGCAGGGATGCGAACTGCCGACCTTCTGATCGGCAAGTCCTAGGCTCTGTGGTTTAACCCACAGCGCCACCCGCATAGTTTACCCTTAAGGTGGTGTCATTTACACTGTCTTCCCATATTTAGGATTGCCCCCTTATTTATTCAGAGGAAGAGCAAAATATTATGAGTGGAAGTGCAAAGCAGATACAACGCTTCCCTGAAAATCACTCAAAATGACAATTTTGCCAATGCATTATGGGCCCGCAAATAAAAAAAAATACAACAGATTATGGGAAATTAATGAACCATTTAAAAAGCTTTAGCGCTCCCTCCTTTCTCCTTTCTCCCTCTCTCTCCCTGCAGCTGATAATAAAGAGGGCAATGAAGGGTGGGAACGCGCTTTGCACTATAATTTTAAAAACAATTATCCATGGGCACTAGCCAGAGATTAGGAAACTAATTTCCCTTTATTAGAGACTCTTCCTTTCCTCATTAAAGTGTTACAGCACAAAGAGAAGAAGCGGGTATTGACAAATGAAAGACTGAAATAAGACCAGGGTGAAGTGTAGAAGTTTTTTTGGGGGGGAGGCAGGCCCAGATCAAGAGGGTGAGGAGCACGTGGGGGCATATGTGCCAGGTGGCAGGTTAAGCGGGTGGCAAAAACCACCCTGTCCTGAAGATGTCCCCTACCTCTGCTGCCACCACCCAGAAACATCTCTCTCCCTTTTATGTCTGCTGCTGCTGCCACCATCATGAAAAAGAATTCTGCGCAGCCTTCTTTCTCTTGTTCACCTCTACGAAGTCTTACTGTGTGGCACAACAGTCTATAAGTAACGTCTGAGAAATTCAGATTTCCCACATCACCTTGCCAACAAAGGTCCGTATAGTAAAAGCTATGCTTTTCCCAGTAGTGATGTATGGAAGTGAGAGCTGGACCATCAAGAAGGCTGATCGCCGAAGAATGGATGCTTTTGAATTCTGGTGCTGGAGGAGACTCTTGAGAGTCCCATGGACTGCAAGAAGATCAAACCTCTCCATTCTGAAGGAAATCAGCCCTGAGCGCTCACTGGAAGGACAGATCCTGAAGCTGAGACTCCAATACTTTGGCCACCTCATGAGAAGAGAGGACTCCCTGGAAAAGACCCTGATGTTGGGAAAGATGGAGGGCACAAGGAGAAGGGGACAACAGAGGACGAGATGGTTGGACAGTGTTCTCGAAGCTACCAGCATGAGTTTGACCAAACTGCGGGAGGCAGTGGAAGACAGGAGTGCCTGGCATGCTCTGGTCCATGGGGTCACGAAGGGTCGGACACGACTAAACGACTAAACAACAACAACAACTGACTACAGTCTTAGGGAAAGACTGTTAAAGTGGTATAAGAATTTTTTAGCTGTATGGTATAAATGTGCCCCCACTCTCTCTCTTCAGCCCTTCATTGCATCATCTCAATACCTGCAGCTAATTCTTACCTCATGGTGTCGCCAAATCTATTTCATTTGCATGTAGATATGGATTCCAACTGCATGACTTGTCTTTCTACAAGGTTCTACCAGCGTGGAGCTAGCAAGATTGCTCTGATTCAAAGAGCAGCCTGGGTCTGATGAATTGGACAGCCTGGTTTTATGGAACACATTTTTCATACACAGTCTCATTTTTTTAAAAGAACATTATTAGGGTGGCTCTCGTCATCAAAAGGAGCAAGTTGTCTGCTTTGTGTGAAGGCAGACATTCTGATACCTCGGTTGCGGAAAGTTTCCCTAGAGGGGAACAGCTTCACAGGACAATTCTGTGAAAGTTCCCTCTAGATGCATAACCAAAATGTATTTTAGGCTGCACTCTCCATGAACAAAATAGAGTTTTGTGTTTGTGGAAATAAAGCACCATCTGAACCCTGCTATTTTCCAGCGTGCTGTTCCTAACAGGAAGCGTACTTTAGAAATCCATCATGTTTTTAATTAAGGATTATTTTATTTTTTAAAGGTGGGGCATTATTTTCTTTTGAGTGTAATGCTATCGTGCTGATCGTGTAATTCCTAGAACAAAGCGGAGCCGTGTGAAGGCTCTGAGGCAATCCCACAAAGATAACAGAACTCGCATTTCACAGAGAAACCACCCAGGGTAACTGCTCAGATTAAAAAATTAAAAAAAAAATAAAAATTAACTGTTTACTGAATGGATAAGCTTGCCTCGTTCTGAGGCAACTCATTGATCTGACTGGTATTGGCTCTCCGTGGTCTCAGGCAGAGGCAGTTATTTGACTGGTTACCTGAAATTATTTAACAGGACAGGCAAGGGATTGAGCTGGAGTCATTAAGTTGTTGTTGCTACTCGTCAGCAGGCTTACTTTGTATAGAAGAAAAAGGACAGGTCCAATTAACATGCAATTACAATTAACAGATGAATCAGAAAAATGTTTAGATTGCAAAATACTGGCCAAGGGTCATTAAGGTGGCCACGGGTTCTACTTTACAGAGAACAGGGAAATGACTGGCAGAATCCGAGACTAGGGAGAAGAGTCGGTGGAAGAAGATTGGAGGAAATTTAAAACTTATTTACAGAAATATTGTAAAATTTTTGAATGCTGATGACATTGAAATGAATTGAAGGGCTTCTAGCAACAAGGTAAAATGTAAGATGGGATTGATAATAGATAAACTAATAGGATATGAATTTGCTGAACCAATTCTTAAAAGGGATACAAAAAAGGGAGATGTGAGGAAGTCAGGAAAATAAGTTAACTAAAGACGAGAAATCAAGAAAGAGGGAGTTTTGTTTTCTTTTATATGTGTTTCTTCTTCTTCTTTTTGTGTTTAATGTTTGTATTTTTGTATTTTGTAATTTTGTATTTTTCTGTTTTTGTATTTTTCTGAACTTTTCTATTGATAAAACTTAATAAAATATTAATGGGGAAAAAATATACTTTACAGAGAACAGTCCTCAGTTTGAAGTGATGTCAAAGGACAGCCCTCTGTTCTCAGGGTGGGAGGTGGGAATTAGTCTGTGGGCCATACTCCTTTCTGGGCAACCTTCAGAGTAGGGGCACAAGCCAGCTGCGGTCATGGTCAGAGGGAAAAAACAGACATGTAAATTTGACCTCTGTACAATTTCATCAGATACAAAACTGATCTTCCAGAGATCATAGAATCATAGAATTGGAAGGGACCTTGAGGATCATTTAGTCCAACCTCCCCCCCCCCGCGCCGCCAATGCAGAAATATGCAGGTGTCCCTTACGGGGATTGAACCTGCAACCATGGCATTACCAGCACCAAGCTCTAACCAGCTGAGTTATCCTGTCAAGGGTAAACTCTGTTGCAGTGGCTGGGAATTGCGTTACCAAAAAAAGAGTGTTCTGTAGGCACCTAAATTTCCTCACACTGAGTGCCTGTGATTTCGGCTGGTAATTGATTCCAGAGAGCTGAAGCTGCAACACTAAAAGCCCAGTTTCTAGTACAGACTGAGCACACCTCTAGGGCATATGGTGTCCCATCTTAGGAGCACAGTTGCCCGGCAGGGATATAGAGGGGAAGGCTATTGTGGGATTGGCTCAACACTTTTGTTGTTGTTGTTGTTTAGTCGTTTAGGGTCTTTTCCAGGGAGTCTTCTCTTCTCATGAGGTGGCCAAAGTATTGGAGCCTCAGCTTCAGGATCTGTCCTTCCAGTGAGCACTCAGGGCTGATTTCCTTAAGAATGGATAGGTTGGATCTTCTTGCAGTCCATGGGACTCTCAAGAGTCTCCTCCAGCACCATAATTCAAAAGCATCAATTCTTCGGCGATCAGCCTTCTTTATGGTCCAGCTCTCACTTCCATACATCACTACTGGGAAAACCATAGCTTTTACTATACTCAACACTTTAGAAGCAGTTAAACATTCATATTTGTGCAACTGCAGTCCCCTTCATCTTAAAGGAACTATACAAATGAAAACCATAGAATTTCTCTGTTACTGTGCCACGGCGTTGCCTTTTGATTAACATGCTTTGTACACATGGGTGTGAAAAGCATGTGGGAAAATTAAGGCAGGAAAGGTGGCAAGACTTCTTAAGGAATTATCTTAAAACATCTTCTTTTGACTCTGGAGCAAGCATGCTTGTTGAAACACCCTCTGCCAAGAAATTTCTTTGATTTGCCTTTGCTTTCTTTGATCATTGACGGATTGCGACTTACACCAGTCAGCGTTCGGTAATGTAATACAACCACGAGATTCCCTGTAGGCCAGGCTTGTGTGCACCAGAGTCATTTTTCAAAGCAAAAACAATGCAGAGGGATGGAGATGCAGGAAATAAAGTTGCAAGGGAATCTATCTGCTATTAATCTTATAGGCTGGGGTTGGTTGGTCTGCCTTAAAACTACAATTGGAAAGGTAGCTTACATCACAGATTATGGACTAAGAAATGAACCACTTTGGTATAAAATAAGAGAAATCATACCTGAGAAAACAAATATTTTCACCCATTGGTTATTTGAAATGAGTTAGAGTTGTGTCACCCTCTACCCCACTTTGAGAAATATCAACCTTCATTTGAGCATCCTACAACTGGTTTGTTTCATCCTCCCAATTCTCTATATTTTGGCCTTGGATTTCACTTCTACTACAGCACTCCCAGAGAAATTACACTCATTTTCACCAGCAGTCCTTTCGATTTAACTGTAAAATTCCTATGGATTTTTGCATGAGCAGAACCTTCAACATTTCCTCAAATTTACCTTGGGGAGAAATTTGGTGGCAGCCCAAAATCAGTTGTATTATTGCATTCCTTGTGCTATTAAAAAAATATCATGCATATATAACTGACTATGGTCTTGTAGGTCCACCTGTCCTTATGGTTCCCATGTGTCAAACTTTCTTAATACTTTCCAGTAGCACCTTCAGATAGTATCTGAAGAAGTGTGCATGCACACGAAAGCTCATACCAAGAAGTAACTTAGTTGGTCTTTAAGGTGCTACTGGAAGGAATTTTTTTATTTTGACTATGGCAGACCAACACGGCTACCTATCTGTTTCTTAATACTGCAAGTTTAAATGTTGTCTAGTTTAAATAAAAAGGGAAAAACAGACACATTTTTTGCACTATGTATTTTTCGCTCTATAAGACGCACCAGACCACAAGACGCACCTAGTTTTTGGAGGAGGAAAACAAGAAAAAAAAAATATGCTGAATCTCAGAAGCCAGAACAGCAAGAGGGATCACTGCACAGTGAAAGCAACAATCCCTCTTGCTGTTCTGGCTTCTGGGATAGCTGTGCAGCCTGCATTTGCTCCATAAGACGCACACACATTTCCTCTTACTTTTTAGGAGGGGAAAAGTGAGTCTTATAGAGCAAAAAATATGGTAAATTGGCTAGTTCATATGTATAGATGCAAATCTGGAAATAATCCCTATAGCTTAAACAGAAATGTAACCCTTCTCCCCATATGGGGAAAGACTAGCCTAGCAATATCTATACAGTGGTACCTCAGGTTAAGTACTTAATTCGTTCCGGAGGTCCGTACTTAACCTGAAACTGTTCTTAACCTGAAGCACCACTTTAGCTAATGGGGCCTCCTGCTGCCGCTGCGCTGCCAGAACACGATTTCTGTTCTCATCCTGAAGCAAAGCTCTTAACCTGAAGCACTATTTCTGGGTTAGCGGAGTCTGTAACCTGAAGCATATGTAACCTGAAGCGTATGTAACCCGAGGTACCACTGTACCTGCTCACTTTGCTGCCCATGTGCTACTGTAGAAGAACAACTTAAAGTACCTTTGTTCTCACTTTCTTATGATGCTTTTGAGTCCAGGTCTGGACTCAGAAGTCCTTCAAAGAGAGGACTATTTCAAAACAGAGGACTATCCTTTGACAGTTCTTCAAAGCAGAAACGTGGCTCCCTTACCAAAGCAACAATGCATTCCTTTTTTTAGCCAAAGTCCTTTCTAAACAACTGAGCTTTGTATAAAAACCTGAAAGCTAAAGCTAGGAGGAAGCTAAGAATATTAGAATCTTAGAACTGTATAGCTGGAAGGGACCACGAGGGTCATCTAGTCCAATTCCCCTGCAATGCAGGAATCTTTTGCCCAATGTGGTCCTCGAATTCATGACTCTTTGAGTCTCATGCTCTACCTACGGGACCGCCTCTCCTGGTATGCCCCGCAGAGGACCTTAAGGTATAACAACACTTTGGACGACCCGAGCCTCAAGGAGGTTAGATTGGTTTCAACCAGGGCCAGGGCCTTTTCAGCACTGGCCCCAATGTGGTGGAACACTCTGTCACAAGAGACTAGGGCCCTTATTGGACTTGACATCTTTCCGCAGGGCCTGCAAGACAGAGCTGTTCCGCCTGGCCTTTGGTTTGGACTCAGTCTGACTCTTATGTTTCCCTCCCCTTATGGTCTTGATTTATCGGCTACTTTAAAATGAGGCTGCATTTTAAATTGCATTTTAACCTGTATTTTAACTCCCCCCCTTTCCCCCCTATTATGTTTTACTGTGATTTTATTGGTGTTAGCCGCCCTGAGCCAGCTCTGGCCGGGGAGGGCGGGGTATAAATAAAATTATTATTACTATTATTATTATTATTATTATTATTAATTACAAGCTGAGCTATCCCTTGGAGGAAGCAACAGCTGGCGTCTTGGAGGAGGTTGTCCTATGGAAACAGCTCAACCACAAAGAAAGCCTTCCTATGGCGACAGCCATACTTCCCGAATGGAGGGGTCTTGGAGCGGGTGAGGTGAGCATACTAGTAAAGGGAGAGATCTATGGTATGCTTGCTCTGTGGGATGAAAGGCTTCAAAAGATAAAACCTAATATTTTGAAATAGGTCCAAAAGCTTGTCACAGCCCATGCAATTGGTTTGGAACAGGCTGAAGAGGTTCTCATCTGCACCCACCAACAAGTGGGTAGTTATGGTTAACGGTTACCCAAATGCAGTGTGGGTCATGGTATCCTGCATTAAACAAAAGCACACCTGCCTGTTGCATTGACTTTCTCGTGAATCATGGCTAATGAAAGCTGTATAAAAGGTGAAAGCGAACCACCGAACGTTTTCCCTTCAGGAGTGAGAATAAATATGCCCGTTGCAATCTGCACTGATAGTGCAATCAGACATCTCTCGCCACCACCACTCCCACCAGACACATCTTCCTGCCCCCTGCTTTCTAAAGAAAGACATTGATGATGATAATTGGCTAGGTTCTTATGCATCTTCAAAATAAAATGCATTTTGTTGCTGACGAGGGTTGCTAAATAGCAAGACCCCGCAGAGATCAGCATCCATTATGTTAGATTCGAACCTCTCTTCTAAAACATTGGCAACCAATGATCATTCTGATCCCTTTCATCTGGATGTCTACAGATAATGTGCCCGTGAAGATTTCAGAATGGAAAAGTGATGAGAGAAAAACTCAGCCTCTCAGGATTAATCATCTAACATGCTAATTGAGGATAGAAAACTCGGTGGCTCTACCATTAGACAGAGTGAGGCAGCCACTTCAGGCGGTGGGTGGGGGAGCAAGGTGGAGTGGTGGCAAGATGTTGGAGGACCAATATGTGTGCTTCACACAGTCTGCCCTTAGTTACAATGGAGGGTCCCGTCCAATGATCAGTGTGGAAGTTAAAGCCAGCTACCAATCAAGTTCAGTTCTGTACGTCATGGAAGGGTGCCATTTTGTCCTTTGTCTCAAGCGGCAAAATGTCTTGAGCCAGCTCTGAGACAAGTATCCACCTGAAAGTGGCTGAGTGCCATGTTTAGTCAGCTTTCGAATCAGCAGCCCCTTGGCCCCAGCAAGGGTTAATAGGATGCTTTCTACATAATGATTTACATGTTGGAAAGACAGGACATCCTATTCAGAACTGGTTCATATGTGGTGGGCCAGTTGACAGGTGCAAAATTATTGGGGATAAATTAAACTGGATATTGTTCAATGCAATTGAAGAAAATAGTCCCAATATTTTGAAATCCCATTTGTCAGCTAATTAATACCTGCAGAATGCTTTGGGACTTGCTATTGGGGAAACCCAATTTTGCCAATGATCTGAGTGTAGTTATTGAAATCTCTGAAACCGGCAGAAATGGACATGCTGATGCCATCTATAGAAGATATGGATCTGACTTTATTAATTAATGAACCTTTCATTATTTACTGGAAGGTCCATTACGACCCTACAAGCCTGGAGAGAAATTTGTTATTTTTAACAATGAAAAGGAAAGTTGCTGCTCGGAATTGCAACGCTGTTGAGTGTTGACATGGTCGTCATGACAATGCAGTTTCAAATGGAACAAACTCTGTGATGGAGGCTGCAAAATTCTAATGTTGCTCTTTTACCGTCTTGGATTTGGCTGTTGGCAGAAGCATCTTTGGGTTACTCCTGATGGTGGATCCTGCTGGTGCCAACTTTTGCCCTTGTTTGCCTGTGACTGAATCAACACTACTGTCACAGCAGCTAAGAAAGAGTTCAGAGTAAGTGTTGATCACCAAGCCACACACAGGGTGCTTGTTTTAAGTGGGGAGGAATAGACCAGTGGAGTTTAATGTTTGTTGGTTTAGGCTTCTAGCCTCTTAGTGCATCCTGGCCCCTTTGGTATGGCCCAGGCGAGGAGCACTAACTTCCCCATGTCCCTCTCTCCCTGTGACCTTAAATGGATTTCTCCTCTTTCATCTCCTTTGCAGTATGTTGAAAAGGAGCGTCCATTCTTCCGCATTTTGGCATTGATGGAAAATTCTATATTTTATTCATTTTCATCTGTAGAAATATTCTTATGGTGCCTTTTAAGGCATAGCCTTCCCAAAGTGGCTCACACAAGATGAACATAAACTATAAAAAACAAAAACAAAATTAAGAACAGTCCGTATGGATAGCCTCAGCCTCCACATATGTTTACTCCCCTTTTAGACCATCCAACTTGGCAAACACCACTCCATCTTGTGACAGTGAATTCTACAGTTTAACCCATTTAACAGTTTAAGAGTTTAATTCTACAGTTTACTCAGGGCCAGCCCAAGACACCTGAGGTGGCACACCTGAGGTGAACCCCGAAATGGCTCCCATCCCCCCTGACCGACAAGGAAGAGTAAGTGAAGATCTACATCAGTAACATGGGGGAAATAAAGATCTACATCTGAATTGGTTACTCCTGTGGATTCTGCCACCTGAGGTCGTCTCACCTTGCCTCATGACTGGGCTGGCCCTGTACGCACTATGGGATGAAGGATTTCCTGATTTTCCCAGCATTCAGGTTCAGCGGATGATCCTAGGTCCTAGTACAGTATGGAGAAAGAAACTTCTCCTTATCCACTTCCTTCATCCCAAGCACAATCCAATTCATTCATATCTATTATGTCACAATATATTTCCCTTTTTCCTAAACTAAAAAGCCCAAAACATTGTAATGTTTCCTTACAGGGGAGCTTCTCCAGCCCCTTAATCATTTTAACTGCCCCTTTTCCAGCTTGACAATCTCTTTTTTTCAAGCCAGGCAGCCAGAACTGGACACAGCACTCCAAGTGCAGTCCCATTTCTATAAAAGCATCATGATATTGGAAGTTTTCTGTTCCATCTGTTTCCAAATGACCCCCAATATGAAATTCACCTCCCTTCCCCACAGCTACTCCAGTGGTTCGAACTGAATATAGTCAGTGCCTACACCATAAAATCATTTCCCAACAAGTATTTCGGGTGACTTATTAAGTGACTATTGATGTAAAGAGGGTGATTTGAGAAGTGCAAATACCATGCTAACGAAAAAGGACCAGAAACAGGCAATCACAGTTAAAACAAGGCTGCAAATCCTTCCAATCATACATTTTAAAATTTATATTCTCTACAGAGAGCAAGTGATTGAGCCAAGAAGACAGTTCCCTCTCACTAACCAGAAATAAGGGAGCAGCACCCCAGGCTATAATTAAAACTTCAAATTAGAGAATGATAATTCATTAATGGTATTGTAAAAGAGAACATGAATACAGCAATGGCCTTAAAGTATGCTGGGCTCACCTGCTGTAAAAGAAATGGGGTCAGGCAATAAAATGCATTAGTATACTCCTTTAACTATATACCATTAAAGAGTTGAGCCTGATTTAGATCACAGAAAGGTTCTTTATCCTGTAATGTATTTTACTGCAAAGCAACGGTTGCGTTTCACTAAGTATGATTTAATACAGCCCTCAAAAAAAATCAATATAAAGCCTTTGTTCATACACATCTCGGGCTGTTACCTCTTATGCGTGTCAGGTAATCAAGCATAGAATTGCAGGCAGGAGGGCTTTAGGTAAGCATCCACGCTTACTTTATTTGAAATATTTATATACCACCCTTCAGTGGTACTGGTTCCAGGAGAGCTCACACAATTAGAATATCAAAACAATAAAAGAGAGTTTGGACAGGCTTGAAGTCCAATGGTCAGAAAGACACCTGCGCATGTATGAGAATTCTAGGAGATTCAAATGTTGCCCAGTAACTGAACAGATCTAACTGTAATTAAATATCCCTGGAAAGAATTAGCAAATTAATTGAGCGATGAGGGGAAGGATAGAACAGACCAGCCAAAGTTGTACCATGCTACTGCTTGGATTATGCATTTTACCACATCTTTTAAAGGGGGAAAGTATCCCTTTAGGTTGCGATGAAGAAGAAAAAGCAAAGCCAGTTGCAAGCTGCATTGTTTGATGCCTTTGCAAACAATTAATTATCACAGCCAAGTACATAAAACTACAGATTTGTATTAATGATTTAATCAGTGACTTTATTTATTTTGGTAAAGCTCTCTGATTGTGCTACATCACTCCAGAAGTGTTCAGTTTCTGAAGAAGTCCAGTAATAATACGTAGTTTATACATGGTACAAGACAGAGAACAACTCTTGCAACCGCTGATGTCATTGACACGTATTACACCAAGTTGTAAAATACATGATGGGGTGGAAACGATCCTTGTATCAGTGGCTTGGACACTGCAGTGCTGGAAAAGATTACACTTCCCTGCAGTATGGATGTTGGACTGGAAAAGAAAGTTTTGATTCCATGGAACGACAGAGGGCTAAGCGGGTTGCTTTTTTTGTCTTGTCTTCTGTCTATGAAAGTTCGCGGCACAGTAAAATATACTATTAAGATGCTTGAGAACTGATAGATTTGCTGCCAAAGGTATTTGGAATGTGCACAACGAAACTGTTTATAAAGGCAGTTAAAACTATAGTGCTGCAAATTTGTTAATCATAGTTGTGCAGATGGAGCACAATACTGAAGGCTTGCAGACCTGTACAAATCTGGGGAAGTTTGGTTGAGAAAATGAACAGTAGTCTACTGCCACCAGCTGGTCTATATATAAAAAATGCTGGTAAAATACTCCCTTCGAGGAATAAAATAAGCACAGCAACGTTCAGAGAAAAGTGATCCACACCCCTAAAAGTTATTTTTCCATTAGGCTAGGATGTATAAAATACTACCTTGCTTTCTCCATGTTTGTTGTGGAAGACCACAAGCACATTTCCCTCGTGAGATTTTTGGATGATCCAAGGAAGCTAAATCCAACTACCTGTGCTTTTAAATACCGTATTTTTTGCACCATAACACTCACTTTTTTCCTCCTAGAAAGTAAGGGGAAATGTCTGTGCGTGTTATGGAGGGTATGCCTACGGGTGGCATGCCTACGGATTTTCCTCCTCTAAAAACTACGTGCATGTTATGGTCGGGTGTGTGTTATAGAACGAAAAATACAGTAGTTAATCGAAATTATGCAAATCCCAGTTTTCTCGCTTTGGGGAAAAAATGCTCATTTTCAGGGCTGCTCAGTTGCTGTTTGTCCATTTTACACACACACACACACACACACACACACACACACACACTTATGGAAAGCATTCAGTTTTACCAGAGGCAATGAGCAGGGGAGAGTAAGAGCAACAGCCGAAGGCATTAGAGAAACTGACAACCAGTTCCCCTGAGTTTGACAATTGCAACATAATACAGGGCAAGCGGGTGATGAGGGACATTTGCAGTGCTGAAAACTAGTTTTCGCCACCACACTTCCTTAGAGGGAGGGGTCGGACCAAAAAAGAAAACGCAACACTAGATTTGATCACAAGTTGCAGTTATTTTACTAGTGCTTAGAAACATCCTAAGGATAAGTCTTCATAAATATTCAGCCACTTGACAAACTAATCAAAGCAGCTGTGGGCGTCTCTGCTGCTCCTACACTTAGGAAGAAATCCCGCAAAATTTACCCAGGCTTGTTTAGCCAGCAATCAGTTAGAAATGCGATCCACGTAGCATTAAGCGCTTTAAACATATTTTACTTTATTTCTCCCACTGAAATAACCTTGCACGGCCGTTAACTTTGGCCGGGAGGCGTTTTCTCCCCGTTACTAAATTCGGTTCGCTAAGGAAAGCTTCTGTTTTACAAGAAACTCAAGTGACGCCCAAAACTACATCAGTAAATAAACTAAAAACCGACTCTCTCTTAAAAAAAAAACACACCCCCACGGAACACTCATCATGGCGGACCAACGGGCGCCATTCCCCCCTCTTTTTGCGTTCTCCTGACCTTCCTCCCATGGGCCCTTTCGGCCAGGCCCGCCTTTTCCGGCCAGAGCGCCGCGTTTGTTTGGATGGAGGGCGGAAGTGCTGGCGCCGTCCGGGAATTTTAAAATCCTTGGCTGCCTCGGGGACGCCGTTGCTCTCGGCCCGGATGCCATAGGCGGCTGAGGGGTTTTGTGGCTGCTGTGATTTTAACCTGGTAAGTAATGTCGCTATGGAGCTCGAGGGGCCTTTTCCCTCGGGCGAGCGCTGGGCGGGCTCCGCGGCTTCGATAAAAGGCGAGCCGACAGACAGACCTTCGTTTACCTGCTAGTGAGGGAAATTAAAATTAATTTTAAAAAAAATTAAAGCAAATTTTTTTTAAAAAGTGAGGGGGAAATATCGTATTTTATTGACGCGCGTTTTAACCCAAAAGGCCCAGCGAGTCAGTGCCTCTGGCTGTTAACCTGCATTGCAAGCGGTTATTGTTACTATTATTATTATTACAAGTGAATTCCCCCCCCCCCTAAATAAAATGTTTAGGGGTACTCTCATTTTGACTCAAGAAAATCAACATTTTATAAATTTATAAATACAGTAAAAGGACAAAGATTCATAAAATGTTTAGGGGTATGCGTACCCCCAGAAAAAAGCACTGATTACTACTCTCTCTATATATTTATACCCCACCTTTTCCCCTGACAGGAACTCACTTTTTTATTACATTTATATATAGTGCCACCTTTATCTTTCAAACATCTCAAAGTGTTTTTGAGGCCAAATATGTGCCATTTGTATCCCCCTTTGATGAGAGGTAGGAAGGAACCGTACATTTATCCTCTGTATCACTCTTTCAGCATTTAGAGGTTGGCAGCACTGTTGGGAGAAATGGATCAGGCAATCCTTCCTTGGAAGGCAGACAATAACTGTTGCAGCCTAATGTAAACAATGAGAAACTAGCATGCCATTCTTACTTAGCTTTTCTGAGTAAAATCAATTCAAAGATGAAGATATCTGGCCCATGGTATGGGATATTCTGAAGAAAAAGGAAGACGGTAAAAGCTTTCTTTTGAAGCGTCAGGCTGTGGCGTGCTAGGGAGTGAGGCTTGGTGATGGTAACCAAGGGTATATTGTGATGTCACTGGGAAATGAGCAGCACTATGCCTTATGACAGGGGTGGTCTAACAAGGAGTAGGGCTCTCCAGATGTGTTGGACTACAACTCCCATCAACCCCAGCCAGCATAGTCAATGGCTGGGGAAGGTGGGAGTTATAGTTCGTCCACAGCTGGAGGGCACTACATTAATTACCCCACCTAATGAGCTAGTTTTGCCCATTTCAAGCAGGCAGTATTGCCTGCTGCGCTGATTTTGATTTGACAGATCAAAAAGAGATTTGACAGGGAGGTCTGGTCCAGCCAAGAAGACCCAGAGGCCTTGTTTCCATCCCCACTGGTAATCATCTGGTTTTCCCTTCTTTTCCCCCACCCCCGCCCTGCCACTTCTTTTTTTAATGATGAGTTTTCAGAAAGATTGACTAAAGTATTTATTAGGTATATCTTGCATGTTTTTTAAGAAACCATAATGTGTTAGTAATATATTCAAGTATTTAAAAGTGCTTGTAGAATTTGCCCTAAAGTCAGTTTAGATGAAAGGTATTGTTTATGTTTATTTTTTTTAATTAAAAATATAAATAAGTAAATGTTGTTTATATTGTACTTATAGAGAGTCTTTTGTCTTTTGCTGCTGTGGTCGCTTTTTTGTTCTCTCAGGTGCCTAAAGGAGAAAGTCTTGCCTCTCAGCATGGCTATGGATGACTATGAGGAGCTACTCAAGTATTATGAACTACACGAAACTGTTGGTACAGGTATGCTCCTTGATGATTTCTAATAAAAGCTGCTCTAAATAAAGAGCTATGAAAATCTAGCTTGCTTTATAGATTTGTTTTGTCAAAAAGCAGGGGAGTCCCCCAAAGTAGCTCACAACATGAACAAAATGAAAAACAATTTAGATGATTGTTAAAGGGAGGTAGTATTTAATATTGCTTTTCCTTTCAGATTTACTGCAAAATCTAAGCATGCTTTTGCAGAAGTTAGTCCCACTAGTTTGATGCGGTGAGCAGCCCAATAAATGCATTTGGGACTGTACTCTCGGTTAAGAGCTGTAAGAGGAGCTTCCGGCCTCAATGTGGACAGTGTGAAGCAGCAGAGGGGATGAAGGGACTGTTAAAGCATACAAGATATATATGTTAACTCAGAAGCATCTAGTGCTTAGGCTGGATGTTACAGTTGAAGATAAGAGGTTAAGCCAAAGGTTTCACAGAGGGTTTTGAGGCAGAAGTACAAAGAACAGAGACGGTACCATGTAGGGATATAGATCTTTAACAAGGAGTTGATCACTAGTGTTAAATCTGTATCCTTGCCTTTTTTCTTTCCTTACTGTAGGTGGTTTTGCAAAGGTTAAACTGGCTCGTCACCTACTTACTGGAGAACAGGTTGCAATAAAAATAATGGACAAACTGTCTCTGGGGGTGAGTGACTTTCTTGCTGGGAAAGGATGGGGTTACTTTGTACTAATAAGGTTCTAATCATACAACTTGTTAATGTGAAACTGCACATTTGTGGCCATAAGGGAATTCAGATTTCAAGCTCTGCATCAAAGCTTCTGGAACTATGTTGAGCTCTGTTAGCACTACCTGGACAGTGCATTTCCATAACTGAGACCTTAAAGTGGCATTTAATTGTTGCTTTTAAAATACAATCGCATAAGCATGATCTAACAGGATGGGGCGGGGAAAATGTAGAGGAAGTTTCTCTATTGTGGCATGCCATTATCTGGAAATCCCACTAACCTTTCATGTCTTAGGATGATTTGCCTCGCGTCAAAACAGAAATCGAAGCCATGAAGAGCTTAAGCCACCAGAACATTTGTCGGTTATACCAGGTGATTGAGACGCCAAAGAAAATATTCATGATTCTAGAGGTAAGATTTGAAACCTAATTCTGCTTTTTAAAATATTTGCTGCTTAAGGCTGAAATGTTTCAGGAGCCTGAAATAGTCCCTGTCAGTAACTATTGGCATCTTGGTCCTTCACAGTGGGAGCCGTTTGGTATGTTGTCATTTGGGGCAGAATTTTTACCTCTTACTCCTTGAAATCTTAATGTTGTCTGATTAAGGCTGTGAGGGTCTCCTGTCCCAAGCTGTTGGACTAAGGAGTGGTGGCAGCTATACAACCTAACAGGGTTAGTTTGCAACTGCACTCCCCGGGTTTTGGGCTGCAGGCTGCTGTCCGCAAGCCTTGGGAGCCTGGCGGGAACTCCTGCCCGGCTCCCAAGGCTTGCGGATAGCTTCCTGAAGCCTGGAGAGCGAGAGGGGTCCGTGCACACCGACCCCTCTCGCTCTCCAGGCTTCAGCAAAAGCCTGCATTCGCCCCATAGGACACACACACATTTCCCCTTCATTTTTGGAGGAGAAAAAGTGTGTCCTATAGGGCGAAAAATATGGTATATATTTTTGTGGTTTTATATTTTGATTTTGTTCTGTGAACCACCCTGAGACCTCCGGGTATAGGGCTGTATATAAATTCAATAAATATGAAAACTTCAGTCATGGAGTTCTAGAATTAGTCACAATAGAATATTTCCTCTCTAAACCTGCATTCTGCAAAGTGGATCTAGTAATAATTCATGCTGCTTTATTTATATTGTCGCATCTCATATCAAGATGGTGTACAACAATAGATATAAACACAAGAAAACATAAAATGCCATAAAGAAAATACAAAGTGATATTGCACTAACAGTGCCCAAAGTTGTGCTCTACCGAATACAGAAACGTGGATTTGTTAGCCTGCTTGACTGCAGAACATAGCATTTTAAAAATACAAACAAAAGTTCTTTTCCTGTGTGAAGAAAAGGCAGGCAGTTGACATTAGGAAGGAGTTACAGGGGAAAGAGGAACAGGAAGGCTCTTGAGTGACTAAAACTAAGTACAGAAGACACATTCCTCACTGGGTCTCAGCTGTGGGGTGGGGGTGCAACTAGGATCCCCACAGGCTGCATCCTGCAGCTTTAAGAGCCTCTAGAAGACCTTCCCAAATGCTAATTAAGGATTCTGTGCCCTTTTTGTAAGAAGCATACTTCTTCATTGTATATATTCTTCATATAAATGCTTTGGTATCATGCACACTCACAGTGGTCTCTTCTTGCCCTTCAATAATCTGCTTTTTGTGGTATATTCGGGAAGTGTGTGCCACACCTATGCATGCCACTGATAGGATTCTCCCAGAAATGTGTTCCTTACCTGTGGAGCCCTTGCTGACTTCTATTCCAGAAGCTGCTACAGTGGTACCTCGGGTTACATACGCTTCAGGTTACATACGCTTCAGGTTACACACTCCGCTAACCCAGTAATAGTGCTTCAGGTTAAGAACTTTGCCTCAGGATGAGAACAGAAATCGTGCTCCGGCAGCAGCAGGAGGCCCCATTAGCTAAAGTGGTGCTTCAGGTTAAGAACAGTTTCAGGTTAATAACGGACCTCCGGAACGAATTAAGTACTTAACCTGAGGTACCACTGTACTTTGTGGTGGGTTGCATTGTGCTAGGACTGGAGAACACAGGAACTGCCTGGAAATACAGGCATTGGTCTTCTGCGTATTAAACGTCCAACCCAAGGGATCAACAGAAGGATAGAAACTTGCCCTTTTCATAAATGAAAACTTGATTTGGTATCTTTGACAGCTTCCCGGTTTCTAGATCCCGACAGTTTTTATCAGCCTGTTTTGTTGGCTTCAAGTTTAGCCAGTGCCTCTTAAACACTGTTGCCTTCTGCTTTCACTACAGTACTGCCCTGGCGGTGAGCTGTTTGATTACATCATTGCTAAGGATCGCTTAGCAGAAGAGGAAGCGCGCATCTTTTTCCGCCAGATTGTAGCTGCCATTGCATACGTACACAGTCAGGGGTATGCTCACAGGGATCTTAAGCCGGTAAGTGTGGAAGGTTGAAGCAGAGTTTCTTTAGGAATAAACCAGCTGTATGCCAGACTCCAAATAGTTTGCTGGGTTGGCTGCTCCTTCAGTTTTGCATGAAAGAAGCCCACAGCCAAAAAAACCCAGTATCTGACCTTCGGCCTCACTGCCATCATATCCACTGCTCTTTCCTTCTAGTCACACTTTTGTGGTTGACATGTCACAGTGCTGTTGTGACGGTTGAAGCCACAGCTGGCAGAACTTCCATCCTGCTGTCTAGGCTCTGCACCTAGCGAGATAATGCTCCCTTGCCCATAATCTATGGTCCTCCAAGCTTTGCCTGCCCATCTGCTTCTGGCAAACGGTGCACTGTCTACTTTGTTTCACTTCCTTCAACCACCATCCCTTAACTAAAACTTAGGAACTAGGCTTCTCCCTTTCCATAGAACATACAGCCCTTCCCTTCCTTTGGTTAGCTTTTATTTGCCTTGGTTTCCTCAAGACTTGCATCAGCTGCCAGCCAAACTGACATCTTTCTCATCCCTTATAGAAGTTGCATTGTGAACAGCTTAGTTCCCAGAGCATCTGAGCATTCTGTGCCTCTAATCCCACTCAGCATAATTAGTGTCATAGAGATTTTAGTGCAAGCTCCATAAAGATTCCTTTTGATTTTCTTCCAGTTCTTTCTCTAGCTCGGTCTAACTAAGAGACCACCTGGTTTTGTTTTCTATGTATGTTTTTAGGGTTGGGAATTTGACTGGAGTTTGTTTTCTCCTCGTCAACAATTTACAGCACAAGGTTGCTGTGTAAATTTACTTGCTTCTAACATGCAATCTCTCTTGTCAGGAAAACTTGCTGATTGATGCCGAGCATAACCTGAAGCTGATCGACTTTGGTCTCTGTGCAAAACCATTGGTGAGTTTGTGCAAAGTAATGAACTCTGCCATTTTGCCAATGGCACTAGAAAACACGGGATGCTATTGCTGTCATCAAGGTGAGATGATTGCTGTTTCATCTCCAAACCAAACCATGTCAGAGGTTTCCTGTCTTTCTTTCCTGCTCCAGAGATGCATTCTGATTAAAGCTGGATTTAAATAGCCCTGCTCAGCCATGGGCATTCTGAAGCCCAGCCATTCACTTGGTTCATACTGAAAGGTGTGATGTGATTCGGTTTGCGTTCAGATGACATGCTCCCCCATGATATATCCTGGCTTATCTTCTTTCCTACATTGTGGCTCTTCCCAGTACAATACTGAAGCAATTCAAAACATGTAAATATCATAGAATTTTGGGCTGCTGGCTTCAGCAGATTGTTGAATTTCTGTTGATAAAGGATTGGAAACACAGGATCCTGAACACAAGCTTGTTATTAGACAGCTCTTTCCTTTCTTTATCTGGCCCTATGTGTGCTAAATTGAATTTAAGTGGGTTTGAGTACTTTGGCAGGTTAAAACGGAACAGGGTTAGAAGGTGGTTAGGGTGTCCTAGAGTTGCAGTTGGCAAGCAAACTTAACTTCAGATATATAATGACTTAGAGCAGGCATCCCCAACCTGCGGACCTCCAGATGTTTTGGCCTACAACTCCCATGATCCCTAGCTAACAGGACCAGTGGTCAGGGAAGATGGGAATTGTAGTCCAAAACATCTGGAGGGCCGAAGGTTGGGGGTGCCTGACATAGTGGCTGAAAGGTGAAAGAGAAGAATGCAATAGTTTAACCCAGTGGTTTTCAACCAGTGTGCTGTGGCACCCTGGGGTGCCTTGAATGATAGTCAGGGGTGCTGCAGGCGGCACTGGCCTCTGTCCCTCTTTCCTTCCCTTCCTCCTCTGATGCCCTCTCATGTCTTTGCCTCCCAAAGGTCTGCACAGCTACACAGCAGCAGACGTGGCTACAAGCTCCCCAGGCGAATGGAACCTCTGGGGCTGGCCGGGGGGGGGGGTGTTTCCCAGGCCCCTGTGGGGGAGTGTGAGGAGGCACCTCTCTTTGGGGTAGGGGGGGCCAGCTCATAGACAAGGGGCGGCAGCTGATCCCAAGGAGAAGAGAGGAGGCTGAACAACACAAGGGAAGGTGTTCAAAAAAAGGTGAGAGGCTGCCAGCTCTGCAGGCAAGGGCTGACATATCAGGGGTGCCACAGAAAGAATGTAGTTGGTCAAGGGAGACTCAGAAAGGTTGGTTTAACCCCATTGGGAACCCGGGAAGCAACCCGACTTTGCTTTTAACATCTTAGATATTTTGGGCTGACAGTGCCCACTGTCAATTGCATGCATATCTAGGTGAAATGCAAAATGTATCCTGTTGCAGATGTAGCTTACTATGTTGTTCTTGCTGTAGGGTGGTCTGGATTACCATCTAAGCACCTGCTGTGGAAGTCCAGCCTATGCAGCACCAGAGCTGATTCAGGGCAAAGCTTACATTGGCTCAGAGGTATTGTAGTAGATTCTTTAACATTTCTCGATATTGACTCTTGCATACACATTTTCTTTACAGAATGGCCGCTGCGTAAAATGTAACAAAGTCTGTTAACTTTCTGAAGCGGGAGCCATTTTAAAGGGGCATACGTGACAACTGTGTATGTGGATAATATTGTTTTCAGGATCTTCTGCAAAGATGCGGTCGTAGTCTCTGGTCATCCCTTCAGTGCCGTTGCATCTTTTATTCCTCTTCTGCAGTATCTTCCTCTGTTGCCTTATAGAGTAGGCAATGGGGGCACCCTCCAAATGGAACAGGAAAGCCTTCCTCTCCTGCCAATCTTGAACCTTTTGTCTTAACACTCTACGAGCTGTGTGCTCCACCTCTCCTCTAATGGCATACATCGCTGATAGGCTAAATCTAATTTTTTGCAGTATAAGAGGAGTGGCAGTGTCCACACTGTTGTCTGGCCTTTGTCGTCAGTGACTCAGTGGTGGGTTCTGAGAAATTTATGGATGCTAGGGCCCAAGGGGCTGTTTTAAATTGTGTTGTAGTCAATCCCCTACTTTGCTCCAAACTAACCTCCTCCCCATCTTGCAGCTAGGATGGGCATTATCCCTGCAATTACACTGCCCTTTGGGGGGGGCATTGAAAGCTGGAGACGAAGGCTGGGGCTTGTTGCTGAAATGCTTTGAAGGCACAGGACCACAGAATGCAAACCTTTGTCTCTTCCTCACCCACCCACAAAGAAAACCTCTTGGAGCTGCAAGGGAGCTGGGGTTTGTTACTGTAGGGTAGGGCTTTCTTGCAAGGTGTGCCACACAACTGCAGGGGTGACCACGGCTCCAGCTTCATGGTTGGGCAAGAGACTGGGGCTTGTTGTGCTCACCAGAGTGCAGCAGTGCAGCCTTTGTGGTGAACGTGGCCATCAACACTGGGGACCCCAAGGGCTGGGCAGTTAACATCAAAAGTTGATAGCCAGTACCTACCATACTGTTCAGAGGTGACCATGACTTTGTTTATTATTGTGTATTAGGGCTGTGTGGGATGTTTGTGCACAAAGTGGCTAACCTTTATATTTTTCTAACTTACCTGCTTGTCATCCCAGGCTGACATTTGGAGCATGGGAGTGCTTTTGTTTGCTCTGCTCTGTGGATTTCTACCATTTGACGATGATAATGTTATGGTGCTCTACAAGAAAATAGTGGTATGTATTCTGGCATATGTACTATTTTCAGGATTTGGGTCTTCATGCTCATGGGAGGATGCTTGAGCAGCAACCGTGGGAGAGACCTGTTTCCAACAGAGTTTGGGGGATTTACAGCAAGAAGTCCTTTCGTAGCTCTTAAAACTTGTTCTCTTGATCTTGCTGATTCTCACGGAAGCCTAAGGATGCTCTTTTGTGATATCCCAGTGGCTTTTTTTTAAAGGCCCACCTTGGGATAATCTTGGCATTTGAATTCTGCTATGTTCTTTCTTCAATTCCCCCACCCCACCCAAACATTCTTGTAGTCTGTTAGACGCTATCAACTATCTTACCAGAAAGGCACCCAGGCTCTTGTGTTGTGTTTCAGTCAGCCTTTTAGGATATCTCCTAAAAGTGCTCATTCATGGCAAGAGGCCAGGGCAGCAGCTTTGGCATGCAGAAGCACTCATTCAGTTGTAAGCACCCACATGATTTAATCTGCCCAGGACAATTTCTTCTCTTACCTTAGTCAGGTGTGTAATTATTTTTATGCTGCATGCATTAGTCTTGGAGGTGTGGCGATTTTTTTCTCCCCATGTTGTGAAGTACAGAAGGTACAGGCCTTCTGTAGCATCCTCCCCCCACGCCCTGCCCCATTCCTTGCCAGGGGGCAGGGGGAGCATATTGGTGAGAAGGCACACTCTGTATTATCTGGCTCTAGATAGGGTAGTGCATTAAATCTCAGTTGTGATAAATGTTCAGGTCAGCACCTAAGAAACCTGTGCAACTATAACTTGACACAGTGCCGATCAATTGGGCCTAATCATCCTTGGCTGCAAATCCAGCAGTGTGCCTGCAAAATGGCCCTAAGGTTTGGCCAATAGCCTGTGCTTAACTTGATCACAACTCTGCTTAGTGCTGCCACTAGGCAGCGGGTTACCTCTTACTCTGCTCAACGCCTTCAGCTTTAATGGCTTCATGCTCTGCATGCAGAAGGTCCTAGGTGTTGTCCCAGAATCTCTGGTAGCAGATGAGAGGCGTCTACTTTGAAACCCTGGAGAGTTGTTGCCGGTTAAAGTAGGCAGCACTGGACTTGATGGTCTACAGGTTTGATTCTGTAGAAAGCAGTCTGGGTGTTTGTGCTCTGCTGTGCTGGACTTGAGGGCTTCCTGATTTGGCCTTATAATGAAAGTAGGCTATTCTAAGGCTAGGGTTAGGTAGCCAGCTGCCTCTTGTAACTTGACTTGCAGCTAATATGTGAGCTAATACTAGATAAAGTTAGATTATGCAATGTACTGCTGGCTCATACTATAGTTGTGTAATATATATTAAAAAATCTCCAGTAGCACCTTAGAGACCAACTAAGTTTGTTATTGGTATAAGCTTTTGTGTGCATGCACACAAAAGCTTATACCAAGAACAAACTTAGTTGGTCTCTAAGGTGCGACTGGAGAATTTTTTTATATATTTTGACTGCATCAGACCAACATGGCTACCTACCTGAATATAGTTGCGTAGGCACTTCTAGATTTCTTCTGAAACAAACTCCTATGTAACTAGCTTTTAGGGATGCTCTGCAGTCAACATCTTCTAGTTGCATGAGATTAAACATTTCACAGATTTCCCATCCATGTGTTTTTGCTTTGAATCTTACTAGGTTTGTCTCTTCTAAACTGAAGGGTCCTAATTTAGTTTTTCCTCTACTGTAGAAGGCTTTCTATGTCCTGACCTCATTTCTACTCTTCTCTAGCTTTGGAGGAAAGACAACTCCCCTGCTCTGCTCAGTGTCAGTGATATAGCTACATATTAGCTTTTTAAAAAGGTGTACCCTGTCCTTTGCATCCCTTAAGTTTGTTGGTGATTATTGTGTCTGCCCTTGGAATGTGGATGTTTTCCCAAGAGAAGATTCTCTGATCTTCAGTAATGAAGACCCAGACCTTTCAGATGAATAAACCCTTGGAGGCATTGCTTTGAAACAATGTACAATTACATGGTAATATAATATATTTAAGGACAAAATGTAAAGATGCAGGCTTTGATAGAATTGAAAAGAGCTTTGGGGAAGCAATTGATTGCATATCTCAGAATCGGGGTTCACAATATAGGAGAAGGTATGGAGGAAGGAAGTTAGCATCTGGGGAGCCTGACTTGCCTTATGACTTTGTGGTGGGCATTGAATATAAACTGGGTGTAGGGAGGGAACTAACTTTAATAATAATCACACTTCACCCTAAGGTCCCAGGGTGGGGTGTAACAATTTTAAAGACAACAATAAAAACAGTTTTGAATTGGAAAAAAATACAGTCCCAAAAAGTAGGATCCTGAAAACAGGGTCCTGAAAATATACACATCAGCTGTCAAAGGCCAGGGTAAATAGGTGTGTCTTTAGCATTAGCTGAAAAATCTATATGGAAACCCAGCCAGTGATCTAACCGCTGCGTTTTGGACCAATTGAAGTTTCCGAGTCTTCTTCACACGGTGCACAGTGCAATAATCAAATGAGCTCTGCATTGTTGTTCAGAAGCTCTGAAGAGGCAGGAAGACACAACCCTCCTGTTCCTCCCACTAAAGGCATCTTTACTGTTTTCCCAAAAGCAAGGAAGGGAAACTTGAGACTCACATGATTCTGTTGAACTCCAACTCCCATCAGCACCAACCAGGATGGCCAGTAGCCAGGAATAATGGGAGTTGTAGTCCAGCAACTTCTGGAGGGCCACCATCCCTGCCGGGAAACAGGGTCTTAAAATCCTCACAGAGCTTGTTTCCAGTAAGCTTAAGATACCAGAGGCTATTGTAAAAAGTTTCTTAAAAATAGATGGTTAGACTAAGAATGTATTATGCACACCAAATGACTAGGTGGGAGAAGGAAGGGGAAAGCCCCCCTAATGCCTGTAAACAAGGAGTGATTAAGATCTTTTTAAGGTGTCCAGGTCTGTGGCTCAAAACTACAAGCTACCTTGTGGATCTTGAGCCTTTGGATTGTCCTTCTGTCGCTTACCTGGTCATCAAGCAAAATCTATTTCCTTTATAAACCTAAGTTCTCAGGAACAGCTTTCAATAGTTTCCCATCTGCTCTTCGGTAGATGGATGAGTGCTGCCCACAGATTAAAATCACTTCTAGTTTTTCACTTCCAGCCCTCTTAAATTATCAGAAGCTAGAGAAGTAAAGCAGCTGATCAAAAACTATAGCTGTAGCCTACATTTATATTTGGGCACTAAATGTGCAGAATATCATGTCCTTGACTCATCCAGTGCAGTGAGGTAACGTCTGCAATGATTGAGTGCTATGATGCAGACTGTGGAAAGCTTCAGTCATATGGAGAATTGGGTATTACACTGGCTATTAACACTGAATTTCATTCATGCTCTTTGAGTTCACTCTTCTAAAGATGAGAGGTTTCATACTTAATTTTTTTGTCTGCTTTTGGAGTAAAATCTTGCGCTGCATAGATACCCATGTTGGTCCATTTAATGTTCCTACCAACTTGCCCAGTGGAGGTCAGGCTATGTTGCTGTTACTTTTCAGGGTCAACCCTGAAACCTAACAAGCACCCTATATTTTGCCTGGGGGGTGGTGGTAGAGAACTCTGATTGGTTCAAGTGATGGCTGTTCCACTAATTCAACTAGAACTAATGCTAAAACTACTTTCTCTACAGAGGGGGAAATATGAGACACCAAAATGGCTCTCACCTGCCAGTGAACTGCTGCTGCACCAGATGCTGCAGGTAATAAGAGCATAAGTGCAATGGACCAATGGTTCAGTATTCTGTTCTTACAGTGACCAACCCAGATATCTCTGGAAAGTCCACAAGCAGGATTTGAGTGCAACAGCACTCTTCCAACCCCTGATTCCCAGTGACAAGATATTCAGAGGCTTCCTGAGTCTGGCCGTGGTGGGAGAACATAGACATTGTCAGTGACCTATAGCCTTATCCTTCATAGATTTGATTCATCCAAGTTGGTGGCCATCTCCACATCTGGTGGAAGCAAATTCGCTTTCTGCCCCACTTCTAGTAAATGTCTTCTTTTCTCTGGACTGGTCTACTAATAGGAGCAGTGGTTTAAGGAACGGTGGTGTTTTAAGTCCACAGAGCCCTGAAAGAGGTCCATCCCATTTTCCACAGTGGCCAGTTAGGTGCTTCCAAGAAGCCCACCATTAGGGCATGCAAGCTGGCCTTGAAGCATTCTGTCTCTGGAGGTTGCAGCTATCATAGCTAATAGCTGTCAACAGCCCTATTCACCATGAATTTGTCTCATCACTTCTTATAGTGTTGCACCTTTATTATATAGAGAGGAGGGAAATACATGAAGGCTTCAGCTTGGGTCGCTTTAGTAAAAAGCAACTACTGTTCTTCCTTTTACTCCACCTTGTCTTTAAAAAAGGGGAGAAATCCCAAACTGCTTAACAAAAGTGGGAAATTAAGATGGATGTGACCAGACTCTCTCCTGCCAGTTGCAGGGATGCAAGTTACTGATCCTTGTGCCTCACGCAGACATCACAATGGTACTAACAGCATTTTACAGTTTTACAGTTTCTTAACATAGTAAAGCAAGTGAATGGAACATTGCACCCCTGAAATCAGGGCTGATGGAATGGTTTGTTCCTGTTATCCGGAACAGGAACATCATGATAGTTTTCAGGACAAACCTTCAGACATGTCCTGGAAAAACTATGTTTAGCCTTTTGCTTAACTGCACAGCTCCCATCCTTATAGCAGAGGATTGCTAAAATATATGGTACAGTTATTTATTCTGATTAAAGTAACTGTTTCTTGAAATGCACCTCTACTCTTACCCACTAGGTGGACCCAAAGAAACGGATTATGGTTAAGCATCTCTTAAGTCACCCGTGGCTCATGCATGACTACTCATTTGCTGTCCAGTGGCAAAGTAAATACCCTGTGAGTAAACAAATTCATCTGAACAAGAGCAATAGAACAAAGCTGAACCTAGGCTAATGTGGCATGGTAACAAGGTGAAGTTTCTCTCCTAAATGGAACACTAAACTGAACCTTCTAGGCCTTTCACAGAGCGTTGTGTGTTTAAAAGAGTTCAGAATTCTTATAGTGAAAGAAATCAGTGTTCTTGCATGATGCAGCCAGATGCTAAGCCTTTTGTGTACTGTCTGCACCAGCGGTTAATACAAGACTCCTGTGGGTTTCTAGACTGAGCTCAAGAGCAAGCTGCACCTTTAGTCTGTACTTGCCTACCATCATGAAGTTTTAAAGAGCATACGCAACACATTTAACAATGAGCCATATATGTGTATCTGTGTCAAAACAACCTGATTTGACTGGAACCCAACAGCAGTGATGAGAGAGATATGACATATTATTATTTTATACATATTATATAACTAAATTGCCGTTGCCTTTTTTCCTTATTAAGTCAGCATTGAACACATGAGCATATAGCTCAGTGGTGGGGACCTTCTGGCCCATAGGTCTAGCTAGATCCACCAGTCTGCTCCCCGCAAACCACACCAACCTTCTGCTTCTGATGCCATTCCAGATGTCGGGTGCAGGAAATTTCAAGCCACAACTAATAATGAAGTGCGCTCGCAATTCTTCTTTTGTATTCCTGACTCTAAGCCAGGAGTGGAATGGATCTTCCTTTGCAGATGTGACTTGAGCCAACGAAAGCCTGGCAAAGTGACCTGCGATAGGGGAGAGCTGTTCATTGAATTCAGACATAGATACATACATAGGAAGCAGCTGGTTGACTTTGTCCATCTAGCCTGGCATGGTTTGTTCTGACCAGCAGAGGCTCTCCACAGTATTGAGTAGAGACCTTTCTGTGCAGTCAAATAAGCAGCAGGTCCATTTGAAATCTAGTGGATGCTGTTCTTGCATATAGGCAATGAGCCCGACGAAATTATTCACACCGGCCACTGCCCATTGAGTGTCACTGTTTCTCTATACTAGAACATTCTACCTTTATTTATGCTTGGCTACTTAAACATATTTTGTTTCGATTCTTCTCTCTGGTTTCAATCCAGAAATAACTTCTAGTAAGAACAAGCTGAGACATACTAGCTCTTGACATCTAAATATCTGGCACTATATCGATTCTGCTGAGTGAACTATGAAAAATACACAAAACAGGGCTGCAAAAACTAATAGGAAATTGAACTCTTGACTTGTTTGCCCTGTTCCAAATATTTATATTTTCTCACCCCTCCCCACCTCCAGCTCTAAAGTGTGCAGATGACTAGTGTTAATAGATACCAACATAATGCTATGCATTATTATGTAGTCCTGTAAATGATTCCCCATGGGTATTTTGCTGTCAAGGATTATAGACCACTTGGGTATTTTTTTTTCAAACAAAATTGTGTAAATAAGTACAGGGGCAGGTATACTTAAAAGCAAAATGTTCTGGAGATGAGACAGTTAAGAGTAGACATAGTGATCCAATGGAAAAGTGTGTGGTGGAAAAGAGCCAGCAGTGTGCAGGTCTTTAAAAAATGAGGGTGGGTGAATCGGCAGCTTTAACACCAATATTTAAACAGATCTTTTTCCCTCCCAGCTTGGGCGTCTTGATGAAGACTGCATAACAGAACTTTCGGTGTATCACAAATGTAGCAGAGAAAGTATGGCTGAGATGATTTCAGAGGTAATGTTTGACTTTAATAATAATTCCTGAGAGATTTAGTTGTTCATACATCTAATATTCAATGCTGTAGAGTGTGTCTCAAAACTAACACCTCTATTTTAGAACTACGTAGTTTAAGCCCTCTAATACATCTGTGACTGTAGCTGCCTCAAACTCTAAATTTAGAACTGTTACTGAATAGATTGGTCCGCTGCTAACAATCATCCACTGCAGTGAAGGGCTCGGAGAGGGTTAGGGTTTTTCAAGACTTTACTCTTGGTCATGGGTAGGCAACCTAAGGCCCGGGGGCCGGATCCAGCCCCATTGACTTCTAAATCCGGTCCGCAGACAGTCCAAGAACCATGTGTTTTTACATGAGTAGAATGTGTGCTTTTATTTAAAATGCATCTCTGGGTTATTTGTGGGGCATAGGAATTTGTTCATTTATATATATTTTCCAAAATATAGTCCGGCCCCCCACAAGGTCTGAGGGACAGTGGACTGGCCCCTGCTGAAAAAGTTTGCTGACCCCTGCTCTTGGTTCTTGTGCTGGGAAACATGAGCAGCTGAGTCCAGGCACCTTACAGCTTAAGCTACCAGTACAGCTCCCATACAAATTATTTGCCCAGTCTCCGGTATGGTGGCATCTGCTTGAACTGCAGCTTTTCAGCCTGCTGTGGACATGTGATTTGGTTAGCTCTCTCTCTGGTTTTTACTTCCAGTTATAACCAAGTTCCTCAATATCTTATTCATCTGCTGGTGTTAATAGCACAGACCACCCATCTCATCTGGAACTTCATATCTAATCTGCCTTTGACTCATGGCTATCTTCTGAATAGACGTCATCTGCCTCTAGCCTGTCCTACCTTTGCCAGAATCAGCCCCTAGTTTCAGCCTCTCACAAAACTAGGCTCCGGCCTATGAGAGACTTGCTGCAGGAACCCACGTTTATGCCTTAAACATGACCAGAATCATTTGTCAGACACATACTTTTCTGAATAAGCTTCTTTGGAGCGACAGAGTCCCATGAAGATAAAAACTGGAAACAACTGGAACTTTACAGAAGGACATAACTTGCCTACCATCATGAAGTTTTAAAGAGCATACGCAACACATTTAACAATGAGCCATATATGTGTATCTGTGTCAAAACAACCTGATTTGACTGGAATCCAACAGCAGTGATGAGAGAGATGTGACATATTATTATTTTATACATATTATATAACTAAATTGCCGTTGCCTTTTTTCCTTATTAAGTCAGCATTGAACACATGAGCATATAGCTCAGTGGTGGGGACCTTCTGGCCCATAGGTCTAGCTAGATCCACCAGTCTGCTCCCCCAAACCACACCAACCTTCTGCTTCTGATGCCATGCCAGATGTCGGGTGCTATGTTAGCTATGAACAGAAGTAACATTCCTTATGTCATGTTTCCATCTGAAGAACTCATTCAAGATTTAGATGCATTGGGACGCTTGGAAAATGTGTATCTTTAACTTCTTTGTTTCTTTAGCCTCACTGTTTGAGTTTTGTTTATGACACTAACATAAAAATTTATGACACTACAAGTTTATGACACTAACATACAAATACTGGTACTTTTTTGGCGAGATCAACAAATTTGCAGTTCTGCTAGCCAGCAGCAGCAAACCTGTCTGAAGAAGTGCCTTTTGTATGCTTCTGCAATGGAGCATACACAAAAATTAATGATAAAGTGCAGGTATTCGCATTCTGTACACTAAATTATATCTTTGATTTAGAATTTAATCTGATTAGATCTGATCTTTGAAACACTGGCTTAAGTTGGTTGTCTTCAAGTTATTTACTATTAAAAGAATGTTTCCCATATCAGCCATGAAATCCATATTGCAGAGGATGCCAGGTATCAGGCCAGGCCAATTGGTTCACAAAGGGTGATAGGTGTGCTCTTTGGCCTCTCTCAGAGCATACTCTTGCAGTTTCCAACATCTATGTTGCCTGAAATAAATGTTGGTGAGCAATAATCTGACTCTTCAGGGAATTGTTCTCATCACTGATCTCGCTGAAGAACCTGATAGGCTTCTGAGGGAACCACCGGATTCCCCTTAACACAATTCAAAGCCACTGATATAAGCAATTGGTCTCTTGCAAATATCCTCGTCAATAGACTTTACCAGTTGTAAGTAGAAATTCTTGTGTTTTGCATCTCTTAAGAAGAACTTGCAGATCTAAATTGTTGCTGCTCAGGCAGCATCTTCCTGGCAATCAGCTGCTTATTTCATGGTAAGAATTTGCATATTTCATGGCACATTGACTCGGAAGTGCGGACTATTCTACAATTATAAAATTAATGCAGTAGAGGTTTGAGGCAGAAGGTGAATTTCACAGAAATCTGTGATCATAATGGTGGGGGGAGACGAATTAATGGAGTTTTGAATCTAAATTGCTAAACTTATTTCAGATGGCTAGGGTTTTTTAAAGGGTTTTTTTTCAAAGTTGTTGAAAAGGCAAAAGCAAGAGATGTATAAACCTAATTTTTCAGATAATTATGTTCGGTTCTATAGTAAGACAAAAATTGTTTTAGAACTAGCCTATATATTCAGAACTCTGACATTGCCTTCCCTTCAAGAGAAAAAGAGGAGGGGGGCTTTGAAGTGTGGGAAGGAGAAGGCACTGGCTGAGCAGCCTTTTCTGGTGCTTTTTGAGGAAAGTATTTATGTTCTGAAATCTTTCTAGTTGCTTCCTTATTCCATCATCTGGCACTGCAAGATTCCCTTCACTTAGCATAGGACTCCCTTGCCTTTCCCCCAATTTTCCTTTTTTAAAATCTCTGTCCTGGAGTTCTGCTCAGATAAACTTTTTGATATGATGGTACCAGTGACAACATGCCTTTTATGTTCTCATGTGTAAAAACCCATTGGCTATATTTGGAAGGAAAAGTTTACAAAAATTCTGTGCTGAACACAATGAAGTTACAGTAAGGTGTTTTTTAAAAGGTGGGGTAAAAAAATACTTAGACTATATGCAGTTTAAGCTTTTCTGGAATGTGGCATTGATTTTAGGTACGTCCACCCTCCACTGTCCCCTGCTTTTCAAGAAGATGGCTGAGAAAGTAACCCAGATCTATTTGTATTCTTAGTGGAAATATGATCATGTGACTGCAACATACCTTTTGCTTCAATCAAAGAAAGCACATGGTAAACCTGTTCGTCTAAGGATTCCAAATGTAATGGCAGAAGGTGCTAGCATCACTCCATCCAGAGAGCAGAAGGTGTGTGATTCATATTTGTCCTAAAGCTTGCAGTGTTTTCACTCCCCGCCCCCCCCCCCGCCCCATGAATGGTGCAGCTAAACAAGCCTTTGCTGGGTGTTTTGACTTGGCAGCAAGTAGTATAATGAAATTTCAGCTATAGGGTGAACTATTTATTTATGAAAATATTTTTACACCCCATATCATAACATACCAGGAGGGTATGCAATAGTAAAACAAAATTAAAAACAATACAAATAATTATTAAAGTGACCGGGTAGTCAAATTTTTTTTAAAAAATGGCTACAAAGGTTTAGAATGAAGTGTCTTCAATAGATGGAAGTCAAAACTGAGAGTGCTTGATGAATCTCTCCTAAAAGGGTGTTCCACAGCATGGGGCTGACAACACTAACTTCCAGTTGAGGTCAGTTGGGTCACTGTTACATTGGAGACAGCTCATAACACTGTTCTAGAGCTGGAACCCAGAGAAGGGACTGAAGGCACGGGGTATCCCTATGTTTAAATCTAAGCAAATCTCTGCCTGCATGGATGGGAGATTGCTTGGCAGTGCTATCTGAGTTGTTATGACCTTTCGAAAGGAGGGATGTGACAGAAGTATCAAAAATAAAATGGGCTTTTGCCACAGAACCCTGTTTCCTCTTCGAAGCAGGCTGTATTGTCCAAGCCCTCATTACAGTGGAACCAAAGCAGGCTTGAATCTTATGATTTGCCAGATGCTGCTGAAGGACATTCCTAATACGGATGATGCCTTGTCAAAGGATCAGACAAGGTCCTCTGAAGCCTTTTGCCTCCCCTCCAAGGGAGTCATCCCTCTCTCCAGAATGACCAAGTGGTAGGAAGACAGCTTAATGCTGAACCACGGGAACAGAGTTGAACCACTCAGTTCAGCATGGTATGCTCGTCATTCACTAAGCTTTTCCTTTAACCTCACTGAAACAAATAAGTGTGGGTACCCAAAAGGCTGGATTATTGTTTTTGTAATGTCTTTGAGACATTTAGAATTAACTGAAGGGTTTTGAAAGTGCACTCATTTAATGAAATGAACTATACCTCTTTGAACAGGTTTTCAAAAAGGCCCTGTCTTACGATGGTAATCTAGATGGGAATGAAATGGCATGTGGCTTTGGATCCATGGAATTCCTGGCCTGTTGTGAGGAATCTCAGCCTGTTTGCAATACACCCAAAACAAAGCAGGTATCTTGTACCTATTAACTAAATGATAGATTTTTTTAAAAAAAAATTATGCTTGCCTCTGATGTTTAAAACGTTGGTATTGGCTTAGAGGTTGTGGTTTACCTAAAACAGGTTGTGCTTGAGATATTGTGAGAGGTGGGCATTGCTATCAGTTAGGTATGACCTACTTCTGTAGACCATGAGAGAAGAAAAAGCATATTTAGCATGGGTGGAATAGCCCGGTGGTATCTGGTTCCAGTAAGGAAGGAGGTAGTTCAGTAGTAGAGCATATGCTGTGTGTACAGAGTCCCAAGTGCAATTCCCAGCGTCTCCAGGTGGAGTTGAGAAAGAGTCCTGTCTGAAACCCTAGAGACTTGCTGCCACTGAGTCTAGGCTAGGGGTAGCCAATGTGGCACCCTCCAGATGTTGTTGCTATGTCCCATCAGCCTGAATCACTAAAGCCAGTGCTTGGAGATGAAGGGCATTGTAGCCTGCAACATCTGGAGAGCACAGTGTTCGCTCTGTCTCTGGTGTATACCGTACAGTGGTGCCCCGCAAGACGGAAAACCCGCTAGACGAAAGGGTTTTCCGTTTTGGAGGTGCTTCGCAAAACGAATCTCCTATGGGCTTGCTTCGCAAGACGACAATGTCCTGCGAGTTCCTGCTGGTTTTTTCCCTCCCCCCCTTTTCTAAGCCGCTTATCAGCTGATCCGATCAGCAGATAAGCCGGTAATGGCGCTAATCCGCTAATCCGTCAATGGGCTTGCTTCGCAAGACGAAAAAACCGCTAGACGAAGAGAATCACAGAACGGATTCTTTTCGTCTTGCGAGGCACCACTGTACTGAGCTAGATGGCTTAATGGACGGACTGTATAAGGCAGCTTCCATAGTTTGTTGGGGAGCATCTGATGCCTTAGCAGTGTTGAACTTAAGCAGGTGTGGCCTAGTCAGTGTCTAGGTGGAGACCAAACATAAGTACCTTTGACCTTTCCTAAAGAAGAATGGGATGGTTCCAGTGCAGAGTAAGTGGCACTGGGCATTGTTAAGCTAATATTAACATGATATAACTGGAAGTTACAGAACTTGGGTGATGCGTTACGGGGCTATTCACGGCAGGAGTGAAAATAGCGGTAAGATGAGTCAAATAAAAACCTTAACCAATGCTTGAATTGGCTGTGAACAACTTGGCGTTGGCAAAGGTCCGGGATAGTGTTGTATTGATGGAAAATACAGGCCACGATCCTGCTCATTCTCCACTAATCAATTACAAGGTGTGATCAGATACACCCCTTGTAGCAATAGTGGAACATTTCTGTCTCTTCTTGCAAAAAGGCAGTGAGAGAACACATGTGTGCTTCTGTGTAAAAGTCAAATGGTGTCGTGTAAGGGGTGAGAGAAACTGAATCATTTAACATACATCAGGTACAGATAATCCTGCCTTGTTAGGCCAGGCTGTGTCTAATGAAGACAATAAGTTGCCAACATGCCTGTGATGGCTTGGGTCGTGGCCGGCTGTGAGCAGTGTACTGATCTGCACGTGTGACTTGTCTGGGATGGGGAAAATAGGTTCCCTTCCTCAAAATATTTTCTTTTGAAAAGCCTCAGTTGTTCCTGGATGGTGGAGAGTTCACTCCGCCTCTGCTTCCTGTGCCAAGGAGAAGAGCCTCCAAGAAGCATGCCAACAAAGAAAACTCTGGTGCTTGTTCGACGGCAAAGCCAGAGCCGTTTGTTCTTCCCCCTCCAAAGACACCAGCTTGGGTCATGAATGAGAAGAGAGTGCTCACAACGCCAAATCGTGCATTTCTACCTGAAGGTATGGCTTGGAAATGAGAAGGGATTGCTGTTGGAAACAGAAAACTCTTAACAAATACTATTTATTTTTTATTGGACAGGATTTACCACTTAATTTCCAAAAACTCCAAGCAGTTTACATGAAACATATAGCAGACTGGAGGGTGGGGCTCAAGGCAGTAACGACAGGTTAACATCTGACATTGGGGTGTGTGGAATTGTTGTGTTCGAGTCTTCCTGCTTCATGGTGTATTGGAGCACTTGTCCTGTGTCCAGCTGTTGCTCTAGGTTATCTTGCCTCTAGGCCAAATAACAAAATAGCACTTCTGCACCTATCCTTCCCGGGAGGGGTATTCCAAGGGGGCATGAGCAGGAAGCCCTAATTAATCAATTATCTTACTGACGGTACTTTTTAACGAGGCCTGCTGTGCAGAAGTGGGTGGGTGGGTGGGTAGGATAGCTCCTTACTCTGTACCTATTTAATAAACAGTTTGCTCAAGGTATTTCCACAACCACTTTTTTAAAAAGTATTTCATTTTATTCATAGTTATTAGGCTGTTGAAAACTACTATGCAGTTAGCCAAACACTTCTGACTTTCTATCACATCTTTTTGTGTTGACCAGCAGAATAAGTATTACAGTGGTGCCCCGCAAGACGAATGCCTCGCAAGACAGAAAACTCGCTAGACGAAAGAGTTTTCCGTTTTGGAGGTGCTTCGCAAAACGAATCTCCTACGGGCTTGCTTCGCAAGACGAAAATGTCTTGCGAGTTCCTGAGGGTTTTTTTTCCTCCCCCCCTTTTTCTAAGCCGCTAATCAGCTGATCCGATAAGCCGTTAAAAGCCGCTAATAGCACTAATCCGCTAATCCGTCAATGGGCTTGCTTCGCAAGACGAAAAAACCGCTAGACGAAGAGAATCACAGAACGGATTCTTTTCGTCTTGCGAGGCACCACTGTAGTTGAAACTGCATTCTCCCCAGGCCCAACTCCACTAACATCAGTTCAGCTTCTTGTTTGTGTTAAGAATCTCTTCCTTCAAATCTCTTTTAAAATCCACCCTCTGCTCTGAACTGTGGCTTATATCCCATTCAATATTCCTCTTAGGGGGAGTGGGGTATTTCCTTCTGGGGGGGGGGTCCACTGAGGATGCTTGGTCCTTTCCAGGCTGCTTGGTTAGGGGAGGAGCCTTGCATTTACAAACTGATTTTGCAGCGGGGGGGGGGGGGGGAATACTCAAGAATGGCTGTTTTTCTACCAAAGTAAGAAAATAATGGGATTAAGCATGGGACTACGAAGGGCTGATAATGCATCTTTCTAAATAGACTCAAAACTGGTTGGTGCTTCTTGCAGAGAGAAGTCAAGCAGCCACCAGTGAGACCCCAGCTAAACTACCATCTTCTACAAAACCGTGTGAATTAGAAGCCGGAGTCATTAGCCCTGAGAGAAGGTAAATGTCCGGTTAACTTGAGCATATTCAGGTAGTCTATTGTACAATCTTAATCCTTGTATTGATGGGGAAAAGCTTTTTGCAATGGCATCTGTTTGCTCTGTTATAACCTATTTAAATCCGTTCCTACATTTACCAACAAATATTAAAAAGCTGCAGAGAAAAAAACTTACATTACACACTTCAGTAGTCTTGGATGCATTCCTGTTTTCCATAATTAAAATTCACTCTTGTGCCCCCAGAGAATTGGAGCATATATACAACTCGCTCTCAAAATCCCAAATTACTGTTTTGCAGCAGGTCCTTTTAGCCATGTATTTTGTCAGTTTCCCCTTTCTCTCCTCTTCCTTCCCTCCGCCCCCACAAAAGAGCAGAAGCTGAAAGACCTTTTTACTGATGTATCTAAAAACTGTCAATTCCCAGTTACAGATAGGTAGCCGTGTTGGTCTGCCATAGTCAAAATAAAAAAATTCTTCCAGTAGCACCTTAAAGACCAACTAAGTTAGTTCAGTGGCTGTCAATTCCCAGCCACTGAAAACAACTGTGAACTTGCTATCTCTGAACATGACAGGTGTCGCTCAGTGGAAGTGGACTTGAACCAAGCTCATTTTGAAAGTGGTCAGAAGAGAAAAGGAACCAAGATGTTTGGGAGCCTTGAGAGAGGCCTGGATAAAGTTATTACAATGCTTACACCAAACAAAAAGAGAGGCTCAACCAAAGATGGTCCAAGGAAATTAAAGGTAAGTTTGCTGAATTACCTGGGATTTCTTTTACTGATGAAACTATCAGTGATGTATCAGTAAGCATACATGCCTGTTTGGGCTGTGGCTATGATTCCTCAAGCCCTCACTGTACTGGAGACATTGTGGCTGTTGTTTTTTAAAGTCTAATAAAGTGGTGTCTCATCCTGGAATAGCTAACTGGGGAAAAAAACTAGTGGTATCCATCTCTGCAGACTTGGAGTAGCTACTGTGTAATGCTTAAACACCATCTGCACATGACATCCTAGACTGAGTTGCCTTGTCTTTCAAGTGCGCCCCCAGCACTAACGAAAAACTTTCTGTTTTTGTGCTGCACTTAAATTCACAGTCCAGTAAGCTTTCTCGTTGCTGAAAAGGCTAAATTTGGAAGGTTACTTGCAGATTTAAGTCCAAATGATGGCCAGCTTTAGCAACTATCAACTTCTGGAATTTGGTTGCAGAGATTCAGCTACAGCTGAATACCCTTGTTCTACTAAATGACTCTTGCCATGTAGCCTGTCTGATCCAGGCCACACAAAAAGCTGACGAAGGGCCAAACGCCATGCTTAACAAGTAGTAGGCAAGTAGGTGCCAGTTCTGTGATGCTTGCAGGGGATTTCATGTCATGGATCAAAACTTCTGAGTTCTTTCACTTTTAAAGTTCAAGGTGCAAGTGGCAGCAAATATGATAATGGCTAGAACAGTAATAAACTTTATTTCAGTAAAGCGAGGCCTCAGCTTCATAGAAATCATTTGGATGGGGCTTCCTTGCAGGTGTTGGGAATGTCAAACAAATGTCTATGGACTTTTGTGCATAAAAGTCTGGCATGAAACATTGAATTTAAACAAAAGAGAACCTTAAGGTCTTATACCTAGTTAAAGCCTACTAAACATGGTTCTTCCAGTACTTTTAATGGCACTTATGTAGCAAAGAACAACGTTTGGAAGCAGAGGAAATGGCCTTATACCAAGCCAGACCATTGGTCCATCTATGCAGTTCAGGATAGGCTGCTTTGACTGGCAGCGACTCTCCAGGATCTCAGATGGTGATCTCTCCCAGCCCTGCCTGGACATGGATTGAATCTCGGATCTTCTGTGTACAAGGCAGATGTTCTGCCATTAAGTCAAAGCCATGGACCGTTAAGACTCATAACATCTTTCTCATCCTCTCCTTCTCCTTTCTTTCTGAAATAATGTAGCTGGTGTTTGAACGTGAAATGCAGAATTGTGTCCTAAACGTGCACCAAATGTGTTGTTCTCTAGGCTCATTACAATGTGACCACAACAAACCTATTAAATCCAGATGAGCTGTTGAAGGAAATAATTGCAATCCTTCCCAAAAAGCAAGTTGATTTTGTACAGAAGGGGTAAGTGTAAATATTCATTCCTTATTTCAGTCTGGTATCTTTATCAGATAATTTCTCCTCGATCCTCCAACAAGCTGCTATCTTGCTCATTCTACATTAGAATTGTGGCCTGGTTTGCATGTTGCACTAAACCATGGTTTTATTTTAACTATGCTTTAATGTGAACGAGCAGTTAGTTGGCACCCTGCTGAAATTACATGTACTTAGCTCTTTCCTGCTTCTGCTGCTGGGAAGCGAGCCATGGTTTGGCTTGTCACCCAGACCTGCACTCAGGGTTGATTTCTCCCCAAACCAAGTTGCAATTTAATGAGTGCAAACAACCACTTGGCAGAAAGAACATTTTCTTGATATCTTTCTAAAGGACACATCACAGTCAATTTTTAAAATATGTGTGCCTCTGTCTCGTAGCACCATTTTTCTTTCTCTTTTTTAAAGGCCTGGTCCCCATCTTGATTGATCATTAACTGAGTCAGTTACTGATCAAACGAATGTAAGCAGCCTTAATAACCTCAAGTGGAGAAGTGTCACACTCAAAGGGCCACAATCAATGTCACAGCTTGTAAATCAATACCTTTCTCTACTGGATTGTCTTATGAGCTGCCTGATAAAACACTGAGCATCAGGTCAGACGACAGAATCAGCAGAACTAAGTCAAAATCCTATCCCCCTGCCCCACAGTACCCCTTCAGGCGGGTGGCATGTTAGTGCCCCCTTGTGGGGGGGATGCTTTCCTGCATAAAGAGCTAGAAAGTCAGGGACAGTTTCTTTTCAAAGAGTGGGGGGATGCATTCAGTACATAGAGCTCCCCACCTGTATCTCCACTAGAGCTGGGCAATATCTGCTTTTCAACACTGTGATATATCAGCAGCTAAATATTGCGACAGCATCTTAAAAAGATGAGACATCACCTTGCCGACAAAGGTCTGTATAGTTAAAGCCATGGTTTTCCCAGTAGTGGTGTATGGAAGTGAGAGCAGGACCATAAAGAAGGCTGATCGCCGAAGAATTGATGCTTTTGAATTATGGTGCTGGAGGAGACTCTTGAGAGTCCCATGGACTGCAAAAAGATCAAACGCATCCATTCTTAAGGAACTCAGCCCTGAGTGCTCACTGGAAGGACAGATCATCAAGCTGAGGCTCCAATACTTTGGCCACCTCATGAGAAGAGAAGACTCCCTGGAAAAGACCCTGATGTTGGGAAAGATGGAGGGCACAAGGAGAAGGGGACAGCAGAGGACGAGGTGGTTGGACAGCGTTCTCAAAGCGACCAGCATGAGTTTGACCAAGCTGCAGGAGGCAGTGGAAGACAGGAGTGCCTGGCGTGCTCTGGTCCATGGGGTCACGAAGAGTCGGAAACGACTAAACAACAAATACTGTGATGTACTGATATATCACGATGTGTGAAGTTGCAAGCCCCCATACCACTTTGGCTCTCGCAAGCAGGAGCTAAATATGGGTTTGATCAACTGAGGGGCAGGCAGCCTCCCACCCACCCTATAGCTGATCAAATCCCCAAAGGGGGGCTTCTTTAAATTGTTCCGCTGAGGTGCAGCTGGCTGAGCACCTCCCCGCCCCTCAGCAGAGCAGTCAAAACAAGCTGTGACAACACCATCCTGCCCTCCTGCTCACAGGAGCCAGAGGCAGGGGGCTTGATCAGATGAGAAGCAGGCTTCCTTAAAGTGCCCGCTTCTCAGCTGATCAAGGCAATTTTAGCTGGCGATACATTGCGGCTTCGTGGCTGCCGCCAGCACAGTGCAGGCAGGCAGACTAGAATGAGGTGGGCTGAGAAGACACAGGATCTACCCACTCTGGAAGAATGGCAGATGAAGGTGATAGACTATATGGGACTGGCTGAAATGACTGGCAGAATCCGAGACCAGGGAAAAGAGACGGCGGAAGAAGATTGGAAGAAATTTAAAATTTATCTTAAGAAATACTGTAAAATTAATGAGGGCTAAAATGTTGAAGGTATAGAAAATAGGGGATTACAGCTGTGGAAGATTAAGTAAAAGAAAAGAACAAGGGAAAATTAGATAAAATTAAGGGGGAGGATTTGCTGAAATAAATTTGGGAATTGGGATGCAGAAAGGGGAGGTACGGGGAAGTCGGCGAAGTAAGGTTTAAGAAAAAAGGATTCAAAATTATACATGTTTGTTTATGTCTTTGTATGTTTGTATTGTGTATTGTTTGTGTTTATATAAATTGTGAAAAACCAATAAAAAAGTTTATTTAAAAAAAATAGAATGAGGTGGGCTGTGCTGGTGGTGACTGGGGAGCCACAATGTATCGCCTGCTGAAAAAGTCTGAAACTGATATTGCGGTTTGACCATCAGACCGGTTTCCGACAATTACTTGTAATATTGCCCAGCTCTAATCTCCACATCTTAGAAGAAACCCTTCCCCACTTTATTCTGCCGACTGAATGTACTGGCTGCCCAGTAGATCGTGTGCAGAAAAGCTAGCTCTTGTCACTAGAATTATTTCCCCTGCAATCCCTGACTTGTAAGTACCTGAACTAATTCCCCCTTTCCTTTGTCTTACACAGCTATAAACTGAAGTGCCAGACCCAGTCAGACTTTGGCAAAGTGACAATGCAGTTTGAGCTGGAAGTTTGCCAGCTAAGCAAACCTGAAGGCGTGGGCATTCGGAGGCAGCGGCTGAAGGGAGACGCCTGGGTCTACAAAAGACTAGTGGAAGATATCCTATGTAGCTGCAAGCTATAACTCTTGGTTCACGGTGAGAACATGGACAGTTTTAACCAACCTAAGCCATGTTCGTTTTAGTTGTTAGTAAGCTTGCCTAATCTAACCCAAGGACTAGTATTTTTTTGTTTTTAAATAGGACCTCCTTTGTGAATAAACATTGACCTCCCATGTCATTATCTGCCTTTGTTTCTTTTTCTTTAATCACGTGCTTTTTGTACATTAATTGTTTCTTCGAATGATTGTGAACATTGAACTGCGACTTGGCAAATGCAACTTCTCAAACAGTTTTGTGACCAGCGTGCTGTCTCTCGGTTGGAAAGAGGTAAATAAAGTGTTCCAATTCTGTTTTATCACTTAACAGAAAATGAATTAGAAATTCAAGCTGCATTTACTGAAATGGCTAGACAGGGCCACAGCTATGTTTCAAAGTTCAAATTTGCTTTGTGTTCAACATCTCTAATAAATTTTTATATAAATTTATTTCTTCCCTGCATTTCCGAATGTCTGTCTCATAGTCATAAAGCAATATCTTCTGGTTCACGGAGGAGCCTTGGGCAGGAAATGCTGTTTAGATGGAGCAGTTTCATATGATCGAGTAAGATACAATACACTCCTCCATTAGGCAAGGCAAAGAAGCTTTTCAATGGTCTTTGCTACCTTCAATAATAGGATTAGATAAAGGCATGGAGAATTGGTCTATCAATGGCTATGGTAGCTAAACAGACCCGTGTGTTCTGAGGCTTTGCAAGGGGGATTAGCCTGTGGCCCTCAAGATACTGGATCGCACCTCCCATCATCCTTGGCCATTGACTATGCTAACTGAGCCTAATGGGAGTTGTATTCAACAACATCTGGAGGTTCACAGTGTAGCTACCTCTGGATTCTAGGATATTTGGGCAAAGCAGCTGGAGAGGGTTACTGCACTCATTTAATTGTAAGCTCTTTGCACACTTCTGCCTAGCCACTTTTGGAAGCAGGATCCTGGATTCAACTTCTTGGACCAATGCAGAAAAAATTGGTTGAATCTTGCATCATTATACTGTTAACTTGCAATCGTATAGCTTGATTTTTTTCCCCTTGCTGTTTTAGTCTGTATAATTTACACAATTAGGGTTCTCCCCACCCCCCACCCCCACTTAGCCACACACGATCTTGCACTGTGAAGAATTACGGTATCCCCAATGTGATGGACCTGATCACCACACAACTGTTCAGTTTAACTGAAACAAATGAAGGCAACCTTTCTGAACCCCTGATGGTGTTCGAAAACAGTATATTCTATGGTTTTTTGCTTCCCCTTCCCTCTTCCTCTTTTAAACTAAAAACAAGCAGGGGATAATTGATTCAAGTTATCTTACACGCTCTGATGTGTGAAATAGGTTCCTCTTTTTTCAGTTATGGTGCCGATTTCTTGTGCCTAATATTCCTGGTAGAGAACGAATTACTGCAACAAAGGGATAATCGAGAAGGTGATCAAGATGCTTCTTTTGTACATCTGCTTCCGTTTGAATGTACTCTTTTTCTTAGACGGGGGGGGGGGAGCAGTCCCACTCATTGGGCTGTCATCTTTAGAAGCTGGATTGGCGACTTCCTGGGCTTTTCCCTGTTCTGCTACTCTAGCTGTGGAATTTCTTCCTCCAGGAGGTTAATTTGATCAGGTGGGTGGGTGTGGGTGTGTCTCCTAAACCTTTTGAGCAGTACAATGTTTTAAAAGCATGCTTTACTTTTGACAGTTTTCTTGTTGTGAGATTGGATTCAGAGTTCCTGGAAGCAGAAGTCTGCTCACAGGACACTGGTACCGAATTTTCTTCCCTTTACAGTCTTGTTCAAAGGAGAGCAGGAGCAATGGACGTACTGCAAGCCAACATTCCTTTCTGCAGGTGGCTTGCCTGTTCCTGCCAGGAGCTGCTAACAGCCGTTTTGAGATACAGTGGTACCTTGGTATTTGAACATCTCCGTTGACGAACATTTCGGTTTTCGAACTCGCCTCAGAAGTCGAACATGCCACACGGCTCCTGTATTGAGGCTTCCGTACTGAGTTTTCAAACGTTTCGGAACTCGAACGGTCTTCCGGAACGGATTATGTTCGAAAACCGAGGTACCACTGTAAATGTATCATGTTAAAAGTTTCGGGAACTGTCCCTCAGACTTCTAGAAGTTTCTGCCAAACAAAGCAAAGTGACATTTTGAGAGGCGGTGGGGAGGAGAAAAGGCTTGTGTTAACCATCAGAAGAGATTGTATATTTTAAAAACTCGACATTTGGAGTATAAATAAAACTACTGCGAAACAGATTTCTTTCCCGAAATCAATGGGAAGCTGAGGATGTTAGTCTAATTATCCACCTTTTGTTTTACCTAATTAAGTCAATATATTAACCTGAGGGAATTATTGAGCTGACATGTATAATTTATGAAAATGGTGTGCGGTGTTTTCGGAAACAAACAAGTCAGGATGCCGTATGGGATGTTCAGATCGTATGTCTGAAAGCCAACAGCCATTATTGCAGGGACCCAAAAAAAGATAACAAGGCTGCAGTTTGCTTCCTTTCCCATTAATACTTTTGGCAGTAGATGCTCCTGCCCAGAGCTTTAACCTGTTGATCCCTTAAAAGGTAGCAGAACTGAAGCCAGCTCTAGCAAAAGGTGTGTAACTGCTTTTTCGGTGACAAAAGCTTGTTCAGCTGGTGGCAGAAGAAGCTTAACTATGCCTTAACGCTTTCTATCCATCAGACTTCCTGCGGAAAGAAAAAATACCATGTTGGGAAGAAAGGGTAGGCTGTAACACTCTCCTTGACCTGCTAGTTAATTATGTGTGAGGAGATTTTTATATGTAGCCGATTCAAACATATAATTTCCACCACCTGCAGCCTAAAGCGCTGCAGTATACATCGTGTGATTTTTGCTGACGGTGTATTTTAAGAGCAGCAACATCCATTGAAATGGAAAGAGATGTCTACTTCTTGCCAGTTACAGTTCTACAGCAAACACCGATAGCATTTTTCCTATTTATTTATTTATTTAAAAGGTATAAAACACCATTGTCTTACAACCAGTGCATCCATTCTACACCACCAACCCTCAATTACTGCACCAAGCTGCTACTTCCAACATTTATATTTAAAGGAAAACTTTAATTCTGAACTGTTGTAATTTTTTAAAAGAACTGTCACATGTTTTAAGAATATGTGAGCAATTTTTTTTATCAAAATGAGCACTTGGAAAGAAAATTTATGCATCAAGACAGAGAATTACAATTAAGAGCTCTAGGGATTTCTGAATGATTTGTCTAGTTATTACACAGCCATTTCAATTTAAATTAAAACTGTAACTATTTTCTAGTCTAGTAAAACTAAAAATACCTGTTTATTCAGACATAAGTCTTGCCAAGTTCAATGGGATTTACTTCCACATAGTACACAATCTACTCCAGGGAATGCAGTAAAGCTGTTCTAAGTCATATAAATAACTATACTGGAGCAGGAATTAAGCAAGCAAACCCTCAAACACCATAATATAATAAACAAAACATGAAAATACATTGTGCCATATCCTTTAATTAAAGGAAAGACATCACATTTAACCCAAGGAACAGGTCAGGAGTCTGTATTTCATTCCACATCACTTTTTTAAAAGCTGAATGACAATAAACCATCTTAGTAATGTATTTTTTTAAAACCCTCAATATAAGTTGCTCGTACAAAAAACACCAAATACTGTTTCATCTGCTAACTTTTGGAAAATGGAATTATCCTATGTCTAAACCACTGAGCCTCTTGGGCTTGCCGATCAGAAGGTCGGTGGTTCGAATCCCCGTGACGGAGTGAGCTCCCGTTGCTTGGTCCCAGCTCCTGCCAACCTAGCAGTTCAATAACATGCCAAAAAGTTCAAGTAGATAAATAGGTACCGCTCCAGCGGGAAGGTAAATGGCATTTCCATGCGCTGCTCTGATTTTGGTGTTCCGTTGCGCCAGAAGCGGCTTAGTCATGCTAGCCATATGACCTGGAAAAACTAATTATTTTTAAATAACACCTTTGCCTTAGCTGGTAGATCCTTTTGGCATCAGCCACAACATGCTTTTCTGGCCCTCTACTATAGGCTGGTTCACGTGTAACACTAAATTATGGTTTAGTGTTGAGCTACTGGGCTGTGTTTACATATAACTGGTTCATTCACAGACAACAAATCAGTCTGAAACCATAGTTTGTTGCTGACTTATAAACCTTGGTTTGGTTTGTGGTTTGGCATTGCATCTGAACGCAAGTACCCTTTCCATCCCAGACACCAAAATAGAAACTTGGAAGGCAAGACCAGCTGGAAAACAAACCAAACTTTGGAGCACCTGTGGAGCAATTAGTGGTTAACACAGTTTTTTTGAACAAACCATGGCTTAGTATTGCATATTAAAAGGTGATCTCTGCTCAGAACAGAAAGGAGGATGGGTGTATATTTCTGGCATCTAATGAAACTATGCTTGGGGCAGGTGTTCAAAATAAGAGAGGGCAAGCCAGTGCGAACAGGAACTGAGCTGGAAAATATAGAATCAAAGAGAGGTAAGCATTTCAAGCTGACTGTAGAGCGAAAGAATATGAGACTGTGCATATAGTTGTGTTACCCCTTGCAGGTAAATTTAACCTGCATCCTCTGTTACCTCTCCATCTCAATACTACTTCCTCTTCTCCCTCCAGATCAGATTTTCTTCACTGCCCTAAGTTGTATCGACTGGCTCACTTATTTGAGCCACTTCAATGGCTGTTATTAAACTAGGGAAGCTCTGATGGTATATGGTCATTACATTTTCCCCTCAGCCGGGGCTCCTGCCCCTCAAACCTTGGCCTGCCAATGCCAGACAGCAATTCCCTACTAATTTTGTCTCCCCAGAGATTTATGGGAACTTTATTTATGCAATGAAGGCTGGAGTCTCTTAATAGAGAATACTCCATAACTACAAATCCCAGCATTCTCTGACAGAAGCCATGGAAATTAAGCTGGAATAATATCAATACTGCTATGTACTGAAGTTCTCACCCTGGGCCAGCAGGGGGATACTGTAGATAGTTTTCACTCAGGTCCACATATGCAAATAGGGGATTGAAAGTGACGTTCAGTGATTGGATAGTTACAGAAAATGGTTACTGTTGCGCTGTAGTGGAGCTCTATATAAGCAGGCTGGCTGAACCCTTCAGCTCTGTTCTGTTCTGGCCTGTGAATAAAAAAGAGCTATGTGAAGAATTGCTGTGTTGTCTGATATGTTCACCCACAACTTAACAAATACTATGTTTGTGAGGGCCCATTCTGTTTGCACTGCCCAATAACAAGACAACTCTGACTTAGCAGGGAAGAGCAACTTACAAATGTTAACCACATTTTTTCAAATGCTTCGGGCTCTACCTGTTTTCTTGCTCTTACAAATCAAATTTTGTTTTGGATCACTTCTATTGGGTTCTGCACATCATTTATTAGCACTAAAGAACACCATCTTACCACTCATTGAAGATATTCATTCCTGGCTTATTCCAGGGAAAACCTTTTTTTTTTTAACAAACAGCTAAAAGCAAAGTATTAAAACAGGTTTACCCAGAGGTGATTGATACTCTCCATTACACTCCATTAGATATTTTATTCTTGTTAAATGAAGAGCAGCCAACTTTGTCAAGTATTTTCCGTTCCCTCTGGTCTTATTGGTCCAATCTATTCTCAGGGATGTCCCGTAAATGGCCGCATATGGCTTTGTGTCTGTAGGAGTGATGGTGGTACAGATGGTGTTCATTGCCCACCAATTTAGCAGAGTCCTTTTTATTGTACATCTGACAGCACTGGGGAGCTTTGTAGATCTAACAAAATATATCTATTTTCTAATTGTCTATTTATCACTTCCCCAGGATTTGCGGGGCCTCTTCTTGGAAAGCAAAGGGGTGGAGGGGTGGGGGAGGCAGAGGCCTTGAACAATGAGGCTTGTCAAGCCACTTGCTCACTTTAAATTAGGGGTCTAGTTGCTAAATAACTAATTTAGTCCTGCTATCAAGCTGAAAAAGTGGGTATTCAGTGCAAAGTGCCAACTGGGGAATTGATTATGTCTTCGGTTGGTGTGCATGATAAAACGGCCAGACCTGGCTGGCTTTGAAGGCTGTAGGTAGTTCCCAGGAGGCGGGCAGCTTTTCATCATGGGGAATTAGCACAAGATCTACCAAATAGGCCTCGAAGTATGGCAGCTGAATCTCTCAAGGCACACTCACACACAAAACTACGGAGCTGGGTCGGTTGCAAAAGGGGTTCATTGTTTGGTGCGGTGTTGGTTTTTGCACAAATGCACACACCCTGTCCTCCTTGGCTATATAATAGAAGGGAAGGGCTGGATTTCCTTTGCTGTTTGGTGGAAATAAGGGGTGAAACCAGCTGCGGCAGGCGCTATCCCCCACTTGGAAATGAGATAATCAGAGGCAGGCCACGCTGAGAGGAGGGGATGGGAGAATAAACGGGAGGGAGAGTTCTGCAAGGGATGTTTTGTTGCTCGTTGTAAGCATATGGTTCTGCTCCAGTCGTTCATCCTACCAGAAACCCTATTCCAGATACAAATGCCCTTTTAAAACAAAAGCATCCCAGATGACAGTGCTAGCGCTCCCTGAACACTCTCCAATATCCAAATCACTAGGCAAACGAGATTGGTAATAGATGTCTTCAGCCTGAGTCAACAAAGCATTTATGTTGAGGATAGTACGTAGGCTGCATTCTTCTACGGGGAAGAAAGCAGTCTTTCCTATAGGCAAAGGACCCTGGTTCTGTGCATTTGTGGTGCTGTGTAAATGCAAATGACAAAAGTAAGAGAAGTTCAGCGGTTACACCATTGGAGACTGGGCATCAGCTGCTTGCCCATGCTGTGTGTGAATTTACCTGAAGTGTAACAGATCCAAGCCACTTGATCAGCAGATTCACTAGGAAGAAGGTTTCTGGGCCTTTTTGTGATATGCTAGCTCAATGGGTTATTTTCTTTTTTATATAATCTTTTTTATTCATTTTCAAAAATATAAACATACAACATAAGACAGTTCAAGAGCCAAATAGCGAGATTGTGCTGAATCTCTTGACTTCCCTCCATCCCTTCCATGGGTCCTTTTGATTCTATTTTCAACTGCATATCAATACTTCTCCATTTTTCATCTTCCTAAGTTATCTATGTGTTCTGTTACATTACAAGTATATTTAAAATCCTGCTAATATTTTGACCTGTTTACAATGATTTTGTATATACATTTAAAACATTTCCCATTTTTTTTAAAAAAATTCTTGTCTTCTTGATTCCTGAGCTTCCCAGTTAGTTTTGCCATTTCAGCATAGTCCATTAATTGAATTTGCCATTCTTCTCTGGTCAGGGCTGTCTCTTCCTTCCACCTCTGGGCTAGTAACATCCAGGTGGCCATTGTAGCATACATAAACAGTTTCCTCCAGTCCCTTGGAATCTCGGTACTGTACATAATTCCTAACAGAAAAGTTTCTGGGGGTTTTTTAAGCAAAAGTTATTTTAGACATTTTTTTTCATTTCATTATATATCATTTCCCAGAATTTTTTAGTTATATTACAGATCCACCACATATGATAAAAGGTACCTTCTTTTCCTTTATGTTTCCGGCATATATTAGTACTTGCTCTATAGTACATTTTTGCTAGTTTTACCAGGGTCAAATACCACTGGTACATCATTTTCATATAATTTTCTTTCAGTGAGGAACATGCCATAAATTTCAGATCTATTTTCCATAGCCTCTCCCAATCTGTCATTAGTATATTATGTCCCACATCTTTCACCCATTGTACCGCTTAATGGGTTATTTTCATATTGGTGAATATTCAGACATTTTATCCCCCACCTGTATCCTGTATTGGTGCAGTGCAGAACCTGCTATGTCATATGGCCTGTTAATAATTTATCTTGGCTCTAATAGTCAGTGGGTGGTCCTGAACTCATTTGCTTAGAAGGCAGTCTTGTTTACTTCAATACAATTCACTCCAATAAGGAGAGTTTGTAAGTACTGTAAACTGATTTTTAACTTACCAAATGTGTGGTCTTTTTCTATGCTAGGGAAAGACAGGAACTTCGGAAGGAACTTGGAAGGGCATATTTTAAAGATCTAACAGCCTATATTTCCATGCTGTACTTTGCTGTATATTTTGGGATTTTAAATCTCTGCTGGGGTTCCCTCACCAAAGAGTACTTGCCCCAAACTTGGATCCTGGCATCCATAGATTTTCCTTTCTATATTATATAGTTTCTCCTGCACCAACAGGAAATATGCATTATATAATTTATATTATACTGTACCACCAAAAGTTGGTATAATTTATTTAAGAATCACTGCCTTTAAACTGGAGTTGTTTTTTGCTATGCTTCTTGGATTCCCAGTTCCAGTTCTGTCTAGGAAACAATTTGACACCAGTTGGCTGAGATGGGAATTTATGCTTGCTCTAAACTGTTTGCAGCTAGCTGGATGCTCTACATCTCTAGCAAGGCTGCCATGAACAAAAGCCAAAGCCTTGTCCATTGGTTTGTTGCACATTATAATTCTTCATCCTAACAGACCACATGATGTGGGATGTGTGGCCAATGTGCTGTGACAGCACATGACAGACATCCAATCAATAATCTACAGTTGCCCGATCCAAATTGCTTAGCAGAGCTGGAGTAGGGCTGGAGTATTTTCTAACTGCTAATAGCAAAATGAAACAGGCACTATATATATATTACTGTAGGAAAGCTCTTTCGTTGCACAGTTCCCCACCCCTACAATCTGTTTATAGCTGAAACTTGAAAGATGCACTTTTAAATTGCGCACAAATAATTCTTTTCAGGCATGGGAGAACAGATTCTAGGCTCTTCTACCTCCAACAGCTGGCCAGTGCTGTGTTATTTGACAATGCCAACCATCTATTTAGCAGGGGAGATTTTCACATGCAGCAGCGCATGACAGTATATGGATCAGGAGCCAGGTCTGCCTTCAAGTTGGAAGTTATAGCTGCATCAGCTTAACATCTATCGCTAGGATCTTATTAGAAAAAGAATGGCAAAACAATAGATTTGTATGTGTCCAGAAGAAAAAGAGAGTGATTACAACCAGCCAACCTGAATTTGATAGGAACAAATCGTATCAGTCCATCCTTATTTCTTTGTTGGATAGAATAATTGGTTTGGTGGATAATGGCAATTCCAGAGATTTAATATATCTTGACTTCAGCAAGACTTTTGGCACAAATCCACACTGCTAGGACCTGGTAAAATGTCTCCTAGAAGAGGGAGGCTAAATTTTATATCATCTAAAAGTAAAGAATGAAGTGATCCTAGTGGTTTCAGAATTGAATTCCAGCTTTGCAAACTTTTCAGCTATTGCCATGATGAGATACTAAAATTCAACAGATTTCCAAACCAAGACAAGAGACCCACCAAGCTAAACACAGCCTTCTGGACATGTATTGTGGTCTGCCGGGTCCTTGGAAACCTGTTTTTTTGCAGTCCCAGGCAGGAGAGAAAATCAGGTGGTTGGTGGGCTGGTTTAGCTGGGTCGCAAATACTACAGGTCTATAATATAACTTGGATCGAAAGATTCATTTTAAATATGTGTAAATTAAACATACAGCAAATGGATGAAGGGGAGGAAAATCACCCAGCAACAAAGTTACGGCTAGTTTATTCAAACCCTGTAAGAGGTTTTAAATTAAATTGTGGCTTCTCCCAGTGGGTGATCATGTTTTCCATTTCTACCATCTAGGACATACAATGGCACCTGGGAATTATTTTGAAAGAATTAGTATTTTTCCCTTCCAGCCTATGCCCTGATAACTATTACTATGGATAATGGATCTGAGGAAATGATACAATGTTTGAGAACAGATGTTAATTTTAAGGTTGAAATAACTTTATTGATGAGAGTGCCATCGTGATGGCTTCTCATCACAATAAAGTGCCGCTGTCCAATGTGAGTGAGGACTCTGTTTCTTTGCCATTTTATATTCGAATTCAGGTATTCACAGGCAATTTCCTGCAGCAACATTCTTTTAATTTTCATTCTCTGAATCTGCCTGTATGTAAAGCAGAATCGGCTGCAGGCTGATCTCAGGTACCTTGGTGGGATACTGCAATGTTTTCATTTGTCAGAAAGATGGAATGCTGACAGTTGGCAAGTTGAGACACCTGTCTGTTGATTGCCAATGAATTGATCAGGTAAAGGGACCCCTGACCATTAGGTCCAGTCGTGGCCGACTCTGGGGTTGCGGTGCTCATCTCGCTTTATTGGCCAAGGGAGCCGGCGTACAGCTTCCGGGTCATGTGGCCAGCATGACTAAGCCGCTTCTGATGAACCAGAGCAGCGCATGGAAATGCTGTTTACCTTCCCGCCGGAGCGGTACCTATTTATCTACTTGCACTTTGATGTGCTTTCAAACTGCTAGGTTGGCAGGAGCTGGGACCGAGCAACGGGAGCTCACCCCGTTGCGGGGATTTGAACCGCCGACCTTCTGATCGGCAAGTCCTAGGCTCTGTGGTTTAACCCACAGCGCCACCCGTGTCCTATTAAAAACAGTACAAAGCAATAATTAAATGACTGGCTACTCAAGGGGGGCAGTGAAATGCATAGGCCTGTCAGCATAAAGAAATCTTCAAGTCAAAAGTGATGATGTCTGCTGAATCTCTGCAGTAGTGACATCGAAAGTCCAACTTCTAGTTGTGGTAGACAATGAAAGCATGTTTCACTTGCATAACCTCTGTTTATAACGTTCATGGTGGCAAAGTATTCATTATTTTGTTCTCTGAAGAAAGTTTTTTTTTTAAAGAAATGCCCAGCCTAAGTTTTCAAAATATATCAGGCATAAGCCAGGTAGGGGGGGGTGTGTTTGTGTGTGTGTGTGTGTGTGTGTGTGTGTGTGTGAGAGAGAGAGAGAGAGAGAGAGAGAGAGAGAGAGAGAGAGACCCTATGAGAAAATCTCTGCTTTCCTAAAATTATGGAATAGAATTAAGGAATATCAGTCCTTATTTACTCACATTGGATATTATACCCCTTATACACTAAGCAACAAATTCAATCGACCACTGGGCATATGGTTCAATAAACAAGTTAAACCAGGTGTGTCATGAATAAAGAGTTAACACTGATGCACAATTTCAATCATCATCTTCATCATTTGTAAACCATGCAAAAAAAAAAAAAAAAAGCTTTCATAGAAGAAGAAAAAGAACAGCCGAAGAAGAGTTATTAACAGCTTTCTAAATTGTTCAGTGTAGTCAGGGAAGGCCTTCGCATCTCAAAGAAGGAACCATTGGTTAACAGCCAAAGCCAGAAACAAACAGCTGAAGTCCTTTAAAAGGGCAGCACACTAAAGATATATGCAGAAAGTACACATCAGTGGATCTTTAAATGAAGAAAAATTAGTTCCATCTCTTGCATGCACCAATTTATATTGGGGGCTCAACTAGCGTTTAGGCTCAGTTAGCCTTTTTTTGCCCTTCCAGTTAAACTGGAGCCCATCACCATTAAGGTGTGTTTACCTGGGGGGTTTTCAGTGAGGGCTAACGGTGCTTTCCTTCCTGACACATGTGATCATGGATGGGGGAATACAATGGTTTAGGGAAGTTTTTAATGCGTGACATTTTAATGTATTTTTAATCTTTGTTGTAAGCTGCCCGGAGTGGCTGGGGAAGCCCAACCAGATGGGCAAGGTACAAATAAATTATTATTATTATTATTATTATTATTATTATTATTATTATTATTATTATTTATTAACATAAAAGATGCCTCACAGACATAGTGAAAGCAGAAGTAACTCAAGGAGCTCAAATGGGGAGGAATGGACATTGCCACCCTAGACCCTGAAGTTTTATCACTATAGTAGTGAAGGAGTCTTTTACATATGCTGCCTTTTGCTAACTTCACCACCATGAGGTCTAGAAACATGCTTTTAAAAAAGAAAATGAAAGCTCCAGCGATGACAAATTACATCCTAAATGCTGTGTGCACAGATGCATGGCAAACAACCAGCCCTGCCTATGATCTGCTTTTTCACTTAATGTGACACAAGTGTACTAATATTAATCTGTTACAGGATATATAGAATCCATTTTCAGGTAGGTTGGTTTTTACCTATTAAAGAGTTTTATATGACACCCTTAAAAGCACAAAATCAATGGACGTGAATAAGGCATTTTACAATATCCTTCCATGACTAAAAAGTGCAAATAAGATTTTTAAAGTGGAACATTCTGATATTTTAAGAGGCTGGAGACCATGAAAAATGCCAATAAATATGCAAAGTGGGTTAAGAGGCCATCATTCATCCAAAAGATGGTTTAGTGTTTGTCTTTCAGATTTAACTCTACTGTCTTGTGAATTTTCTTTTCTCAGAATAGGAAGAAAAGGAGAGCCAAAGAGAGAGGGGTGCTTTGTTTTAAAGGACACACCTCCTGGAACAACCATTCTCTAGTCTTCTCAAAGGTATCCATTGATTCTGCATAGGGGCTGACTGAAGAATTCAGCAAGTGTGTCTTTATGAGCCATTATGTATGTGTCTCAGCCATCATTTATGCTGAAGATGGTGCTCTCAAGATTCCATGCCTCCAACTCTCATCAACCCCCAACGCTTACTTCAACCAAGTCACTGTACTCTGGGTGTTTGGGAAGAAAAGACATTGGTTCTCAGACAAGATAAGACACACTTGGTCAGTAACTCTTACTTACACAGGCGACATCAAAAGCTCTTTTCAGAATTTGACCAAAAATGTAAGAGACCACTGGATCAAATGAAGAGTCCATCCCTTTTCCAAGTAGCCAGATAGGTGCTTCCAGAAAATCCACAAGCAAGGCATGAAAACAGCCGCTGCTGTTTACCTGCTGGAAATTGGTATACAGCTGTATACTGCCCATGAACGTAGGTATTTAGTTTAGATATCATGACCAAAAGCTTGATAATAGGACTATTCGCCATGAAGTTATCTAATCCCCTTTTAAGCCAGTGGGCATTATTACGTCTACATCTACCAGGTAGTTTGTCTCCCTTTGGTCCCCACCCTGCACTCAGCTCTCACCTGTGGCTCCTAGAAGCTGTCAGCATGTGACAGAACTACACCCCAGAAACAGCTTTGACTGGCCAGGTAAACCAGGTGAGGGTAGCCGATGGGTCTCAAACCCTCTGTGCATAGCTGTCAACTTACAGATTTGAAAATAAGAGACCAGCAGCCTCAAAAATAAGGGATCAGCAGCCAAAATAAGGGATTTTCCAGGCACAGCTATGTTCACCTTCTGAGCCCCTCCGAGCCAAAGGCAGAAAGCCCAGCCAGCAGCCAAACGAAGCCTCAATCCTCAAGGAAAACCACCGTCACCTCTCCGCTGGGAAGTGCTGAGCAAAGGCGAGTTCCCAGGCAACGCAGCTGATTTGATCTGCACAAGGCATGCAGGCTCCACTCCCCAGTCGTTCTTAGACTTCTTATTGGGTGAGCAACGCAGCCAAGCAACACAGTTGGAGCCTCCCTCCTCCCTGGCCGGCAGGGAGGGAGGGAGAGGAGCTGCTTCCTTTGAAACCCGGGAAATTTAAGGGACATCATCAATAAGGGACAGCAGCGGGATATGGCGCTGGGATAAGGGACTGTCCCGCCAAATAAGGGACGCTTGACAGCTATGTGTGTAAATTTAAAGGGCAAAGACACTACCAGTTGTTTTAAACTATTGGCAATGCAATATTGTGCATGTCTGTTCAGATGTTAATCTTACTGAGTTCCATTGGGTGTTCTTCCAGGTAAGTGAGTGTAGGATTGCTGTCTTATTCTGTAATTATCTATTTATTCACCAGCTTCTTTCTTCTTCTTTTCGCTGGACTCCCCGCTGTTGCAGGAGACAGTCTTCTGATTTTTTTCACGAGTGTGTGACAAGTCTAATATCACAGACATATCCCTCAATGTCACTGTACATAGTCTGTTCATGTATTCAACTGCCAGGCACCAAACATTTAGTAACCAAGCATGTGTGCGCGCATATATATATATATATATATATATACATATATATATATGCTTTCGTAGATTTTCACGGGTACAGGAATGCAGGTTTTGGTGTCTTCGGGTGTCTTCCCGTGTAAGAGTCGGGGTGTCTGTGCGACGTTTCGACGAGGTCTCACTCGTCATCTTCAGGCTGGTGCTTTTGGCTTCTTGTTACTGGAACAGAGCAGAATCTGGTGTTTGAGTTCCTATAAATACTGTTGAGGGGTGTGGTGTATAGCCTCCAACGTTCTGGGCAGAGAGGAAGTTCCTAGATTAGTGTGCCTTTTCTTCTTTTGTTCCTTAATTACTTGAGGGATATCTTGAGTGATTTCATGAGTGATATTCTGAATACCACTGGGTGGGTCATTAAGTGTAGATTAGTTGCTAAACCTTTCGTGTCTTGACCTCTTGAGCTTGTGAAGAGTTTTTCTGAGAAGATGGCTGTGCTGCATTTAGTTGTGCTCTGGCTTGGCTTCGTGTATAGGGGCGAGCTGTGGTTTTGTGCTTTGTGCCAGCCAGATCTGTGTAGGGATTGCAGGGGGGTGCAGCATCCGGAGGTGCCACTATAGTTTGGCTACTGGATGGAGTCTGTAATATGTCTGTGGAGAGGGTCTGGCATGGCCCTCCTTCCTTATATCAAGGGCACTACAGACAAAATCAGCAAAATCCTCCATAAACACAATATCAAAACAGCCTTCTGCACCAACCAAAAAATAGCCAATATCCTCAGAAACCCAAAAGACAAAATCCAGCTGGAAAACCAAGGGGTCTATGAAATACCCTGCAGAGTCTGCCCAGCCACGTACATTGGACAAACAAACAGACGAATAAATGCACGTATCGCAGAACACAAGAATGCCGTCAAAAAAGAAGAAAAAACTTCCTCTCTTTTCCAACACATGAAAGAAACAGGACACGAAATTAATTTTGCAGATTCCAAATTGCTCTTTAACATGGAACATCACCACAAGAGAATAATCATGGAAGCCATCGAGATAGAGAAACACCCTCACAACATGAACAAGCGTGACGACACGTCCCGCCTGCCAGACATCTGGAAATTAGCCCTCCCCACAAAAACCGACACCAGAACCAGAGGCACACAGAACGCCGTCACCAATCAACCACACCAGACCCAAACCCAGACCCTCTCCACAGACATATTACAGACTCCATCCAGTAGCCAAACTATAGTGGCACCTCCGGATGCTGCACCCCCCTGCAATCCCTACACAGATCTGGCTGGCACAAAGCACAAAACCACAGCTCGCCCCTATACACGAAGCCAAGCCAGAGCACAACTAAATGCAGCACAGCCATCTTCTCAGAAAAACTCTTCACAAGCTCAAGAGGTCAAGACACGAAAGCTTTAGCAACTAATCTACACTTAATGACCCACCCAGTGGTATTCAGAATATCACTCATGAAATCACTCAAGATATCCCTCAAGTAATTAAGGAACAAAAGAAGAAAAGGCACACTAATCTAGGAACTTCCTCTCTGCCCAGAACGTTGGAGGCTATACACCACACCCCTCAACAGTATTTATAGGAACTCAAACACCAGATTCTGCTCTGTTCCAGTAACAAGAAGCCGAAAGCACCAGCCTGAAGATGACGAGTGAGACCTCGTCGAAACGTCGCACAGACACCCCGACTCTTACACGGGAAGACACCCGAAGACACCAAAACCTGCATATATATATATATATATATATATATATATATATATATATATATATATATATTTGCTTTCGTAGATTTTCACGGGTACAGGAATGCAGGTTTTGGTGTCTTCGGGTGTCTTCCCGTGTAAGAGTCGGGGTGTCTGTGCGACGTTTCGACGAGGTCTCACTCGTCATCTTCAGGCTGGTGCTTTCGGCTTCTTGTTACTGGAACAGAGCAGAGTCTGGTGTTTGAGTTCCTATAAATACTGTTGAGGGGTGTGGTGTATAGCCTCCAACGTTCTGGGCAGAGAGGAAGTTCCTAGATTAGTGTGCCTTTTCTTCTTTTGTTCCTTAATTACTTGAGGGATATCTTGGGTGATTTCATGAGTGATATTCTGAATACCACTGGGTGGGTCATTAAGTGTAGATTAGATCTGGATATATATATCCAGAACTAGTCTATACAGCTATTCCAGTAGGTTTAAATAAACAAAGAAGCAAATACATTTCCCACTCCCCTATAAAGGATCGACTCAGCTTTTCAAGCAGTAACGAACAATGGTCTCCGAAGTAATGCAAAATTCCTTGATACATTGATCAAATGTAAAAGCCTGACCCCTTTACTCTTTGATCTCCGAAACCATCGTGCAAATTTGGTTGCAATATCTTCGCACATAACAATAGCCAAATGAATAGTGAAACAGGTAACTTAGTAGATATTATTATTACATTGCTCCCTCCTGGCTAACAACGACAACACACATAAAATCAAGATAAAAGAGTAAACTAAAACCAATATAACAATAAAGTGCAGTACAGCAGGCAGCAATAAGTAGACTATAATATATTAGGAATATTTAAAAAATACGAAATCTAAGGATCTCTCATAACTGATGAAATCTAGTCCGTCCGTCGTCGTCGTCCCCCGCCCCAGTTACACTCAGAGGTGTTACTAGGGGTGAGTCTATGGCACATGAACCTCAAATCTTTCTTATAAGTGCCCTAGGTGTTTCTGGGCAGGTAATGAATTTCAGGAAGTGTACGAATTAAGGGGTGAACTTTGTTACAGAGTCGGATATTAATCTGGAGGAATAAATTAACTGAATGTGACTTCATCTAGATCTTACTGGTAGGTAATTAATGGATGTAACGGAAGAGGAATTGAACTGATTTGGACCTGGATCTGTTGAGAAATCAACTGGGGTACATGAATTGAGGATGAACTGATTAGGGGTGATCTGGAGCAGGGTGAAAATTAACCGAAGAACTTATTTGGTGGGATTTGGATAGGAAATTACACGCCTTGCCTTCTGTAGCATTTAAAGTCTAAATCTGCATTCAGTACACATAAATTGGCATTTGCAAAGGGTGTGTCTAGAGGCCTATCCCCAACTCTGATAAGCATTTATCAGCACCCTGCTTATACTAATTATACCGAGGAAACTAAGTAAGTGTCATCAAGTCCAGCAAAAATATTATTCAGCCCAGCAAAAGTAACTATGTCAACCGTGGTGCAAAAGTAACTGTGATGGCCTGGGAAACCGATTCAGAGGCTGAACCAGAGGAATCCCAGCTTGCACAGGAGTCCCCGCCTCCAGGACCGGCTGAGCCGGGGCTGATCCTTGAATCTGAAGGGCCTGCACCTGTGCCAGATCCTCAGGAGGAGGCACCAGGTGAATCCACTCTGGCTCCAGAGGTGATCGAGGACCCATTGTCTGCAGGTGCTCCTCTCCCAGCCCTGTCAGGAGAAGGTGAGGCTGCCTCTGGGTCCAGTAACCCTCCAGCCTCTCCTGAGCTGCAGAGGCTCAGGGCAGAGAGGCGGAGGGAACTAGGTTCTCTCAGGAGGAGTGCTCGCCTTAAGGCCAGGAGAGGCGAGTCACCTGTGGGCCGAGACCGCCCTAGGCCCTAGAGGAGATAAAGGCCAGTCAGCCCAGTCCCAGGTTGCGGGAGCAACGACGTTGGAAACCTGTTTCTGCCAGCACCGAGACCTGTTTTTCCGGAGTTCCCGACCACACCCGGCTTCTTGCTTTGGACCCCGCTTTGCCCCTGGTGGACAGTCTCCAGACCCTCGGCCCAGGACCACGCCTCACGGTAACCCCCCCCCCCGGGACCAGCACAGTAACTGTATGAAGTTGTAGGTTGCTCTTAGAAGAAGCAGTGGAGGTTGATGAATGTGGTCATTTCTTCCCCTCCCTTTTGTTCTTTAAAGAAGGGGTTTGCTCTTTTCATATCCTCTGGATAGCTCTTTAAGTTGGGGGTAGGCCTTCTGCCACACCCTCCAGATGTTGGACTACAGCGCTTATGATCCCTGACCATTGGCAGCCCTTACTGGGGCTGACGGGAGCTGGATTCAAAGAACATATGGAATCCCTCTCTATGGATGGATCTACATGGGATGTTTATAACATCAAAAGTGCATTCTTAAAATGTGACACCAGAGGGCGCGGTAGAGCAGCGAGCCTTCAATAATGAAGAATTGCATTGAGAGTTATACATTTTATTTAATAACGTTTTTACAGATCAATGTAGATCCAACCTATGCTTTAAGTATTTGCAATTTACTAAATGACTGTCAAATAGACATCTTATTTTGGAGCGCATGCCTGTCTACCTAAAACTGGCTTCCTCAACCTCGGCCCTCCAGATGTTTTGAGACTACAACTCCCATCATCCCTGACCACTGGTCTGCTAGCTAGGGATCATGGGAGTTGTAGGCCAAAAACATCTGGAGGGCCGCGTTTGAGGAAGCCTGACCTAAAACATATATTGTGAAAGGTTTCTGAGGTTTTTTAAAAAAGAACATGACAAGAAAAAGGGGGGAACACCCCAACATTCCTGACTTTAGGTTGCTGGAGATATGAACCACAGGTCCCAACACACTATTTGAGAGGCAGCTGTCAATGAACTAAAATTCATTAACTTTTTTTATTAATCTTAAACAACAAGGGAAATTGGTTTGTAATGTTCCTTTGTGCCAATGGAGGAGAATAAATCCATAGCAGTTAAACAGAGATGGAAGCCCCTCTCTCCTATTGCCTAGTTACATTTGGCTTGTCTTTAGGCACCCTCCCCTCTTGTTCTCCAATGGCCAATACAGTAAAATAATTAAAACTTTAATTTATTTATACATCTTTCATACAGATATTATAGATCTGACAATTACCGCCTTCTAATTTATTCATACGGTGCATCCTTCAGGAGCCTATCGCAGCAAAACGTATTACAGGGAGAAGTCTCTCTCCTGCCCTCTCCCTCCGCCCCACAGCAAAGCAAAGCAAATCAAGTCAAATACTCTTATCGCTGGATTATTAGGCCAACAGACTATATCTGGAGGGTCAAGAGACAGTATGCTCTCAGCTCTTTAAAACTGGCTGGCTTTGAAAACACCAGCAGCAGTCGAGGTGCCTTTGCATCTGTGTGCCAGGGAACAATTACATTTTGCTTAATCCTTCCGTAAACAGGCCAGGGACATGTTCCGCCTTGGGATCTATTGTGTTACGAGTGTACTGTTATATATTTATGTGTCATTCTTTCTGATGTGACAGCGTCAGTGCTGGGAGGGGGGCGAAGTGGGCGCGTGTTCTATCAACTTGATTGTAATTTCTGCTTCTTCCAAGATAGCCCCATTCTTCTCCCCCCACTGTTGTTGCTTGAATATGTAATAGGTACCTCCACCTGGGTGATGGGCACCTCCCGTGACTCCCTGGGACTACCTGACAACTGCACAGCTCCAATTTTTAATAGACTGAGAGTAGTTTTCTCGGAAAGAAGCCTTAAAAACTCCCCAAGGAGAGATCATCAAGCGGAATGGTCCCCAGTGCAGGATTTATTAGCAGGCAAGGAGAGGGAAGTTGATTAGCCGGCGTGGCTGAACAGACATGCTGTCAGGCAGGCCTCTTAATCCAATCAGTTACCTGTCAGAGGGGGAACTGTCTCGAGTTCCCAAGAGCAGCGCATCCCCTGTACACTGTGCCCCTCGCCTCTGAACCTGCCACCAACAAGGAATGCTGCGCTGTCCCTGCTGCCCAAAGAAAGTTGGGTGCAAGGTTAGGGGAAATGGATGGGAAGAGTTTTCACTTACCAGGAGCTTCTACCAAGCTGGTAACCCCAGAATGCATGTTTATTTTCAGGGCTCCGTGTATACTAGGATACTGCAGGAGCACAACAGAGACCCAGAATATATGCCATTCCAAGGTTGGAGCTGATCTATTTGGTGGAGCATTGAATTGCTCCACCAAATTGAATTGGTGGTGCTGTGGGTTAAACCACAGAGCCTAGGACTTGCCGATCAGAAGGTTGGTGGTTCGAATCCCCGCGACGGGGTGAGCTCCCGTTGCTTGGTCCCTGCTCCTGCCCACCTAGCAGTTCGAAAGCACGTCAAAGTGCAAGTAGATAAATCGGTACCGCTCTGGCAGGAAGGTAAACAGCATTTCCGTGCGCTGCTCTGGTTTGCCAGAAGCGGCTTAGTCATGCTGGCCACATGACCCGGAAGCTGTACGCCGGCTCCCTCGGCCAATAAAGCGAGATGAGCGCCGCAGACCCAGAGTCGACCACGACTGGACCGAATGGTCAGGGGTCCCTTTACCTTTATCTTTGAAAGTGCCATTCCAAGGTTGGAGCTGATCTATTTGGTGGAGCATTGAATCGCCACGGTATAGTTCCTTTTTGGGCCAACCAGAAGAAGATTCAAGAAACAGAGATTGAAATCTGGGTATCTCGTTGGAGTTCCTTTGGGACCGCATCAGCACAACTATACACATAGAGAGTTTCTCTCATGGACTTATTTCAGAAATATTTGGACTGCTTGGCTTTGAGATACTGAGTTGCACAAGTCATTATTGTTTTGGCATTTTGTATATTATTTAAGATTTCATGTAATAGAAGGTGTTGGAATGCTGTATATTATTGTTAATGAGTTTTTGTAAACTACATACAGAGTTCGTGGTTTATCTCTCTGTATTCCTTGGGCGTAGTATTGAATTTAGCAGAAGATGTGCTTTAAAAAGCATGTCCCTCCATATGAACATCAGATCCAGAACGCCAATCAAAAGAGGGAAAGGATAGAATAGACTAAATGATAGATCTCAAATACATTTACTTCTCGGTAGACATATGTAGGATTCCTCTCTAAACTATGCAAAATAAATCATGGAATAATGGTATGAAAACTGTTTATGTTTGGGAGACTGCCTATCTTTGGTGAAACAGAGTCAGCAAAGTATATTAAATAAATAGCCCTCACTTTTAGTCAGCCTCCCCACCTTTAGCCAGCCCCCCCCTTTGAATCAGGAGCTACCCACTATACCTAAAATAGCTTTATCCCCTCATTTCCATTTGGCTAAAATCTACCCCATGCTCTGGTAATGTCTCACATTGCCTAGACTAGAGCAGACACTTTCTACTATCTCAACTCACTTCCAGAACTTTGACATTAAAATTATTCTGGCCGTTCAGAGGGTGTGACGCCTCGCTTCAAATCCCCACACTCTCATCCCTGTGGTGAAGGATGTGCAAGCAGCACTGTGGTGAGAGGGAAGCTGATATTTGGAAGAGGGGCAGGAGCAGCTTTGTGATGGTGGTGGAGGAGTTGCTATCCTGTAGATCAACTCCAGCGCTCTGTCTAGCTCTGATCTCAATTCTGCTGGGACTCTTAGAATCAGAGAATCATAGAGCTGGAAGAGACCACAAGGGCCATCGAGTCCAACCCCCTGCCAAGCAGGAAACACCATCAGAGCACTCCTGACATATGGTTGTTAAGCGTCTGCTTAAAGACCTCCAAAGAAGGAGACTCCACCACATTCCTTGGCAGCAAATTCCACTGTCGAACAGCTCTTACTGTCAGGAAGTTCTTCCTAATGTTTAGGTGGAATCTTCTTTCTTGTAGTTTGGATTCATTGCTCCATGTCCGCTTCTCTGGAGCAGCAGAAAACAACCTTTCTCCCTCCTCTATGTGACATCCTTTTATATGCTTGAACATGGCTATCATATCACCCCTTACCACACCCACCTCCCCATGTCCTTGCCTTCTTCCTTGCTGACACAATGGGACTTTTCAGGAGAAGCTGCCAGTGGACAGGCCACCAAACTAGGTAAAGGTAAAGGGACCCCTGACCATTAGGTCCAGTCGAGGCTGACTCTGGGGTTGCGGCGCTCATCTCGCTTTATTGGCCGAGAGAGCCAGCGTACAGCTTCCGGGTCATGTGGCCAGCATGACTAAGCCGCTTCTGGAGAACCAGAGCAGCACACAGAAACACCGTTTACCTTCCCGCTTTCGAACTGCTAGGTTGGCAGGAGCAGGGACCAAGCAACGGGAGCTCACCCCATCGTGGGGATTCGAACCGCCGACCTTCTGATCAGCAAGTCCTAGGTTCTGTGGTTTAACCCACAGCGCCACCCGCGTCCCAAACTAGCAAGCAGCTAAAAATGCGAGTGGTGGCCAAATCAAGATTGCTTGTGGGTAGTGGGAAGCCTGAAAGTGTTGCATATATAATGTCAAAAGACTGACCCCTTTTCTAGATCCCAGGGAGAGGATTTGCTAGAAAGCTGCTGCAATGCAAGTGTTCAGTGTCAGCTTTAAAAAAACACAGCATTGAAGAGAGGGATGGGTCATTTAATTTCAGCAGGAGTTCTGTGTTAACTGTATCTGCGCCTCTGCCAGGACTGATATTGCAGTTTGTTTTAAAATAGCAAGTGTATAGGCAAGGTTGAGATAGACAAGATTGGGGGAAACTGCCTGTTGAGATATTTGATTCCAATATAAACCTCTTCAGGCTTGCAAGCCCATAGGTTTAACTTAATTAAAGTCAAGGGAAGATTAAAGTACTTTATTGCAATGCACTGGCTATTCCGGGGGCTTTTCAGAAGTTTGAATCAATGAGGCTCTGTTGTCTTTTGGGGTTGCCAAAGATATTTTTATTGTATGGTAAATAGGGATGCTTGAAAGCATTTGAGGGGTCTTTTCAAAGGTGAGAACCCCTGAGATAATGCTTGGGAGCAGAGCCAGACCAAGACACTTTGCTGCCTGAGCCAAAGGATGGCACCCTCCTCTCACTCCATATGCAGAAATCAACTTCCTTCCTTCCTTCCTTCCTTCCTTCCTTCCTTCCTTCCTTCCTTGAATCTTCCTTCAACACTGGTGGAGGGACGGAATCCTTCACTGCACCTGAGGAAGCCAGCTAGTTTTGGAGGACCAAGACAAACTGTGCAACACCCACAGGTTTGCCTTCCGACAGAGGGGAATGGCCAGAAGGCTAAGGATGGGTGGCCAGGAGTCTGTGGCCTTCAGTATTCGCTCTTTAAGATGGTCCTCTCACTCTTTCTACCAGCAGAGATTAAGCAGGAACCACCCCCTCCCCTCTTTCAAACAACTTTTGAAAACTATACTTTGTAATATGAATATACAGTGGTACCTCGGGTTACATACGCTTCAGGTTACATACGCTTCAGGTTACAGACTCCGCTAACCCAGAAATAGTGCTTCAGGTTAAGAACTTTGCTTCAGGATGAGAACAGAAATCGTGCTCCGGCGGCGTGGTGGCTGCAAGAGGCCCCATTAGCTAAAGTGGTGCTTCAGGTTAAGAACAGTTTCAGGTTAAGAATGGACCTCCGGAACGAATTAAGTACTTAACCCAAGGTATCACTGTACTCCTTTTATCCAATCACTATTTGCTGGTGTATTAAGGAATTTTTTCTGGATGCTTTTTGCTGATTTTATTCTTATATGTTGTATAATGCCTTGATATACTTATATGAAAGTGTGGATTTTAAACACATCAATCAATCAATAATAATAATTGTGTGTCGTCGTCCCCCCCCCTCTCAAGAAAAATGGTAGGGCTGGCCCTGTCTGTGTGGGGGATTGGAGAGAACGCAGCCCAGTTTGCAGTTTCTGCTTGCACCAACCATGTCTTGGAGCAAGGGGTAGGCATAGACAGTAACTTTGGGCATATCCAGCCAAGCATCTTTCTCTGACACTGCTAGGGATCCTGGGACGTGTAGTTGTGGTTGAAGCTCCAGTAGCTTGAGCCAGGAGGGTAAAGCTAAAGCATGTGAAACAAGGATAGAAACTCATTGGTGGCTGGTTGAGCCTGCAAGGATCTGTCGGAAGTGGTGCCAGGATGGAACCCAGTGATTTGGGGGTGAAACGGTGGGTTATTTGTGGAGCCTGGAAAAATCATGGAAGAAAGAACTTAGAGTTTTCTGCTTTTCCTGTTGCCATTCATAGCATAATTTGGTGGCGGTGAAGGAATGGGTTTGCCATTCTAAAATCTGACTGTGCAGTCAGTCTGAAACAGGCCCCAAAATCCCATTTTTCCTTCTCCAAGGGTGCATTAGCTAAAAACCATTAACTTGAGCTCTTGAGCAAATGTATAACAAGAACACAGCTGTATAAACAAAGCTCTCTCCTTTATCAGTCTGTGACGCCTAATGAATGGCCTTGCCAGTTCCAAAGTGGAGCAGGGATGACACATCTGGGTCTTATCTTACATCCTGACCACAATGATGCACAGACCTTGTCAGCCCCCCGGGAACGGCGCCAGGAGTACTCTTAGAGTTGGTGACCTTCTTACTCCAAGATAAGGAATACAGGAACAGGAACACCCTTTTATGGTCAAGAGTACAGGAACAGGAACATCTGTGATTCAACTTACGTGTATAAGCTTACACAGACTGGATTCCTGGGGAAGAGGGGAGAGGGTGCCTGGAGGATATATATACTGCATGGAATCTCTCATTTCTTTGGACTTGTTGTGAACTGATTCACGCAGTGCCTTCTGCTATCCAGAGAGCAGAATAAACTCTTTCTCTGAACCAACCTCGGTGTCATTTGACTCCTTCCTCCCTGTTCTGGGAGCAACGTTCACCCTACCAATCGGTAAAGTCCAATAAGGCTACAGCGGGACTGGTAAAATGATGAACTATTGGGTAGTTTGGGAACTCGGTTTCTGTTATCCTGATTGTTCAGCTGTTTATTTGTTCCCAGGTTTAATGGGAATTTTATTAACACAGACTGAGATTTTTTCCGTTGTGCTCCCCAGTCACAAACTCAACTGAATCCAGCACATACTTTGATGGGGCTATGTCATTGTGTCAGAGTCCTTTTCCAAATAACTCCAGACATGGTAGCCTTAGAGGCCCAGAATGGTTCCTTACTCCAGGTTTCACCTAGTGCGTCATCAACACCCTAGCAGCAGTATATGGGCGCTTACCGTGTTTATGGGGGGGGGTTGATGGTTGCAGCCCCCTCAGGTTCCACCTTCCTCCTCAGCAAGTAGAGCATGCTTGTTTGCCAGCTGCTGCTAGAGAATTCCCCTCTGCCAGCAGTAACAAGGGGCAATCTTCCCGCCAAAGAGGGCAAATTTGAATGGGCCAATCAGAGGCCCCACTTGGAGGGTGGTGCCTCACTGCCTGGCCAGTCATTGGCTGTTGCCCTGGCGGACCTGGCAGTGAGGCTTAAAAGGGGAAACGAGTGTTTCTATGCCTTGCCAGTTGTGGATGGGGTGGGGAGGTGAGGGGAGAGGTTAAGTTTTATTTTTCCCCAGCTGGGAGAAATGCAGATCATGATTTCAAAGCAAGCATCCATTGTAAGTTCATTTGCTGGAAATAAATCTAGAATAGCAACTCCTGTCAGAGGCAATGTGGGGATGGAGAAAACACTGAAGCTAACCTTTCAACTACTACTGGTAGACCACAACTCAAATTAATCAGTGCATCTTCCCTTTGTGATAAATTTTGTCACTTAAAAACAGATGTTATTATTTTGCTCAAACAGATCAATAGAATTTCTTTTTCCTTTCTTACTGAAATTATGCTAAAAATATTGGGAGATCTTAACTTTGTAACAGCACTGCCACAACAGAAGATTACATTGTTTTCAACAACTCTTTCTGAAGCAAAGCATATGACTCTGCGGACCATTAAGCACCATCAAGGCATCTTTGTAAACTTCCACACAAAAATTCCCCAGTATTGTTGATGGGTGGTGATGTTAATTTCGAAGAAAGAAAGAACTATACTTCAGAAGGTTTTATAACAGACTGACTGTTTAGTACATGAAACTGGGAAACAGATTCAGAGAGAAAGACTATAATGTTATAGTAGCAGCTTACAAGCATTTACTCCAACATGGGAACGAGGACAATTTGAATTCATTATGTGAAATAGTGAAATACAACACAGACAACCATGAAAAGCTGGATATAAACAGGGCTTAAGTAGGCAAATTCCCTTATTAAAGAAAGTCACTGATGTAATTTGCATATCAGCTTGCAAAATATGGACTTGCAATTCTCGGTCTTGGTCTTTTGGTTGAGGCTGCAGTGATCTTTCCAAGCAGTACTGCAGCAGTCAAAATGGGGGGTTTACAGCACTAGACTGTTGACATCAGGATTCAAATTCTCACCCAGTTACTATCTCTAGGTACCAGCCCACCTCACAGAGTTGTTGTGAGGATAACAAAAGGGAAGGGTTACCCTGAAGTCATTGAAAAAAGAGTTGCTTGGAAATGTGAGACACAGAAGACCAGAAGTGTATTTTTGCTTCATTTTGTTTGTGGTAAGCATGTAGTACTATTTTTTGAAGATAAATGCTACTGACACCTATCAGTATAATGGTCTTTTGGTTTCAATGGCTTTCTGCATGCTCAATACTCTGTTGGATTGTAGCTAATGTATTTGGGGGTATTAGGATGGGCCATAGCTCACCTCACAGCTACTGCCCACTCACAAACACCAGCCCCAAGTAAGAGACACCCATGGATAATTACAAACTCAATTGGGCTAGGATTCAGTATTTTTGGGGAAAACACAAAACTACTCTATACCTTCTTTGCTTAGGCATATTTTTCTTGATTTGGTGGAATTATTATTATTGTTGTTTATTTTATTACTAATATTATTTGTATAGCACCCTTCAGCAAAAAATCTCAGGGCAGTTCACAAGATAAAAATACAAGATAAAAGCACAAATAAACAGTTAAAATAGAAACAACGAAACAATGACCCCCTCCCTCCCACAAACCCATTTAAAAGGCTGTGGAATATTAATCAGCCACAAAGGCCTGGTTGAAGAAATCCTGTGTAAGTGAATTAGGTTTTAACAGGTATTGCTTCATGCGTTCTGACATTTGTACTGTAATGTATCTGATGCGGGAAGTTTTCACTCTGGTCCAGTGAAAGCTTGTTTAACTGTTGCTTGAGGCGTCAACTGACACCTGTGAGGAAGGTTGGAATTAGAATTCTCAGTATGCAAAAGAGGGATTGAAAGCCTGCATATTTTGATTGGTGGATGCAGGGTTAGAATTTTCAGTTAGGCAGTGTGATTGGCTGGGGCTGCTGCAGAAGGCCCATAGGAAGTGTATATATAGCCAGGTGCTGGCCAGAAGAGCAGCTGTTGGTGTCATGGAATCAACCAGGAGGAGGAGGCAGCAGAGGACCAGGACAGGTGAAGGAGGAGGAGGAGAAGGAAGACCTGAGAAGCAAGGTAGGGCAGCTTGGTGTCCAAAGTCTTGGGGAATAGCCGAAACACTTGACTCGGACTGAAGAGACAAGGGAAGAACCTGTCTGCTCAGCTGAGGAGCGAAGTGGGAGGCAGCTTGGGATGTTGGTTTTTGGGGACTGGAAGGAATACCCGAAGGAAGATTTCCTGGTCTGTGCAGGAAGACAAATTTGGACTTCAGTAGGTCAATAAAGGGTTAGAAGAGAGACTTCCAGCCGAATCTGCGGTTATCATGTTGGTGAGGCTTAACTTGCTAGAGAGAATAAAAGGGCAATTTGGCTGAAGTGTTTTAACAGGGTGGTTAACTACTTCCTTAAAATATAACATTAATAGTTGGCTATAAGCTGTTGGCTTTAAAGTGACCCCAACAAGTTAATAAAATGTACACTCATTTAAAGAGACATGCAGTACTATTTTAAAGTAACCAGATAAGGTGGTGGCCCTAATCTGTTGAACTTCAGGCGCTAGACAAAGATTTTCCTAACCCAGCAGGCATTTTAAGGAATTGTTTGCTTTCATTATTAATTTAAACTGATTTTCACCATTGTGAGTTTGGGGGATTCATTTTATTTGATATGCGGCAAGCTTTATGATTTTTTTAAAAAAAATGTACAGCACTTAGACATTCCAGTGATCGAGTAGCATGCAAATAGCTTAAGTAAATAAGTAAGTAAAATGACCCTTGGTGGGGAGGAGGAGATAGTCCAGGTGGAGCCGGTTCTGAGGTCTTGCTTGTCTCTCTGTCTTGTTCTTCTGGTAGATGATTCTGTTGGGGAGGGATAATTCAGCTGGAGCAGGCTGATATCATATTCACCTGCCTCCTCACTCCTCTGTTCCTTCCATCAGTGCAGCTGTTATTAATAGGCTTTGCCTTTTTTTCTTTTTTAAAGCTACACATGTAGTATTTAAAGTGGGAGGAACCCACAAAGCTGATTTTAGAGAAGAGTGAATGGCAAGCAACCCCATTTGCAACCTAAGTTATCCTACAGTGCAGTTACAGCCTTAAGTATAGCTGGCGGCCGCCTGGAAAATAAGTAAACAAGGCAATTATTGGCGATGCCTTCTTCTCTGATGTATTCGTTGCTAGCTTTCATATACTTCAACTGAGCAGAGCCATGGATGAAACTCCAAAGGTGTGCAGGGCACTTGTGGGAGGAAACCTACAGGGGATTTCTGGAGAGAAATGTTTTTTCATGTGTCTTCTCCACTAGCAGAAATATATACTGTACCTGCGGTCGTCTGCTCATCCTAGGGCTTCTGAAAAAACTCACAAGCATTTTCTTTCATGTTGTGAAAAAGTGGGAAGTTGGGGGAGAATTGGAAGGGTGTTGTTCTTCCAATCTGTGTATTGAAGGCACTGAATACACCCCCCCCGTGCAGCAAACAATGTGTGTATGTGTGAAAACACACACACACACACACACACACACACCCCAGGAGCAATATTTCAAACTGAGCCAGGGCTGAAGAACCAACAAGAGTATCTCAGCCCACTGACTCATTCTACTGAGAGCTAAGAGACCAAAGAGCTCTTTAAACCTCCCTCCATTCTGGCATGGACAGGGATGTTGAAAAAGCCCTTCTTTTTGTACTGTACATACTTACGCAGAGGCCCAGTTCAGTCTTTAATTCTATACCAAGGGGCAAGAGAGGCTACAAACTGTGAGCTTGCTCAGTCAGTAGACCATGAGACTCTTAATCTCAGTCATGGGTTTGAGCCCCAAATTGAGCAAAAAGACCAGATGATACTTGTGGTTCCTTCCAACTCCACAATTCTCTTGCGGTCAGACAGTGGAATGGACTCCCTCAGGAGCTTGTGGACTTTCATTCACTGGAGGTTGGATGGCCATCTATCCATGGTTAGAGCTTTTTTATATATAGGAAACCACTAAAATTGTTGAGCCTTTTAAAGGAAAGTCCCAAAATTGTTGACTATAAGACTCACTTTTCCCTTCCTAAAACGTAAGGGGAAATGTGTGTGTGTCTTATGGAGCGAATGCAGGCTGCGCAGCTATCCCAGAAGCCAGAACAGCAAGAGGGATTGCTGCTTTAACTGCACAGCGATCCCTCTTGCTGTTGTGGCTTCTGAGATTCAGAATATTTTTTTTCTTGTTTTCCTCTTCCAAAAACGAGGTGCATCTTGTGGTCTAGTGTGTCTTTTAGAGCGAAAAATGCGGTACCTAAAATCTGGGACAAAGTGCCGCCTGGACGTCAATTCCGAATTTGAAATTCCAGCCCTAAAATTAATTAATTTAGGCAGCCCTAAATTAATCCTTGTTTCCTTTCTGGTGTGAACAGCAAAAGAAAAAAACAACTTGAAATGAGGTGGGTGGAGGAAGTGACCTCACTGCATTTAAAGTCGCTAATGTGTGCATATTAGCCTATAAGCTATGAACAGGGCATTTTATTTCTCCTGTTTCCATTTCCCCTGGATAACGCAAAACATTCTCTGGCTACTGAGCATGCTTAATCCTCACTGAACTCACCCCACCTTTAATTACTTCTTTGCAAACACCATATTTCTCCCTCTTAATTCTCATTGTGGTCCCATTTGGGCTTCAATCCTGTTGGCGCCCATCACCTGGGTTTGCTATTAGCAGGCAAGGTTAGCTGTCCCTTGCACCAACCTGATTCTTTTCTGTCCACACAATTTCTCTTTTTTATCTGTCCTCTTTTCAAATGAAATGTCCATTTACTGTTGCTTGCCATGTTTTCATTTACAGCTGCACACACACATAGGAATTCTTCACAGAGCATGGCCAAAATATAGGGCACAATCCAGGCAAAGTTTGGCAGTTTTAAATCCCATTGATTTCAGTGAGAGAGCCTGAGCACATAGTTAACTCTCTGATTGAAATCAATGGGACTTAAAAAGTGCTTATCTTTTGCTGAGGCAGGCCTTTGCTATTTCCTGATGTTTAGCCATGACAGTTAGCTTGTGGAATTCTTAAAGCTGCCCACTTTCCTTATGCCTTTTTAAATACCTGTGAAATAAGGTGGGCTTGCAGGTGTTTGCAGTATGGCTGCTTCTTATTACTGCAAGGCGCAAGTACCTGTAACATTGGTGCTAATTACTTCACCCAGTAGATGGCAGTGTAGAGCAAGGTAAGATTTGATTAAGGAGGAAGAAACAAAAGGTTATCAGACAGGAGCAGTCTGGCATGAGGTGATCTTTTCTATCATCTGCAGGATTTTAAGGGGTCTGTAGTTCACCTGAAAACAGGGAAAGCAGTTTTCAGCAAGAGAAACAAAAAAATAAAAGCAGCAAAAAAAAAAAAAAGCAGAGGCAGTTTTTAACAGAACAGATGTCCACAGGTTATAGGGACAGATTGCTGTGTATTCTAGGCCTGTGAGAACGGTTTGGAAACTAGCAGATCATTGAGATAAGAAAAATGCAGGAAGGTAAGTAGATATATGACCTACATACCTTCCCGCATTTCTCCGATGAAAATAGGGACGTCTTTATTTATTTATTTTAATCCTTCTGACGGAGTTGTCCCAGCCAGTCCCAGCATAATAAAACATTAAACATTAAAAAAAAAATTCCCTATACAGGGCTGCCTTCAGATGTCTTCAAAAAGTTGTATATGCAAGTTCAAGAGTCCAGTTCTTAGTTACAAGTTCTTTTAATGACTAGCTGGAGTGAAAACACTTCAAAGAGAGGCAGAGCGTAACATTTCTGGTGTCTTAACTGCTCAGAAGGAGTGACCCCTGCATCTGTAGACGAGTCAGGCCAACAGGAATGAGGAACAGTCATCTCCTTAATACATTTTTTTACAAAAACTCCCCTCCCAGGAGGGGTGGCATCCATTTGTGAGTCCAACCAATCAGTACCAAAGGTTCACATTTGGCCAAAGAGGCCAAATAGTAGGAGTTGACAAGAATTTTGAAGGGAAAAGGGACTAAGCATAGGTCACAAGCACTGTATTCAATCCCATAGCTACCTACTGTGAGTTTGAAATCCCACCGGATCTTGCTAATTGTTTCACTGCTTTACTGGTCGCATGTTTGCTGCTTTAAACTTTAGAATCAGGCAATGGTCGTTCATACATACATACATACATACATACATGGTAAAGGTAAAGGGACCTCTGACCATTAGGTCCAGTCATGGCCAATTCTGGGGTTGCGGCGCTCATCTCGCTTTACTGGTCGAGGGAGCCGGCGTGACTAAGCCACTTCTGGTGAATCAGAGCAGCACATGGAAACGCTGTTTACCTTCCCGCTGGAGCAGTACCTATTTATCTACTTGCACTTTGATGTGCTTTCGAACTGCTAGGTTGGCAGGAGCAGGGACCAAGCAACAGGAACTCACCCCATCGTGGGGATTCGAACCGCCGACCTTCTGATCGGCAAGTCCTAGGCTCTGTGGTTTAACCCACAGCGCCACCCGCGTCCCAGTTCATACATGCATACAAACATACATAATCTATCCCAGCTGCTGCAGAACTTTGAGGAGGCCCAGCCCATTCATTGAATAATTGGGGGGGAACTTCCCCCTCTCTGCTTGGCGCATCTGTTCAGTACTTTGGTAACCCTGAGTTGGCTAGGGGTGTTGTTAGGCTAAGGACTCTAGCAGTGGCGTAGCATGGGTTGTCAGCACCCGGGGCAAGGCAAGTAATTTGCGCCCCCAACCCGTGGATTTGTGCCCCCTAACCCGTGGATTAGCGCCCCCTAACCCCCAGATGTTGCGCCCGGTGCGGCCGCCCCCCCTGCACCCCCCACGCTACGCCACTGGACTCTAGAGCATCTCAGCTTCAAAGGCAGACTAGTAAGCTGAAGCCAGCAATGGGAATCTTGAACTGCAGCCCCAGTGGGGAATATGGGCTAAAGTAGATATGGTGTTAAATGTGTGGCTGCATTTAGCATGTAAATTTCCCCACCCAAGAAATAACAGCCATCTAATGTGAGAAACTTTTATATATACGCAGCTGATTCTCAGACAGACATTGGGTTTACCAATGATTCAATTTATACAAAGGTATATTTGAAGATTTGTACAGTGTGCCACCTCTTGCTCCACAGAGTTTGCTCTGTGGTGTGCTTTGCTTGCACTGAGGAAACACACTGCAACATGCAGTCTGCCTAACCAAACCAACCTGATTGGCAAGTAGCCATACACGATAATGGTTCACGACACAAAAAGATTTTACAAGATCGCTTTGCAGAATAGCTTCACCTGGCAAATAGCTTTCCGAGAACTGGAAGTGACATAGTTATATGGCGAGGCATCTTGCACACAACAAATTAATCACTGTAAACCGTTTACTTGGACCTAATTAAAGTTAAATGGTAAGATGTCAAAATAAAGAAAAGACTCTTTTGCAATGGATTACCTGTGCTTTTTGTTTACTTGTTCCTATTTGCAAAAATATATTAAGTCTATATGAATATTCCCATCATTAGTGTAAATGGGTAGGTTCGGCTGCAATTTGCCTTGCAGTGTTGCCAACTCACAGTTCACAATCAAATTGCTGTACTGTGTTATATTGCCTTAGTTGTGGTCACAGTAGCCTGGGTCAGGATCACTGCACTTTGTTCTGTATAGAAATGATCAGTAGGGTATTACACAAACCACCTTCAGCCAGATCCAGACCAAAAGGAGTCCCCTCTAGAGAAGTTAGGAGGCCATCTCATCTCCCACCAGCAGCCCATGATTCAGATAATTTATGGTTATCTCCAGGAGCCCTTACATTCCTGGCTACTTGATGGTTATCGTTATAAATCATGAAATAGACATATGCTAGGTCTGTCTTCCACAACTTGGTGCCTACCCGATGTTTTAGACTCCAACTCTCATCAGCCGCTCAACAGGGATGATTGGAGTTTTAGACTGAAACATCTGGAGGTCTCCAGGTTAAGGAAGGCTGCATTAGGTATATGCATGCCAAAGGCACAAACGTGTTTGCTTTAAAGAGGGCAACTGACTTGAGTTCATAAAGGTAAATGGACCCCTGACCACTAAGTCCAGTCGTGCCCAATTCTGGGGTTGCAGTGCTCATCTCGCTTTATTGGCTGAGGGAGCCGGCATACAGCTTCCGCGTCATGTGGCCAGCATGACTTAAGCCACTTCTGGCGAACCAGAGCAGCGCACGGAAACGCCGTTTACCTTCCCGCTAGAGTGGTACCTATTTATCTACTTGCACTTTGACATGCTTTTGAACTGCTAGGTTGGCAGGAGCAGGGACCGAGCAACAGGAGCTCACCCCGTCGCGGGGATTCGAACCGCCGACCTTCTGATCGGCAAGTCCTAGGCTCTGTGGTTTAACCCACAGCGCCACCCGCATCCCTATGATCTGAGTTCATAGTTAAGGAGAATTAAATTAGTTAAGTTAAGTTAAGGAGAATTAAGTTAAGGAGAATTAAGAAGTAACCACAATAAATGCTGTCAAACTGTTTTTATTCAGTCTTGAAGATTTCCAACAGGGGTCTCTGAACCTTACGGAGAATCTTTTACCCTCACTATGAAATCTCTCCCCAGCCTCCCATCTCACGTCCTAAATCATGAGCAAAGTTGTCTATGACGGAGCAACAAGGGGTTCTTAAGAGCACATTTCCTGGTTCTTTTTACCAGCCATGGGATAGCTCAATTGGTTAGAGCATGGTGCTGATAACACCAGGGTTGCACAGGGTTTGATCCCCATATGGGACAGCTACATATTTCTGCATTGAAGGGGGTTGGACTGGAAGATACTCAGGATCCCTTCAAACACTACAATTCTTTGGTTCTATGTGATAACACACAATACCCTCATCCCTTTTTGAACATAGATTTAGCTGGGTTTTCATTACTGTGAGAATAACGGATTGCATGCAGGAAAAGCTTCACTCTCTTGCATTAAGATTACAATAATAATAATAATAATTAATAATATGATGCTCATCTGACTAGGTTGCCCCAGCTACTCTGGGCTGCTCCCAACAAAAAAACAGCAAAAACACAATACATCAAACACTAAAAACTTCCCTGAACAGGACTGCCTTCAGGTGTCTTTTAAAAACCACATAGCTGTTTATCTGTTTGACATCTGCTGGGAGGGCGTTCCACAGCGGGGGCATGACTACCATAAAGGTTCTCTGCCTGGTTCCTCTTGCAATGAGAGAACCACCAGAATACCCCTCGGGCTGGATCTCAGTGGACTCAGGCTGGACGATGGGAGTGGAGACGCTACCTTTTAACAATGTAGGTCTGCAGGAGAGGATGCTGCTACTGCACTTTTAAATGCATGGGAAGTATTTCCAAGGAATACGTGAGATACAGGGGTGGCTGAAGCCCACTGGGAATGGGAGGGTGGAAAGCAGAGAGGCCAACAGTCGATGAAGCAAGAGCCAACGACAGGCACAGCCACCTCTGGATTAATTATAAGTGAGACAGTAGGCATCATTGGCTCCCAGTATGTTTCCGAGCACAATTCAAAGTGTTGGTGCTGACCTTTAAAGCCCTAAACGGCCTCGGTCCAGTATATCTGAAGGAGCGTCTCCACCCCCATCATTCTGCCCGGACACTGAGGTCTAGCTCCGAGGGCCTTCTGGCGGTTCCCTCACTGCGAGAAGCCAAGTTACAGGGAACCAGGCAGAGGGCCTTCTCGGTAGTGGCACCCGCCCCGTGGAACACCCTCCCTTCAGATGTCAAAGCGATAAACAACTACCTGACATTCAGAAGACATCTGAAGGCAGGGAAGTTTTTAATATGTGACATTTTAGTGTATTTTTCATCTTTGTAGGAAGCCGCCCAGAGTGGCTGGGGAAACCCAGCCAGATGGGCGGGGTACAAATAATAAATTATTATTATTATTATTATTATTATTATTATTATTATTTATTATCAGTGCTTAATGTTCACACTAGGAGAGGGAAGGACTCAATGGATGCTATAGATGGCATATTCCAATGTCCTGGGCTGGGATAGTATATGTTGCCTGCCTGCCAGTGCACATATTGCTCCATATGTGGGTGTTGCGCTTTTCTCTGAGGAAGAATCGGGCCTTAGAGATTTAACCTGAAAACTCAGGGTTTGAGCAGGTTTATTCCTGGATTTAAACGTGATTTTAAACACTGCTTGAAAAGCACTATATGTATCAGCCTGCAAATACTGCAGCATTAGCAAGAAGTGTGTAAATTGTGACTTACATATTTCCTGTTCCATGCAGTTTGTAAAATTCACCATTATCATAAATTTCACCGCAGTTAGGCTTAATATATGCAAAGATAAATCTAATAAGATGCAAAGGCCCTGAAGATCAGAATGTCATAACATTTATAGACCACGAGGAAGGAAGCAGACCCTCAAGGAAGCATCTACCATAAATTACAGACAAAAGGCAAAAAGGGAAAGGGGGGGAACGGTGGGGAGGGGGAGGGGAGAAGTCAGAGTCAGACCTTTCCAATATACAAAAAACATCCCCCGGACAGTTTGCCAAGCTAATGCTGCTTTTTGGTTATCCATTGTTTGCTTGTTCATCTGCTCACTGGATTGACCTATAAGCTAATAGTTATATAATTCAGAGGCTGTGATGCGCATGGGGAGCTCCACACACACAGAGGCTTCCCACTTTATGAACAGGCTGTGATATATTGATGGCAATGCTGCCACCGAGCAGAAGGCATGTGCTGCCCCTTCTGCAAGGAGAAACTATTTAGCCTTGGCTGAAGAACTAACTCTCATTCAGGCAATAAGGAAGGGAGGCTCTGTGTGAGATCATTTTCAGAGAGCCCCTGCCATGCAGAATGTGCCATGCGTGCCATGCTGGGCTTGGGGAAGGCATGTGTCCTTTGCTCAGCAGTGCCCTGTAATAATAATAATAATAATAATAATAATAATAATAATAATAATAATATTTATTTATTTATTATTTATCATTATTCTGCCTCAAGGCAGCTCACAAAAATTAAAACAAATACCAATAAAACATGCACAGTTTAAAACATATGGAAGGTTATGGGAAAATGTATTAAACTATCTATAGAATTAAAACAATGCAAATAAAACCCCCACATCTATTTAAATGCAGATGGGGGGGGGAGAACTACAGTACAGTACGCTAAGACCCCTTCCTTTAAAAACAGTCAGTTCCCAAAAGCCTGTTGGGATAAAATAGTCTTCACCTGCCAGCCGAAAAGCCTGGGCAGGTTCATATTGTGCAGTCCTTCAGATAGCCCGTACCTAAGTCGTTTTCTCTTCCCAGTCAGCAATGTATAATATCAATTAGGCAGTACTGGTGCCCCCCCCCCCCGTCCCTCAAGGCTACTGCCTCCTCTGCATGTGCAGGCTCATCATCCTCCTCTCCACCAAGAAGAACTTGGCTGGACCACGTTGCTGTTGAGGAAGATTCATCACGCTAGTGTGCAACCAGGAAGCCACTTCTGTTAAGCCTCCCCTTGTGCACCAGCAGAGTTGAACTATTTTCCCAAGCTGGCTTGGAAAACAAGGAGTAGCAAGTCAAGTGGTGGTGGCAATAACAAACCACCTCACTTGGACTAAATCTAGTATGGAAGAGGGAGGGGAAAGAGATGGGGAAACCATCCTCCTGCCCTCTCTCTGTCTCTAAGCATCTTGTACAAACAGAAAGGCTGGTTGGCGGCGGCGGCTGCTCTCCTTCCCTTTCCAGAATCCTTTGGTTAGCAGCTGATGTAAGACTCTGTCGGGAACAATGAATGGGACAAGCAAGCTCTGGAAGGTGGTGGTGGAGGGGGGTGGGATGCAGTGCTGTTCCTACTGCTACCACTCAAATTTGCCACCCTGGGCACCTGCCCTGGGTTGCCGTCCTGTAATAATGTCCCTGTGAGCAGAATAGTATTGTGTTTGTGCAATGGATAACTTCTGTCAACAGTAAATCCCAATGGCCTTAGACTATTCCCAAAAGATGAAGACAAGTTTGTTGCATCAAATTAAATTACTGGCTATTAAGGTCCAAGGTTACTGGAGTATTCAGATACTTCTAAGTAGAATCAAAATTTGGGTTGTTAGGCACTAGCCTTTATAATATATATGCAGTTTCTGGCTTCCTTGTGTCACATTTGCATCAAGGTCAAGCTATGGAAAAGGATCAGGACTTATGTCAACAGTTACCATTTGAATTTATGTATGTATACAAGTGTGTGTGTTTCTTTTTCTTTTGGAAAAAAACAACTGCTCTTGACTTCAACAAAGCAATTGCAAAGTTACACAAATGGGGAAAGCATTTTGAGAGTTCTTAAGTCCATGACAGAATTCAAACCACTCACTATGCTGAGAAGAATAGCTCCTCCAATGGAGATGTCATTTTACATCTTAGACTAAAAGAACTGTCCATGAATCGACGGTCTAGAACCTTAAACACCAAATGGCATGTGCAATGTCATCCTAGACACATTGAACTGAGGAGTGAGCCCAGTTGCACATAATGGGTTTTACTTCTGAGTAAGCAAGTGCTGGACTGCAAGAAGATCAAACCTCTCCATTCTGAAGGAAATCAGCCCTGAGTGCTCACTGGAAGGACAGATCCTGAAGCTGAGGCTCCAAGACTTTGGCCACCTCATGAGAAGAGAAGACTCCCTGGAAAAGACCCTGCTGTTGGGAAAGATGGAGGGCACAAAGAGAAGGGGACGACAGAGGACGAGATGGTGGGACAGTGTTCTCAAAGCTACCAGCATGAGTCTGACCAAACTGCGGGCGGCAGTGGAAGACAGGAGTGCCTGGTGTGCTCTGGTCCAGGGGGTCACGAAGAGTCGGACACGACTAAACAAGAAGAAGAAGAAGAAGAAGAAGAAGAAGAAGAAGAAGAAAGTGCTGAACATGGAAATCCTCTCCTAATCTTCTAAAATAATTCAGTTAGTTTGCATTTGATCCTCTGCGGAAAGAAATGTGTACAAGGAGAGGATGATAGTAGATAGACTCAACCCTTTGATGCCATCAGGAAATGCCGATCCACCAAAAGTATCAGAACAGAAGCCTCCATTTTGACCTTTCCAAATCCAAGACTAACATAAAAATGAAGGGGATGACAAGAGGTATCTATCGCATCTCAGCAATCATTACAATTGAAAGGTTGACCCCCCCACCCACCCCATAGCAGGTGGACTGCCTCAATTATGATGGATGAGGAGTGTGACAGCTCTCAGGAGATGTAGTGGGAAGCTGGCAATTGCTCAGTGAGCTATGACGTTGCTGGTAGAGATCTGACAAGAACAGAGCATTTTTATGAAACTACAGAGCTTAAGTTTCGGTGGCCTTTAATTTGCTTTATAACCAATTGCATAAACTGGTTGGTGAAAATAGAACTCTTTCACAAGAACAGAGGGGGGCTTATTGGGTCAAGGTGATCCAAATAAGATTTTATTGTTCTTTCTTGCCTACCTTCAGGTTTTTTTTGGGGGGGGGGAAGAACCTAGAAAGACAGCAAAACATGGACAATCCTGACACTCTTTGAGCGCCATTAAATTTTCACACAGAAGGTGGTGTAATTAGAACTGAGGGGAATAACACAGGTGGGTATGAAGAAAAATAGTGGACTTACCTAGCAAGTTTGAAAGTATCTAATATTGAACATGGACAGCTGCGTTCAAATCCTTGCTTATCCATAAAGCTCACTATTTGATATTGGACCATTCTTTCTGGGCCAAACCATTGTGGTAAATGTGCAGTGTCCACTGAAAGAAGAAACCATGTGTCTTATTCCTCCTCTGTACCACCCAGTGGAACTTGCTTCATGTGGTGAAATCATGACACCCCATGTTCTCTCACTCAGTTGCCTGTCGTTAGCAGGCTATGATGCAGAGCAGGTGTGGAGATATGCCGCATGCTGTGAGGAAAGGTCTATTTGACATTATGGAGGGGAAGATGGAAGGAGCAAGATATGTAGTAGCCGATTTGGGCAACTGCCCATGTATTTAACCTAAATCTAGATTGCCCCTAGCTGGGTATGTTTAGCCTGGAAAAGAGGAGACTGAGAAGAGATATGATACCAATCTTCATATATCTTAAGTGCTGTCAACATGGAAGATGGAGCATGTTATGTACTGAAGTCTCACCCTGGGCCAGCAGGGGGATACTGTAGATAGTTATGCAAATGAAGGATCAAAAGTGACATTCAGTGATTGGATAGTTTGTATGCAAATGAAGGATCGAAAGTGACGTTCAGTGATTGGATAGTTCTAGAAAGTTGCAACAGTTACGCTGTTCTGGAGCTCTATATAAGCAGGCTGACTGAGCTCTTCAGTTCAGTTCTGTTCTGGCCATCTGAATAAACAAGAGCTGTCTGAAGAATCGCTGTGTCGTCTGATATGTTCGCCCACGACTTAACAGAGCAAGCTTGTTTTCTCCTGCTCTGGAGGGTAGGACTTGAACCAATGGCTTCAAGTTACAAGAAAGGAGATTCCGCCTAAGCATCAGGAAGAACTTTATGACAGTAGGAGCTTGTTTGACAGTCGAACAGACTCCCTCAAGAGGTTGTGCACTCTCCTTCCTTGGAGGTTTTTAAGCAGAGGTTGGATGGCCATCTATCTTGGATGCTTTAGTTGTGATTCCTGCAGTGCAGCGGGTTGGAATAGATGACCGTTGGGGTCCCTTCCAATTCTACGATTCTAGGATTTAGCCTAATCCACCTCAGGTTTGCTGTGAGGATGAAAAATGATTTTTTTAACACTTACATAAGCCATCCTGAGCACTCTGAAGGAAGGACAGAATAGAAATGTGACAGGTAATCTGGTTAATTAAAATAATGAACAATCAAGGAATAATCCCCATGTATGGATTTCCTCCTCAGAAATATCTTGCACTAAACATGGAAATCAATACATGGAAGTTGACAAATGTACTAACTAGAATCTAAACTGTGAGGGCCCCTGGTTCAAATTTCACCTCAGCCATTTAGCCATTGACCTCTGACAGGCCAACTTTCTTAGGCCCCACCCCCTTCATTTTCATTGTTTAATTATGACATGGGTGTCCCACAAATCTTCCAAAGAGTGGGAACATTTCCCCGCTTCACAACAGCCCTGTGAGATAGCTTAGGCAGAGACATGGTGATTGGCCCCAAGACTGCCTGGGGACACAATTTTCTTCTTTTAAAACACACATGCAAAATGCAGGAGAGGAGAGCTCTGTTGTGCTCAAGTCTTGCTTGTGGGTTTCTCACAGGCATCTGGTTGGCCATTGTGAGAAGAGAACACTGGACTAGGTGGCATAGCTGTCAACTTACAGATTTGAAAATAAGGGACCAGCAGCCACAATAAGGGACCTGCAGCCTCACCTGTTCCAGGCACTCCAGTCTTCCTGTCCTCCTGCAGTCTGGTCAAACTCATGCTGGTAGCTTCAAGAACACTGTCCAACCAACTTTGTAACCAGAGGTTCAACTGAATAGAATCTGAATCACATGCACCACAAGGCCTATGCAGCCTCAACTTGAGATGGCTCCCCGGCCTGGCTTTGCACTGCAAAGTTTGCAGCAGCACGTGCAACAAAATGGTGTCCAGCATTCAAAACCCCCATCAGCTTGCATTAACTAGCCACACACAAGGCATGCAAGCTCCACCCCCCAGTCGTTCTTAGACTTCTTATTGGGTGAGCAACGCAGCCAAGCAACGCAGTTGGAGCCTCCCTCCTCCCTGGCCGGCAGGGAGGGAGGGAGAGGAGCTGCTTCCTATGAAATTTAAGGGACATCATTTAAGGGACATCCATCAATAAGGGACAGCAGCGGGACATGGCGCTGGAATAAGGGACTGTCCCTTCAAATAAGGGACACTTGACAGCTATGCTAGGTGGACCCTTAGCCTGATCAAGCAGGCTCTTTTTATGTGCTTCTGCAGATCCTCCAAGTGTCTGCTTTCCAGCGACAGTCCCAGATTTACAGAAGCTGTTCCAGATTCTGATTTGATCCCGGAATGTCCCACTTTCCCTTAGAACATCCCTATTTTCATAATAATAATAATTTATTATTTATACCCCGCCCATCTGGCTTGGTTTCCTCAGCCACTCTGGGCGGCTTCCAACAAAACACTAAAATACAATAACCTATTAAACATTAAAAGCTTCCCTAAACAGGGCTGCCTTCAGATGTCTTCTAAAAGTTTGGTAGTTATTTTTCTCCTAGACATCTGGTGGGAGGGCGTTCCACAGGGTGGGCGCCACTACCGAGAAGGCCCTCTGCCTGGCTCCCTGTAACTTGGCTTCTCGCAGTGAGGGAACCGCCAGAAGGCCCTCAGCGCTGGACCTCAGTGTCTGGGCAGAATGATGGAGGTGGAAACGCTCCTTCAGGTAAACTGGGCCAAGGCCGTTTAGGGCTTTAAAGGTCAGCACCAACACTTTGAATTGTGCTCGGAAACATACTGGGAGCCAGTGTCGGTCTTTCAAGACCGGTGTTATATGGTCTCAGCGGCCGCTCCCAGTCACCAGTCTGGCTGCTGCATTCTGGATTAGTTGTAGTTTCCGGGTCACCTTCAAAGGTAGCCCCACGTAGAGCGCATTGCAGTAGTCCAAGCGAGAGATAACCAGAGCATGCACCACTCTGGTGAGACAGTCCACGGGCAGGTAGGGTCTCAGCCTGCGTACCAGATGGAGCTGATAAACAGCCGCCCTGGACACAGAAGAAATGTTGGAGGGTATGCTTCTGATCTTAACTATTTTTAAAGTACAGGATATCTCAAAATAATGGGAGATTGCTTGAGATGGAAATAGAATACTAACCACATTTGCCCTAATTCAGAGGCCCCCTTGCCCATATATCAGATTGTACCCCAGGAAATGATTGGTTTTGCAGGGCAGAACCCACCTTCACTGTGCCAAATGGCAATCTATTGCTCCATGCGTTTCACAGGGGCTTGAAACATATGTAGGAAATATAGTAGTTGTGCATACTACATTGTACCCGTGGACCTCAGTCCAGCTCCAGTCACAAGTGTGACCCTAGATAAGGTGTACCCCCATGCATAAGCAGGTTCATCCATCAAGTCTAAAGGGTAGCCTGGTAGGCATTGCACCCAATGCAGAAGTATATGCTCATTATCTGCGCACACAGATCTCCCTTACTGGATCAGTGTGATTATGTTTACTGTCCAGGACAGGTTATATAAATGCAAAAAAGGGGAAACAACCAGAAACAATAGAAAAGGTGCATCAGAATTCTTGCCATGTTCATAACTGCAAAGCTTGCAAGACTTTCATTAAGCGCAGAACCTGCAATTTTCGGGCGCGGGTTTATTAGCAACTCAAAGAAGGGGACAAACATATTTTTAACAGTGCTGAGGTAATGAATGAAACTGATTTAGATCACCAAAGGGTCTGGTCCATGCCTTTTCATCTCATCAGTGAACACTTAATTTTTAATATCCTCATATTTGCCACACTCCCTTTAGATTATTGAAACACAGTATTTTATCTTTGAATCATTAACTTTTGCTGCCTACTTTGGCTCTCCCTCTGCTCTGAACATCTCTGATTATAAATATTTCAATAATTCAAGTCTCTCTTATTTTAACTCTCACTTATATAATTGCAAGTATGAATGTGCAGCAGCAAGTTAACACGGATGCCATAAAAAGCCAAAATAATTAATCACTCAGCCTCCATTAGAGGATCAAGGGCAAGGGAACATGCTGTACTACTATATATATATATATATATATATATATATATATATATATATATATGCTTTCGTAGATTTTCACGGGTACAGGAATGTAGGTTTTGGTGTCTTCGGGTGTCTTCCCGTGTAAGAGTCGGGGTGTCTGGGCGACGTTTCGACGAGGTCTCACTCGTCATCTTCAGGCTGGTGCTTTCGGCTTCTTGTTACTGGAACAGAGCAGTATCTGGTGTTTGAGTTCCTATAAATACTGTTGAGGGGTGTGGTGTATAGCCTCCAACGTTCTGGGCAGAGAGGAAGTTCCTAGATTAGTGTGCCTTTTCTTCTTTTGTTCCTTAATTACTTGAGGGATATCTTGAGTGATTTCATGAGTGATATTCTGAATACCACTGGGTGGGTCATTAAGTGTAGATTAGTTGCTAAAGCTTTCGTGTCTTGACCTCTTGAGCTTGTGAAGAGTTTTTCTGAGAAGATGGCTGTGCTGCATTTAGTTGTGCTCTGGCTTGGCTTCGTGTATAGGGGCGAGCTGTAATTTTGTGCCTTGTGCCAGCCAGATCTGTGTAGGGATTGCAGGGGGGTGCAGCATCCGGAGGTGCCACTATAGTTTGGCTACTGGATGGAGTCTGTAGTATGTCTGTGGAGAGGGTCTGGGTTTGGGTCTGGTGTGGTTGATTGGTGACGGCGTTCTGTGTGCCTCTGGTTCTGGTGTCGGTTTTTGTGGGGAGGGCTAATTTCCAGATGTCAGGCAGGCGGGACGTGTCGTCACGCTTGTTCATGTTGTGAGGGTGTTTCTCTATCTCGATGGCTTCCATGATTATTCTCTTGTGGTGATGTTCCATGTTAAAGAGCAATTTGGAATCTGCAAAATTAATTTCGTGTCCTGTTTCTTTCATGTGTTGGAAAAGAGAGGAAGTTTTTTCTTCTTTTTTGACGGCATTCTTGTGTTCTGCGATACGTGCAAACCCAGACCCTCTCCACAGACATACTACAGACTCCATCCAGTAGCCAAACTATAGTGGCACCTCTGGATGCTGCACCCCCCTGCAATCCCTACACAGATCTGGCTGGCACAAGGCACAAAATTACAGCTCGCCCCTATACACGAAGCCAAGCCAGAGCACAACTAAATGCAGCACAGCCATCTTCTCAGAAAAACTCTTCACAAGCTCAAGAGGTCAAGACACGAAAGCTTTAGCAACTAATCTACACTTAATGACCCACCCAGTGGTATTCAGAATATCACTCATGAAATCACTCAAGATATCCCTCAAGTAATTAAGGAACAAAAGAAGAAAAGGCACACTAATCTAGGAACTTCCTCTCTGCCCAGAACGTTGGAGGCTATACACCACACCCCTCAACAGTATTTATAGGAACTCAAACACCAGATACTGCTCTGTTCCAGTAACAAGAAGCCGAAAGCACCAGCCTGAAGATGACGAGTGAGACCTCGTCGAAACGTCGCCCAGACACCCCGACTCTTACACGGGAAGACACCCGAAGACACCAAAACCTGCATATGCATATATATATATATATATATATATATATATATATATATATATATATATATATATATATATATATATATATATATATATATATATATATATATATATCCAAAGGACGCAGAAAAAAAATAGCTTGGTTCTGATTTAGATCATTTTACAATTTTAAAATGCTGTTTCATGCTCTCAACTTGCCCAAGTTCTAGGAAGTTTCAGTCTAACCTTTTACAATTTCCTTAAAAGAAAAGGATATTGTAGATGTACTGTATTTTTGTAACACGTACTTCTTTAAAAATGTGTAAATTGGGCAGGGAAGAGCAGGCAGATCTATGGAAAGGCAACACTGGACTAAAAGCAGAGCCACTACCTGCAGAAACAACAGCACACCTTTGCAAAACCTCAAGGCCGGTTTTTGCCAGTCTATATTGCAATCCTAGACATGTCTACTCTAGAAGAAAATCCCATTGGGATTATAGAGAGGTATTTTAAAAAAGATAAGGTTGAATGCAAGGTATTAGAAATCAAAGTCTGTTGCATCAGGTAAGGTCTATTGGTAATGGCTTTTCTTCTTTTCTAATTGTATATTTATAATTTAAATGATATGTAATAGTAGTAGTAGTGTGACACTTCAATGGTATCTGCAAGCTAGGATGATCATGTGTAGCAAAACTTTGCTCTCTACTGAGTCTTTGCCTCCTTCCAAAGGGAACTGCCTCCAGTGTGAAATTGCTAGGCTAGGATTTATCAGCATTTTGTTTGGGGCTCAATGGTGACCAAGGGTATCTCTCTCACCAGATGTATTAAATTGGAATGGGAAAGCTAGGAATACTGTTTGTAACCTATTTCTGAGGAGCACAGTGTCAGTTGGTAACAAGCGATTTGTTCCTTGATATAAGGAGAGGAATTTAGCATGGTGCTAAGCAGATCGCTCTGTCGGTTCAAGAATTTATGCGTGCCTGAAGTGATATGCCCCCTCCCACCAGGAGCTGTTGTTGGGACTCCCCTGACTCCCCTAGAGCAAACTGAGGGGTGGGGCGGGGTGGGGTGGGGAGTGTGGGGAAAGCCCTGTTGCACTGGCCCCATTGTTTTTGTGTGTATCCAGCCCCTCACTGCGGGATGAAGAACTCAGAATCCCAACTCTAGTTAGCCGCTTTGAGACTCCTTAGGGTAGTGATAAAGTGGGATATCAAATCAAAACTCCTCTTCTTCTTCTTCTTCTTCTTCTTCTTCTTCTTCTGCCAAAGGCTGTAATGCTCAAAAAGTACTCCTCTGATCTCCTGACCTAAATCTCCTGTTTCAATTACTTTTTAAACTATTTTTGTGGGCTTGTTTTATTGCACACTTTAATGGCATGTGTGCATACTTTCATGCTTTTATGGACTGCATTTTAATTACGTGTGCCTATATATTTCTTGATTATTATTTTTAACTTGGAAAACACTTTGTCAATTAAGTGGTACATAAATAATAATGATAGTAGTAATAGTAGTAATAGTAATTCTCCAGTTTTTTTTTAAATATTGAACATCCAGCCTAAGGCGGTGTAACCTGAAATCTCACATTTGACAGTGTGAACATTAATTGGTTTTACTGAAGTTAATATTTTACTGACCTCTCTACATATTGTTATAATAGGCCAACAGAGCTACCCAATTTTGATCTGAGAAACCTCAGAATATTCTTGGAATTTGGTAATAATGACAGAGAGGAGGAAACACTGAAAGGGGGGACCTTTTGGCTGAAATGTTATTCTCAGCCAAGCAGAAAAAAGGGGGGGAGGGAGTCAGCTCGAGTTAAGAAATTACACGATAAAGAGGAAGCTTTCTTCTTATTTGTGTCAAGATTTGTCAGTATTTGCTTTAGGGGGCACAGTTTTCCTCTCCACAGACTACCGGTTTTAAGGCAACGGGGAAAGTGTTATCAATGATTACAGGCAGGGTCATGAAGGGCAAATTATGTGCCAAAATGGCCTTACTATGGAATGTTATTGGTGTTATGTGTTCTAAGTTATGTGATAAGTCAAAGTTACTGTTGCATAAAATTCTCCCAATGTTTCATGTGAAGGGTTTTTGTGGGAAAAGGAGTGACAGTTTCCAGTAAGATTCCTGCTCTTTCTACTACTACTTCTTTTTTTTAAAAAAAACACCCACCTTTCCTCCTAATTCAGCTACTGCATCTGTGAACTTTTGGATTCCAATGGCCCAGTGTGTTTCCCAAACCGATATTTATTATTATTTTCATAATTATTCTAAATTAATTTTTATTTGCAAATTGAAGAAAGTGAAATGAAATAAGATGATTAAAAATGAAATATAATTAAGGAAAAGAAAGAATATCTGAATAGCAGCAGCAGCAGCAACCATCAGCTCACGCTAAAGATGCGTTAACCACCTGTACATCCATCTCAGGGTAAACATAAAAAATAATATAAGCCTTCCAGATGTCCAAATAAAACATGAAATTAATGTCTAAATGAAATACATTCAAATGTAGCTGGGGTAATAAGGTCCTCAGACCACTGCATGATAGACGGTGTGTATTTATCTTTCCAGGTTCAAAGCAGAACCATTAAGGGCTTGCAAAATCCGCATATCTTGTCCTGCTGTTAATCCCCATGCTACATGAACATAATTTTAAAGTACGTGACCATCTGCAAATATCAAGGATTTGGTCAAAGGCAAAATTGGTACGGAGAACTTCAAACCAAAAAGGACATATCACTGGAGAAGCCCACTGTATTAGACAGAACCTTCCTATATACTTGTTGTGGAATGCAAAATATCAGCCATTAGGATCAACTACTGCTTTATGAGAAGACAGGAGTGCCTGGCGTGCTCTGGTCCATGGGGTCACGAAGAGTCGGACACGACTAAACGACTAAACAACAACAACTGCTTTATGAGGAGCCACACCGTTAGAAATCTTAGACTAGCCACTAAGACATTCTCTAACCCATACAGAAGGTCCTAGGCTCAGCCGCCAGCATCTCCATGAATGGTGGGGGTACCCTGTCTGAAACCCTGCTGCCACCAGACCTTGCAGACACTATTGAGCTACATGGACCATTGTTGTGACTCAGTAGAAGGCAGCTTTTGATGTTCCCCTGGACCATAAAAACCTTTGCACTAAACTCTTGGAGAGTTTGACAGAACATTAGGCACACCTTTCCCTCCAGATCTCTGGTTGGCAGTTTTCAAACATGGGTACAAAATTCGTCATTTACAGCCTGCCCATGATGGGTAAAAATATCAAATACCAGCAAGGCAGCGTTAAGCTTAAATGCCGCTAAATTCTCCACATTTTTGTGTCTTAAGCTGCAGAGCACATATAGACACGTCTTACAGAAGTTCCTGAAAGGGTTCAAGTTTCTGCTCATGTCTGCAGTAGGAGAAAGTTCTATCCTGGGGTTGCTGGGCAGGCATGGGGAAGGAGACACAAATTTTTACTTTTTAAAAATAAAATATATTTTTATTAAAGATTTCTTGGTTTACAAAAGTATTAAGCTATGAAGGGAGAGACTATGCAGAAATGAAAGTGAGATGCCTCTCTGGACAACTTTGGATTTATTAACATGTTGTTGTTGTTTAGTCGTTTAATCGTGTCCGACTCTTTGTGACCCCATGGACCAGAGCACACCAGGCACTCCTGTCTTCCACTGCCTCCCGCAGTTTGGTCAAACTCATGCTGGTAGCTTCAAGAACACTGTCCAACCATCTCGTCCTCTGTTGTCCCCTTCTCCTTGTGCCCTCCATCTTTCTCAACATCAGGGTCTTTTCCAGGGATTCTTCTCTTCTCATGAGGTGGCCAAAGTATTGGAGCCTCAGCTTCAGGATCTGTCCTTCCAGTGAGCACTCAGGGCTGATTTCCTTCAGAATGGATAGGTTTGATCTTCTTGCAGTCCATGGGACTCTCAAGAGTCTCCTCCAGCACCATAATTCAAAAGCATCAATTCTTCGGCGATCAGCCTTCTTTATGGTCCAGCTCTCACTTCCATACATCACTACTGGGAAAACTATAGCTTTAACTATACGGACCTTTGTCAGCAAGGTGATGTCTCTGCTTTTCAAGATGCTGTCTAGGTTTGTCATTGCTTTTCTCCCAAGAAGCAGGCGTCTTTTAATTTCGTGGCTGCTGTCACCATCTGCAGTGATCATGGAGCCCAAGAAAGTAAAATCTCTCACTGCCTCCATTTCTTCCCCTTCTGTTTGCTAGGAGGTGATGGGACCAGTGGCCATGATCTTCGTTTTTTTGATGTTGAGCTTCAAACCATATTTTGCGCTCTCCTCTATATTTTGTGCTCTCCTCTATATTTTGCACTCTCCTGCCAAGAAAACTCCATGGACAAAGACAACAGGCATATTAACATACAAAGGTCATAGAACACTTCTCTTAATATCAGTCTGTTTCCTCTTCTCAGTGGTTGCACCAGGTGATGGAATTCCTTGCACCAGGAAATGCAGTTCACCCCCTTCCCTCACTATTTTACACTGGTTACTGGAGACCTTCCTATTCTGGCAGGCAGAGGATGTCTTTATGGTTTTTAAGACTGCTGACCCTGTGTCTTTTTTTCGTGATTGTGTTTTAGATTGTTGTTAAGAAATGGTAATTTTATATGTTTCAATCTGCACTGTTTTATTTGCACTAGAAGGATGGGATATAAATGGCCTAATAAAATAAATAAATTTGCATTCATTCATGCTCACTCCTATTCAATACAGATTTGCCAAATGCCCACAGTTCTTCTGCCTTAGGTGCAATAGAATAAAGCTTCTTGACCCACCTGCTTAGTGTCAGATAAAAAAAAATTAAAAGGGGTCTGATTTGCTCCCTCGGTGAGGAGGTCCAGGTGGCTAATCCTGATATGAAACAGTGCCATTTCCCCCTCTCCTGGCGTGCCAGAGAAGAATACTTCCAGGTTTATCACTTGCTTTAAACCTCACAGAATATGACCTAAGCAGATGTTAAAGGGGCAATTAGTAGTCTTGAAAAATCTAGCGTACGTGCTCTAGAATGATTGAGTGAGATAAATAGCCCAAGGTCATATCCCACCATGCCCTGTAATGGAAATGTGTGGTGGAGAAATGGAAAAGGGTGACAGCAGTTCCCAACTCAGCAGTTTATATACATTCAGCAAAACAATGTGCTAAAGCTTTATCTTGGTCTATAGCTCTTCACACTGTAGGCAGAAAACCATGTGTCCCTGCAAACAAAAAACAAAAAAAACAAAACAAAATACCAGAAGATGCAATCCCTTACATGTAGAAAACTAGGGTGTCAAGAAGGTTCAAACTAGCCCTCCCACTGCTATACTATTTTTCTATGTGCAGGGACTTTGCTGTCCTTTGTAGATGTCTCTTGTTTGTTTGCATCCATGAAAAGCTTTACTACTTGATTCTACTGAGTGTCCAAACTAGCGCTGAACTCACAGGCACAGATGCACAACCTTGACTTCTCATCATATCATATGCAGTGACTTGTAGTTGGCTGTGTGAGAGTTCTGCAGTGAAAAAACACGTAAGCCATTTTGGCAAGTCAGTTGTATATAAATAAATAATAACAACATTGTGGTTGACTGAAGGGAATATGAAAGCTTTGTGGCATCTGATTTGTGGTGGTCTTCAGGGAAGAGACTTTGTAAGAAATCCCCTATAGGAAGTTTAATCTATAGTAACGAGGATTCCACAAGATGTGTTGATGGCTACCAGATTAGATAGCCTTAAAGGGGGATTAGACAAATTAATGGAAGATAAGACTATCAACGGCTACAAGCCATGATGTCTGTGTATTACCACCTGTATCAGAGGTGATATATCTCTCGGAGTTTGGTAAAGATATTGCAGCAGTGTGCAGAAAGAAATAGTCTGGTCAGACTACTGGATAAAGGAAACTTAAGGTTTATCACTCATGGCAAACAAAGCCATTCTAAGTACAGGTGGTGACCATTTCATGTGGGTGTTCCATTCCTGGCTCCCACACGCATCAGCAGAATGTGTATAAGTTTACCCCGCCTCCTTACACCCCCATACCACCTTCTCCCGGGTCCAAAAGGACATTGGTGATCACACATCAATTGGATGCGCCTAAATTGGTTGCATGGGACGCGGTGGCTCTGTGGGTTAAACCACAGAGGCCAGGACTTGTCAATCAGAAGGTTGATGGTTCGAATCCCCGCGACGGGGTGAGCTCCCGTTGCTCGGTCCCTGCTCCTGCCCACCTAGCAGTTCGAAAGCACGTCCAAGTGCAAGTAGATAAATAGGTACTGCTCTGGCGGGAAGGTAAACAGCGTTTCCGTGCACTGCTCTGGTTTGCCAGAAGCGGCTTAGTCATGCTGGCCACATGACCCGGAAGCTGTACATTGGCTCCCTCGGCCAGTAAAGCGAGATGAGCGCCGCAACCCCAGAGTCGGCCACGACTGGACCTAATGGTCAGGGGTCCCTTTACCTTTAAATTGGTTGCTGCCTAGATAGTTTTGTTTTGCATAGGCAGATGCCTTATACTTAGCCAGACCATTCATCCATGTAGCTCAGTACTGCCTATTCTGACTGGAAGCAGCTCACCAGAATTTCAGGCAGGAGTCTCTCCCAGCCTTACCTGGATTGAACCAGGATCCCTTTGTATGCAAAGCAGATGTTGTACCAGTGAGCTACAGCCTTTCCCATAGCTCAATGGAAGGGCCAAGATGGAGCCAAGAAGTTAATACAGCCACATGCTGACTCATTCCTAGATGGACTTAACTCAAAGAAAACGCAGGAAGGATGTGATCTACTTTACCAACAATTAGTAGTTACTAACAGAGAAGGAATTGGGAAGTACAGGTTGCCTTCCTGTCCTTCGCCCCCAAGTGGTTCAGGCAGCTTACTGCTTTATTCCTAACATGTCTGAATACCAGTCTTTGGGGAACAACAACACGAGAGGGCTATTGTGTTCACATCCTGCTTGTTTCTGGCCACTGTTGGAAACAGGACATTGATCCGGCAGAGATGTGCTAATGGCATTTGGTCTTGATCCACCTAAAATTAGCTGCACTTAACCCCCAATGGGAAATTGGTAGGACAAAGCAGCCACAACTCAAACTGTCCCTCCTTGATTTCAGGCTGTGACTCAGAGCTTGACGGCACGCTACCCTTACCATGTGAAAAATAGCCACGCCCCAACTGTAGGGGATTCTGAGGATGCCCATTGGATAGTGCAGGCAATCTTGTATGTATCTGTGCCTTTCTGAGTCTTATCAAGAGAACAGAGATGTTCTTCTGGCTGGTGGGCTTTGCTTCTTGCAATCTCATGCTGATAATTCATCCCACCACCCCAAACAACTTCTCACATGGTGAGTGTAATATGTATCCAGGTACTAACTTTAGCAAAATTTGGACTAAACGACTTACCGAACTTGTTGACTAGCAGTTTTATTGTGTAGCATTTCTAGGAATAGGCTTGCACCCCATGTATGGGCAAATAGCTGTGCTCTGCTGCGCTGTGAACACTTTTTTATTTTCTTTTTTTTTTTTGCACTTCATGGGTATAAATAGAGTGACAAGAGCACAGCCTAAGCAGAATTCAGATTAAAAGGACAAATGTGGCCGGCCAAAATGAACCATTACAGGAAACAAAGGGAAAATAACGACTAAAGATCTTTCATTACAGCCAGCTAATTATCATGAGTTTTGGACTTAACTGTTCAGGCATAGAATTAAAAACCTTAATTATATTGTCACCTTTGTCTCTCGGCTTCTATTGCCCACAAATGAATCCATTTACTGTAACTGCAGCTGATGAGAAGAAATTGATGGCAGTCCCAGTGAGGTGGGAGAGGGGAATGGCTGAGTGAAGGGGGGGGGAGAAGGGGGAGAGGCAGAGCAGGAGGGTGGGGGGCGAGGGGAAGAGAGAGAGAGAGGCAACATTGTCATGGATGCACAGCTGGGTGACAACTACATTCCAGGGCATTATAAATTAAAAACACTTTTAATGAGACAAATACGTGTTTGATGGATCTCAGGGTTTCTCTCCCCCCCCTCTCCCTTTCCAAGGGCTCGCAATGTCTTTCCTTCTCCCATTCTTTCTTCTTCACTTCTCCAGAGACATCTTGGTCCTCTGATACAGCTGCAGAAGATAGGCCCTGGCCCAAGTCCACCTGTCACCAGGAGGAATCTGCTGCTGTCTTTCCTGGTTTGAATCAGATGCCACAGCCACAATCTAGAACAGAATTAAGGATGCGTGCAATCCAACACAAAGTCCCCACTGGTTTCGAAGGGGGTGGGTGGATATTATTCCCTAGTTAAAATTCACATTCATTTCAGGAGGCATTATGGGGGCTGCAAGCTAAGAACGAAAACTCTCCGGGTAACAGATATACCTGTGACAGCGTGATCTGACATGGGGCAGCAATTGTCACTTCCATTTAGCTATCCATCTAGTTTTTAAACACAATTTAGGTACCACTTGACTCTAGCAGTTTTCAAGAAATATTAATATGATCAGTTAATGCAGTTAAACAATGAAAAACATATACAGATAATTAAAATTAGCATTAAAAATAAGAAAACATGTCAGCATCTATGTATCGCCAAATAGGCTTGTCTAAAAAAAGACCCCAAATCTTTTAAGCAGGTGCAAAAAACAACAACACCACACACACACACACACACACACACACACACACCAAAAAACAACAACACAGGTTCCCAATGGTACGCATTTTTACTTAGTAATTTGCTCAAAGTATATGTGCAAAGGGCTAGGCAGCTAGAGTAACACTCGAACACAATATGAATTGCTCAAGGAGTAACATGCTACCTTTGAATGTCCATCCAACTATCCATCTGATTTATGTTACATGGCACAACCATGTCCTCAGCTTATCTACTCTTCCCTATTGCCCAATCAACATTCATTCATTTATTTCATAAAATTTATGCACTGCTTGACTGTTAACAGAAACAAACAAAAACCTCAAACCTGTTTACCAAAAAAAATATTTTAAAAAATCATGTCCGTAGAGGGAGTTATTACAATTGATTTTTTTTGGCTGAAGACACCATTTTAAAATAAAATAAAGTTCTGGATGCTGAACAATCAAACCAATGCCAATAGGTTATGCCATCTCAGCTCAGTCATGGCAATACCAATTCAGAGGCAAACTCAGGGTACCTGCGCATTATAAACAAAAATAAGCAGATGGAGTAAATAGGATGCAGAGATATTTGGTACCCAAGGAAGACCCCCTAAGGCTTTCCTCAAGTAAGGGGCCCGCAGGTGCTGTACTGCCTAGAAAAAGATGCATTTTTAAAGCCATGCAGTATGTTCTTAACATGTGTTGCCGTGGTTACATGAAAGGAGTTAATGTGATAGAACTCCCAAGCAGAGCAGAGGGGGTTGTTTCAGACATAGTTTGTGAACATGGCTGTGTCAGAGCCGGTGTGCGTTTTACACCAGGGTTTATTATTGCCTTGATGTAGTGGCAAGGCTTCCAGCTGTGGCTTTGAAAGCTCTGGTTTCAAACTCTATTCCCAGCCCATTTTCTGCAGGATTTTGTTTCTCCCAGCTGTGTAAGATTCTGGCTGCTGTGCAGGAAAGAGAGTCAGCCATGCAGGGGAGCCCTCGCAAATCTCCATTTATTAGCTCGGGATCATTCCTTCCTGCAAACCGTTACCTTCAAGAATACCAGTTGCCCCTTCCTTCTCTTTTCCCCCAGCGACAAAAGCAGAAAAGCAAGCAGGCAGGCAAATAGTTAGCAAAAGACCCTCTGCTCACCTTATGGCCCAGTCGCCAATCACTCCATGCTGGAAGAGGCAATAATTTTTACTGAGCGAGACCAGGCCAGGCTTCCACCCTGACAAGCACATCTACAGTCAGAAAATTGTAGGGTACTCCAGGAGCATCCATGTTCTTTTCCATCCCCAAGATAGGTATCTGGGGTGGAGTCCTTTTGGCAGTAAGACCGCAGCCAGTGGAAAGAAAATCTCCAACAAACGTGGCCAGCAGGTATTGGTCCCCAAGAAGTTAGCTTTTGCTGATACCAGCATACCTCTCTCTTGATAAATCCCCTGTGAGAAAGTATGGGCACAATGCAGTCACATTTGAGCATGTTCATTTCACAGCTGTCTCTTCACAAACATGACACACCACACTGGCAGAGTTTACCACTGATAACCCCTGACAAAAAGAAATATACAGTGGTACCTCAGATTACAGACGCTTCAGGTTACAGACTCCGCTAACCCAGAAATAGTACCTCGGGTTAAGAACTTTGCTTCAGGATGAGAACAGAAATTGTGTGGCTGTGGCCACGGCAGAGGGAGGCCCCATTAGCTAATGTGGTGTCTCAGGTTAAGAGCAGTTTCGGGTTAAGAACGGACCTCCGGAACCAATTAAGTTCTTAACCTGAGGTACCACTAGTAGTAGTAAAGAAGAAAGCCCATGTTGTTAAGTCGTGCATTTAGCTGCATTATGTTTTCATACATAGAGCTTATCCACATTTAGCTTTTTTCCCACTCTTTCCTGGCAGAGGCTTGGAAGCTAGGACTAGAACCAATGGATTCAAGTTACCAGAAACATCAGAAATAACTTTTTGACTACAAGAGCATTTCAACAATGGAATGGTCTCCATTGAGAGATGGACTCTCCTTCCTCGGAGGTTTTTAAGCAGAGGTCGGATGGCCATCTGCCATGGATGCTTTGGTAGAGATTCCTGCAGTGCAGGGGGTTGGACTAGATCACCCTTTGTTCCCCTTCCAACTCTACAATTCTGTGATTCCAGGGCTGTGCTTTAAAGCTCCATGTCTAAGTGCCCCCAACTTTTTTTTTTGCACTGGTGCTTTGACTACAAAACTCTGCTCTTTGCAGCTGAATCCGAGCAAATGGCTATTTGGGTTTTCAGCGGATTGCCATTTGCTCCAGTTGAGCTTTAAAGAGCAGAATTTTGAGGGGGAAGCTCTGGAGTAAAAAAAAAAAAAAGGTTCTTGAACATAGAGCTTTAAAGCACGACTATGTCAGAAAAGCGCAGGGGAAACGTAAGTGTGGATAAGCCCATAGTCATGTTTATTTAGCTCAGTGTTTCCCTGATGCTGGGAAAGATGGAGGGCACAAGGAGAAGGGGACGACAGAGGACGAGATGGTCGGACAGTGTTCTCGAAGCTACAAACATGAGCCTGACCAAACTGCGGGAGGCAGTAGAAGACAGGAGTGCCTGGCGTGCTCTGGTCCATGGGGTCACGAAGAGTCGGACACGACTAAACAACAACAATAGCAGCATGCACCTGTAAAGCATGTTATTATTAAGTGATCTACAGGTTAGTAGAAATCTTTGGAAATGACCCTTGATTTTCTGGAGAATTTGTAAACTAAATGGAGCTCTACAATTCTCCTGCCCTGCAAATGTATTTTCATACTTTATTCCTCTTGTCAGTCTTAAGCTGTGAATCATTTTTTTCCTGTTAGGGCAGATTTGCCATACTCTCTTATATCAGGCATTCCGGTCTGCATCTTTTAAGTCCTTCCAGAATGTGGCTACAACCATACATGCAGCCACTACGAGAAATCTAGTTAGTTTATTCACCAAGTCCTGATTCTCATTTGAATAAAGATTCAGTAACCCAAGTTCTGAAGACTTTGTGACATGCGGATGTGTAATTTTCCTTATCTCGTTAAATACTTATTCCCCAAAATTTGCCACCAGGGCATGTCCACCACAAGTCCCTAATTCAATAATATACTCGTTATATCTATCTGACTTTGTGGAAATAGTCTTTGAATGAAGGTTCCAGTGTGGTTACTCACACTTACAGACTGGAACACATTTAACTCTGTGCTAGACTGCTGCCATGATCTGCAGATACATAAGAAACAAATTTTAGCAAGTTTTCTCATTCCTAGAAGGAACTAGTTGCTAGAGAAGGGATTAGAAAATTAATGCATTTGTGAACATCCCAAATATAGTGAGAATACACACACCACAATACAGGCAACATCTGTCTTTATAACTATAAAAATGCAAGTGTAGCTAAAACTTATTTGTTGAATCTGCATCTGTTGCCTGGAAAAACCCTCAGCTTCTGAATTCCATGCTTTCCACTTTTTAATGTACTTCTGAAAAATGAAGTCCACTTGAGCTTTCTAAAAATAGGGAAGATTTTTGTCATTTGAATCTTTTGGTGGCAAAGGTTTGACAATCTCTGGCAGTTATTTAATGCACTTTAAAGTTTTCTTCACTGCTGCTTGACCTCTAGAAATTGACATTCATCATCATATGGCCAGTTTGTTTACAGACTGCAGGTAAAACAAGCAGTTGTGCAGAATGCGTGGAAGAGGGAATTCCAGCAGGCTGCAGCTTCCCCCGCCCACCTCCTCCCTGCATGATAAGCTGCCCCTGCCAAAATTCCCTCTTCCATGCAACCTGGTCACCCTATTAGCAAGATGGATTCTCTTAAAAGCAGCAATACCGTGAGATGTACCAACACTACATTTTTGCCCCTGCAGGACTGTGCCCTTGCATCATTCCCAGAATAATAAATTCTCATGCCGGGTGGGAAACTGAAAATGACCCTCGCTGCTGCTGGTAGGCTCTTGTTTCACTCTGAGTGATGGGAAGAAATTCTGCAGCACTGGTAGCTAGAAGTTAGAAAAATGCCATTTGCACTTTAGGCTGTAAGGAGAATGCAACCTAAGAGACTAAATATTTTCTGATGCCATTTATTAACATCATATCTGTTTCTCTCCCTCCTTCTTGGAGCATATCCCTTCTTTTAATTTGTTTAAAAAATTAAAACGAAACAAGTTTTAAATATGTAATTACACCCCCCATTCTACAACGGTAGAGTGTCCCATCATTCATTTTCTGTTAAACCAGCATCTATTTGCTTCCTTATTTGTGGGAATTGTAACCCTAACCCCCAATGAAGAACAATAGAGAGAAGTGGCCAATCTCTGCTTCATCTGCTTTGCACTGGCCAAGACGGGTCATAGAAGAATAAAATCACTGAATCATTGAATTGTGGTTGGAAGAGACCACAAGGGTCATCTAGTCCAACCCCCTACAATGCAGGAATTTTTTTGCCCAATGTGGGGCTCAGACCCATGACCCTGAGATTAAAAGTCTCATGCTCTACCAGTTGAGCTATCCCGTTGCCAGGGGCAGTTTTTTCCTTTTCTTTTCTGCATGTTTAAATGCTCTACATGGCTGAATGTTCCTTCATATATAGAATTGCATATCAAAAACTAGCAAGTCAGGGGAAAGTACATGCTGAACCCTTCTCCTTGGCATACTAGCTTCAATAAGGAGAGAGGCTTTTGGGGAGGAAGCATCCAACCCAACATGCTGTCTGAAATAGTACAGTGGTACCTCGGTTGTCGAACGTGTTCTGTTTTGAGAAACGCGCTTCAGAAGCCGTTCGACTTTTGAGGTGTGTTCAAAAGTGGAAGCAATTACTTCCAGGTTTTTGGTGTTTGAAAACTGAAACATTTGGCTTCTGAGACACAGGAAAGCTGAGGTTCCACTGTACACAGTCCAGGAAGAGCTTTACCATTTGACTCTCATTCCAGAGTCACTTGTGTGGCAAAGTTGTGCCACAGAGTCACTCTCCTGACACCAGCATCACTTGAATAAGACATTGGGGAACCAGGTAAGCCCCACCCCGCATAATCAATGACATTGTGGAGTGCACCATTTGAATGGCAAAGCCCCCTCAAATATTTTATTGGGGGGTGAAGGGACCTTGCCCCATAGGAGTTGGCTCCTATGTTGCTGATGCAGGGCAGTAGCAGGACAGGACAGTGGCAAGGTCAGAGCACCTAATTAGTGCCACCAGGGCACTTGTGCAGCCCAGACCTTGCTGCTCCCCACACCCCCCACCCCCGGTCCTGGTAAGCTGCAGCAATGTCAGTGTTGGCAGAGTGGCTTTCTGACATCAGCCCACCATGCCAGCCACTCCTGCTTTCATGATCCTATGTGAAGTGAGCCTAAATCACCCCAGTTGCATAGGCTGAGTGCTGAGACAGTTTTGTGTGCACAAGCAGCTTGTCTGAATCAATCCTTTTGCATGCAAAAGGGCAAAATCAGCAGTCCCGTGGACCAGCACTTGAGCAGAAACTGTATTGCTCCTGCAGCTCAGCTCACTTCAGCACTGCTGAGCATGTGGTTGGAGTTAGCGCTATCAGTTTTGACCTTTTGTCTGGTGGCAAGGCTAATTCCAGAATCCTCCAGATTCTGGGAGGCAGGTGATCCAGGACTGCCCATCCCTTTTCACTGCTGACTATATAGCTCTGAAACTATTTGTCAGTGAGACAAACAAGAGTTGTGCTGCATGCTTCCAGAGCATACTACTACTGGGTTCCTTCCAATCGTTTCCTTTGCCTTGTGGTGATCTCATTGGCTTTTATAGCCCCATTGCATGTCAAGACCCCAAGACCACCCCCTCATTGATGAATAAGACACAAGGGCACATGGAGCGATTAGGTTAATGTTATTGGGCAAATTTAGGCCACAACTTTATTGGTTACAGAATGTGAGCGGTATTGGCTTAGGCATTGGAAGTGACCCGACTATATCTGACTCCTGCCCATCACACAGGGAGTCCAGTACGGGTCAACCACCGGTAGGGGGAGCCCCCTCGATGCAAACCAACTCGAGCTCCTCCTGGGTTCCCAACGGGGTCGTGGCATGGGCCTAGCCCAGCCCCGGACTTTGTACAAGATCCACACACTTGGATTCCTTTAACGGAATACGCTTAAGCTTGGAGGGGCAGGTGATGGCCACACCTCCCCTCCCCCATCATAGGAGCAACCAATGCCTAACCGCCAAACCTTACAAAGTTGTGACGATTGCTATGAGGTAGGTGAAAACCAAATGACCCATGCCAATTTGCCAAGTGGAAACATTCCTACCAGGCCCCTCAACGGTGACCAACCAAGGTCCATAGCAAGGCCAAATCCAAAACCTGAAAATAGGGAAGGAAATAGAGGAAGTGAGCCAAGAGGAAGCTCTCTAGCTTGTGCCTTAGTTTAAATTGGGCCCAGCCACGCCCCCTCCCCCAGCCAGCGGATTGGCTGGCAGGTGAATAACGCTGCTGGGAACCTCTGGGTGATGTGGGACTTTGTCCCCCTCCCCTGGAGGTGAGTGGGTGGCCATGTGGTCCACCACAACTCCTCCCCACTGGGAAGTGGAAAGGATTTGTACATGGCAAAACCCAATGACACTAAGGCCTAAGACCCTCTATATGCTCCCTTGCTGATCTACAACCTTTCTCCTTGCTTGTCTCTGGCCCCCTCCAAGCCTTTTCGACCGCTGGCTTCTGACCGTCCCAGCACTCAGCACCTGAATGCCTGACAGCGACAACAGAAGTGTGTGTGTGTGTCTATATATATATGAACAATTGCTAGCAGATTCTTGTTCATGACTAAAAGAGTATGTCTGATCATTACCCAACCTTTGCTAAACGTACCAACTAATGGAGCGAGAGACATGAAAGATTTTCACAGGCCATCTGGAAATGTAATTCAAACCTAACCTGAGGAGGTCATGCTAAGTAAGATGAATTTTTTAGCCTCCCCCCGCTTTTCAATGCTGACCTTTGGCTTGTGAAAAAAGTCATCAAAAAGTGATAGTTTAATATGGGGCTTGGTATCCTGAGGAGCCCTATTATCTGTTAACTGAAGAATGGCTGAAAATTAAGTAATTTTTAAAAGCGATCGATGCAAACCTCCAGTCACTTTTATGAGCTGTGTGTGTGTGTGCGTGCGTGCGTGTGTGTGTGTAAATGTAAGATAATGGGAAGCACTGAAAGTTAACTGCACACACAATGTGAATGTATTGGGGGTTTTTCTTGGGGGACATAGAAAACTACCTTACGCTGTGTCAGATCACAGCTACCTCTGGTATTGTGTACCCAAGCAAGGGCTTTCCAGGATTTAAGTCAAGGAATCTCTCCCAGACCTACCAAGTGATGTCAGGACTTGAACCCAAGACCTTGTGCCTGCAAAGTAGAAGCTGTACCACTGCACTATGGCCATTTATTTCCTCAGTGTCCTTCTTTTAAAAAGGTGTGATCTGGTTTTTCCTTGAATCGGGGTCAGGCCAACCACCACACTAAGACAATGCTTGACCCTATGGGCAGCTTATAGATACAGGCATCCATTGCCAGACTCAAATGTCAGCAGTCACTCTTTAGTGCAGCACCCCAGCAGATCCAAGGTTGCCTCTGGCTCTCAAATAAGCACACGTCTGAAAAGCATCTCCTTGTTAATCCAAGGAAGGGAGAGCCCTTTCACCAGTGTTTCTTCTGAGGCTTCCTGGCACAGAGCAGTGTATGCACTTCACTCCTACATTTATATAGCTTTGTGAAATCTTAAGCACTTAAGAGTAGCTTCTAGACACCACACTAGTCTTCCAGCTATCCCAGCAGCAGCCACTGACATCCAGTGGCCCCAAACACATGCTACCAGCCACAGGATAACATTCAAATGGTACAGAAGAGGCCAACTCACAAAATGGTCTGATGGTACAGGTTGCTGTTCATTGTAAGAGAAAGCTGAATAGGTTTTGCCCTGTTTGGAGATTGGATCATGGACTGTCTGGGAGTCCATTATAAGCTGCCCTGAATTTTTCTGGAGGAAATAATGGTGGTGTTTCTGGCTTCTCCTGCCCTGATCATCTTAGCTATGGCACAGGTTGCAGAAGGGAATTCGGGTGCCTCATTACTCCAGAATGATGTCACTCCCCACATGTAAGCAGAAAGGTGGGGGGGATTATTCCTGTACATGGCAACTCCACTTTGAGTGGCATGGAGCAGTAGATGTGTGCAACATTTTGTCTTCATTGTTCAAGGTCCATTATCCCTTGCAACACATGAGGGTGCCACAACACAGTTTGATGATGGTGATTTTATTTGTATTGCACCTATGTGACTGAGTTGCCCCAGCCACTCTGGGCAACTTCCAACATATACAAAAAAACATACTAAAACCCTGTACAATGCTGCCTTGAGATGTCTTCTAAAACTTGTACAGTTACCTATTTCCTTGACATCTGATGAGAGGGCATTCCACAGGGTGGGCACGACTACCGAAAAGGCCCTCTGCCTGGTTCCCTGTAACCTCACTTCTTGCAGTGAGGTTTAAGAACATTGTTCCAAGGTTTAGGGAGCGCTGCAACCTTTCCAACAGCTGTGGAACCAGAATCTTTCATAAAACACCTGATTTCCTTTATTCGGAAAGCATTTCAATGAATAAGTGTATGAAAATAACAGACCCCGCCTGAGGCTTGATTCACAAGGGTATATTCACACAGTGCTTGCTTCTTGCTTCAGTGGTGGTGCAACACATTCTATCTCCATCTTCTTAATAGGTTGACATCATTAGCAGACCCACCTATCTTTGAAGTTCTCTCAATCTCTGATAGTAATTTAGCATACGCAAGTAGTTTTTTAATCACAGATCACCCTGAACTTGAAGTTGTTTCTCTTGGCATTTTACTCCCCATACTCCTTCTCCACTCTCTCTCTCTCTCTCTCTCTCTCTCTTTCCAGACTACCTAAAGATATTAGCACTGTACAGAGCTGACAAAATGAATTCTGACAAAAGATAATTGCATGAACCCTTTGTAGTCAAGTACTTAAAATGTCTCGACATTGTCAGTTTTTATTTGAGTCAAATCTCAGAGTTGAAACTGTTCTATCATAGCAGGACAGGTAGGGAAGGTGGTATAGAGAGGATGGGAAGGACATTGCCAAAGTAGGGCTTTTCTGTGAAGTGTTACGATTGGCCAGACACTCATTGGTAATTATTGTAGGGAAAAGGGTCAGTTACTCAAAATCTGGAGTACCACTTTCTGGTGATGTACCACCAGAAAGACTGAAACCCATTTTAGAAAACCTCTCTGTCCACTAGGGTAGGCTCAAAATGACTTCTTAGTTTGCTAACATGGAGGAAGAAGAGGATTCATGAACCTATTCGTTACTACCCCCTCCCAAAAAAAGTAATTGAAAGCAACTTACAGAAAATAGCAAACACATGAAAAACAGCATAGAACTAAAGCAGAATAATAGCTAAAAGCACATTCATGTTTATTTAAAGGCAGGACCAAAGCATCCCACCAGATAAAGGAGGCCACAGATAATTAAAAGCCAAAGTCCTGGCAGGAAATCAACATTTTTCCCTGGCACTGCAGTGATGGTACCTTGTGCGACTCCCTTGCGGGAGTGTTCCATACTTGGGGAGCTGCCACTGAGAAGGCCCGTCCCTGTGTTGACACCCTCCCCATGGGCACATGGGAAAGGGCCTCAGGGGGTCAATGCAAGGTCTGGATTGGTTCATGGAGGAAGAGGAGGTTCTTGAGGTATTGAGCTGACATTTCAGCTTGCTTGATGGCAACTATCTTGCAAAATGTGTATATTAGTCAACGCTGCATTCAAAAGTATTAAGAGAAATCCCCAATCAAACCCTGTCACATTTTCATGAGGGTATATTTTTTATAATTGCAAATTGTTGTGGAAATGTGGATATCTGAATTTATAATTGGAAAAGTAAGAAACTCTGAGAACTGAAATTGAGAGATTTGTCTGGCCCAGTGTATTCTGTCCCAGAATAACAGAATTGCAGGGTTGGATCAAATCCCAAGCGTATCTAGTCTAACCCCCTGCAATGCAGGAATTCCAGCTGAAGAATGCCTGACCTCTGTTTAAAAACCTCCAATGAAGGAGAGTCGGCCACCTTCCAATATAATTTGTCCGACAATTGAACAACTCTCACCGTCATCCCTGCCATTGCAGTCAGAGAGAGGGAAGAAGAAAAGGCTTTCTGTCCCCCCAGCAAGAATGGCAGGGCAGTGGATGTGGCAGTTGCTTCACAGTGTCTCTCATTCACACACAAAAACACCACCAGAAATGGACAAAAAAGGCATGCCCCAATTAACTAGGGCAGCAGATTTTTTTTTTTTTTTAGTTGGCATTTCTCTTCCTCTTTCTTGCGAGAGGAGCGCTTCTGCTAAGATTATGCCTGCTATGACACCCAGATGTGCATCATCAAACAATAAGTAAAGAATGGTTCTTTCCGCAGAAATATTCCTACCCTTAAGCAAATGCAATTGGCTTATTGATTCAAGCTAATAGAATGACATTATTAAAATTTATTCAATTTGGTTCGCAGCCCCAATAAGGAGGCTGGTTTTTGAGTGCAGAACACAAAGCCTAAGCTTACTAGGCTCTGAGCAATTCTGCCCAGTTTTGCCCCTTACTATTTATTCAGATGTGTGTGAATGTGTTTTTTTTCTTTTTTTTCTCTCCCCCTCCCGTCTTCTCAGTTGAGAAGCAAGGGCTTAAGAAACGCTATTCCTCAGTGACATCCCCTGTCAGATTTAGTCACTTTATTAACCTTATTCTCCCAATCCCACCTCCATTTAACGGTTAACATAATGCACTCCAAATGTAATTTTTCAACCGCACACAACTTAAAACGTAGAATATAATTTCCTTCCCTCTCTCTTAGGGACCTCTATGCAGAAAGCAAATGAACCTGGGCTCACAGTTACATAAACTTAGTTTTAGTGGAAGTGTTTGGGGGTGGCAGGGGGGACGACGAGGATAAGTAGTCACTTAAGCAACTCCTCCCCACCATCAAAAATTACGAGCCCTAATGGGCTCAGTCAAAGACACTCCATTTCCAGCTGAAAGAGCTAGAAATTTGTCAACCAGACATAATTAGAAGTTGATGAAGTGCCGTGTTAGAGGAGCATAGCGCATATAAAGATGTGGCCTGCGTATAAAACCTTCTTCGCCCTTTTAATACCAAATTCCCCTCTGCAGCCTTGAATGTATATAGATAGCAGCTGGGACCCAAGCAAGGGGAAAGAACAGTATGACAGAAACATACCCAATGGTAATTCCAGGCCTAACCCAAAAAGAAGGAAAATCTATGGGAAGCCATTCAGGCTGAAACACTAAGAAATCATTAGTGAGCTGGGTCCATTGACAACGACAAAAGAGATTTAGGGATGGGGTAGAATTATTGGCATTTGCTTAAATTTGCCAATTTCAGCTGCATCGGGGACAGGGGATGTGTGCTGGAAAACTTGCCAGGGAAAATACAATTCAAAGGATGCACTCAGGCAGAGGGTGACAGGTAACGAAAGGCTAGCCAAATACAGATTGCCCTACAATTTATTTCTGCCTGCCGGGAACCTATTGCACTGGACTCATCAGCCTGGAAGTGGCAGGTGGCCAAAAATTAGCTTGAAAAGTCCAGCCGGCCTCTTGGCTGCAGAGCTTGGCGAGAGAGGACCGTGTCCAAAGGAAGTCTTTCAAATCTTCCCTAAATGTTCGGTGGGTTGTTGCTGTTTGTTGTTGTTCCTCCCCATTAGCCTGGGCTTACGCCTGCTGCCACAGTGTAAGAGCTGGGTAAAAATTATCAGCAATGACAACTTCTTTAATTGTTCCTTCTGGACAAGCAAACAGTGCCGGATTTTATTTTATTTTTATTTTTATTGCAAAGAACTCCTACCTACTTGTACTTGGCATTTCTCTGTTAAATAGTTATCTACTAAAATAAATCTAGAGTTCACCAACTCTATTTGTTACCACTACTGCTTCTTACTGTACTCAAAATATGGAATAGTCCTCACTTAAGGAGTCATTGTCAGATCAAGAAGCCCAGTAGTGTCAACTTTGACTGGAAAATGAAGATATTAGCCAAAATCACATACAAAAATGCATTCTATTATGATAAATTGTTTGCAAAACTGTGTACATTAGTCCAAACCAAAAAGTGTTTATTGACAGAAATTCAAACTTATACACTGAAAATTCTTCAAACTTTTTTTTAAAAAAATAAGTAAATAAGAGAACTGAATTTAAGGTGGGGAAAATGAGAAGCTGGGCATAACAGACTGGGGTTGGGACTTGTGCATGTGCTTTGCCACTGAGTTTTTACCAAACATCTTTAGATGTGACCTCAAGCCCAGGGGTCACAAATGGAAGGAAAAGAGTGTATCTAAAGCACTGAATTACAGCTGCTGAGAATTATTTATAAGAAATAGATGATAGTTGGAGTAATTTTAAGGCTGGTGGAGACATTGGATATTTGAGCAAGGCTATGGGTACCACTCCTTTTGGTCACTTCTTCCCTCCCCACATGCAGAGAAAGGACACCCACCCCTTGCTTTCTCAAGGAACATGTGTAAAACAGATCCAGTAGAAACAATACAAGCCTTGAAAGGCACATGGAGCTGAAAGAGGGAGCGGGAATGAGTGTCTTCAAACTTCAGCTTTATGTACGTTTCAGAGGAGAAATGGGTAATTGACCTCAGCACCTTATGTCCAAGGAGTTCAATGAGTTGGGGAAGGGGAATTTAAGATGATGAGCATCCCGGGAAGATTTCATGGTCTCACTCCCCCACTCCACCCAAATACAGTATTTCATTTTAGGAAAAAATAAAGGTCCCATCTCTTTGATCGTTGGCCCAGCTTTATCCTCCTGTACACGTTTGCTCAGATATGAATCTTGTTAGCAGACCTTTCAGGTTGAGTGAATTAAATTGGAATAATCACAATTTCTGGAGCTCAAAGGCTTTATTCATGCAGGAGCAGATTTATCTCGGCAGGAACTATAGGTGAGAAATAGCAGACATCTTGTCTCAGCAAGTTGACAAACAAAATGGTTTGGCTTTTAGGGACGGTGTTAACATAGTCACAGATAAAGCAAAGACTACAAGCCAATGCTGATTAGATTGCTAGACGAACAGTGCATTCATGTGGTTTAAAGTACCACATGCATTAACTACAAACTCAAGAGAAAGAAATGCATTTGTTTTTCTCCAACAAATCTTACACAACAATGGAATTCATTCCCAAGTAACTATGCTAAAGGGTTTCAGCTGTAATTGCCCTTTTCTGTAACTTTTCAAACCCTCTAATACACTGTAGAAATATAGACAGATTGTATGTGCTGACAAACGGAGAGAAAGGAAGCTTGGTGGGTGGAGAGATGAATGAAGAAGATTCAGACACCTGCAGTGGCACTTCTACATTATGAAGAAAACTACATGGAGAATTTTAAAGCACTTTCAGTTCTAGGGAAGAAGTCTGCATTAGAAGATCTATTTATCTATCTATCCCTACACCTATGCGCGCGCGCACACACACACACACACACACACACACACACACACACCCTCTCCTCATTATGAAGCCTCTGTTCCTTCTCATTACTGTTGCACAATTGGGAAGAGGATGATCTATTCATGTGTTCTCACTAATTGTCTTATTTCTACAATGGTCTGTACTTTAACAAAATCTGAAACAGTTAATGAGCAATATAATCTTTTTTTTCACAAAACATGCCGCTTTTGTTCCTCTTTAATCAGCAGTGTGACTGCTTGCCCTTTCTCTCCCCCCCCACCCATCCCACCAATGATTGTAATTCATTCCCTTTGTTTCCTTTGCAGAAGAAAGAGGAACAGGGCTGAGTATCTAAAAATGCACCAACACTATTCATTCATTCATTCATTCATTCATTCATTCATTCATTCATATATATTTTTCCTTAAGCATTTCAGCTCAGCCAGAAATAAACCAGCATACCCTAATCCTAAAAGGAAAGAAATGGAAAGAAAATGTGGAAGAAGAAAAAAGTTGAATCTTGTTGTTGAAAAGCTTTGCAACTTTGACAGAAGTTTTCTTCATCCCTCACTATGGAAAGCAGGCCATTCCTTTCTGAATTCATCTGGGGTATTTTTTCTTTCTTTTTTTTATAAGATTTTTATTGGTTTTACAAAGTTTTTTAAGACAAACACACACACATAAAAAGACATACAAACACGTATAGTTTCATAACAATTTTTCATAACCCTCTCTTCTTGGACTTCCCCATACCTCCCCTTTGTGCATCCCAATGTCCATAGTTTTTTAACAACTTCTAAATGTTTCTTTCCAATCTCTGTCAGCTTAATCTTTTCTTTAATCTAATCTTATATCACTGTAATCCTTTCTTTCTGGAAATCTCGACATCTCTATCATTCATCAAGTTTATAGTAGTCCTTAAGATAAATTTTAAATTTCTTCCATTCCTCTTCTGGGGTATTTTTTCCCCTCCCAGCTGCTACTTTTCTTAAAACCCTTTTGCTTGGGAGCATGTGTTGTTGTTATTACAATTGAAAATTAGCTGTGATATATGAAATGATTATATCAGCAATGGACACAATTCTAGGTCGCTGTTCTTCTGTAGTGTGTAGTTCTAAAAAACATAGCTGTCAAGCGTCCCTTAATTGACGGGACAGTCCCTTATTCCAGCGCCATGTCCTGCTGCTGTCCCTTATTGATGATGTCCCTTAAATAAACTACTGAAGGTAATGGGGACCTTTCTATGTCCAGCTGCCCTTTGTCAACAACAAATTGTTGCTTTTTTGTGTTGAATATATGCTATATGGTAATTTATGGACCTAATAGGTATCTAAAGCCATTTGCACACAACAAAATATGTATTTTATCAAAGTAATTGTTGATCCCTTATTTTGGCTGCTGATCCATTATTTTCAAGGCTGCTGGTCCCTTATTTTCAAATCTGTAAGTTGACAGCTATCCTAAAAAACCTTGTGCAAATCACAGTCCCGTTTATGTAGGCACATATGTGGGGGCAGTAACATATGACCTGTGGGTGTCCATGCTAACACCCAGTTCTTAGGAAGCCCTGGTGGTGGTTGGTCTTGTGTGTGTGTGTGTGTGTGTGTGTGTGTTGTTGTTGTTGTTTTGCAATTTCTACATTTTGTGAGACAGAGGGAGAAGGAGAGGGATTCAAGAGGGTCTGGTGTCAGCATAGATCTTGCCCTGGCTCAGGGGTCACCAAAATGGTCATCCACAGGTCCTTGGTCAGAGGTGATGAAGGTGGATCTCTTTTCTCTGAAGAAGGAATTTGGAAGAGTGACACTCTTACTCATTTCTTCTTTCAGGCTCTGTGTGATTTTTAAGGGTCAGACTAAGGGAAGAAAAATACAGTGGTGCCCCGCAAGACGAATGCCTCGCAATACAAAAAACTCGCTAGACGAAAGTTTTTTCCGTTCGCGATTTGCCTCGCAAGACAAATTTCCCCTATGGGCTTGCTTCGCAAGACGAAAACGTCTCGTGACTTTTTTTCTTTGACTAAAAACAAAGACATGTTTTGTTTATAAAGTTAATTTATTTTCCCTTAAATTTTTGAACTGCTCTTTACAGTATGTGTGACTTTAAAGAGCAGTTAATAAACTGTTGTTGTACCAAATTTGGCTTTGTTTGGACTTTTTTTGACCATAGGAACGCATTAATTGATTTTCAATGCATTCCTATGGGATTTCGTGCTTCGCAAGACGAAAAATTCGCTAGACGACAAAAATTGCGGAATGAATTAATTTCGTCTTGCGGGGCACCACTGTACCACAAGTAAAATAAATCCAATGTCTTGGATAGCTTTGAGCAAGAAGTTAACAAAATCATGGAAGGTACATTTAACCATGACTAGTATTCATGATAATTGAATATGATGTGGAGTCACCATATAATTAGTGCTTTTTTGCATATTTGTTAACAAACAAATGTTATAAAACACTACAAGTCTTCAGAATGCTCTCCTCATGAGGAAATTGATCCTGTAAAGCGGCCCTGAGACTTCTTACCATTTGGTAGGAAAGCAGAAATTAGTATTCTCTCAGATATGTTACGTTTCATACCAAAAGAGCATTCTATTTATTATTACAAGTCATCCATAGCAGCTACAGTTCCCTTTATCTAGAAAGTATTAATGGAACAAAAATCAAAGGATAATACTCTGCAACTCACTATCACATCAATTTTCAATTTATTTATATATTGCATTAGCCGTGTGGCCATAGCATGATATACATTAAAATATCACATCAATATAGTATCACATCAATATACATCTGGGAAGGTATATACTAAGCATGGTGATGTGCAACCATCTTCTATACATTGTTCAACAGTATACTTTCTTTGAATACGGGGATTTCTTTATTAACAAATATACAAAAAAGCAGGTGGCAAGCAAGTAGGTACTGCTACAATCAGCTGACCCAAGCAAAAGGACATTGCAGCCTTGATTTTTGCCAAACAAAATAATTACCTCTTTTATTTCTTTCTATTTAGATGAGTCCCAGCTAGTTTCAGCTGCCACCAACACATTTAGGCAGACTATCCCACCTGTGCCCCCAAACAGACCCAAGCCAAAAGTACAGTGAAAAAATTGAACAGCATAACAAAATGACCCATGACAACATGCTTTATATGAACACTGGTTTTGATGCTACCTTCCATTGCTATATGTTAAAAACACATTCAAAATCCAGTCATTGTTGACAGGTTTGTTTTGAAACAATCCTGGGCTTTATTTGAGATAAGCATTCCTAATTGTGGCTGCCAGCTGCTTTTCCTCTGTGTATCTTAAGAGCATCTTGCTCCAAGAAACTTCGATCAAATCTGACTTCGCAACCAATACTGTGGTCTTCATCACTTTAACGCGAGCGTCCCTATTGGATTCAAGACAGTGAAGCATTAAGGAAATGAAATATATATTTAAATACATACAGCACTGTGTGATTTGTTGGGAACATTTCTAGAACTGACAAGTTACAAGCCATGTCTGTGAAGCCCGCAGGGAACTTTCAAAACTCAAGCAGCCAGCAGTTTCTAATCACTGCCTATCATTAGCATTTTAGTGAATAGATTTTTTTCTTAAAGAAAATAAATGAAAAATCTTGACTGTGAAGAAAGATGGCATTTGTTAAAGCAAATAATCCTGTACATTTAAAGATGAAGATGTAACATTTGTAGAGTAATGGAGGTGGTTTGATTTGATAGCCCTTTTGCCAAACTCCCAAGTACACATGCATTTTACTGTCCTGGGGAGATATTAGGGGCAGGTAGATTCTACACAACATGGTTCATTTTGAAGCAGCAAAATAGTGGTAGTTCCTATTGGCCAATATCTGTGTCTTGCCAACACACTGCCTGCCCAGCATCTCCACAGCAGTTGGGGAATACTCCCCGCTCCCCCATAGAGAAATAAAATTGTAGATAGACAAACCTGTATATATGTTCCTGTAAGTCAGCACAGCCTAGATTGAAAATGATGATGTGCAAGGGATAGCCAACAGCACATCATCATTTTCAATCTAGGCTGTGTTGACTTACAGGAAACGGGAGATGGAAGTTCTCTTTTAAAAGTGTCCCAGATAAGTAGCTCAGTATTGGCTGGTCCTGGATCTACATGCTTGCTTGCCTTTAATTATATTTTTGGGTTAGCGGCTTTATTTTTATATGCCAAATTGTGTAGTAACCTTCTTCCCTAACCTGAAACTGAAAGGAGTTGGAGGGCACTGTCCGGAGGGCACCTGGTTGGGGAAGGCTGGTGCAGAGGACAGTTCCTATGTAGCACCCAAGAATTGTAAAATTAACATAAAATGCAATAAAATCACAATATGAAAAATCAGCACAATAAAAAAGCAAGCATTAAAAACAAGGGGAAGTGTCTGTCTGCTGACTCAGCTCCTTGGAATGGGAAGCCAGCTGCCGATCCAGGGTTGAGCTTTCTGATGTGCACATGAGAAATACAACTTGCTATTTTCATTTCTTTTCATACTAGGTTGAATCAGCACACAAAACTAAGCAATAACGGGACAAGACTTGGAACCTGGGTGCCTGCAGATGCACGTTCTTCCATATTCTCCTCCCCAAGTGCCTCTGGTTGTGATCTGAAGCCCTGCACCAGAACTGTCTACAAGCTGCCAGAGTGTGGGATTGGTTACCTGTTAACACCCAAGAAATCAGAAGTAAGTATTGTCCAATGCATTGTGTATACATCAAGGTAGCTAGTAGAAGAACATAAGAAGAACACAAGTAGATCAGACCAAATATCCTTCTAGTCCAGGATCCTTCAATGGTGGCCAGTCAAATGCCCTTATAGAGTCTACAAGCCAGTGCATTTCAGCTCAAGTCAAACTTCAGGCAAATTGGAGAGTTCTGGGCAAGTTTTTTATACAGGTGCTAAAACCACCTTGGAAGGTTTAGCAAAGCTTATTGTGACGGGCGTGTGAAGGAAGGAATGTGAACATCTATAAATTAGCTTACATTTCCATACGTATGGCTTTTCCTTGCTTTGTGGGATTTTCAAATGAGACTTCAAGTGGTGTATCTAATAGTAGTAGTAGTAGTAGTAGTAGTAGTAGTAAATGATTATGATGATTATTACCCCACCCATCTGACTGGGTTGCCCCAGCCACCCTGAGTGGCTTCCAGCATACATTAAACCTTAAAAAGCTTCCCTATACAGAGCTGCTTTCAGATGTTTCCTAAATGTTATATAATTACTCATCTCCTTAGGTTTGCCTCATGCCTGGCACAGAATGCTCATTTGCATTACAAATGCCTCTCTTCCCTGTTCTCTTCTGCATCAAAAACCTAAAAAGCAATTTTGCGTCCCATGGACAAAAATGCTGTTTCACTGTCTCCCCGTTGCATTTCGACAATGTTTCTGGCAAAAAAAACAAACAGAAGAAACAGTCCTTCTCTTCTCATACAAGGGCTTCCAGTCCTATAACAGGAAATCCTTTTGAAACATGAGAGTGTAAACATGGGTGATGCACGCACCGCTAACTTGCCGTCTGGCTGCCTGAGTGGGCTCGAACGTGTTTTCAAGCAAGTATATTTTTTATTTTTCACCTTTTTACCTTTTTAAAGGCAAAACAGGGGTGTCTTCTTATCTCTTCCCAGCCTGTTCTTATATACCCAGCATTCTCATCAGTCTTGCTTAGAAAGAAAAGTTATTTTGGAAGGAAAATGAAACTGGGGCCATTTTACAGAGCGTGGTCCAAACGAAGCATATAGCTCCAAAATACATTTCAGAATATGTAAGCTGATCTCCCCCCCCCCAAACAAGGAGAGAGAGAGAGAGAGAGGGAGAGAGAGAGAGAGAAAACACCAAAGCGTCCAAAGGGTTGTTTATTTACCAGGAAAGCAAGGCGGTCTGATGAGAGCGAGTGATGTGGAGTGTCACTTGCATTGTTGCCCACTGATAGGCTACTACTGACAGGGTGAGCCTGACAACATGACATGCAGTGTGCTAGCCAGCTCTGGGGGTCAGCATAAGCTTAGGGATGGGTGGCCAACCAGGAAATCGGAGCTGAGAGATGGAGTTTGGGGATTCTGGTCCCTCTGGGGGAGGCAGTAAAAAGCTCTGCTGACTGCCACACACCTCCTGCTGCCTGATCCATGGAGAGAGCGTCTGTAGGTTTCAGTTCCAAAGGTATGGGATGGCTGCCCCTCTGGGACCAAAGAACATTGCTGTGAAAGCAAGGGGACCTGAGGCCGAGAAAAGAGGAACACCTCTTGCCAGAATAAGGAAGAGACTCCAGGGGATCAGAGCAGCAAAGACAAATTATTGACTGAACTGCCACCTTTTGTTTGTTCCACAAAGGAAGAGCTCTGTAACAGAAGTGAAGGGTTGGCTCACAGGATGCCTGGGGCTTTGTGTCTTCTGTACTAAAGGAATGTAGAATATTATGCAAAAGCAATTCCAATCTCGAGCCAGGAATAGCTGCACTCAGTGCATCAGTTATGCAAATTTGCCAATCTGTACAATTTCCTGTTTTGCCCTGTTCTGGGTCTGTAGCCATAGGGAGGGCAAAGGAGCCCTGTAGACAAACGAAGCCACAACCTCAAATCTTAATTCAGGGATTGCTTGCATACCGTCAAGCATATCTCCACAGCCATGAGGGCTAGAAACTTGTCCTCCCCATCACGCACACTCACTCATACAAAGGGAAGCCAGTTCCTCATGAAGCTAAGATCTGCCCCAACATTAGATTCTTCAAGTTTCCTGTACCTCCAGGCATCACAGCCTACATAGAGTAGCACCACTAGTATGGTTAGAGTGCTGGAGCTGTGGAGACCCTCTGAGGCAGAAGGTTCATGTATGATATTGGGCCTGTTGCTATCTCACAGCCTGACTTACCAGAGTTGATGTAGGGATAAAACGAGGGAGGGGAGAACCATGTATGCCACCATGAGGTTCCTCCATGTTTATTATATCCCCTGTCCTGTTTTCTCTCCTGTCCCACCCCCTGCACACCCACCAATCACAAATAGATTCCACAAAGGAGGGAAAAAACCCTCCCATTTCATTTCTGAATGTGTTTGATGTGTGTCCAGAGACAGCATCTAGTGTGATTGTGCCAGTTTTCAGCTCACAAGGGTACAGTCATGGTGCTCCTTTTCCTTGGCCTTGCAGAATCAGACTCCTAGAAACTGGGGGTATAGAAATAGCTTGTTTTCATTTAAAACACTTTGCAGCTTCTGCTAATTTCAGTTTCTTGCATAACCAAATGTCTCTTTATTTGTGTATTACAATCCTCCCTTCCTCCAATAAGCCTCACACCACCAATCCTGTGAGGTGGATTATCCTGAGAGAGAGATTGACTACCTCAAGATCACCCAGCGAGCGTTATCATAATTTTATTAAATTTTCAAATTTTACATTTCAAATTAAACATACTTTATTAAACCATGTGTTCATTGACTTCCCTCCTTCCCCTACCAAGGTTAATTTAACTTATCCACCATTCCTGTATATTTAATAATAATAATAATAATAATAATAATAATAATAATTAATTTATTATTTATACCCTGTCCATCTGGCTGGGTTTCCCATTTAATTTCCCATCTAGTTATTACATCCATCTAATTTAATTTTCCTATCTTACATCAGTTCAAAATATGTTAAACTGTTGAATTACTTTAAAACTGCCCGCGTTTTTAACTGTGCACAATTATTTTCTATTTACTCGACAAAAAATTCCACTCCCCTTGTTCCCTTATTCTACTTATTAGACCTGCTAATTCTGCATATTCTATCATTTTAAGTTGCCAGTCTTCCTTACTAGGGACCTCTCTCACTTTCCATTTTTGGGCTAACAAAATCCGAGATGCTGTTGTTGCATACATGAATATGCTCTTCTGATTCCTGGGAACCTCTCTCTGAACAATACCTAACAGAAATGCCTCTGGTTTGGGGGGGGGGTTGTTTTAAACATTTTTTCATCTCATTATATATCATTTCCCAATATACTTTAACTTTTTTGCATGTCCACCACATATGGAAAAACGTTCCTTCTACTTCTCTGCATTTCCAACTTAAGTCTGATTCCACATTATAAATCCTAGCCAATCTACTCGGAATTAAATGCCATTTATGTATCATTTTCATATAATTCTCTTTCAGTGTGTAGCATGCAGTAAATTTCTATCATTCTTCCAAAGTTTCTCCCAGAGGTTATATTACATCCTATATCCATTACCCAGTGGGTCATTGATGCTTTTTCCAGCTCATCTTTTGTTTCCCATTCCAATAATAGTTTATACATTTTGGACAATAATTATTCCTTGTTCATCAATAACTCTTTTCAAATTGTGAGCTTTGGTCCAAAAAGCCATTTTTCTCTTCTAATTTAAACATATCATGTAATTGGTGATATTGTAGTCAATCAGTAACTTGGCTCCTTACTTTTTCCAGTGGTTTCAATTTGGGTTCACTTCCAGAAAAGTTGAACAGATTTCTATAGGTCGCTCACTGTCTATCCATGTAATTTTTTCAATTGACGACAACCATAGGGCTGTTTTTCTTTCCAACAAATTTTTGTGTTTTCCCCAGACTCTGTACAAATTTCTCCTGATAACATGGTTCAGAAAACTATATATTTTAGCTTTAGACATGCATGCCAGCCAAACTTCATATCATGGCCTTCTAGGTCTAAAATGTGTGTATCCTCCAATGCAATCCATTCCCTTAGTCAACACAAGCAAGCTGGCTCATAGTACAATTGTAGATCTGGCAGGGCAACGCCCACTCTTTCTTTCGTATCAATCAAAATTTTATGTTTAATTCACAGCTCCCCCCCCCAACAAATTTAGAAATATCCTTTTTCCATTCCTTGAGGCAACTTGGTTTGTCAACAACTGGGATTGGTTGAAATAAAAATAACATTTTGGGGCACCCAGCAAGTGTTATAACCTAGTGGAGATTTGAACCTCAGTCTCCCTGGTCCCAGTCTGATACACTCTACCCACAACACTGTAGATAGCTCAGTCGGTAGAGCACGAGACTCTTAATTTCAGGGTCGTGGGTTTGAGCCAGAGAGTCCTGTGTTTCAGGGGGTTGGACAATGACCCTTGTGGTCTTTTCCAACTCTATAATTCTATGATTGGCTCTGAGGAAAATGCATGAGTCAGGAACTGGACTTCCTGGATCTTAGAGGAAAGCCTAGGTGGCAGACAAAAAAGAGCTCTGAGTGCGTTCCAGCTAAGCTGTCTCCCCTGATACCTTGCTCAGAAATATGTACCACCAATGCACACATCAACGAAATGCGATGAAATGGTTGCCACCTGTATGGAAGATATTACAAATATCAAATACTACATCTCATAAGATGTCTTCTACTATGTATTTTGGAAAGTTGTTTGTCTGTCCTCTATGCATTTGGACATCTCTTAAGATACTGTAATCAAATTTTGCATGGTGGTTCCTGGGATTTTTGTCTATGTTTGAATACAGTTGGACACCATTTTGAATCAAGATGGTGGACTAATTATAATATGCAGTTGACTTAGGTATTTAAAGAATCCATGGAGGAGAGGAGGGAAGTCCTAAGATTCGAAAGAATCTTGTTTTATTTGTAATGTTTTCAAGAATGTTAAATGTGTGATTGATTTTGTAAAACGGGAGGGGGGGTATTTTAAAAAATGAATCAAGATGGTGGACTGAACCTTTCAAAACTTTACTGTTGTTTTGGTTTCTTAGAATTCCCAAGCAACATTAGGTATGAGGCTGCTAGTAAATAGAAGTATATATTCAATGCATTTTCAGAGACTGGAGAATTTTAAGCATGAAAATTTGCAAATAAATTTGAAGTGAGATCATGGGAAAACTCCCATAATCTTATCTTCACATACATTTACCTTCTGCTCTTCACTCTGAAAGTTCCTCACTTATTCTCAGAGCATACATAGATGAACTATTTGATAATTTACTACAGAGTGCATCAAGCCACTTGGTGAAATTGGTTGCCTGCAAAATCTTGCCAAGTATTGGGATTATTATTATTTTAAAAAACAACTTTTCCTCTGCTCCCCAGAATCTATCACTGGGTCCAGAAACACGGTAAAACTATCACCACCAACACCGGACAGGACTTTATAGACATCTAGCTTAACTTGTATATACATCCACACTATGATAAGTAACCACTAAACCATTTTCTGTATTCCCCTTCAGTCTTTTCAGAAAAGGAACAGAATACAAGCTCAGATTCTAACAAGCACAGATCAGTATGTGTAAGGCTGAGTTGATAAAGGTGAAAATCTATCCTAGGATATGGTTGGAAGGCACTTGAGAATGTCACCTTACTTAACCAAAGCTGGTCTGGATGTGGTCAGTGTCTGAACTGGTGACCAATGGGTGCCTAGAAATAATATGTACACTTTGAGTTCAGTGGCATGAGGGGTTGGGGATTGGTATATAAATTAATAACATTGGCAAAATTCCTCAGTCTCTTCCCCATCATTACAATGCCACAGTATTACAGCTACAGCAAAATTCCTACTGAGGAATTTTTAGTAAACCCGCAGAGGGGTTCCCACCTATCAGTGAAATAAGAAAAAAAAGGGGGGAAGGGGGAAAACTTTCCTGTTTTCCTCTCCCCATCAGCGTGCTTTTTCCATGATAGGCCAAACTTCTGTGCTCTCTGCAGCTGCCCTGTGCAGGCTGTGACAGGAGGAAGGCTGGGAGCTGACAGTGCTTAAGAGAGAGGAAAGGCGGGGAGGGGGGGAGCATGGCTACCTCCAATCCCCCTCTTGAAGCTGATAATTAATAAATGAAATGCCCTGGGACTCCACTAAAGCTTCTTTAGATGACATATCTGTCGTGAGCTCGGCAAAGCATTAAATGGCCATTTTCTGACAGAATGACTTCACTGCCTTGGTGCTTCCTTGACTTTGTGGAGAATATGTTTCCCTTTTTCTTCTCTCTCTCTCTCTCCCTCCCTCTCTCTCTCTTTTATTGCCTCCTCTTTCTTTCTCTCTCTCTGTCTTTGGCTTATTCTTTCTCTCTCTCTCCCTCTCTCTCTCTCTCTCCCTGGTTGACGGCTCTAGTTCATTTCTGCCTGTTTAATTGGGCCCCGGATGAATTTACTCGACAGGGCCATTCATCATGTGGCAGCCGCTGGCGGACGAGCCCAGGGGGAGCCAGGCTGACAGCTCCGGCAGCCTCGGATGCCGCCTGACTCTGGGAAGTTCACATATTTGGGCATTAGTGCAGCTATTAGTTTAACAAGCTTCGTTTATCCTTGTCACTACCACTTCAGCTTCCCATGTAATCATTTGAAATGTAGATTACTGCTAGACAAATGGGACAGAGCAAGAGGATGCAGGAGGGAAAAAGTGACATGGATTGCTTGTTACGAGCTGTTTTCCCCCCTCCCCTTAAAAAAATCCACTCCTCTTAATTCCCTTCCAGTGCAAGCCTCTTTGATTAACTTAATATTCACATTATTTCTATGGTAAGGGCTTCGCCACCTGTGTACAGCCCCTGCCTTGAAACTGGTTGTCTTGACCTGAAATGTACTTTAAGCGTCTAGACCTTTGTCCAGGGAAGGCGGAAGGCTTGCATACCCAGATTCTGCCCCCCTCCCCTTCTCATCTCTTGCTAGTAAGAAAAAAGCAACAACCCTTGGATTTCCAGGAGGAAGCTAGTGGTGCCACAATAGCCTGGCCAACAAATGCAATCCGTCATGTGTATCAGGAGTGAGGTGCATCTGTGCCAGATTGCCAAAATCATTCCTTGTAATTCCTCCTCCAAATGTTGTTATTGCTCAAGACAGATTATGCTAAGGCTTAAACAGGAGCTATCAGAGACATAGAAATGTTCTTGTCATTCTCCTGTTGCGCACAGGGCATATTTTGATGTACTTTTCTTTTGGACTTCTATCCCTGACTAACCAGGAATTCATCGTAGCTCAAGAGCTGGGGATAGATTATTCTGCCCATTCTGGTTTAACCCAGGCTCTGATTTCTCCAGCCTTAAATTCAGTTCTTACATTTCCATATCAAAATAAATAAATAAATTGTCTGGTAGGACGTTAGAGACCAACTTCCGCACATTCAGCTTCATGAGCATGGCCAAAAAATATTAAAAAGGGGACAGACCTCTGGGGAAAATGTCTTTGGCGATCTCGCCTGCCACTGACCCCAATGAGTTTTGACCATATGCGATTTTGGCTTTAGGCACGATCTCCAGAATGTAACCCCTGCATGTGTTCCGGACTTAATGTAAAACAAAAAGTTTGCCTTGCAAGCCGTAATAGGAGATGGGATTAGGTATGATTTCATTTGTTTATCAAATTTACACCCTGCTTTTTGACCTCAAAGCAATTTACAAGATCAATCAAGTGCAGTGGGAACATTAAAAAAAAAACAACAGAAGCTCCACACAAGACTGCAAAACAAGCCCAGTTAGAGCAGGAACAGGCACCTGATGCGCGCACTCTCTCTCTCTTGTTCACTTGCTCCTGGGCTCTTTCCCACAAAGCATTTGGTCTTCAATCACTCTGGAGACACCCCAGCTGGAGCAGGAGTCTGTTTTGTTTTGGGTTTTTACCTGCTGTGCTATTGCCCAGGAGGGCTGCTTTTCTTAGAAATAAACTCCCAGCACTTGAGGTAAACTCAGACATGAACAGCTTTATTTAAGTACAGCAGACAAGGAGTTCTACTTATTCCTGGGCCCCCAGGTCCATGTTGGCTTCCTCCTCTCACTCTGCTCCATAGGAAGTTCCCTCTTCAAGTACTTCCCCTTGGCCCAGGAACTAACTATATTCACACCTGCAACCCTCTTTCCCCCTAGATTCATTGAATGAGAGAACCTATCACCTGTGCGTCAGAACTCCACAGCAGCAGTCTGCCATATGCAACAGTGAGAGAATGAAGAGAACTAAGAAATAAGGTAAGTTTGCTTTGCTTTGCTTTGCTAATATTGTTGCCCCAACCAGGGTTCCCACCCCACCCCATAGCACAGGAGAGTTCTGGCTGAGATGAATAGGCCTAAAACTTGGAAGAAGGTTACTGGTTCTTTCCATACATGTGAACATGCTGAATTAAAATTAAAATGTTCAGTCCCTGAGGATTCCAAACTGACAATGAGACAACATTGGGCTTGGGTCATAGCCAAGTTCTCCCAACCACCTGTGAGCCCTCAGTTAGAGTTAAGTATAATGGTTTAATTGCCGATGGAATGAGAATGCCTAAATGTGCATTGGTGAAAATGTTTAATATGGGGATTTTGCATGGGAAAAGCCAAGAAGAGCACTCTGAGCTCTTGCTGAGTTGATAATTAACTAACTGACTGTTATTCTCTGGTAGCCAACATGTGAGTGCTGTAACCTTAGATCATGTGATGAAGGTGTTGGGTTGCAAATCTCCATTTTGAAGGGAGTTGGCTTCCTGTTTGTCTCAAGGCTCTGTGAAGTAAGGATATTTAAAAGACCCTCTCTGCCATTTTGTAACAGTTTATATATTTTTGAGAGAGTCTGTTGGTTGTTATATAAAATTTCTTTTTCCCATACCGAGATTTTTTTACCCAATGGGAAAGTAGAAAAGGAGGAAAAAGGAGACGCTATTAAAAAATGGGAACAAGATCTGGGCCACCCAATTGAATATAATGAATGGGAAAGGAGGCAATGACTAAGTGGGCGATAGACATTGGATATAACATCGACTTTGAGAGGTGGTTGGAACTATGGAACAAGAATATGAGATTTATGGCATGCACGGCACTAAAGGAAAACCTGTGGAAAATGATCTACAGGTGGTACCATACACCAGTGAAATTAGCCAAGATTTATAAGTTTAAGGATAAAAGATGCTGGAAATGTAGAGAGGTAGAAGGTGACCTCTACCATATGTGGTGGTCGTGTTGCAAAGTGAGAAGCTTTTGGGAATTGGTCTATAATGAATTTTAAAAAATCTTGAAATATACATTTCCCAAAAAGCCAGAAGCTTTTTTGTTAGGAATGGTCGGTAAAGAAATTAAAAAAGAAGATAAGATCTTGTTTCTATATGCCACGACAGCTGCAAGATCTATGTTAGCACAAAATTGGAAATTAGAAGTAATACCCAACATAAGTGAGTGGCAGGTTAAAATGATAAACTATGCTGAGCTTGATAGAATATCAGGAAGATTAAAGGACCAAGATTAACAGAAATTTCCTGACAATTGGAAGAAATATTTATTGTATATGGAATCTAAAGTTCAGGTGACACTGGCGGGGTTGAAATAACTCTAACAGCGGGAAAGACCTATGTAAAAGAGTTAAAAAGTACGTGACTATATAATTTATTCGATACTTACCAAAGGAGTGGAGAGAAGTCCAAGGCTCAGTTGAGACTAACTCAGTTATGTATTTTATTTATGATTTGTGAAGTGGATATAATTTGTATAAGGTATGTGGTGGATTTTTTGTATAAGGTATGCGGTGGATTTTTTGTTTATGTTTTTCCTGTATATATGTGCAAATACGAATAAAAATTTATGGAAAAAAAAGAATGGGAAAGACTATGGACAAAAAATATAAATTTTACCACATGTTACCTAATAAGAGAGAACTATATGAAAATGTATCACAGGTGGTACCTGGCACCAGAAAGGCTTGCAAAAATGAATAAAACATATAATAATAAGTGCTGGAGATGCAAGATACAAAAAGGAACCTTCTACCATATGTGGTGGACATGCCCCGAAAAGGGGAAATTTTGGAGCATGATCCATGAAGAAATAAAGAAAATATTAAGAATATCATATAGTAAAAGGCCAGAGGCATTCCTTTTAGGAATTTTAAATGACAATATTCCAAAAGACAAAAACATTTTTTTCTTATACGCAACGTCTGCAGCAAGAATCCTGGTGGCTAAGAACTGGAAAGGGAATCAGTTACCCACTAGGGGAGAGTGGCTATGTAAGCTCTCAGAATACTTAGAATTAGCCAAATTGACGGATATAATAAGACAAAAACCAAAAAGTGAAGTAAGAAAAGAATAGGAGTGCCTAAATGAATACCTCAAAAGTCAAGGTTCGAGGGCAGAAATCTGGCTGAGTCTGGAATAACCTTGTGAAGTGAAAGGATATGAAAGAAGGATTTATATCTAGATGTTAGGATAGAGAGGATAAAGAAAACAGGAAAACAGGAAGACAGAATGAGAGATAAAGGAGGTGCTGTGGGATTGGTGGAAGTCAATGTTTTCTTGTTGTTGTTTTAGTGTTTATAATATTAACTTGTAAGATACGGATTTGTTTGTTTTTTTGTTTTGTTTTTGTTGTCTTTTTTAGTTTTCGAATGTTGATTTTTGTGTGTTGTGTATTGTTATCTTTTGATATCTTTCGTGTTGTTGTTGTGTGGAAAATACTAATAAGATTCATTTAAAAAAAAAGACCGAGAGAGAGAGAGAGAGAGAGAGAGAGAGAGAGAGAGAAGAGAGAACAACTTGTTATAGGAATTCTAAGGTCTCATATATAAAAATCATATGTTCATAAATCTACAAAGCAAACACATACATAAGTATACAAACTATGTGTACGAAATAGTACAGGAGAGCAATCCTGAAACCATTTTGACTCTCCCAAATTGACCTCAAATGTTTCTCTGCAAGGAGGAAGGAAATAGGAAAACCTCCTCATTGTCTTTTTGCTCACAAATCCTGCTTTAAGGGCATATCTGTGTATGAATAAGGGTGAGCCTGTGACCGGGATTCAGGAACTGAGTATTTACCATCACAAAAGAATGGCCAGGATGCCCAGGTAAAAGCAATCAGTGACCATTAACAGGTTTCCTGCCAGACAGGATTCTGCTGTAGACCGCCCTTCTGTGATGTATGTATGATGCATTGGGGGGTGGTCTTGTGCTACAGGTGGCAATTTCAAAAGACTTTATAAGGGCTTGTTGTCTTTGTCCATGAAGTGGACAAAGTGAGAGCTGGATCATCAAGAAGGCTGATCGCCGAAGAATTGATGCTTTTGAATTATGGTGCTGGAGGAGACTCTTGAGAGTCCCATGGACTGCAAGAAGATCAAACGTATCCATTCTGAAGGAAATCAGCCCTGAGTGCTCACTGGAAGGACAGATCCTGAAGCTGAGGCTCCAATACTTTGGCCACCTCATGAGAAGAGAAGACTCCCTGGGAAAGACCCTGATGCTGGGAAAGATGGAGGGCACGAGGAGAAGGGGACGACAGAGGATGAGATGGTTGGACAGTGTTCTCGAAGCTACGAACATGAGTTTGACCAAGCTGCAGGAGGCAGTGGTGCCTGGCGTGCTCTGGTCCAGGGGGTCACAAAGAGTCTGACACGACTAAACGGCTAAACAACAACAACATATAAGGCCTTGCACACCATTGTTCTGAGTTTCTCCTCCCTCCTGCTTAGGGCAGGGGGAGTGAAGACCCTGTTGCAACAGTTTAATAAAGATCATGCTTACTAGCTGCTTTGCTTCTCAATATTCTCTGGTTGGCTTCTGTTATTTTCTCCTACAAAACCTACAAAAGGACTCTATATGGACTCTTGGGTACCCCATAAGGGAAAAGGAGCAGTTTGGGGGTTTTTTTTAGCAAACTCCAGGCCAAAAATGGATGTTGTGGGAAGAGACAGACCTCTGCTTCTTAATCCCGTTGGAATTATTTCATTTTTTGTAAGATGCTGAGCCTGTGCTGGACAGCACAAGATGTTGTATTGATATTTTTGATTTATCATTGATGCATTTTGAAGAGTTTGGCTAGTTAAATTCGAATAATATTTTCATGGGTCTGGACAACGCTCCATTTCGACCTTGAGCTACCTAGAGGAAGATGGCAGCTTGGCAAGGAGTTGTTCCTCCAAAAGATGTTTTATCAGCTATTTTTAAAGCCTTTTAAAAAGCTTTTTAAACTTTTCACCTTCTCCATTTGTAATTTGGGTGTCTTTCTGGGCCTTGGAACCTTGCTCCCTGTCAGTTTGCATTTCTTAGCGCAGAAAGTATTGATCTGATGTGTAGAGATCTTTCCTATTCTACTTAATTCAGGAGGGTTCTGGAAGCTTCTCTGTGTGAAAGAAACAAGCAGAAGCTTCGTGATGTTTGGGTTATTCCTTCAGAGAAGCTGAGTACAGCAGGCTTAAACTGGTTCTTCAAGGTCATGCTATAATAAGAGGCCTGGGCTTCACCTTTTCTCTCTCTTTCTTTTTTCCTTCTGGTGTGGTGTTCTGTATATAGTGTTAAGGTTTAGACTTATTATAAGTTAATGCAAGTTTAAGTTAAGCCTGGAAGCAGGCTTCGGAGCTCCTCAGATAACAGGACTGTATTAGCGTTGACTGCCACCCAGGGAAGTAATTTTTCCTTTTTTTACTTCTCTACTTTTAAACTTACCAACCCACTGAGACTCTAACAGCACCTTCTTGTCTATGCTATGAGAAACATCTTGGGCAAGTTCTGTGAAGCATCCTGGGCAGGCAACAAGCTGCTAGCTATTAACCGCCAACTCCCTTCTATACTTTGTTCCTGAAACTCCTGGCAGTCTCCACACGGAGAAGCTCTTAAATTGAACAAACTGAGCACTTTCTATTTTCTCTCTCTTTTTTTGGTTGGGGAAACCTCTTCCTGTTTACTCCCCATGGCGACGCTATGCCTTCTAGTTAAGCCTGCTGCAACTGGATTTCTTATGGACCATGCCAATCCTGAATGTACTGGATTTGTGACCATTGTGCTCATTTGCCTTCAGTAGCAGTAAAGCTCTGCTGGATGAAATACAATTGCCTCTGGTCTATTTTTTGGGAATCCTGCAACGTGTTTAAGTTTTTACTCTGCTAACTATACTTTGGAATCTGCTCTGGATCAATATGGAGTAGAATTTCCATGACACCCCCTACCTGCTTACCTTCCCCTGGCTTGGAGGAAATCTTTTAAGGAGCCTGCTCATTACACCTCCCCACATCTGCCAATGATCAGTTTCCAGAAGGATTCAGTTTTCATGCATCCAGTTGCTTCAAACGGTGCCATATTATCTGCAGCAGTTAGGTAACGTCTTCCAGTATGAGAAGGGAGAGGCCAGTAAGGTAACTGAACTCTCTGTCTGAGGTCCTTTGTTTCCAAGCTGGCTGGGAAAGAGGTGAGCCTTTTAGGGAAGGAAGGAAGGAAGGATGCTCCCAGACTGGGATCCAATGCCATACTGGAAACACAGGTTGCGCAATAACTTGGAGCTCTTGCGCAGCCCTGCTCCTGCCCCCAAAGGAAAGTCTTTTTCCACTAAGGAAAGTGATGGGGTAATACATTGGAAAGTGTGGGATAACACTTGATGCAACATATCATCTAACCTTGCCACAAATAAATCATAGGGAATGCCTAGTAAACAGTTGACGCTGTCCAACTTCCCCATCAACTTTGTGCAAACAAATCGGGATGAATGCTCAAGAAACAGGTTGTTGGAAAACAACCAAAATCTCCTTGGCCATTCAGAATAAACATACAGGGGAGCTCAACAAAGGGACTGGCAACTGTCTCCATTTGGATTGTGGGTGTTTTGGTGTGTTTTAGGATTCTTTTCTCTGAAATCTTTCATCTAGATGTACCCCAAAGTTGAGGTTGGCTGCTCTCTGGAGCTGACAGCCTGTGTGTGATGATGTTAGAGCACTGAAAGACCCACAGAAATCCCGTCTGTGTGGTCGCTCCTGCCCTGGACTTCAGCCTCTTCCCTTGAGGCATACCAAAGCCGGAGCATTCTTCTCAGTCTTCAGTCTTCAGCATACTTACTGGAATAAAGCTCTCCTGCAGTAGTAAATTGAACTTGCTTCCAAATAAATGTGCTTAGGCCTCAGTTGTGATTGTGTGTGTTGTTCCCAGTTGCCTTTGGGTAGCTGAGATTCAGGCTATAAGTGAGTTGGATTTTAATATTTGTTATGGTTTATTGATTTTTATTTGTTTGAATGGGCCCTTGTTATATTTTGGGCATTCCAAGGCATCAGGGTGGTGCTGTTAGCACCCTAAATAGGGAAAAATAAATACTTTGTGGCAGGTAGCATTGCTTGCCTACAGTAGGTTCATGTTTTCCCCAGATTGCAATTTTGCAAGAGCTAGGAACACATTTTCACAAACAGGAAAGGGACATGAAAAATAGGTTTATTGCCTCCCCCTTCTTCAGTTTGTGTGGGAATCGCAGAGAGTCCTTTTTAAAAAGAATCTTTTCTCATATGCACAACAGATGTCTGCTCACTGACTGCCAAACCAGATAAGGAAACGAAAGAAAAGGAAACAATCAAATAATGTTTTCCCGAATTTGCTTTTAAATGCCACTACTGTAGTCTCAATGTGTTACAATATAGATAGTACGTGAAAAGTTAACAATTGTGGCAAAACCTTTCACAGGGCTCCAGTCAGGTTTGCCTCCACAAATCACTCAGAAAGATAGATACAGTTCCAATCCGCTTTCAGCAGCTGTTTTTGAGCAAAGAAAAAGCCATTGGGACCATAGTTATGAGAAATGGTGGGGTCAGATTATTTTAAGTCTGCAGTATAATGAAGGCTGGGTCCATCAGGCCTGCTCTTGCTGATGTGTCACCTGGTACCAGTCATTCCAGCAAACTGTGAGATTGGGAGAGATGGGAAGCAGGGCTCACCCCGCCAGCTCTGTTAAAGCACCAACTCCAGCAGGAGCCCTCAGCCCCTGAATTATGCCAATACGAGCTGGTCATTTGTAAGAGCTGCTATTTAACTTTTATGGCACCTAAATTTGCTTCCTCCCCGCCTTCTTTCTTCCCCGCCACTTTTCCCTCTTCTGTTTTGTGTATTTAATGATAAACCTGCAAGCAGGGACTGTCTTGTTTTGATTGTATGTAAGCATGGGATCACAGAGAGCCGAACACGACTAAGACGACTAAACAACAATAGCCACTCTAGATGGATGAGTGGAAGAGATAGATATAGACACACACACACACACACACACACACACACACACAAACAAACAAACACACACACACACACACAAACACACACACACAGGCAGAAGAACATGGGACAAATGCACCAAATAAATACTGGGTTGGTGCTAAGGACTCCATCCTCAGACTGTTGCTATGTTATTTTTTCAGTTTCCTATTCATATCCTTGTTTGCTTGTATATCAATAACCAGCTTATGATTTGGGCCTACAAAAAATGAGTAGATCCAGCTTCCTTCAGTCCCCTTGAATAGCCATAATTAACTATCCAATTGGGACCCTCTGGTGGGCCTCACCAAGTGCAGCAGATCAACCATTAACATGTATAGGAGAGATAAAACTGATGCCCTCCAGCGACACCACTGGGATGGGGGTTCAAGTTGCTGCAGCCATTCCGAATCAAGTCTGCTCCTATCCACTGAGCCACGTGCTTAGTTCTGTTTCTTTCACACCACGGAGCAAGATGGATTGTCGGCATCTGACTTTAGCTGACATTCTGTACCAGTGGTTCCTAAACATTTCCCCTCTATGGACCACTAGAAAATTGCCAAGAGTCCTGGTAGACTCCATAAATGACCTTTCTGCCTGCTGTAAAGGTAAAGGGTCCAGTCGTGGCCGACTCTGGGGTTGTGGCGCTCATCTTGCTTTATTGGCCGAGGGAGCCGGCGTACAGCTTCCGGGTCATGTGGCCAGCATGACTAAGCCACTTCTGGCGAACCAGAGCAGTGCATGGAAACGCCGTTTACCTTCCCGCCGGAGCGGTACCTATTTATCTACTTGCACTTTGATGTGCTTTCAAACTGCTAGGTGGGCAGGAGCAGGGACTGAGCAATGGGAGCTCACCCTGTTGCGGGGATTCGAACCGCCGACCTTCTGATCGGCAAGTCCTAGGCTCTGTGGTTTAACCCGCAGCGCCACCTGTGTCCCCTCTGCCTGCTGTAGCAATTGTTATATGCTGAGGTGGATGCCGTATGATTTTGAATTGTATTGTTATTGCTTCTTTCTTACATTGCATTTTATGGTATTGCATTTTGAGTTCCATAGATCACAATCTAAAATATAATAATAAATAGAGAAAAATACAATTAAAAGTGAATATGAATGTTTGATGTACTGCACCCACTATTTCCAGTTGCAATCACTGTGACCAGCTCCTTCTCCCCTTGTTGTTCACATGCCACCTGAATGAAGCTCTCAGACCATTGCTAGTCTTTGGACCATAATTTAGGAAGCCCCTGTTCCAGACCCTCCAAGTGTCCCTATTTTCCAGGGACAGTTCCGGATTTACAGAAGCAGTCCCGGTTTCTGATCTGATCCCAGAATGTGCTGCTTTTCCTTAGCATGTCCCTATTTTCATTGGAGGGTGTGGAATAGGACATCCCCAAGGCTTTTTTTGAGCTGGAACCCACCAAAACTCAGTTCCAGCACTTCTCAGGTGGGTGCCATTGCCATTCCAAGAGATGCTCATGGTGAGTTCCAGCACCTCTTTTTCTAGAAAAATAGTACTGCACGTCCCTATTTTCATCAGAGAAATGTTGGAGGGTATGCTGTTCTATATGACAGTGTTTAGGGCTTAGGTCTTTCTTGCCCTGTGTGCACTCCCCAACAGAGGCGCAAACAGTTCAGTGGAATGACAAAGCTATTGCAAAGGGGCAGATCAAGGATTGCTGAGCTGCCCTTCTGCCACAGATGAGAACTTTTGCCCCCCACCTTTTACTGCAGACCCTCTACTTTCTTCCATACATGTCAGTGGTGACCTTTTGATTTCTGTAGGGAAGGAAGTTAATACAATCGGTGGCCAGTATTTGTTTGAGTGTAGAAAATATAAAGCCAGACATCTAGAGCCGGGTCTTCGGCTGGTGAATGTGGTTGACTTCCAACAGATCTGCATTTATTTGCACTACTCAGCAACCTTCTGCTGTACTTTTGCAGTTTATTCTAGTCACTCACTGAAATGTCAGTCACGGTTCCCAACTTTTGCGGCTGTTGGGGTGAATCGGTGAGTCACAGCCTTTATCTTTGTGACCACTGGTCATGTCGGGTCTGTGTTTTGCAGGCACATAACTTTGCAAACCTTACTTCATTTCCCTAGTGAAATGCACTCTCTGTCATAAACTGAGATGGATATTATTTCTTCTTCTTAGGAGAGGCGTCACATCATGATATAAAAACGAAAACCTTTGTTTTCTTGGCTTGTTTCTTTGTCTATATGTGTGAAGCGTCCTGTGGAATAGAGGTCATACCTTTTTTTAGGGATTGTCCTTATTTGTCCATACCGTTTGTGAGAGCAGAATTGTAGTGTCTCGTAAAGCTTCTGGCAGGCTTGCCTTCTGTTTCAAATATACAGTCTGTAAGGGGAAGGGGGAGATTTCTAATGGCGGCAAAGTGAAACAGCAAATGTGCCAAAGGGAAAGAAAGAAAAATTAAAACCCTCAAATACTGGAATGAGCATTGTTAGCTAGTCACACATAATCTGAAAACTATAGCTGCTGCATAGGATCATTAGCAGGGCTTTAAAATAATAAAAGTTCTGTCTAGAAGAAACTGAGTTCTGCAACTTGATGGAAATCTGCATAATTTCTCTGTTTTTTCAAAATCTAGTCTGCATTAAGATCAGCACAGGGGCTCCTTGTAGTAGTTCGACCACCCTCACAAATGGGGGGGGCATCACTGGGGAGCGCATCTGGCACCTTCATTCTGTAGTTTCCATTGTATGCTCCATGAACATACTGTACCTCTTTCCGCTGGCTTTTGAGCTTTGACACCTGAGATACTTCAGGTTTTAGCATCTGCTTTATACTTGTGACTTTATAAATTGTTTTAAACTAGTGCAGTACAGGATGTTGCAGAAGCCCTAATTCATACTTGATGACTGATACCGTCTTGTCTTCAGATTAACACCTGCTTACAAGGGGGCCCACTCCTGGGGGCCAAGGCACTGGGGGCTCCCCCATTATTATTATTTTTAGGAGCCCGTCCCTCCTCAATGTTCAGAGGGCCCCATGCACAATGTCCTGACAGCGCACAACATGTGCGCAATGTCAGGACATTGCACAGGGCCCCCTCCATCCTCAGGAGACGGTGGCACCTCAGTCTACTTATATGTGTACAGTTGCATGTGTAAGGGTCTCTTTCTATATGGCTGAGAACTTGGAAAGAGGCTGAAATATGTACCACTGTGCACATGTGTGTCCTATGCAGACATTTCCTTGAATGTGCAGAGATCGTAAGTAGGGACATGCTACCCTCCCATCTCTGCTTGTGTTCACCATAAAGTAGGTAAAGGTAAAGGACCCCTGGATGCTTAAGTCCAGTCAAAGGCGACTATGGGGTTGCGGCGCTCATCTCGCTTTTCAGGCCAAGGGAGCCGGCATTTGTCCACAGACAGCTTTCCAGGTCATGTGGCCAGCATGACTAAACTGCTTCTGGCGCAACGGAACACCGTGACAGAAGCCAGAGCAAATGGAAACACTGTTTACCTTCCCACCACAGTGATACCTAGTTATCTACTTGCACTGTTGTGCTTTCGAACTGCTAGGTTGGCAGGAGCTGGGACAGAGCAATGGGAGCTCACCCACTGTCACGGGGATTCGAACCACTGACCTTCTGATCAGCAAGCCCAAGAGGCTCAGTGGTTTAGGCCACAGTGCCACCTGCATATACCAGATAAGCTTAACATGCATGAAGGAGGAGCAGAAGGAGGAACCACTTCAGGTGTGTGTTAGGGGCGAGGTGTGTGGTGATGGCACCAGTAGTAATCTCTGGTGTGAGAAGGGGCATTACACTTGAACAAAAATGTCTCTATTGCCACCTGTGGATTATTGTAAGGTATGCACCTCTGCATGAAGAGGGAATCCTCTTTCTTGCCTTTAGAGCAGAACCTTTGTTACACGGTGCTTAGAACTGCCCATAAGCACACATTGAAAAGGCTGCTGTGCAGAGATGCACCTTATTTCACCCATTAAGAATGACAAGATGTTTGAAGCATGTTAAAGTTGAAGCATGCTTATTTGCATGAAATAATCTTGAGTCCATCTCTCATGCCTTTCCCCCTCCAATGCTGTCCTACAATCCTTAGAAATCTCTTGCTGACAGCTGAATGTTCTTGCGCTCCTGGAGTGACATGAGCTTGTGCTGTGTGGCCACTAGAGGCCACCGTGGCATGTATCAGACTCTGTGCATAGGGCCTCTTTGTCCTTTGCTTTCCTGCTGAGAGCCAGAAAATGGGGGGCAGCAGCCTGGGAGAAACAGAAGGGGGGAAAGGTGATGCCACGATGAGCAAAACCATTGTTTGTTGTTGTTTGTTTAACATCATCATCCCAGTTTTCTGTATAAATAACACCCGAAGTGGTACACAGGATAAGATGCAACAATAAAAAAATACAACAGCCAAATAACAAGCAGTAAAACAGCATCAGTGAGAATAAAATGGATTGTCAGAACATAATTATCCTGAGGCAGTAGATTGTTTCATTGGTGTAAGACCTTGGTGGAATAAAAAAAAAAGTGTTTACCTGAACGCAAAAACCAATTTTAGGGCACTGATCTTCAAGTGGCAACACTTGAAGCCTCAATTTCACACCTGAGCTCCAGCTCTTGATCTCCGTTCCATGACTCCTCCCCTAGAGTCAGACCCAGCAGGGGGCAAATCCAGGCAAATGTGCTCCAGTTTCAACTTATCATAGGTTAGGAGGACTTCTATCTCTCATAGTTACTCCACCTGGAAGTCAAGATCCGGGAACAGATCTGAATTCTCTAAATTTGAATTTTGCAGTGATAGGTTATCCAGATCTGAATGCTTTAGATCAGAAAGTGGGGAGGTTATTTACTCCTGTGTGTGACAGGTGCTCCAGTACAGGATCAAACTCTCCAAAATGTGTCATAGCAGAACTCCAGACATATGACCGAAGTTAACCTACCAGAGGAAGATGGTGGATGTCATAACTAACATGGACTTGTAACAAGCATGAATTTTCATTCCAGAACGTGATGGGGGCCTTCCTACTATTCAGGAATCCCTCCCCTCAGAGTCAAGAAAAAAGTGTCTGTTCAATGTGTTTCCAGAGGAGAAAGTGATCCAAAACAGAACTACAAATGGATAACCCAGTAGCCTAAACTTTCTAATATAGAATGCTGTACAGAAAATAAAGAACTTGGTAACATTTGTTAGAAAGAAAGAAAAAGGAATCTCTTGAACCTGAAATTATCTATCCTAGTAAGAGGCAGGAAGGAGGTGACAGGTGGTAGTCCTCTGCTGCCAATTTCTGGAAGAAATATTCACAGTGAATTAAAAAATTATTTTTTCCCTTCTTTAGCTGCACTGATCTAAGAGTAAGTCCCATTGAACTCACTAGGATATGCTGAATAGGACTGCACTCTTCATTATTATTGTTTAAGGAAAGTTTCTTTTTAGGATAAGGGAATTCAGAAAGCCCAATGAGCTTTGTGCTGAGAGTCCCAAGAATTCATCTTTAGATCTCTGATCATTTTCAAAATATGTATTTCCTTCATTTCTGCTTCAAAGCATTCTCCTCCTCCCCCCGTCCTCCCCCAAATCCTCTCTCTCTTAACATTCAAATTCTAATTACCAGACTGGACTTTACAAGTGGAACATAAATAACATTACATAGATAATTAAGATGTATCGTTAATTGGAGCTGGTTTCAGTGTGCTAATTGCATAATTCAGCTGTCTGTTAAATAGCTTTTCCAGTGTGAAAATTACCCATTTATGGGCAATGCTTGTGTGAGCATCACACTCCCTCCACTCAGTAACATGAGTCAACATTTTTAGGTGTAGCTTCACCATGCAGAGCTCAGTCTCTTCATCAAAAGGCAGGTGAAAATCCTCCCCTTAAAGCTCCAAAAGAGGATGGATAATTTCCGCCAAAGAGCTGCCAACCTTTCCCTCATCCCCCTCTGGTAGCACACTTAGACCTTCACAAGCTGTTTATCAGGCGGGTGATGTTCTTCAACTGCATTCCCATCTCTGGCTTGGATACTGAAGTCCATTTCAGGAGCCCTCCCAGAAAAAAATAAAAACCAAGGTACCAAAGGTACCAAGAGGTATTGCAACTAATTCTTGTTAGCAGTTTTTTGTTTGGTAAAACATAAAAAAAAATCTCAGCTGAACTCTGAGTGAAGTCACAAATAGAGTCTTCACTAGAGAGGCATTTCAGTCCTCTCAGTTTCTCATTTTTCCTATCTTAAATTCCATTCTGCAGCCATTTGTATTTAATTAAAAATAATCCTCATGAAACTTTAGTGTGAATTTCACCCAATAAACACATTTTTGTATGTGGTTTTGACTAATGGACACATTTCTGCCAGGCACTTCTCCTGATATTGTGCATTTTGTATCTTATTTTAAATAGTATATTCATTTTTATGCTCGCTTTCACGTAATGTGTGCATTGTTGTAAACATGGATTGGAGAACTGCAATTCAGATTGGAGAACTGCAGTTCAGATAAGTGTGAATTTCAAAGGCTGCCTATGTTTTGAGTCTTATATTGTTTCTGAATGCATGAAGTTGATAGAGTCAGCTTTAAATGCGAACTGATATTTCACTGGAATAATTGGAGATTTCTGACAAGAAGCAAGCAAGGCAACGTGTTTTGGTGTTCAAAGTGGGGCACAGGGGACCTTCTGGAGTGCTTTGGTGTTTAAGTCAAGTCTGCTTCAATGGTGTTTGAGTCAACGCTTCTTCAGATCCCAAGCCATTCAAGACTTCTTCCATAAAGAAATAATGTTATTTCATTCTCCATTCACCAGAAACAAGTTGCAGGATGCTGCAATAAGATGCTAATATAGTATATTAATCTTACTCTGGATTTAGCTAGGTAATATTTTGATTCAACATGTTGCAATTCCCGTTGAAATTCTTAAAAAATGTTATGCATATCTTTTTTTGGATAGTGATCGAGGGACTAAACAGAGGTTCATATTTCAGTGCTTATGTTTTTCTACTGGCTCCTCTAGATGTTGTGTTGCAATGGCCCACTAGTTTACTTGATTTTTAAGAATGGATTATGTAGATTCGCCAAGGCTCATTAAGTGTTGCTTGCTGCAGAGGAAATTGCCCTGGGATAGGAGATGGGATCAGTGCAGGAGCATTGCCTCTCAACTGTAGGGGAAAATATTGGTCGTAAATTCCATAAATTAAGTATGCATCATATGTAGCAGTAATTTATTTTGTCTGTTCTTGATCTGCTCCTGGTCAATTTCACTGAAGGTACCTAAGTCCTTGTTATGAGAGAGGAAGAAAATATTGGTCCCCTTTTCCCATACCATGCTTAATTTTATAAACTTCTATCATGTTTCCTTCCCTTAGTTGGCTTTTTCTAAACTGCAAAATGGCATGCCATCCAACCTTTCTCCATAGAGAAGGTACACTAATTCCTTCTCCTTTTCTGCACCTTTCCAAGCTCTGCAATAACCTATTTTTTTAAGATGAGGCTACTGGAAGTTCACACAGTAGTTCATATATATCTATTTAACAAAATTAATTCACTTGGTTGCAGGGCCGGATTTAGGTTTGATGAGGCCCTAAGCTACTGAAGGTAATGGGACCCTTTATATGTCCAGCTGTCCTTTAACAACAACAAATTGTCGCTGTTTTTGTTGTTGAATATATGCTATATGGTAATTTATGGACCTAATAGGTATCTCAAGCCATTTCTACATAACAAAATATATATTTTATCAAAGTAATTGTTGAACTGAAATACAATTAAGAAGAAGTATATTAATATTTTTCCCATTAATATTTTTTTTGGCGGGGGCAAGAGAGTGGGGCCCTAAGCTATAGCTTGTTTAGCTTATATGTAAATCCAGCACTGCTTGATTTTATTTCTGTGCTTGTTTGAAAGAATAAAACAAGCTTCAAAGCACTTTACTATATATATATATATATATATATATTTGCTTTCGTAGATTTTCACGGGTACAGGAATGCAGGTTTTGGTGTCTTCGGGTGTCTTCCCGTGTAAGAGTCGGGGTGTCTGGGCGACGTTTCGACGAGGTCTCACTCGTCATCTTCAGGCTGGTGCTTTCGGCTTCTTGTTACTGGAACAGAGCAGAATCTGGTGTTTGAGTTTCTATAAATACTGTTGAGGGGTGTGGTGTATAGCCTCCAACGTTCTGGGCAGAGAGGAAGTTCCTAGATTAGTGTGCCTTTTCTTCTTTTGTTCCTTAATTACTTGAGGGATATCTTGAGTGATTTCATGAGTGATATTCTGAATACCACTGGGTGGGTCATTAAGTGTAGATTAGTTGCTAAAGCTTTCGTGTCTTGACCTCTTGAGCTTGTGAAGAGTTTTTCTGAGAAGATGGCTGTGCTGCATTTAGTTGTGCTCTGGCTTGGCTTCGTGTATAGGGGCGAGCTGTGATTTTGTGCCTTGTGCCAGCCAGATCTGTGTAGGGATTGCAGGGGGGTGCAGCATCCGGAGGTGCCACTATAGTTTGGCTACTGGATGGAGTCTGTAATATGTCTGTGGAGAGGGTCTGGGTTTGGGTCTGGTGTGGTTGATTGGTGACGGCGTTCTGTGTGCCTCTGGTTCTGGTGTCGGTTTTTGTGGGGAGGGCTAATTTCCAGATGTCTGGCAGGCGGGACGTGTCGTCACGCTTGTTCATGTTGTGAGGGTGTTTCTCTATCTCGATGGCTTCCATGATTATTCTCTTGTGGTGATGTTCCATGTTAAAGAGCAATTTGGAATCTGCAAAATTAATTTCGTGTCCTGTTTCTTTCATGTGTTGGAAAAGAGAGGAAGTTTTTTCTTCTTTTTTGACGGCATTCTTGTGTTCTGCGATACGTGCATTTATTCGTCTGTTTGGACAAACAAACAGACGGCTTCTGATTGGGTGCAGGAAGCTCCTGCGGCCAATCGGAAGCCGCGCCTTGGTTTTAGAATGTTTTTGGAAGTCAAACAGATTTCCGGAACAGAAAACATTCAGGAATCAAGGTACGATGGGCCTGCCTGATCTCAATACACAGGGAGTTCCAATGTTGCCACACTATGTGACTGATCACGCCATCTCTCCTCCTAATGGCAAACTCAGATGGTATGTACTAACAAGAGGGGTGGTATTTGTGTGCCATTTCACTGCTCACTCCAAATTATGAGGAGGTTAAATAGCACCAGTCTCAAAAGATGTCCTTGGAGAATCTCACTACTTACACACACACCCTTTCAGTTTGTGCATACACACTGCTTCCTCCTATTTATCATCCCCTTGAGTAATGTTGGACAAAAAGGACGCTCTTCTTTACACAGCACATTGTTAACCTACGGCCACCAACTTGGATGTCTTTAAAAGGGGATTACAGAAATTCTCGGGGGCTGTCAATAGCCACACAATGGCTATATATCTCCCGGACTATATCTTGCAAGCGTTCGAGTGCTTTATTTTGCTTTTGCTTTGCCATAGCTGGGGATATATTTTCCTCCTTTGGGAGCTGCCTGTGATGAGTGGAACTAGGGAATGGAAGGATTGCGTTAATTGTTTAATTATACTTTGCTTTAAATTATTTTGTTTTTCATAGGTTATATTGCATAGTTTGCTATTTATAAGTCACTTTAAAATGATTGGATAAAGCTGCACACGAGCAATATTATCATTGTTATTATTAATATTATTGATAGCAATTTGTTTTCAGTATCAGAAGCTGTGTGCCTCTGAATACCAGTTTCTGGGGTGTGTGATTGGTGCACATGTCTTGATTCTGAGCTTCCCAGAGGCACCTGATTGGCTAATGGTAGCGCAGAAAGCTAGATGATGATGATGATTATTATTATTATTATTGCAGTAGTCCAAGCGAGAGATAACCAGAGCATGCACCACTCTGGCGAGACAGTCTGCGGGCAGATAGGGTCTCAGCCTGTGTATCAGGTGGAGCTGGTAAACAGCTGCCCTGGACACAGAACTGACCTGCGCCTCCATGGACAGCTGTGAGTCCAAAATGACTCCCAGGCTGCGCACCTGGTCCTTCAGGGGCACAATTACCCCATTCAGGACCAGGGAATCCTCCACACCTGCCTGTCCCCTGTCCCCCCAAAACAGTACTTCTGTCTTGTCAGGATTCAACCTCAATCTGTTGGCCGCCATCTGTTAGACTAGATGGGCCTTGTGTCTAATCCATCAGAGCTTTGCTTATGGACACCTTTTTAATAAAAAATGTGATTGATAATTTGTTTGCAGAATAAACAAATGAGGTGTTGTTGTGGTTGTTCGTAGTTTAACCTTAAGTAAATCCAAGAGCTGATTTGATGAGAGCCTGGTCCTTGCTTCTAAAATCTGAAATGGTGCCCCTGCATATTATGCTTCCAGTGTCATTCAAAGGTGGTCTGTCAGTTATTAATTTAATTTTAAGCTCTAATTGAACTTTAATGAATGAAGTTGGGTCTTTTTCTACTTTGTCAGGCTGACTTGAATTCGAAATATGACCTGGGATTTTGCATAGGTCTCGTATCTATAGCACTGTCTGGCAGTGAAATATTTCAAAAGTCCTTAAAGCGTTGCTGGGAAAATCTGAAGACATTTTTCATTGAATAAGGGAGCTCCATGAATGTTAGAATTAACTAACTAACCAACTAACTCTTTATCCCTTGCTATAAAATGTTTCAACTAAACTTGCAAAGGCTAATTTACAATTTGAAATTATGTGAGTGCTGACTGAGGGGGTAGCTTTTCAGTCATGGCCGTCCTAAGAAAGGCTTACCTTGTGGCACCAACTATATGGTGTTTATTCTCCTAGACATTTCATCATGTAAAGTGTGAGTTGGTTTTAACGCTCGTCTTGTCTGTTCAATTTGGATTTATATTTTTTTTAGTATTGTTTTTTATTCTTTTCTGTCACTTTTAGTTCAGATTTTATACATTGCTTTAGCATTTTGCTTCTATGCTTGCTTTCCCTGACCGTTTTTTCTCCAGATTACTGAAGGGCAATCTGGACACTCCTTAAATAAATAAATAAATAAACAGAATGGGCTGAGGAGCGTGCACCATCATAACTGGCATGTTATCTGACCATTTACTTAATAAATATTTCGGTACTGCTAAATCAAGAAGAATGGAACTCTTCTCAAAATGGTGGGTGTAATAAAATCAATATAGCATTTAAAAAATCAAATGTAAAAACAAAAAGATAATTGTTAGGGAGAAGGGAAGGACAGGGATACAAATCCCCACCCTAAACTTTTAACTGTCTTCCCTTGCCTTGGAGATGCATGGAAGTTGTCATTTTTGAAGATGCTGAACACTTTCTATTAGAAATCTGCAGAATGGCTATTCTCACTGGTATAATGAAGAGGAACATGGCTAGGGGGCGGGAGCGTAGTTTCTGTGCTTGCTTTCATTGCAGGACCAATCGGGTCATCTATTGGAGCATTGTAACTTGAGACCGGAGGACAGGCGCAGAAGGTGGAAATCAACTGAGCTTTACTCTGAGTAGGTCCATTGAAATAAATGAACACGACTAAGTTAGGTCCATTAATTTCAGTGGGTCTACCCTCACTAAAACGTAGCTGAATACATCCCATGATCTCTTTGTTAGGTAGGGTAGGCTCAGTCAGTCATTGGCCCAGGGTCACCAGTGAGCTTCATGCCTAATCTGGGATGTGAACTCAGGTTTCCCTTGGCTTCATTTTTGTCCTCTCTTTGGAGACGTGGCTATGAGGGCTGTCACAATGAGCTCCTCTTCCTCAAAATTTACCACTACGCCACTGAGTATTTTTGGTCCTCCTTTGTTGGAGAGAACAGAACAGTCCTTTCCCTTGAAGCATAGCTCAGTCCCACTTCAGGCCAATGGATAGGGATCAGTTTTGTGACTAGTGATTGCTTTCTGCTCCAGCTTGGGGACACTATAACTTATTCCTTAAATTGCCTCCTGTCCCTCACTCCTGCTACCTCCACAAATGACCACCAGTCCATGGTGCCACTGAGAAACAACCACAATAGGTGAGTCACAGTATCAAAAGCTGCAGGTATTCCAGCTCACTTTGCCAGCTTTTCCCCCAGGCTCCGTGTCTTGTCTACAAGTTATTCTTGATGTGTTCTAAGTAATGACACACCGTTCGGAAACCAACGAATCGTGAATCAAAGCTCCTGGTTACTTTCATAAAAGAGACATTAGAAACCCAAAACATAAAGATCATTTTATCTTTATTAACAGTTTAATGCATATGAGAAAGCTATTTGACATTTTTTACACCTCAAACTCTTTTCTTCATGCATTGCTGAGCAGACTGCACCAGAATTCATCCACTTAAATCCATTTAATAACTCAGTAGATTCTCTGTCAGGCTATGAGTTGATGCCAGTATATGGCTTTACTTAAGTGCTCAAACCTTGCATTGCATTTGAACATTACTGTTAATAATGAAATTGTAATTGGGGTCGCCATTAGACCAATACAAAAGTTCCCAAACCTGTATTTGTTAACATTTTTGTTGTTTCAAACACTAGCCCAGTATTAAGGGACCTGTGGCCAGGTGTTGATGAACTCCAGTTCCCCTCACCCTGGTCATTGGCCATGTATGATTGGGGCTAACAGGAGTTGATGTCTGACAACATCTGGAGGATTATTGGTTCACCTTCATGATAGAGTGGTAGGAACAGCAATAGAGGAACATCCTTTAAATTAAAGGGTGGGGTACTAGGAAGAAGGGAGGAAGGACCCTGAGCTGGGTTTGGCCCCCTCAGCCATGGCCAAGATTTAGCAGCCCACTTAATTTGTCCCATGGAACAATGTGACCTGTTAAGAACAACACTCACCTTCCGGATGTTGCCTGGGAGCCTTGCCATTGTACTGGAAACTGAACATTCTAGACTGTAACAAAGAGACAGAACCCAGGAGGTGGCATAGAAACTTGCCATTATGATGGGTCTTAGATGGAATGAAAAGAAGCTCTGTATTTTGCTGGGAATCCACCAACATGAGAGAGGCTGGGCCGGCCAGCGTCCAGAATGGTGGACTTGGCCTTCCAAAACATACTAAGGCAGTAGCTTAACTTTTTCCCATTTGAAGTGGATTAGGAAAAAGGAGTTAAGCCAGATCCTTTCTCTTTGGAATTCCATTTATTTGGGAGGAGCAGGAATTCCATTTATTTTGTGGGTATAGGGCAGTATACTTATATGATGGTGGTGGTGGTGGTGAGCCTTGGTTACTTGTTTTTTTTTAAAAAAGGTTTAATTAAATTTTTGAATTTAATAAAATTTAACAGAATATATATATAAAAAATAAGCCATGGTTGATAGTTTATAAACCTTGGCTTGTGTCAGTCATGGCTCTGGCTTTGCATTATGTGTGAACATGACTAAGGTTATGGCCAGCTATCCATTCAACTCGGGAAGCTAGAATAATCATGAGCTTAAACAAAAGGAACTTGTCAAAAGCTCAGCAACATCAATGATCCTCCTTGATTTCTCAATTACAGAAAAAGGAGTGTGAATGAGACAGACGTGACTTTAGCTGAGATAAATGTGTCTAAAGCACTTCCTTGCATCACTTCGGTTTGACTTTAAGCAGGATCACATTCATGACCCAAACACAACAGCAGAGAGAGGCAACCCGTCCTAAATGTATACTGGCTGAGTTGCCATTCATAGTCATGAAGAAGAATTCAGCATCTCTTTTGCTTCAGCAGGTTGCCCACGTGAGGCATCTCACGCTTTTAGCACCGAAACTGATAACATAGTTGTTACTTTAGTTTCATGCTAGGGGTATTCCCTGATTTTCCTTGGCACCAGACAGATTTCAAGCTGAAGGAGCACAGCAAGGAATCTGTTTTTCAGATCTGCAAGACAAGCTTCTTTTTTTCTGAATGGGCACCCTCTGTTTCATAAATGTACATGGGGAAAACTCGTAATGTCTCGATTTCAAATGCCTCTTTGGGAGTTTGTTTATTCAAATAAAAGCCTTACAAATTATTAGCATGAAAAAACTCCACCACTTTGCATTTTCTGGGATGTGTTATCCTATTAGGCAAAGTATCGTTCTGTATGTTTATAACTTACACAATTACTGTTCTTGATTAACAACTAAAACTGATGAGTTGGCCTTTCACGAAGCCGTAAGCAAAGTCAGCCATGCAGAAAATATAAGGGAAGGGAAAACAATTAAAAGTTATTTTAGTTGTTATGTTGGAGTTGATTGTTGTATTTACATATTTCTCCCCCTCCCCAATAAAACATGAAAATCTTTGTTGCGTACAAAGTGCTGTTTTATCAATGGCGCTATTTCACAGTAACATTAGAAATTTCAGATTTATTACATTCATTTTGGATTAGCAAGCATCATGTGTGTGATGTATTAAAGAATAGATTAAATTCGTGCAATACATAAATTTAGTACCACATAGTATGACTGTCTCTAGTCTTCACAACTGCAGAATTAACAGGGCAAATAAGCAGCAGCCGTCATTGTTCGCCTGGCAGAATGAGGATGCTTGTGGAACCACTCCAGCAAGAACAAAATTTATGAAATGAGTTACACAGTTTTGCAAACCTGCAACTGGAATATTCAAAACATACCATAGGAATGATTAATCACATCAACAAAAGGACAGCGAGTGTTTTGCAAATGCTATTACACAGTACTGGTGTTCTAAAAACACTTAATTCTGCAGAGGGTTATAAATTGGTGCTCAAGTTTAATGGGATTTAAAGAACCAACCAACTTCTTCTCATTTAAATTTTTATTGATTATCTTGCAAAGGTGATATAACACACTGAAAATCATCTCAGCATCAGCATGTGCTTCCTGCTAAATAAACCTGTGGCAGGGAAGGCAGTTGCTCCTATCAACAGGGTGTTAATTGGCAAGTGAATTGGTCTTGGGGTTCAATCAGAAGACCAGGATTCTGTCCTTTGCTGTCTTGACGGTGTCCTCTAGCAGGACCGTTCAGCATAATATGTGCGCCTCTGTTCTATTGGCAAGAGGCAAGAATTAATCCTTCCCCAGGAAGGAATGTGGCTGGGATTTACACTCCTCCTTCCAAGCAACTGGACTGAGAGGTCCTGAAATGGGAAATCTAGGTCCCCTTGATAAGGGGGACAGATTGGGTTTCTGCATTTGGGTCTCTTATAGAACCTGACACATTTTGGAATAAGGACAGTGGGTGCATCCAAACTTGCTACTGTTTTGTGGGAGGGATTTGTGTGCATGCTGGAAATCTTTTTCCCGTCTAAACTGCTCTTTCAAAGCTGCTCTTAAGTCCTGTCTATGACCGAAAAAATATGGGTATATGTTAATCCTAAAAAGTTTGAGCTGCATTTGCTTTGGTGGTATTTAACCTCAAGTGTGAGCGAGATTGCAACCTTAGCCCAATTAAATGTGCTCAACGTAGCAACCGTCATTGTATTTAACCTCAATTTATTTTAAAATGTATTCTAAAGATAACTAAAAGATTACAAGAAAGTGGCCACCAATGTTTGAACAGTCTCCCGGGGACTGCAGGCTCTTCGGCTTGGCTTCTGCAACAGGAAGTCATTAAATCAGAGATGGGAGGGCTCTCAATGGTCATTCAGCTCAACCCCCTGCCAGTCTAGGAAATCCATCACAGTAGCCTCAACCTGTTGAAGTTGTCAAAAGTTTCATTCATTTTGGCCGTGCAGGTTCAAGGACAGCTGGCTGAAATACAGGGAGATGAGTAAAGGAAGGGTTTTCTCAAAGGTTGGACCTTGAGAAAGCCAGAAAAGGCAATTTGATAAGGAATGGTCTAGCACAGCCTTCCTCAACATGGCGCCCTCTGAATGTTTTGGACTCTGCTCCTATCACCATTGATCATGCTAGTCCAGGGGCTGATGGTTGCCGTCTAAAAGCGCTGTAGAGCATCAGGTTAGGGCAAAATGCCCTAGTGTGCATATTCTTAAGAATCCATGCTGGTTAGTAGCAAGCAAGCACCTGGTTTTCTTAGAGCCGCGTAAGAATAGATCCTTTGTAAACTGCTCTAACCATGTAAGTGATTATGAGTTTACCGCTCAATAATTCCTTGACTTATCCTCTTGTTGACTCTTCTGTCCTGCAGTACTAAACTGTCTTCCTTTCTCAACCATCTATAAGTGCCCTGCCTCTCTCCACCTGGCTTAGGGTGGGGCTTGACAGGCTCCCTTAAGGACTCCTGCTGCTGCTGGACAGAGAGGGCTCCTTTTTTAATATTGTTTTTATTTTTTATCTATGTCATTTTATATTGTTTTTGATATTAATGTTGTATTTTTTGTTTTAGACTTTATGATTTATGTGGAAATTGTTTTCCATTTGGTTGTGTACCTTTTGATGTGTTTTATTTATTGCTTATGACTTTTGTTATGTTGGTAATTATGTAAATCTTGTCATGGAAGCTGCCTTGAGCATTGTTTTAACTACGGAAAGGCGAAATAAAATGATGGTGGTAGTCGTGGCTATCACTTAGATCGCAAATGACTTGGAATTAAATCCCACTGTTTCAAACAGAGCTTTTGTCTGAACAAATCAATATATTTAAGACCACCACCTCTTTGACTGGGTTGTTAATAGCAATCTAACTTGGATGAGCCCTGCTGTTTGTTGTGCGTTGGATTAGAAATTGTTGGATATTATGCCTTAGCTATTGCATCCTGAGCTGCATTTCTGCACCTGTCTGAAAGCGACGGTGACCTCAGACTGCTGCTGAAAAGGGATTTCTCCATTCCTGCCATGGTTAATCAAATTTGGGCCGGAATGAAAAGCTAAATTTCCACTGGGCATTCAATATGTTTAGGACTATCAAAAGGCTTTGCAGTGTCAGATCGAGTGTGTTTCATGGTAATATTTTGTTTTAAATTCTGGTAGTTTGCCTCCTAGCCTCCTTTGACAGTTCACAGTATCGTGGACTTTGCATAGGTAATTGTATTGCCATTTTTTTTTATTGTGTACATGCGTGAATAATAGAACAAATTTAACAGTGCCTGCTGTCTCCTATGACCCGCTGGAAATGAAATGTGCCATCTCAAGGGTTTTATACCAGAATACATTTTTTCCCCTTTTTGTATTAACAAATGCAGACTCGCTTGAAGAAACACAGTATTTAGACTTGAATTCTAGTCATGATTTAATGGCATGTTCCACACACACACACACACACGCACACACATATGGGATACAGATCTCACATCTATTGTATGGAGGAAAATTTAAGGAATGTTTGCATCACATAGAAGTGATAGCTCTCAGCATACCCAAGGTTCAGCTGTTCAGCTGTTTGGTATCAGGGATACCCAAAAAGCTGCTGTGTGCCTATGTGGATTTTATTTATAGCAAAAAAAAAAAAAAGCCATCTTGTTTGACAAAGGGCTCAATAAGCTTTAGTGATTAAACAATAAATACATCTGATTTGAGAAAGAAGTGCTTCTTCAGCATGAGAATTGCCTTGCTGGATGAGATTGTTCTAAGGTTCATGTAGCCCAAGAGTGCATTTTGAAGAGTAGTTAGCTTGATCATTCTGGGAGTTCAGGGAAGGCATTAAGGTAAGGGCCGTCCACTGTCATCTGTGCTGCCTCTGTGAGTAGCTGTCAATAGCAGTAGTAGTCAGTGGCATAGCGTGGGTTACCGGCACCTGGGGCTGTGCGGAAGGGTGGGTGGGAAAGAGGGAAATGGATGGAGTACATATGCACATTCAATTACCTAACGGCGTCCGCATCACCGAGGACATTGCAGCCGCAGAGATAAGAGTCCTTCCGTTGTCTGGAGATGTCACTTCCTGATTCACATGGAGAAGCCGTTTTCGACGGAGCCCAGTGATGGAAGTGCACAACTGTATTGAGGCAGCACCAGGTGTTGATATTCTACACCCCCTAACAATTTTCCACCCTGGGCAACCGCCCCCTAGTTTCCCATGCTACGCCACTGGTGGTAGTAGTAGCAGCAACAGCAACAGCAGTGATAGCATTTGAATAACACTTTCAAGTGTTCAAAGCACTTCACATATAATACCTACTTGTAATCTGTACAACCAGTCTTGTACGGTAAGTCAATATTAACACACACACACCAATTATTGCAGATTGGAAGCTCAGACCTGGAGAAAGTAGCTTCTCAAATGTCACCTAGTGATTTCATGGCAGAAGCAAGATTTGAACCACACTTACCTTTTGCTGTTCTCTTTCCAGGCACATGCTTAAAAGTGTGTGTTTTGTTTTGTTTTTTGCCCCTGAGCTTTCCCCGTGAAAACCCACGCTTTAGCACTCAAGCAGAGCAAACGTCAATTTGTGTTTTCCGTGGATTTAAAGCTCAAAGCATGGACCAGGCCTGGAAAGAGTGAAAGGAAGTGTGGATAAGCTCTTAGTTAGTCTCTTAACCAGGACACTCTACCAGATCTCAATGAAGTTGTACAACCCCTTTTTAAATAGCCAATTGTCTATAAATTAAGGAACCTACAATAACACGCTATTGTTTCAAGTGCTAGTTGACCAGGAATCACTATGAATGAACACTTAGTTCAAAGCCCACTGGAATAATGATCTGGTGTTGACAATAGCCACCTAGTTGTAAGTGCAAAAGTTGCCTTTTGGTATTATAGTAAAATGCAAAAGAATTTGTCTTTGAAAGTGGAGGGATGTCAGAGACATTAAGCTGTAAATCAAGGGAGAAATGCACGTTGCATTGTAGTCAGCCTTACCATTGATTTTAATGGGTTTGTGTTGCCTTGTTCCCTATGGACGAAGCCTGGGTGTGATACGCAGTTATCGCTGTCCAAAGGAGTGTTGTTCCTGCTCTCTCTTCTCCTTGGTTTTTCTTTCAGACCTGATCAACATTCAAGAGGTTGTGTGCCTCTAATGTTCCCAGGCAGGGACGCTAAACTTATTACACTTTTCACCTTTTATAGTCATCTAATCAGAATTATTTTTTAGTCAATGATTTGAAAACCCTCATCCCAGAAGTGGGCAAGTCGCTGAGCCAAACAGTCCCCTGCCTTCTGGTTTTATTTATCAACCTTTGTCATTAGGGCATGCTGGGCACGTAGAGACAAGAAAGAAGAGAGACTTCCAGGGATTGGGGGGGTTGGGGAAATGATTTTGCATAATAGAAATAAAAGTATTAATCTGTCATATGGTAAACAGGGATATGCTGTCTTGGTGAGGCTTAAAATAGCCACTTATGCATGTAAAATTTGGCAAGACTCAAGTCATTGATCAGAATTCACAAATACATGAAGTAAAGAGAAGAATCTGACTCCATCATGACTTCTTTGGGTGCAATTCAATGTTGAATGTTCTTGACCATTGATTCCAGAGGGGTTAAACTTGTTTAACTCATTTGATAATTCCACCTTCAGTACTCTGTCCAAACTCTAATTTAGGCCATGTATGTGTGGAAACTGTTAGATTTCATTGTATACTTTGGAAGCCAATTATACTGGTAGGCAGAAGGTAGATATTGGGATCTACTGGTAAATCTCTCAGTGATTTACAGTAGATCACAAAGTGTTCCAATTCCTAATTGTTTAACTGCTAAACTTTAACAGTGCCGGCAGCAACAACCAACAGGCTTCTCCCCTTTTAAATGAGGCTGCTGAAATGAAGAAAGTTTTGAAATTAACCCTCTTTTGACTCACCTCATGTTAACAGCCAGTGAAGTGCTTTAGATTGCCCTTGCAGATGTGAGACAGAGAAACTCTTTCGACAGGAGATGACATGGGAAAGTTCTAATGAAGTGCACCATCATGTTGAAGTATTGTGACATCAGAATCCTGGCTACATTGTCTGTTGAGCCTTGGTTTCTCATTAACAGGTGTTGTTTCTCCACACAGGTATTGGTAATGTAAAATCTGTTTCATAAATCTTTTATAACTACTGTACTTGCATCTGTGGCCATGTTCTCTAATGGGCATGTTGCCCTGGTTGAATACGCATTGGCTCCCCATTAAACGGAGCCATTGGTTTTGAGCCTTTGAGGGAGTCTCAGTGAGGATGCTTCCTCCCAGGTTGAACCCATGACCGTGAGATGATGCGGACAAGAGTCTCTGCCTATATGTCTCCCCGCCCCCTTTCTAATTAAACATTAGGACTAGGCAAGGCCCCTGATTGGTTCATGGCCAAAACTGGCCCTATCAGGATCACCACATTGGACCCCAAACCAAATCAGGGAGATAGCTCACATTTTGGTTGAGTTTCTAAACCCAAAGCATAACTTACATGTTGACTTTCAATATGTGAATTTGTGCAAAAATTGATACACCCACCTAGCGAGTTTCTTTGTCTCTCCCTACTTTGTACAAACAAATGTGTGCTGTTGATCTGCTTCTTTTTCCTTCAACTCCTGAAATGGATTACTTGTTTCTATAGCTGGGTCATTAGTCTTGGACTTCTCAGTTATCACATTATTTCTTTTCACCCAATTTGCACAGGACTTGGAGCCACAGTGCTCCTTTGGAGACAGACATGGTGTCTACACAACTCAACACAACCCCTTGTGCCACTTGCCCATTCCAAGTCAGATTATGTCTCATTAATTGGACATTCCAGAATCATGTGCTTGCATAAGCTATATGTAAATGAGCTCAGCCTTAATGTGTCTGTTAATGAAAAAGATTCACTAGGAAATTAAAGAAGGGTTTATTTAACTTAGTTTAATTTAAAGGCCACTTAACACACTGAGCATTAATGATGCAGCGTACGGTAAATGTATCTCCTCCGTTTGCCAGCATTACTGCAGCGGGGGCTGCATTGCGCACATGGGGTTGAATCCAACCAACTACTCAGAGTAAATCCATAGAAATTAATGGACCTAAGTTAGTAATGTTTATTAATTTCAATGAGTCTACTCTTGAGTATGACTAGCACTGGATAGAGATAGAAATTGTCTAGGGTCACACCAGTCACCTAATAAAGATAATATTAAGATAATGATTTTGTTTTCCCAGCCTTAAAGAAGAAAGAGGCCACATTTGAACTGAATCTTTTGACTATTTTGACCACCTTATTTTTTTGTTGCTTTTCTCAATGGTTCCATTTTGTTTAGACTCTGACTCTGGATAGAATAAGTTGCATGGTTTGAGGAATCTATGCTTCCAGGTTTCATAAGAAAGCTGCAGAGATAGTGCAGGATAGTGCGCACCCCGGAAATGATCTCTTTCAGCTTCTGCCTTCTGGGAGAAGGTACAGGGTTATAAAGACTAGGACAAGCCGCCTGAGAAACAGTTTCTATCCAAATGCGATTTTGGTTTTAAACGCAGTGTAAGGTAGTCTCTATGGGAGTATACAGTGGTGCCTCGCAAGACGAAAATAATTCGTTCCGCGAGTCTTTTCGTCTTGTGATGTTTTTCGTCTTGCGAAGCACGGTCCGTCACAACTGCGCCTCTTCAAGCGGCTTTTAAAAAAAAGCGCAAGACGTTTTCGTCTTGCGAAGCAAGCCCATAGGGAAATTCGTCTAGCGAAGCAACACAAAAACGGAAAACCCTTTCGTCTAGCGAGTTTTTCGTCTTGCGAGGCATTCGTCCTGCGGGGCACCACTGTATTGTATTTAATTATGGGGTATCAGAGTTTTTAGGGGGTTAACCAGGCTGTGATAGCTGGGATTGCAGGCATGTTGGTTTTTGAAAGTCTGATGTAGATTTTTTCAATTTCATTGTTCTGTACGGGACAATGACAATAAAGATTATCGTATTGTATCATATCGTATCATCCTAAGAGCTCTGTAGACAATTTTAGTACATTTGTACTCCTGGGTCACTGTGTCCAGTTGTATAGAAATTATTTGAAAAGTAAAAGATCAGAAAAAATGTGACTGGGTGAGGTAAGAGGAAGGTTCAGAAAACTGCACACATTCAGAATGTTTGTGATGATGGACAGTGCTTTTTTCTGGGGAGACGCAGGGCTACACATACCCCTAAACATTTTGTAAATCTTTGTACTTTTGTCCATTTACTGTATTTATTTTTGCCGATATGAACTATAAAATGGTGCTTTTCTTGAGTCAAAATGAGAGTACCCCTAAACATTTTTAAAGAAAAAAAGCACTGATGATGGAAGCATCAGTAGAAGGCTTAACAGAAGTGCAGAAGGCTTAATTTCAGAACTGAATAAGACTGATTGGAATTTTGGTGCAATATTGGAGTTAGAACCACATAATTAGACTCATATTTCCATGCTTAAAAGAATTTTGTTACAACCTATTTATAAAATTACGCATTTACTCTTATACAGTATCTGTCTCATGTTTTGTGATGAAAACCATCCACTCTACACTGAAATATTGGCCAAATTCATTTCAAATGCATGGTGATAGCTTTCAGTTGCTCTCTGGATTACTCTCTCCTAGCAGACATATCACATTTAAATGAAGGATTTATAGACATTTTTCAGCTCCTTGTAGCATTTCAAGATTTATGTTCAGCTGGTGTTTCTGGATTTGGAACCATCTTTCTACCCAACTTTTTATGAGCAGGATCATGGAATTGGTTAAAGCTCAATAACTGTTTTCTTGCACAGTGTCTGTAGCAGCTTACTGCATTGTCACACAATTCCTTCTCCTAATGTGCCTTTGGCAAGAATGCATTTTCCAGAAGGTACTGGGCTCTCCTTAAAATGAATAATTGGTGTTCAGTACAGTCTGATCAATATGCATTATTGCTTTATATACTCTACTGTACTATCAGTGAATAAGCAAGAGGCATTGTTAGTATCAACAGAATAAATGGAAAGACCACACATAGAGAAGTCAATCTAATGCTGGTTTCATTGCTATCCAAATTGCAAAATGGGGAAGACTGGCTGAACCAAGCCATCTCTTGAGAGAAGACGTTGCTCCTCTGAAAAAGGGAAACATGCAAATAGACCGTGGCGGGGAGGTGTGTGTTTCAGAACAAATATGTCAAACACACTTTTGAATGGTTAGTTATGTATACGTATCCTATTCAACCTTTTTTTTCCAAGGAGCTCAAGACAACCTATATGATGTCCCTTCCATTTTCTTTCAGCAGAAAGAAAATTTTGATTTATCAATTTTTATTGTTTTAATTACTCTATTTTTTACTTTTAAATGTTGTTTTGTATTTCTCTTTGTAAGACTCTTAGAGAATTTTATGTAAATTTAATAAAATAATCATAATCGTTAATTAGCCGTTTCAAGTTGTCCAGGCTGGGAGAGTATGATAGACCAGAGGCCAAGCGGAGATTTGAGCTTGAGTCTTCCTTGTCTTAGTCCAACACCCTAACCATTACACTATGCTGCCTTGGGCATACAAGCATGTGATGAGAGATCTGTTGAAGGGCTGTTAAAAATAAATCAGTTTAACTAATGGCTGCTGGGAGGACCATAGCATCCACGCATGAAGGAAGATGGGGCCCAGAGTTTGTTCTGGGAGTGTCTCCTTACAGCTTGTCTCTTCTCTCTGTATGTGGCGAATTCTGCTGTGTCTTGGCATTTAGGGCAGCTGAATGAACCAATCACACCTGAAGCAGAGATGCAGCACAATTTCTTTCCATCCCTCAGAGCTGTTTGTTGTATCTCTGCATTAGTTACCTCTGAGCTCGCCTTTTTTCCTATCAGGGCAGGGACTCATGCAGAGACACCAGGGGGTGGCTACCTCTGTAGAAAGATAATTTTTTTCTTTTTCACATGCTTCACATGTAAACCTTTTGGGATATGAAAGTGAAGTATACCTCCAGTTTTAAGAAGCTTGGGAAAAACTGGATTAGATGCTAATCAATACCATGTTCATTTCTCTCTCCCCTCCACACACTCCACACAATCCTTTCAGAGGATTATACTGGATTATACTGCTTGTTTTCAATGCCTCTCTCTTGAGTGACATCCATCTTATTTGCATTGATCAGAAATAATGGCTGATGAAGCCTGCTGTCTACTGTGATCCAAGCCAATTTGCACAAGTATTTTTTAAATGCCGAAATCAAATAGTTGACCTTTTCTGATGACTGTTGGCAGTTTGAATGGTCTTGATAAAGCAGATGTGAAGCAGCTCCTAGGTGGTGGGTTTCAAAAAGTGGGTTTAAAACATGATCAGGGTGATGTTCAACGTGTGTGTGTGTGTGTGCGTGCGCTTAAAATGTACTTGGGAAATGGCAGGCTTCTATTAGCAACGTTATTTTTCAGAATAAACAGACCAGACTTCATTGTGATGTACTATACAAAAGGACAATTCATGATGTTGGTGAATTCCACATCTGGGGGGAAAAACTATTATTAGTTATTGAAATTTTGTTTATTGAATTTATAGCCCACATTTCCTTTCAAAGTAGCCCAGGCCGGCAAACAGATACACAATTTAAAAGCTAAAACCAAGCAAAAGCTTTTTTTTGTGTGTGTAAACTACTTTGAGGGGTTTTTTTTTACAATCAAGGGGTGTAGAAATTTTATGAAATAAATAAATGAAAAACATTCTAAAACAGTTTAAATATTCTGAGTTATGAAGCTTTTCAGTTGTGTCAATTAATTTATACGATAGCAGGCAATAGACAAGCCCTGAGTGAAGATAGAACTGTCACAATCAGTGGATATTCCTATGTGGACACAGACTTTCCACTAACTTTCCTTCCAGCATAACTCCTTAATGCATTCATCTATCACATGGAAAGTATGGCAATCCTGATTAATCCCACCTATAGATGAACAACTGAGAGATTAAATTAGCCAATGTCCAAGTCAACTGGTTTAATATCCATCAGATCCCGTACTTTGTTTGCAAGAGGAAGGTTCAGGAGCAAGACCCTAGAGGTCTCATGCCTTTTGAGGCATTGGTTTTTAGCATGGCAGATGAGTCAAGGCACCTGGGTTTAAAGATATTCTGTGTATCTGCATTAACAAAAGACAGCATGGGAAGGATAGTTGGTCAGAGGCAGGTTTGGGCATAGATATTAGTCTATGAGGATAACATCCAGAAGAAGAGCAATAAAGCTCCTACTATACCTCTGGTTCAGGAAACTTTGGGAATTGCCAGTGTGGAGATGTATACTATATGTGTCAAATCGGTATCATCAAGGGGCGAGGAAAACAGGATTCCTATTTTGCAGAATGGGAGCGCTTTAATTTTAATACTAGTAAGACTCACAGTACAAGGACACATCCAGTCCAGTTTGTGGGAAAAATAATTAATGATTCAGGCGTCTGTTGATTTTTCATCAGTTAATGTTGTTTATGAGGCCTTAATTCCCTCTGGCTAATGAATATGACGATTCAGAACTTTGTGTTCAGCAGGTCAACATGTCATAGGAGGAATCTACACACATATAAAAATGCTTTTTAAAAAGGTTTTGAAAAATACATTGTAGTGTCACATTTGTATATTGTACATTATAACACATTTAAAACGTTTTATTTGCAGCTTTGTAGCTGAGTCCCTAGTTGACATGTTGCCTGCCAGTTGCATCATCTGGATGAACTCAACAATCCTGAGTGAATTGTTGGGCTAGGATGTAGCTAGGAGGAGAATTTCGGATAAATTTAGTTTCACTTTGAAATAATCTCAGCTAAGCCTGACGTTTGCACCAGGTTTAAAACAAGCTCTGGACAGTTTTATAAGAAGCTATCTCCAAACCGATACGATGTTTAACATATGAGATGGGGAGTAGAACATTGATTTTTAATTCATTTATTTTTTTGGTCTAGCCTTCCAGTGTTTGGTCTGCAGTTTGAAAATGTGATTATTTTTTAAAAGTGTCCAATCCAGTTAACAGCAATGTTCTTACTTGCCTTTTAGTTTTCATTGGTTTTTATTTCCTTTGATTATAGAGTTTGAAGTACAAATGTTCTTTTCTTCTTTACGGTTTCGTATTTATGCACACTTTGAATGACAATGCCCAATACCCATTTGTAAGAAAACTTCCCTATTTGCATGTTAGAAGGGCATCCAGTGAGGAATGGAGCGGCCTGGGATTGAACACCTAAAGGGAGGGAAATGTCCTCCATACCTCAGGCAGAAACATTACAGGGTATTTTAATCAGGTGTGTTACCTCCAAGTGCTCTAAAAAGGCAATTCAAATCAAGTGCTAGGGAGGGGTTTTTATTATTAGGAGAGGAAGCAGACTGAACAAAGCAGAACCAATAGACATCTCCACTCATACATTTGCTTGACAGAAATATATCTGAAGTATAAAAATTATAGTCAGAAATGGGTATCTCAATTACCTGCAGAGCTTTCAGTATGATGCAACTCTTCATATCAGGACCTGAAAATTATCTCTCTGTGTCTCAGTTTGTTAGGGTATGATAAATCTCATTTTAGGGGTTGACCAGTTCAGCCCTGAGAAGGAAAGGATTTCATGGAGGCAGTTTTCTCTGTCTTGCTTGTTTCCCAAAATAGGAGTGCATCAGTGTAGTTATACTTAACTGGTTGATACTCTGTGAGGATGTGACAATGAATAATACATAATTTATCTGATTGATTTCGCAGCTCTGTTACTTCAGTAGTTGCCTATGGAGATTTTTTTTTAAGCTTTCCAGTTGTTGAGTTATTGAAAGTTTTGATATTTCAGATCTAGTAGCATCCTCCATGTCCCATTTCAGCCAAGGCTCCATAATGTGGCGAAGCGGTGGTGTGTATACAGGAGGGTATTTTCCGGTGCATTCGATCAAACGAATGAACCCTGGCTGGCATGAAGTGCTGTGTGATGAGGTTTTTGTAATCTTTCCCATTAGCTTCCTACTAATTTGCGAACTGGTCAGGATCAGCACAATGGAGAGTGTGTTGTGAAAGCACTCTGAGATGATTTGGACACAATGTGAGCCTACTTTGATAGTCAGTGGACAGTTTTTCACCTGTACCTTTAATATACAACTAGTGGGCATAATGTCCAGTTCAAGCTATGGTCACACTGGCAATTATTATGCACTCACTGTGTTTCCAGTGCTGGGTTTTTGATCTGTGGTTACAGAACAGTATCCAAAATGCATATGCATCATGTTGTTGTTGTTACTGTTTAATATGTTGATTATCAAACCAGCTTGACACCAACTGGAGTCTTTAAGATGTTCCTAATTTGTCTCAAGTCAAGTTGTAAACAACCTTGCTGATGGAAACAGTACTGCAGAAAGAAAGAAGAGACTCGCGACGGGACGGCGAAAAGTGAGGCCGCGTGGCTGGCACAGCAGCAAGTTAAGCTGCTGTCCACACCCCCTCAAGCCACCTGGTTGGGTGCTTGCCTGTGGGTGTGGTGCGCCAGACAGGTGAGTGGGTGGCAGGGGGCTAACACCCCCTGCTTGAGGCAGAGATCGGCTCCTGCCCACAACCCCTCCCCTCTTTGCAGGAGGAGAGTCTTTGTAAACAACCTTGCTAATGGAAACAGTACCGCAGAAAGAAAAGGTGCTGCTCTTGCATAACTCTGCTCCATAAACCAGTGAGGTTTATGGAGCAGAGACGCCATGTGGATTTCATCCTTTTATAACTAAAAATGGTGTGGATGGATAAACTGGAAGCAAAGTGGTATAAGGGGCACCCTTTCCATTCATAAATAAATATAAAGGGTACCCTTCTGGCACATTATATGTACAGTTAATTTATAAGAGAAGCACAGGTTGCTAAATTTTCCTTTACACTGGGAAAGTGTGACGAAACTGCTGGCTTTGGGGGGAAAGACCAGTAATGTGTAATATTGCTCCCCCTCCCTTACTTTGAAGGCAGTCAACTCTAAACAATCTGATTATTCATAATTCACTGAGAATAAATAATTAATTTTTTCATTAACTAAAGCTTTTGTGTAATAACATATGTTTTATTTTAAAGTCAATTTAATATTAATTACAGGTTCAGCTAGTGGAACTTCTGGAGAAATTGCTCCAAGGTGACTTGTACACCATCTAGGAGACTGGATATTAGTCTCTTTGGGGCCTCCTGGACTATAGAGTCTGCTTTCCTTCTTTGGGATTTGGTCTGGAAGATAAGGGATCCAAATTGTGCAGGGACCCCAGAAGCAACTTTAGCCCACATTGCCTAGCAGACCCAATTTGAGTGGCACAAACTCAAGGTTCATTTGTTACTGTATATATTTCAACAAGCCCAAAGTTTGAGAGTCAGTAGCACAGATGTTGTAAAGGTGTGGTGATCTGTCATGGAGCAACCACACTGAAGAAGATAACAGTGGTTACACAGACCTTGATTCTGTTGCGAAGGGGCCCCGTGACAGTTCAAGCTCCAAAAATATAGGTCCACCATTGAGAACAGACTGCAGTTGGTGGGACAGTGCCCCATTAGCCCTAATGGACCAGCCATCATTGTTAGGAAGTGGAATTCAGCCACCAAACCAAAGTGCAAGTTGCTACTGAAAGTATATAGCAAATGAGTGTGTTGGCAGTGGCTGGCAATCTTACCTTAATGGAAACGCAACAATCCATATTTACGTATATATTTACTTGAAAGGTACATTTGCCCTGAGAGATTATTTAGAATCCAGTGGTTCAGCTAATATCAAGAGTTTTTTATTTCTTTGCTGTCAACCCATTTCACTCTTCTCTGGAAGAAAAGCAACATTATATCCTTTGAACTTAAAAAAATTATTTTTATTTTTGGAACCAATAAAATTATGGTAAATATTTACAAATAATTATCTCACATAAAGGTTACATAAAATCAAAATGTCCACAAGTAACAGTCACTCTCATGAAAAGACACACAGATATTGAAACTACGCCAATCTTATTGCATGTTTCTTCAACTAATCTAAAATAAAATGTTTGCAGTCAACCATTTAACTTAGAATAAAAATCACAGTCCAGTATTGACAAGAAAATTGAGAACCAAAGCAAAAAGAAATCAACTTATTCCCCAAACACCCCTCCCTTTGACCCACACCTTAAACACCCACCCAGCTTAAAAAAAAAATCAAACAAAAACATCCCAAAACCCAAAACAAAATTAAACAAAACAAAGTGTTCGACATCTTTGGCAAATTGGCACTGCTGTCATTACATTCAAATATTATTACACACAAAAGCAACACACAACACTAAGAAAAAAACACCAAGATTTCAAGTCAGTTCTTTTCCTACTAGAAAAAAAGAATACAAAACATACACATTTTAAGAAGCAATTTTATCTGTGTGGAGACAGTCATCTCCTATGTTCAAAGGCAATTCAATTGTATTTTTATGTTTTTTTATTTGTTTTGTCTATTTTGTTGGTTTTCAAAAGTAAGCTTCTAAACAGCCATCAGAGACTTTGGTGAATACAATCGACATTTATTTCTTTGATGCTGGATACCCTTAATAAAGGGAGTTTGTCTTTGAAAAAAAAATTAGCATTCACTCAGAAAGGAATCCATTTGCAATGTAACATGTTTCTGTGTTTTTAAAGGCCACTAGAAAGTGACAGACCAGGACAGTGTCTTTTCCAATACAGGTCTGAGCAAAACAAAAGAAAGAAGAGGTTTGTTCATGCATTATGTTTTTTGCAGGATTCGTTCCAGGGGAGAATTAGATTTATCCTTTATTAGTTGCCAGCTGTTTACATTGGCCAGGATCCAAAGGACAGCACAACTAGTTCCATGCCCCCAAGAAGGCTTTGGGCTTGTGTTTTTCAGGTAGCAGCCTGCAGTGTTTTATGGCAAGTCACTTTTGAAATGAAGGGGACTTTCAAAAGCTAATTGTGATATGGCATAGGCATCTGTTGTTGAAAACGGAAATGGTTTTAGCATCACATTGGACACAACCAAGCACTCAGGGACCCCTTATGTACCACTTTGGACCTCCACATTACACTTAGGCTTTCCATGACCTCCCTCATAGAGTCTCTTTCAGAGGTGAATTACCTCTATGAATTGTTTGGAGATAGACTTAAAGCTACTTTGCAGCAGGACAATAATTACCTCCCTATACAAAAACAAGGAGTAAAAAAAAATGATGTGCATGCAAGTGCCCACCTGACTTAAGTTTGCCTTGCAAGGCAGGGTGAAAAAATCTCAAAGACTGGCCGTGTAATTGCAGACCTCACAAACAAGCTGGGAAATCCAGGATTGTAATGGACTTTGGACCAATTCCAATAGGGATGTGTACGCATCCACACAAAGATGCAAACATTGGCCAACAAATGCTCTTTGTACTGTCTTGGCTGTCATATTGAAACATAGAGTACACAATGATATTGAAAGAGGGACAATGAGTTGGACCAGGGTTTTCTCCCACCAGTGGTGGCATCCACTGAACCAGGTTTTACTGCGGATGTTCTTGCCAGCGGAAGAGATGAGAGGCATTTGTTTTTGGCCAATTTTCCCACCCCCCTGCCATTTCAGTGTCATCTCTCATGCTGTTCCAGAGAGTCCTCCAACCTTCCAGAGTAGATCTGAGGTGGCAAAGGGGACTGCAGGGGAAGGGAGAACCAGCAAAATCATATTCTGGAATTGCTTTTCCATTGGTGGGATTCCTCTGCTGAATGAGAAGCCTCCCATGGATGGAAGCAGCTTTTCTCTTCAGAAACCAAGTCTGGACGCTGTCCAGCATGTAAAGATGGTCACATGATCTGACAGCCAAGCTAGCTGATGAATACTGATTTTAGACTCTGCATCATAGACTTATGGAGTGCTACTTTTAATGTAAATAAGTATATATGAAACTTTTGATTGCGTCTACTGCTTCTGTCCCTTGGTGCTGTTATTATTGTTATTTCTGTTGTCTGGTCTTTGACTGTAATAAAGATTAACTAAGCTATCCAATATTAATGATATTTCTGGTACTGTGCCTTGCATGGTGTATTTTGTTTGGCATTGTCATGTTGACACCAGTCATAAAATGATAGCATGTAGGATGGAACCAGATTTTACACACACACACACACACACACACACACACACACATTTCAGGTGTATTCTGGTATATACAGTGTAGCAATTAAAAGTTTGACTATTGATTACTCAGAAAGTTTAGCTTGCCACATTCATAAATACAATAGTTGCAGCCTGAGCTGGAAAAAAAAATGTGTGGTTTCATTTATGAGCTTCCTCCCTGTTTCAATTCCAAGGAAAATGGAAATATGATGGAGTAAATATCAGACCATAAATGAGAAAATACATTGTCAGGCAGGTCCACAGATATGGTCTGTGGACCCCTTTATTCAGCGCTGTTAATTTTAGTGGAGATATTTGAAATACTTCCTGCTGGTTTGGGGTAGGCTAAAATCAGGGAATCCCCATACATTCAGAGACCTTAGAAACAGATAAAGTGACACAAGTCACTTTACTATTGAAAAACTAGAAATTTAATTTAATTTCCTTTGTCTACTGCCCCCATGTCCCAAAAGCCAACTTTTGTTCACAACATAAAGTCTAAAAATTTTAACCAATTTAATATTGAAAATTAATTATATATATGTATAATACTGACAACAGAACACTCCAGAAGGAATTGAAACTTCAAATTCTAAAACTTCATAAAGTTTATCAAATTCAGTTTTCTACATACGAAGTTTATTCAACTAGAAATCTGCCAATATTTTTTAATAAAGGAGTCCTATCCTGGTTAAAATCTTCTAGAGAAGCTGTAAAAATATGATCGTATAAAGATACATTATATAAAGTATACATTTTTCTCTCTGAGAAATAATATATTTAATGTAGCTCCACTGGAAAGAGCTTTGAGGTCGGGAAAGGGTATAGAAAAGTTAAACCTCAAAAGAACTGGAGATGCTTCAGATAAGCATCCACTCTTTTTAGGGCTTATCAAAAGAGAGTCACACCTCCAGATCTTTTGAGAGTGACCGATCAATATTCAACAGATGTAAATGATTGGTTTCACTATCAAACCATGTACTTCCCAGTTAAAGCTGGAGGGACTCTCTCAGAGTAAGCAGTTTCAGGACTGGAGATATTTGCCACCAACTTTCCTTCCATAAACAATAGGACTCCTTTAATAATATTCTGGTTAAGCTTGGAACACTACTGTCCCTTGCAGAGTAAACACAGAAGGGCACTGGGTGCTAAGCCAGCTGCAAAGCACGGTATCTCTAGAAAAGAGAAATGTGTTCTCTTTTGCACCGTTAAGGCAGTGGATGCAGGACTTCCAATAAAACCCCAAACGTTTTCTGGATCTTTAGTTGATATATATTGACCTATCTTCACTAATGTGAGTGTAGAATTGCTAGATAAAACAACAAAAGACCCTTGTGGCACCTCAAGAGCAAATAAATATATTGTGGGCATAAGCTTTTGTTGATTCTAGTCCATGAAAGCTTGTGCTTTCATAAATTAGCTAGTTTGTAAAGTACCACAAGACTCTGTTGTTTTTGCTAACAGCTAACACAGCTACCCCTTTGGATGGAAAAGTTCCTAAGGCCTTTTCAGCAGTCAAAAAGACTGTAATTACAGCATTACTTTTGCAGCATGGAAACGGCTTCAGCATTGTCTAGTTCATAGGTGAACACTATGATGCATAGGGCACGATAAGTCCATCGCCATCACATTTTGCACAGCTCACATAAGGTGACAGCACCCTCAGCCAACTGCCAAGTGATCCGTCCTCCCCCCCTCCCCTCAGTGCCCAGTGCCAGACATGAGGACCGTGATAGGACCACCTTTCATGATGGCATTTATATTAGAGAGGAGAGTGCCTTTCCTCCTTCACACCGAGCAAAAAGCAACCTTCAAGGCATTCTGAGTTGTGAACTGGCCGCCCTGGTATCAGTAGCACTGGAGGCAACCATTTTAGCCCCTGCTGTCCCACAGTGTTTCATACAGAATAGAACTGTGGGGGGACAGACCATGCTGAGGCAGCTTTCAAACTGGAAAGGTAAAGCTTGAATTGGATCTCAAGAGTATCTGTTGACCTTATAGTTAGCAACTGATAATATTTTTCCCTCAATAAACTTGTTTCTATTGACAAAATAATAGACTGTTGTGAGCTGGTCCACATGCTTGTTTACTTGGGAATTTTGTGTACATGGTTGGGGCAATGAATGTGTGCCTCAACCACAAATTATTTTATTGTGGGAGCTGAAGTCCGCATGGCCCTTAGGAGTTGGCTCTTATGCATACATGTACATCTGCTCCCTGCAAGTCTTAATATCTGAAAAAGGTTAGATCCTAGGAATCTGTCAAAGATATATGCAAATGAATGCTTATTTGTTGTCCTGCTATGTTTATGAGGTTGCAAGAGAGGCAAAGGGTTGAACGAGCTGTAAATGTGGTGGTTCATCTGTCCTCATTGTGTTATCTTACATTGCTGATTTTATCATATATTAATAAATATGATTGTCTAAACTGGCTGTGAGGAAACATAAAATGAATGTTGCATGGGCATGATATTAATTTTTTTTATAAAAAAAAGAAATCAGTATCATTGAAATATGTGTTGTGGGGATGTAATGAATAATTTCAGATGTTCATAAAGCCCAGTGGACATTGTAGACTTAGAATTAAGGGCGGAGGTGCATATTCTTTCCCCAAGTACATGTATATCAATGGTAACCTTAGAAATTGCAGTGTACAATACATCTCTGAATGGGAACGGAGCTGCAGGCTGCTCTTGCTGAATATTCCCTCCAGCGTGCTCACCCTGCTTTTCTCATAAGCTCTGCTCCTGTACTTGTGAGGGACTAGAACCTAGTCAATAGGGGATAGCAGAACCAGGAGTGTGGAATTTTCAAAGGCTGCATACATAAAGGTCTTCCTAATCTACTGCAAGCTGTTGAAAAGCTCCTGGTTGAGTTGGGGCTCCATGCCAAATCAGAGAATGCTTGAATGCTCCTTATCCTGCTTTGCCCCATCAACGGGCAAAGTATGTATGGCAACATCAAATACTCAGCAAGTCAAAAGCATTTTAACATTGCCACACAGAATAAGTGAGGGTGTTTTTGGCTGCCTGAACCTAGGAAGAATAAAAGCTCACCTCAGCTGACCCTCGGAAGCCACACATTTGTGGTAGAGGAAGAAAAGGTTCTTGGCTTGCTAACTTGAGGAGTGGCTGCCTTTGTGAGTTATGGACACCTTAAGCATTTGGTATGGCACTAAAAAGCGGACGTGAGAGCCTGTTGTAAGAACATTGCCTTCACTGTTAATCCATAGTTTGAAAGTAACCAATTTGGGCTAGAAATTGGTTAAAGCACCCCCATTTTTTGTTCTAACACTTTCCCTAGGAACACCTGCTCTTCAAAGTTGAATCAGAGGTTTAAAATGCCATTTGCTCAGATTCTGCTTTAAAGAGCAGTTTTTTGCAGGGAAAGCTGGGGGGGGGGGCAACTCAGTCACACAGTATTAAAGCACAGACTAAGAGCAGGGCAAATGGAAAATGTGGAAAAGATCTAATGGATGGTTTTTTTTTAGTGTGAAGCCAGCAGATCTAGGCCGTTCCACCCCATGTTAAAATTCCTGCCATTCCTGCAAATATCATAGTGCTATTTTTTCACATTTGCAGACTGTATATTGTGTGTGTCCGCTAAGAATGCCATGCAAAAACAAATCTACCTACACAGAAAAGACTGGCACAAAGGGGACTGCTTGGTCAGTTTTTTATTCCAGTAAGATCAAAGGTGCAGGTGGGAAGCAAGAGTTTGCAGCAATCTGAGCCTTGCTTTGACCCCTCTGTACATAGTGGAAGGGCACCCACAACCCTCCAAAATTGTGGCCACAGCCTGCCTGGAATTTGTGTAAGTCTCACAATGCAATCCTCTACATGCCTACTCAGAAACATAGGTGCCAGCTCCCTGGGTGCCTGAGCACCCACAAAATTCCCCATGAAGGGGGTGGGCACCCACAAATTTCGGCGCCAGTGCCAAGCATGCCCTGGGCACCCACAGTAGGGAGCAAGCCCCAGCTCAGAAGTAGGTCTCATTAGGTCCAATGGCCCTTGCGCCCTGGGAAGTGGGTGTAGGATTGCAGTCTCATTCATACAGAAGGTCGCAATGAACTGTGTCTAGAAAAGCAATTTCTTAAAGCTTCTTGCAGCATACTTGGTATAAAGATAAACCAAATTTTGTATAACTCCTCTGGTCATACAGTTTGAATTGTTCAATTTAACTAGAAATAAAGAGTAGTTGGCTAGAGTTCTTCATGTGCTAAAATTCCAGATTACCTGTTCACACTCCCCCTCCCCTCCATTTTATCTTTTTTTTAAAGCACAGGTTAAGAGAACTTTTTAAGCTTATATACTGACTGCCCAATTCAACTGAACTGTGTTTTGTTCCTGATTTTACCCCTAGGTAAAAAATACTATAATTTTTCACAAATAAAGGCTTACAATGGTGCCAGCAAAGATGAAGTATGGAGAAACATGGACTTTTAAAATAGTAACCAGTTGTTTCTGTTAGTAAAAGCTAACATTTCATGTACCACTTCTTAATTTTTTGAAATATTATTAGAAATCAGGAAAAATAATTTCCCCTTCAGTTACAGATGAAACTCTTATTTTCAACCCTCTCCTTGCTTTCATACAAACACATTGAAAGTTAGGCCAAAATGTGTTTCTCTTGAGCTATGAAACTGAATGGTCACACATAGGTTTGTAAATCAATTTTCATTCCAGCTAGCAATGAGCATACTGAATCAGACAAACATCCAGTAATTGCCGTGCAGGCTTTTGATACTGAAAATGTCACTAGTATTATGCAGTTAGACTTTTATTAAAATGTGTGTGCTTTTTATACTAAGGCCTCTTTAATTTTGTTACTGTAAATATTCTTGAATCCCTTTCATATATTAAAGTTCTAAAACAGGGACCAATAGCAATCTATAATGGAAATGAGGAATTGGACGATGAAAGTTTTATTAGACAGCAAATAGAATATGGAAAATGCATGAGATAAGCTTTTGTTGGCATGCCTACCTCTGGAACATATCCCAGAGGTCCTCTTTGGGACTAGAAGGCATTACACAAAATCTCATCCATCTCACCGTTCTGCACCGTTCTTGTGAACTCCTGGAGGGCTTGAAGTTAATCTGCTGGTTATCTGTGTACTGTATATTTAGTTTGTATTACCAAGTAGCATTTTTTACATCAAAATGTTGAAATAAGAAATTCTGATATGATCAACAGAAAATGAAGTTTTTCTTCAATAGCTTATTTGAAGCGAAAGATGCAAAAGGGAGCTGCAGTTTTACAGGCTAAGGGACAAAGTTTCAGTGGAGAAACAGGTCTGGCAAACATGTAAAGAGCAGTGGTGGGAGGGTCTGATTTGAAGAAGAGCACAGCAGGTGGGTGAGGGGGACGCTTAATCGTTCATCCATTATCTCTCTACTGCACTTCTCTCCAATAGTAATATTTCTCATAGCCACAGCTAACACCTGGAACTTTGACTGGGGAAAGGTGGCAGAAGGAGGGCAAATCAGGAAAAACCTAGTGGATGTGGGAAGGGCTAAGAACTTAACTCCCTGTGAAGTTCTCCCCCCGACACATTTTAGATAGTCAGCAAGGCCCCAGGATCCCAGTCAGACATCACATTTCATCTTAAAACAGGACTCAGAGCTGCTGTTCTTGAAAGTGATAGATTGCCTGAGAAGCAGTGCAAAAGCATGTGGTGCTGAGCATCACTTACAGGTCTACTCAGACAGAAGGAGATCCCATTGTATTGAATAGGCCTTTCTCCCAGGGAAGCGGATATAAGATTGCCTAACTGATGCAAAAACAAAACAAAGAAATTGAAATATTTGTACAGAAACAACACACATGTCAGGCAGCCACATGAAACATTCACTAACACCATTCAACATTCATTCCATTGGCTTCTGTGAAAAAGGAGATATTTCTTCCCTTGTAATTTTCCTTTCTTTAGGCAGGCCATCACTGGGTCACATTTTTTTATTTTTTTAAGAGGAATAAAATGACTGTTTTTTGAGTTAAGGGAATTTTATGGCACCACAGTTGATTGATGCCCATCTTTTCCACCATTTGTAAACTTCATTCTGTATGGATTGGGATGCAAGGAACATTAAATAAAATGTCAAGGAACTATTAGTTCCTTTGGGGGACAGTGTTGAAGATGAGAATCTACACACTTCATGGTGTAAGTGCATTCCTAGTGAAATTATGGCAGCTTCAGATGATTTTATTTTTTCACTGTATGCTGTGTTGTTTCCAAGGTGCCTTGAGAAATATGAGCAATTTAGGTATCCCCTAATGACATGACTTCCGTCACAGCCTAGTTTTAGAAAGCAGAATGCTGTAAAACCTCATTCACACGTGTAACCGAAGTCCGAAAGGGAGTCTGGCTGACAGTAAGGGGAGTGGAATGCTAAGAGAGGGAAGGAGTGCCAATTGGGAAGGTCAATTGGTGGATTAGAGGAAGATGAGACAGACAGTGAGAGGAAGGCTATAATGAAATATATTTATAAGAGAGAGAAGATAGTTGTAGAGACTCGAGAGCAGACACACTTAGGCAGGACGTTAGAATTACAACTGTGTAGATGTTACTTGGCTGCACTGGTGGGTGGGTTCCTCAATTAAATAAAAGTTCAAGCTTGAAAGGATGAATTCTGGTCTGGGTAGATTCTAATATAAACTATGCCTCTTGCCCACTGCCTATCGTGCCACGGGTGATGGAGAAGAGTCCTTCTGCTGTCAGTAGGTCATGGTAACCGATATGTTTGAGAGAGGTCAGGACTTAGTGGAGTACCCTTTAATGACAACCTGGGGAGAAACCTTGTGATGGACCCTGGGGGTGTCACAATGTGTTATGCGCATGAAGAGATTAAAAGGATTAAAGGATCAGTAGTATGGTCACAATATTGGCTCTGCCCCTTAAGTTGTGCAGCTTTCTGGACACACACACACACACACACACACACACACACATGTCCATGTATCAAGCAGGGATGTCTACATGGGAAAGCACATGTAACCTGATCATGTGGAAGAACCTGGCAGTGTGAATCAGCTCTTAGTTGGGTAGAAAAGGATAATGGTGCACATTTCAAGCACAGTTGCTAAGAACAGCCAACACTGCCACAGCATTCGATTTGTGCACAGTGGTAAAACTTGCAGCAGTCAAAAGCAATAAACCTAAGTGATTAAGAGGCTTAACCAGTCCTTCTTCCATATCAGAGAGCATAACTATTTTTATCAAGCTTTAGAAATTTTGTAAGAATGTTTGAGGAAGGGGCATAGCTCAGTAGTAGAGCACATGTGCAAATGGTCCTAAGTTCTTGAGGTAAATATGTCACATTTCCAGGGTGGATATACAAAGGCTCCCCCGGAAGACTGCTGCCAGTGTATACAATAGTGAGCAAAAAGAAACAGTGGCCTGACGGTGATGGAAGGTAGTTTTCTAAGTTCTTAAGAAATAAGCAGATCCAGAGTGCAGGGGGGCCAGGCGAGAGGAACAGACTTGCACTAGGGTTTTGTTTCAGGGATTTTGTTGAGAGAGGGGTTGTTGTTGATATTAATTTTTTTAATCTTTATTTTTATATCTTTTTAGAGGTATGTGGAAAATGTTCAATTTGGTTGTTTACTTTTTGATTTATTTTATTTATTGTTTATGACTACTTTTGTTATGTTTGTAATGGTGTACTTTTTCATGTAAGCCGCCTTGAGCGTGGTTTTAACTATGGAAAGGTGGCATACAATAAAATGATTAATTAATTAATGTAAAAGGGGCTCCAGTAGAGGTCGGTAACCTCCATGAGTTCTAGTTATCTCAAGATGTTTACACACAGGAGGAAATTTGACTTATTGTGCATTTACAGCTGAACCTATCAAATTTGCTGTTTCTGAAACAATAGGTAAACCAAAACATAGCTATTCTTAGAAATTTGCACTAATCTGAATTTTGTGGTGTAGTCCTTCAATTAGCGTTTACAAAAGTGCATTTTAGAGGGACGTGTGAATAAAAATGAATCTATTAGTGACAATAATATACAGAAAATTGCTTGCAAAATGTGTATTAGTCAAAACTGCATATAAAAATATGAAATTCACAGTAAAATAATGAATTTTTACAAGTTTTTTTTTGAGGGGGAAAAATTGCTGCAAAATGTGGAGGACTAAATTTAATATTGGAGAAATTGAGAAAACCCAAACTAACAGATCCTTCCATCCCAACTCAACACCTAGACATTTGGCTCAGGGAGCTGAGCAACCTTGGACCACTGCCCCTTTATTAATGGGAAGGGAACTTTAGTGTAGCTTTCATAGTGGCCCCCAATTACGACTGTTTAAGCAGTTTGGAAAAAGTACCACCTTAAATTTCTGCAATTGCAATATACATAAGGCTTTCGTTTTATGGAACCTCTTCTGTAACATTTAACTAAAGCTACAGCCAGTGTGTGTGTAACTTTGCTAATAGTGACTGCAAATAAGCATAAATTAATATTCAGCAGTTAAAATGTCACTAATTGCCCATGTCTGTCATTTGCTCACATGTTCAATGCCAACATATGGTGCATATATGCCCACATGACCATCAGATTTGAATTATGTATCAAGAAAGAACAACAGCCCCAGAAATAGCCACAATGAATGTTAACCTGGTTCAAAGTTAGTTTAAAGCTTACTGAATTCTTGGAGTCAGTGCACCAGTATCAAAACACATTTTCCCACTGTATTTTAAACTCCTCATTTGTCCCTTGTTGCTGTTTATGCTATACCACTCCATAGTAACACAAAGAAGTTATTTACATTGGTGCTTTGTCATTTGAGCAGACCATTTCCCCTCCCCTTAATGCCCTCTCCCTAAAATAAACTTCAACCCATACAGTCCATGTTGAATCACGCATCCTGTTACAACGCACATTAAAGAGAGACATTCAATGGAGGACTGCTCAACATTTAGAACTGCTTTGGTTCCCCTGACATGGTCAGGAGAACCAGAGAACCAGCTAGTTAGTCCAGAAGCAAGAAGACTGTGCGTATCTCATGGCTACTGCATCTTGCAAACCACAGGGAATGTCATCGAAACTGATTCTTTGTTTGCTCTGTTTTTTTATGGGAGATTCAGTTAAGGTCACTAGAATTTCAATGATTAAAAACAGTAATAAGTGGTTCACCTAGCTGAAAGAATAACATTCCAATTGTTGCATGGGTTCATGCGGGGCATTTTCTCTTATCCATCCTTGTAGTCCGATTTCTGCAGTTGCATGCTAGGTGGTTCCAGTTGTGTCATCCGGCATAATGTGTTTAATAAGTGCTTCTTGGTTCCATGTGTCAGTGGCGGTCATAAGCAGCAGCGGCTGCTGGAGGTGCTGCTCCTCGGGCTGCAGCGCTGTAATAGTAAGGAGAGCCTAGAAGAGAAGAGATGCCATGGTGTAAATCACAAATCTTCAGAGGTATCACCAAGGAAATGAAGGAGTTAGAGAAAGAGTAACAAAGCCATCCTCCTCAGTGTCTTGTCCAACACCTAACATATTACTTAGTCCATGTTTCTCAGATCATAGTGTAAACACAAGGTGCCAGGAAAACCTACAGGATAAAGTAATAAATAAACTTGAGTCACCTGGGTATATGAAGTTGCACATCAGTAATCCACACTTGTCCCTAGAGCAGCTTGCATACCTACTCAGAGTGGGTGGATTGATTTAAATTAGTGATAGGCCAACTATCCCTGTTACCATGGCCGTGTCCGGGCACACCCAATTTTTTAAGAAAAAGGGAGGCAGAAGGAACAGAGGGCAAGCAGGGGGGAACTGCTGGAATGGATCTTCAGCCTCTGCCTACTGCAGATCCATTCCAGTCTTTTTCTTCTGCCTGCTTCTGGCTCTGTCATTGTCTGAGCTACTTTCACTACCTTTTGCTCACACCTGGTAAGCGCTGTCTCATTCACTAGAAGAAACAATCTGTTTTGGTCAACTTGGGTTAGCTCATTATATGATTAAAGATAAAGATCATGAAAATTGACAGTATATTTGTATATGCCTAGTTATCACTACAGCAAATAAATTGTATTTTTAATCTCATTTTTAAGTTAGTATTTTTAAAGTAATGTTTAGACGTCAATTTGAAAAAAGTTTTAGTTTATTTAGTTTGATTGAGGAATAAAAAAAAAGATGCAATGCTGCTAGAATTTTAGGGGGCTTTTTGGTCAAATGGGCTCCTGGCCAGTTCCCTCAGGCTGTGCCTTTTTTGTTTGGGCATTGCCTTCTGTCTGTGACTGCATTTTAGGTTACACTGAGAAGCTCTAAGGTAGATCACTGGGCTTAGGGGACAGCAGATTCAACTTAACAGCTGCCCCAATTTGTGCCTGCTTTTTGTGATGAAGGCATATATCAGCAGGCCTTGGTTATTTATCTGTTCTTGAGTAAGAGTCCAGGGACGCGGGTGGCGCTGTGGGTTAAACCACAGGGTCTAGGACTTGCCGATCAGAAGGTCAGCGGTTCAAATCCCTGTGACGGGGTGAGCTCCCGTTGCTCAGTCCCTGCTCCTGCCAACCCAGCAGTTCGAAAGCACATCAAAGTGCAAGTACTGTAGATAAATAGGTACCACTCCAGCGGGAAGGTAAACAGCATTTCCATGCGCTGCTCTGGTTCGCCGGAAGTGGCTTAGTCATGCTGGCCACATGACCCAGAAGCTGTACGTCGGCTCCCTCAGCCAATAAAGCAAGATGAGCGCTGCAACCCCAGAGTTGGCCACAACTGGACCTAATGGTCAGGGGCCCCATTATCTTTACCTTAAGAGTCCACCCCTTACAGAGTTTCAGTCTTGGAATGTGTTAAGCAATGGCATTGTTCAGCATGGTGCAGCAGCAAAATGAGCAAAGCATATGTGATTGCCTCACCAGGAGCCCACAGGCTCACACATTCCTTTTAAACCCTGGTTTAAAACTGAACTAGGCCACGGTCAAACAGAAAACAAACAAGTTCCAATAGCCTGGTACAGATTCATAAGATCAAGGTAACAGTGAATCATACAGAAATACCCTGAAGAACAAAAACAAGTAAACAGCACAAGAATGCGAACTAAAAGAGGGTACCTTTGCTTAGGAAGTACTTGATAGGAAGCCTGCCCTGATGCACTAGCTTTCCAAATGCAATGAGATTTTTGCATGAAAGTGAATTCAAAATACACCATCCTGGGATACCTATATCACCTGCTTTTTTCCTGAACAATAAATTGTCCATAGGAAGCAGACAATAAACATGGGAGTTAGATCTGGCAGCTTAATAAATCTCTCAAAACAGAAGCGAAAGATGTTCTAGAGAGCATGGATAATAGTGTGTGAATGTGTGTTCCAAATTCTTTTTTTTTTTTTTAATGACTCAAACTTTCTCAGAAGCCTGTTTTCAAATCAAAACATATACATCTTCTCCATACTGTAAAAGCAATGAAATTGCTAACCAGCAAACCTTCCCTATTGTAGAGGACTCTACTGACAGTTTTAAAGGAGGAGAAACAGGGAGAAATCAATACTATAGTGACAGACATCATGGAGAAGTCACAAAGTTCAAGACATGTGTAAGGGACCAATATTTCAAACAGATGAGCTTGTGAAAGGAGACTAGAGGCACCATCGCACGGCACTGATGAAAAAGACTTTCTATATAATACTTAAGGGGAGGCAATTGGCACATATTTCAAAACAGGAAAGACCTTTCATCAGTCGGCATGCTTGCCGCAGTAGGGGCAAGAGTAAATAAGTAACGTCTTTCCAAGCATTCCTTGAGAATATCTGTAATAAACTGATCTGTGCTCATTGAGAATGTTCTGAGGTTTCCCTGGATCAACTGCAACCTCAGAAACCAATGCAGCAATACACTTACTGCAGAATGTGCTGCTACAAAAGCAATAAGGTTCCTGTTGCAGAAGCTTATGCAACATTATATTTCATACTTTTTTAAGCAGCCACCACACTATGTTGCAATGTTTACCATATTTTGAACCTTATGGTTCTGACCCCATCTTAATCTTTTTGTTTGTTTGAAGTATTTTTACATGGCCTTTCAGGTCATACAGCACTCTCAAGGTGCTTCACATCATAAAGTAAAAGTATAAAGTACAAATTTAACAATAACAACTCAGTCTTTTTAAAAAAATAAAAAATAGCAGCAGTTAAGTTAAAAGCCCAGACCAGTCTTTAATTAATCGTTTCAAAGTGGATGCAAACAGCCAGGTCTTTAGGAGAACTAACAGAGCCACACAACCCACACCCATTCCCAAGGTAACGTATCCACCAGGTCAACAAGGTTGTTTCTCTACCAGATCAGAAGCCAGACACTGGCCAATAGTTGTCCAAAATTTATTTGCTTTTTAAACATGGGTCTAACCAGTAGCAGTCAGCAGGATATGGCTCACCTGACCTGTAGCCTATGTCACTTCTTCTTACTGGGAAATTGAATGGAGTGGGGAGGTGGTGCGCAAGTCCTTTGGTGAAACCAATTCAGTGCTTCCACCGGTGTGTTTGCACTGCATCGACTACACTGCCACTTTGCCCCTTTCCCTCTACCTCCTGGAGTAGCAACACAAGCAGCAGGAAGTCAGGTGAGTGCCTCTGCCCAGCAGACCACCACTGAGTCTAACTGCTTCCTCTTTGAGAGTAGTGGGCACTACACTCAAAAAAGCATTAACTACTTCTGAGGTTCATGTGGCGAGTCCTAACCTGACAGATTAATTTTTAAAATAACCACGAAGGGTAGGGTTTTCTAGGACAGGTTGTAGTTCTCAAACCTCCAAGAATTGTTTTGCATGTCATCAGGCTGTGAAGATTTATCTGCTGCTGAAATCTATCCAAGGCAACATGATTAAATGGGACCCTAGCTACATCTCTCTCTGGCTGGTAAAACAGCGTTATCTGGGGTCAGAAGAAATGTGAGTAATTTTTATCTTTAAAATGTAAAACAAATCTATCAGTATCTAAGGACCACAACTGCTTTCCCACCTCTGCAGGTATGTCAGTGGACAAAAGCAGTGGTGGTTAGTGCTCACTGGGACTGGCAACGGAGGTAGCAGGTGGGGACCGGCTGGCTGCAGACTGGGGTTGGTGGGACAATGCTCCATTCACTCGAATGGACCAGCATCCACTGGAAAACAGATCCAGGTGGGACGGGAAGGAGAGAATGTAACATTTTAGGCATGTGGTTATCTGTATCTAGTATCAGGGTTCATGCACTCTATCTTGTTTGACACTCAAGTTAACAATATGTGTGAATGAACTATTCTGTATTAACTACCACAAATATAATTTTCAGATCGCCCAGTTTTGCATACACAATATATTTCAGTGCAACACAGTTGACACATTCAGCTGGGAGGCATCAACTGATGCGAGATTAAGTGCACATGAGTAAAATAACTATCAGAAGCATATAGCCATAGTGATATTCTGTTGAACAGAGCTATCCACTGTTTGCCTCTGTGCTTGCCTCTATCAGCTTCCACACCCAGAAATATTTGTTGGAACTTCACTTTGACACAGCAGTTGGTCTCAGTCAGGATCAGAGGTTTTTTAGCAACTGACATTTGAAAAAAAAAGAGTAAAGACTAGGAAAACAGTATAAGAACAACTTCCTTCGGATGAAAATGGTTCTATAGGCCACTATTTTTCCTTATTTTCCAAATTTGACCTTCTGTCTCATTTCTTACATGTGATATTTTTAACATAATCAGACTATTAAAATATAATTTTTCTCTGCAGCTCCCTGACAGCATTTTATATATCTCCAGGGTTTGACTTTTCCCTCCTATTCACATTTCTGTAGTGAAATCAAAAAGGCCTGCATTTAAACTGAAAAATGAAAACTTCACATTGCAAAACATTCACTCTTTCACCCTGTCATTACGCTCTCCTCTAGAATAAACTTGTCCATTCTTCTGTCATTTTTCCCTTTAATTCATATTATCATCAATTTATTTCTTGACACAGTCATTTCTGGCTCATACTTGTTCTCTAATCCTTTCATAGAAACCCATAGAAGTACTGATTCTAATCCTAATTGACTGGTTTCAAACCTTTTCACCTCATATGAAGCCATGCCAATATTGTCAATCTTGTGACCCCGTCCTCTGTAACAACAGCTATATATATAGCTCAGGTGTAGCCAAAAGGGAGGCCTGTCAGGCTCACTTACATTTCACAATGTGCACAAATCACATCAGTTCAGAAGAGAGAACAGTGCATCAAACAAGATCTGCCATGATCAACATCAAGTCGAAAGTAATGAGTGAAAATGGTAAAGAAGTTATTACAACAAACCAGCATGAAATTGAATCATTTTTCTTCATTAGACTGTGTTGCTATTATCCACTTTTAGCATGTTTGTATTAAGTAGACTTTAAACACGCAAGCTCGCTAGGCTTCAGTGACTGAAACCTCTTGGGGTATGTGTGTGTGTGTGTGTGTGTGTGTGTGAGAGAGAGAGAGAGAGAGAGAGAGAGAGAGAGTTCATAAAAACCAAGGCAGCCATTATTATTTCAGTGCTTGTATGCCATACACAGTTTTCTCAAATATTTCTAAATTCATAGCTGTGTCAAGTTAGAAAAGCTGGACATTAAAAACCAATAAAGTCAGGCAATAAGATCTAATCATTGCTTCTGCAGTACTAGGTGTGTCTGGAGCTGTACAAATGTAGAAATTAATTCAAGACCTTGCTTGAAAATAACAGACTACACAAAGAAGAGAGTATGCAGTGGAAGCAAAATACAGAGGGGGGAAATGGTTAAAATAAAAGTACTATTTTAGTAAATGCATATGCATAATTCAAGGCTAAATTCAAATTCCTAGGCTTGAATTAGCAGGCCTGATTGCTTCAAGCAAAGTTAGTTGTGAAAACCCCTTCAGCTTCAGCAACACAATTGAGCATTTTCTTACTAGAATCTGAAATGAATGAGCCTGTGAGTTATGACGCATGGCAGGTGCCAGTCAGGTCATTTAAGAAGCCACAGGAAGGCGCTCATATACCACAGTGATGGGTTGCATAGTACAAATAGTATTATGCTGAGATTACTGACATCAGCAACATGATTTATGTCATCTTTAGATGTTCTTATAACTGATGTGCTTATCAGATGACATTCCAAATAGTGAAGTAAGGAAATACATATCAGAAGTCTGATTAGATTGCTTCAGTTTGATCCATCTTTTTGCTTGCTGTAGCCCTCAAGTATGGCATTCAGAAGAACAGGCTGGGGAGTAAACAGTGCTATAGGAATCTATCACACTCATTAGTAAAGTTACTCGAAGACAAAAAACATATTAAAGCATTTCTGGTCTATGTATTCAAATAATTGGTGGGGGAGGGAGGGATGTGTCCACACTGGTTGAGTTCAGCTTTATCACAGATAAGTGGGAAGGCTATATAAAATATAAAATTCTAAATTAAGGGTAGCATTTGTCCTAAAAAAAAAAAATCTTTGTTGTTATGTAAATCCTTTTCGTGAAATGTCCTATAACTGAAAGATAATTGATAAAATGTTCAGGTTGTGGGGGGGGGGGATGAAATTTTTGGCTGGGCATAGGGTGTGTGTGTATGTAATATTTAAATTATATCTTGTTCATTTTACAACCTCCTATTGTGGGAGGAAATAGAAATGAAAATTATCCATGCAAAGCAAAAGAGCAATATTTTGGGACCCATTGTTCAGAATAGAAATTAAGTGAACAATATTGGTCTGTCCCATTTGTACAACACTGTTTCCCCAACAAGATCATGATCACCGATGTAGGTTATCTCTTCTATTTTCTCAACCCTATAATATGTCTGAAAAATAGTGACCTGCCAAAGTTTATTCAGTCTGCAATTCTATATTTATATGCCCATGTGTAGCCCTCAATGGGACTTATTTGTGGGTAGACATAACGGGGACTGTGCTATCAATGAGCTTGCACTAAAAGTAGGGATTTGAAGGCAGGCATCTAAGGTCTTATCCAGATTTGAGCATTATTTAGCTGTTAATCCACTCCCCCCCCATTAGAATGATACTGAATTAGTCCACACCCAGATTTACTGGAATTAGTTTATGAGGAGCAATTTCAGTCTTTCCTGTTCATACTAGTTGGGTCTTTCCTTTGGTCAAGGTTCCTCCTTCTAAATTGTTAATTCTGTTATGCCAATTCAGTACCAACAGGGCATGTGAGCAAATAGATATGTGTGCACCTTTGTTTTGTTTTGTTTTGGGAAATGAGCAAAAGCATACATTCAGGCAATTATAAATTCTCAGCACACACATCCACAGTTTTTCGGTTTTGTGCAAACTTAACAGATCAGAGTAAATATATACAGTGGTACCTCGGGTTACATACGCTTCAGGTTACATACGCTTCAGGTTACAGACTCCGCTAACCCAGAAATAGTACCTCAGGTTAAGAACTTTTCTTCAGGATGAGAACAGAAATCGCGCAGCGGCAGCAGGAGGCCCCATTAGCTAAAGAGGTGCTTCAGCTTAAGAACAGTTTCAGGTTAAGAACGGACCTCCGGAACGAATTAAGTACTTAACCCGAGGTACCACTGTATATATAAAGCTAATGTAGTTTGCCTTTGCACTTTTCTGGTGTTGTGCAAATCTGAAGGATTAAAAGAAATATGTATAAATGGGACTACACTCCTTTCAAGACCACGCCATAAATCTTTTCTAGCATAGCGAAAAAAGAAATGAAAAGTACCATTTTCAGTTTGCTGCCCAATATCTGGTTAATATTTTTTTTAATGTGGTTTACTTGTGCAGGGTTTTGGTTTTGTGCAAATGCGTGGGATGAGAAGAAAAAACAACAACAAGGCTATCCTCCTCCATTCAGAAGTGAGCCAGAAAGTATTACAACAACAGCCAGAAAAAAAATTGAGGAAGTACTGGACATGGAAAGGAGAGCAGCAGAGCAAGGTTTGGGATTTGTGTTGTTTGAGGGTGATGTCATGTGGACTAGGCAAATTAAATGGAAACACAAAGAGCTGCAAACACACAGTAAACAAGCCTTGCAGTCCAACTTCAGCATTCTAATCCATGATATTAAAATAATGGTATCAACCTCAAATTGTATCAAGAACCAGTGATTTTTGTATAATTTAAATAGTGCAAATCAGAAAGGGTTGATATTTTATGGAGGTCATGACAAAGGTCTTACTAACAATCTTATAACACCATGCTATGTGCTGATGTGCTGGCAAGCATTTGCCATGTGGGGCAGCTGACAGAACATCATGTCCTGTGGCATTGCGCTGGCTCTACCAGCCAGCCAAGACCACACTTTCAATGCAACCTTGAGATAGTTTATGCAAGAGCCCTAAATAAATAAGGCTTCCACATGGGCACAAGTCACCAAGTTGCTGTAGCAGTTATTAGTTTTAACAGCAGCTACAGCCACACATGGCCAACCTTTTACCTTCTCAGCATCTCTAGCCTGCATATTTACCCTTCAGCAGTGCTAATTTGTTCTGCCCCCGCCCCCCGGGCAAATAACTATTCTCATTTCACCCCTCTATTGCCTTTTGTGGAGACACAGGGGGCAACATTTTGTTTGTGGGCAGTAAACAAGCATTCACTAGAGATCTTCAAGTTTCAGTCCTCCCAGAGGCCTCTAGAAGGTAATGTACAGAAAGGAATGCAGTCAGATGCAAAATGCCCCTCTCCATAACTGTTTAGCAGATAATAAATATTGCTGAAAGTGTTTGAATTAGCTTGAACTTTAAGCTATCTATAGGTACAACCAGATTAATTTTGTGATTAAGCATTCTGTTAAACATTATTAGGTTTCTTTTTAAAAAAAGAATCTTGTTATGATCAGTTTAGTTACAAACCTTCAGCAGGCAGTGCAGACTATTGCTGAACATATGAATAAAATATACAGCAGCAGGGAGAGAGTCTTCAGCAATATGTAGGAAATGCTGAGGAGCCCTGGCAGTGATTTCTGGTTGGATGGTTTGGCATTGCAGGGAACTATGACCTGTCTGTGATATGCTAGCTTTTTACTTACAGGGAGTTATACATGTGGGAGATTATTGTTTTTCAAAGCATCCTCTCAAACTGTAATCTAAAGCGGCACAACCCATTCTCAGGACCATACGACTTCACTGTGCTATACATGTAGACCAGGTGTTTGCCATTGGTCCCCAAGTGCTAAATAGCCAAGTAATGAGAAGTCAAATTATGTACATGTGTGTGAGAACCAGCCCTAAGAGCTGCCCTCCATGGCTTTTTTAACCTCGCAGTTGACACTTCAATCCACTCTACATGGGATTATGGCTTTCATACAGAGGTTTGAAACTAGCATTGAGTAGAGTAACAAAACGGTAATAGGAAACAGCTTCCCATTTGGGCCGTAAGCAACAAAAAGACCCTTAGCTCTAGCATAGTAAATGGCAATTTTGTACTGTAAAAAGCAGTGCGACACAGAATGCTATAGCCATCAATTACTCCCAAAGGATTTAAGGGCAAGGAATGTGATGGGTAGAGCTTAGGTGGCTCAATTACTTAGGGACTCAATTACTTAAAACAAAGAAACTGAATTTTAAAAAATGACAAAAATTCAAAATTATTTCTCTGCTAGAGGTCGCACATAACAACCTTGACATCCATAAATCTGGAAGTCTCTAAGGCACAATATCTCTCTGCTAGAGAGGTGACAATTAATTGGTATTTTACTTACCTCATCCGCATAGATTATGCAGGAGAATTCTAATCACCATGTGCTACACACATGTAAGGTCAGTGTGGGCCAGACTTTGACAGTAGTATAAAATGGATGTTGCTTATCCTCCTTATTAAAGTGAGGGAGTGGGTGTGCTACTCAGGGATTTGCTAGAGCAGAAGCCAAGGGCCTGCCAGGAGATTTTCCAGAGCCAATGGGATTCTGCCTAACTGCAAAGAAATGTTGCTGAAACATGCCATGCATACACTGGACTGCACATTTGTAAGGGAAATCAAAATGAACAGGCAAGAGGTTGAGGAAGGTGGGGGAGACCCTGGAAGCAAGCTGTTGTTGTTTTTTAAGCAGCTAAACTGCTTTCTTTTATAGTGTCATAAAAACTGAAGACTATGTGGCCCAAATATATTTGGATCTCAATATGGAGAAATAACATTTTTTTCCAGTCAAAAACCAGTATATGCATGGATTCATATGCCCTATTATTCTCCCTTCAGCATTTTGCAATTTAAAAACTGAAAACAAACGCTATAAAGCATAGCACACAGCAAAAACTGATTACTGCCAATAGTTCTTAAGGGAGTTCAAATGGGCTTATGAAAAGTTTGGGTTTCCTGCTGGACACATTTCTTCTGCTGTTAAACAGGTTTTCCAGGGTTTCACATTATTTAGCAGAGATGAAAGTGGAGCAAATATATATGTTAAGGGAATGTAAGTTGAGTGGTTAATGTGCATAATAACCAGCTAATGAATATGAGAATATCTCTCTGTGCGTGTGTGTCTCTCTCTCTCCAGTCCTACCCTGGAAGTCGAACGGTATCCATTCCGGAAGCCCGTTCAACTTCCAAAATGTTTGGAAACCAAAGCATGGCTTCTGATTGGCTGCAGGAAGCTCCTGCAGCCAATTGGAAGCCAAGGAAGCCCCGTTGGATATTCGGGTTCCAAAAGAACCTTCACAAACTGGAACAATCACTTCTGGGTTTGTGGCGCCTGGGAGCCAAAACGTCAGAGTTCTAGGGCATTCGGGATCCAAAGTACAACTGTAAATATAATTTTTTACCACTATTCATAAAAAGTATTAGAGTGGTTTACAACAGTTATAACGCCACACAATAAAAACCACATAAAAACCACTCTGGCCCAATGGTTGCCAGTGGCCTGAATTAATTAATTTTATAATGAATGATTTTAGAGTGTTGTTTGTGCTATACTTTTATACTGTTTTATTGTTGTTAGCCGCCCTGAGCCCGGCTTCAGCTGGGGAGGGCGGGATATAAATAAAATAATAATAATAATAATAATAATAATAATAATAATAATAATAATAATAATAAAAATGTTAAAATCAGAAACCACCTAGCTATTCTAAAAATATGCAATATGCATTCATCATTGCCTGCATAAACCTGATGGTACATAAAAGTTTTCAGCGGGTCTTTTGAAAGTTGAAACAGAAGGTACTGGCTCAATTTCCATTGGCAAAGTGTTCTACAATACTGGACCAATGACAAGGTTTAGTTTCTTGTTATCAAATGAGCTTTACCAACCAATGATGTTTCTGCAGATGATCTCAGTGATCAAGCTGGTATATAAGGGTCAGGAAGTGCACATAATCCTTCCAGACACATTTCCCAGTAAATATACATAATCTCCAACAGTCCTTGGAAACTGTGCACACAACAACTGAATTTTGTACTTTATACTCTTTCTCTCCCAGCCAGGTTTCCCTTAAGCCCTTCCCTCCCCTGTGATTCTCATGGTGATTGACTCCATGGTGCTATTAAGCATTTTCCCTTCCTTAATAGCAGCATGGGGATAATTTCCATCTGTGTGGTGGAAATGAGAGAGAAGATTTAAAAAATTCATCTCCCTGCAACACCCCTTGGGCTGCTTAGCAAGCTGAGGAACAGCTTAGCAAGCTGAGGAACAGCTGAAAATGATGAAAAGGGGGCTGGCCTGCAGAAAAAGTTAGTATTTAGCTGGAGCCCCCCTTAAACCTCTTTGCTGCTCAGCGGGAGGGTGTATTGTGGGCCATGTAAGAATAGGCATTGGGCTACAGGCATCCTGGGACCAGAGATTGTACACTTCTGCACATGAAATAGAAAAAAATGCATGTTTCTTGGAAAGTCTGTATGTAGACTGGAGATTGCACATATTGCCCAGGAAATGTACAAAATTCAGAGATTATACAAAATTCAGTCACATGCCCATTTCCAAAGTTCTCTTGGAAATTATATCTCTAGACAGGGAAATGTGCATAATTCCCTCTTCATAGAAGAATTATGCGCAAATTTTCCATGAGACCTTGTGAGTGTGCACAATGGCCAGCTGTTATGCACTTTAACTGCTCAATTTACATTCCCTTTAACTTACACACCATGACCAGTTACAGATAGGTAGCCGTGTTGGTCTGCCATAGTCAAAATAAAAAAATTCCTTCCAGTAGCACCTTAAAGACCAACTAAGTTAGTTCTTGGTATGAGCTTTCGTGTGCATGCACACTTCTTCAGATACACTGAAACAGAAGTTGCCAGATCCTTCTATATAGTGAGAAGGTGGGGAGGGGTATTACTCAGAAGGGTGGTGGGAATGGGAGATTGGCAGATAGCTGAGATGAGCCTGTTGACGACTCTTAACGACTGCAATAGGTCTTACAGGAAAAGGCAAGGGGTGAGAAGGTGAAAAATGGCTTAGTCATGTATAATGAGATAATAATCCAATGTCTTTGTTCAGACCAGGTCTCTCCATGGTTTTAAGTTTGGTAATGAGTTGCAATTCAGCAGCTTCTCTTTCCAGTCTATTTCTGAAATTCCTTTGTAGTAAAACAGCTACTTTGAGATCTTGTATAGAATGTCCTGGGAGAACAATCTCTACAAGATCTCAAAGTAGCTGTTTTACTACAAAGGAATTTCAGAAATAGACTGGAAAGAGAAGCTGCTGAATTGCAACTCATTACCAAACTTAAAACCATGGAGAGACCTGGTCTGAACAAAGACATTGTATTCTTATCTCATTATACATGACTAAGCCGTTTTTCACCTTCTCACCCCTTGCCTTTTCCTGTAAGACCTATTGCAGTCGTTAAGAGTCGTCAACAGGCTCATCTCAGCTATCTGCCAATCTCCCATTCCCACCACCCTTCTGAGTAATACCCCTCCCCACCTTCTCACTATATAGAAGGATCTGGCAACTTCTGTTTCAGTGTATCTGAAGAAGTGTGCATGCACACGAAAGCTCATACCAAGAACCTACTTAGTTGGTCTTTAAGGTGCTACTGGAAGGAATTTTTTTATTTTTACACCATGACCAGTGTGGCACTCTGAAATTGCCTCTAACTCCAAAATAAATGTGGCTGAATTTGTCCATAACCAGTGTTACAAAGACAACCTGCAGGAAGACTTGGGCTCTCATGCTTTACCCTTCTCCATTTTGGCAGCATGAAGGGGTTAAAAAGCTTTTGCTCTTTCATTTTAAATTAACTACAACTTGTTGTTAAGTTCAACGGTAAACATATTGTAGTTAATCTTAATTAACCATGGGTTGTGAAGCAAGCTTACTACAGCAAACCATAACTAAGATAAGCCACCACTGAGGGTTTATATATAATACTAAACTCCTATTAATCTAAATGGAAGCAAAATCTTCCAATGGCTGTGCTGAGGGAGTAGAGGGGAGCCAGAAAACTCAAGGCTTGTTGGATTTCATCCTCATAATGCTAAACTGGTTCACCATTATGTGCAAACAAAACTTTTGCCGGTCTCCATCTTCTACAGAGTTATAGTAATTATGCACCTTTCCATTTTAAACAGCATTCCTTAAAACTAAATCCCATGGAAATCAGAAAGGCTTCTGAGTAAAGTTTAAACTTATTAAGGAATGTGCTGTGAGTTTACAGATTGCTGTTCAGCATGGATAATGAAAGAATGTGAAGCTATAGAAAAGTCATTCCAGAAAGTGGCCTTATATGCTTCAAAGATAATGGCACATAATGTGTAGTACTGCATGTGCTGTACTGCATTTGCACCACTGCCTTTGGAAGCATAAATAATAAATTGTTCATTGTCAAGCTAAAATCTGGCATATTTCAATGCTGTTTCTTTTCTTGGTGGCGATAATTTATATGATATAGTTCAAAGTAAGCTATACATTCTTTAGGCTAGAGAGGGCTGCACTGTCTTCTGGTTTAGTAACTCCACTGGTGTTAGCCTCTTTTGGTGCATAGCAAGTGTATAGATGTCAACTTCCCTAGAGATGGGGGAGAAATCTGGTTCCATTCACCTTTTGTGCACTTCCTGATTTGCACTTCCTGCAACAATACACAAACTGAAACATATCTATCTTTCAGAATTCACACTTCTCCAAATTTTGTGAAACGGCCCTACAACCAAATAATGTACATACAAAAGTCCATATACTGAAGTGTGCAAAACAAAACATGCATTAATGAAACTAACGTACAAAATATGTTAGGAAAAACTGCATGCAAAAATTTCCACATTGGGAGACATATACACTAAATGCTGACAAATTCTCATAACTTTGTTTTTTTAAAAAACAACAACAACAACACACAAACTGATAGAGAAATGTGGGTGACTGCACTTTAGAATAGAAAAATGAAAAGCTAAGAGAAAGTGAGAATGGTTGATTCATCCATCCCCATCACTACTCATCTTTCCCAGTTATAGCCAGTATGGCAGTCCCATGCTTGCCCCCACATGCCTTTTGAACTATGCTGCTGATGGTCCAGTTGTAATGGGGAAAACTTACCTAGCAGTCCAGGATTGGGAAATCTCCAGGAATCATTGTATGTGGAATACTGTGGATGGCTATATGGACTTCCGGAAAACTCACTCCCTGCAATCAAAAAGAAAGGGAATATTATATAAAATTTAATAATCAAGATCAAGATTAAAGTAATTGACTGATGGAAACATACTGAATTCTAGCAGATGACTTGATAGTAAGAGACAGCTTTCTTGGTAGTAGAGCCTAATGTGTGGTCTGCTCTCCCCAGAGAGGATTGCCTGCTGCCCACACTTCTTTGGTGCAAGGCAAATACCTTTATTGTTTTCCAAGACTTTTTAAGCTGCTAGTGATGCTGATATTATACTGCAGTTGCACCTGCTGTTCTTATTCTAGTAGTATTTTATCTGTGTTACAGTTGTTATTATTTTATTGCTTTAGTATTGCTAGCCACCTTAGAAATACTTGTATTGAAGAAACAGGATGAAAATCTATAAAAGTTAACTGCACATATAGGCATATATGGGGGAAATATGTGTTGACCACAAGGTTGGAGACAAGCTTTCTCTAGGCATTATTTTCACACCTGAATTGCAAATAAAGTTTTTGTCTTCGATTGATTTTCACAAGCAAGCAGCAAATAAATGGAGTTGGAAGTAACTTTAATTTCCATGTCTACAAATCCCAAATGTGATTTGACAGCATTTGAATATCTGAATGGCAGTTTCTGAATAAAATTCAGCAGCATGAACTTTCGCATTTTCCATGTATTTGCTTTCTCAAGTTTTCAGGTTCACTATTTGGCATAGCAAAAAGACTGCCTAACTAATCCAGGAAGGGAGATCTGTGTGTAGAAACATACCAAGTCAGACCATTGACTGGCAGTGGAGGGTTCCATACAGGAGATTTTTCCCAACCCTGCCTGGAGTTGCTGGGGACTGAACCTGAGAGACATCCTTCCACCAATGAAAGTAGTCTTCACTGTGCATGGTAGCAGCTGAGAATACAAATGTGCATCTGGATGTGCATCCCCATTCACACCGTGATGCCTGCTAAAGCTCCTTTGAACTGGCTAGATACATCTTTTGATGTGTGTTCTATCCAGGATCACCACTTTAGCTTCTTTTCCTGTGTGTGTACTGTGCTACTTTCCTCTTGGGTTGTGTACTATAATTTTTCTTTAGAACCATGGTTGGTATTCAACCATGTTTCACTCAGAACAGACCTTCTGAAATGACTGCCCATGACTAAGAAGGGTCTACTTTCTAAAGTGAGTTGAATACTAACACTACTCTTCATCTGGAAGCCGCTACCTGTACTAACCCAACTAGGGAAGGAGGCCAACTTTTTCTGTGCCACCAAGCAAATGAAACATAGGTTTAACCATTTAATATATGGTTAAAAATGTGTTGGTACAAAATCAGTTGTCTGGTAGAAGTTTGTGTCAGAGTAACACCAGCAAGACAACAAGGGAAAATATGGCACTCCTCTACAGTGGTACCTCGGGTTACATACGCTTCAGGTTACATATGCTTCAGGTTACAGACTCTGCTAACCCAAAAATAGTACCTCAGGTTAAGAACTTTGCTTCAGGATGAGAACAGAAATCGTGCGGCGGCAGCAGGAAGCCCCATTAGCTAAAGTGGTGCTTCAGGTTAAGAACGGACCTCCGGAACGAATCAAGTTCTTAACCCGAGATACCACTGTATTTATTTATTTTCAAGAAAGAGAAACTGGCAAATGACACAAACTCTGTTTAGTCAACTTATCTGTGTGGAATGAATCTGTGTGGGTGGTGAGGGAACTTATCCACTGGCTCCTACCACAATAATCATGCTTTCATCATAGCTTCAAAACAGAATGTTTTCGCCTAGGCTCTGCTTGCCTGATCTGTATCCTGCATTTTTACGACCTCCATCATAGGTGCATGATAAAACAGAAAGTGCTTTAATGGACTAGTTCACATAGTAATTTTTCACAGTTTTTCTCCACACACCTGGGGTTGTGTAGTAAGAGGTGTGCTTCACATCCTCTCTACAAATTATTCCGATCAAGGGTGATTGGGAGGAAATTTGACATGACAGGGAGGGAACAGGTCATTTATTGATACTTAACATGAATCTGTGGTTAAGGTATCGGCTTTGGGTACACATGTACTTTTAACTCTGGCTGAGGGAGTCAGGAAATTTACCAGACTTCACATTCAAACCCCATCAAGATAGTTCAGGATGTGTCTGAAGGTGAATCAACACTGTTTCCCCACCAATAAAAACATATACTTCAAATACTAACTGGCTAAGCTGGTATGGTCCATCTACAAGACTATTTGACCTCAAAATAAAAAAATTCCTTCCAGTAGCACCTTAAAGACCAACTAAGTTAGTTCTTGGTATGAGCTTTTGTGTGCATGCACTAACTAACTTAGTTGGTCTTTAAGGTGCTACTGGAAGGAATTTTTTTATTTTGACTATGGCAGACCAACACGGCTACCTATCTGTATTTGACCTCAGTTTAATGGGGAGCGTTGCTTTTGGAAGCTGCCCCATATATCTCTTTGTGAGGTAGAAGGAACTGACGTAAGGTGCAAACAATGACTCCCCATCTCCAAATGAAACTTGAGGTGTAAAGTCACAGAATGGACCGTGGCTTCAACTGAACATGAAAATAATGCAGGAATTGTTTTTGTATGAAGTAGCACCAAAATAGGTGGCAAAATAGGTTGAGTTTAGCTGTGCCAGCAAAACAAGCTCTTTCGGGGGTGAGGGAAGCATAGCTGGACTGGATAAATCAGCCCAAACTCCTTAGGAGCCACTTCACACAGAGAAAAGGGCCCTTTCACTTTATCTTTTCTGCTTCAGCCACGCTGCCAGCACCACGTGGGAAAAAGGTATTTACATTTCTTTTTTAACTGGAAGGCAAGAACTAGATTGAATACCTAAATAAACCTGCAATGTGCCCCAGCATAAGAACCAAATTTAAACAATATTTCAATCTTAGAAATGGTTCTGTTAGCAAAACTGTACATCTGACTCCTTTTCCTTTCCTGCTTGCTCAACTCAAACCCTGTCTTCTTCCCTTTCAACATGCAACTGACCCCCTCTTCGTCTGGGACTACTAGTGGCTCTCTCAGATGTTGTCCCGTTGGCAGTTGGCTTTAGTAGCAAAGCCTGGATGAGTAACATGCTTATCTCCTTATCTAAAGTGTTTGGGCAACAGTGCCTCCTCATGATATTTATTATGTAAAAGTTATCTGAGCACAGAGATACATTTTGTAAGCTTTCTGCCTTGACCACAATCACCTATAGTGCTATATTCCCATTGGCAAGAAAATGTCCCAACGTATCCAAACAAGGTTTGTAACTTCTTCACTTGCAAGTTGTTTCATGCGGTTTGAAGTTACCCAGGCAATGGGGATGGACCTCCTTGCTACAGCCACTGTCTTTAGCTGAAATGTCCACCAATTAAATCCAAATCCAAATTAGTTTTCTTTACCTTCACTCATCTAGAATCTTTTATTTTGAAAGGATTCTTGCAGCAGGTTGGAGCTCGAGACTTCGCTCCCTCAGAGACTTGATATTGCAAAGTTTGCTGGCTTGATCGCCACTCCCCCACCCCCCACTCCTTTCGGACAGGAGTTTAGGAGGTTGCTTGAGAGCCTTTTGCAAGCCGCTTGACCCTTCAGAACCTCAAAAGAGCCTCCTGAGGCTTTTTAGGAGGTGCAACTCATCTTGTTGCTTCCCCCCTCTCTCCGTGGGGCTCAAGCCCGTCTCTCTTTATCAGAGCAAACGGACTTGCACTCCATTCTCCATTAGCAAGAAGCAGAAGTCCCCTTAACACAACATATTCTAATTGGGTATTGTCTTAATTACTTTTTTTTTTTAATCGCATTGACATTGGTATATATAACAAATACTATTAAGGTGTAACTTCATGTATCAGTGGGGAGGTGACCATTTTCTATATTTTTTGATCCTGAAGGCCACTCTGTCCTCCATACTGGGGAATGGGTGGGGGATCCAGAAAAGTATTTTGCCCTACAAACTGGCCTTCTTCATGAGTGGTCAGGCTGCCTAATAAAGCTGACATCATCCCACAGTTAAAGAACACGTGTTCTGACTGGGGCTCAATTTTGATTCTCCCAGTCTCTCATTTTTCCAATCTTAAATTCAGTTCTCTGCATTTTTGCACCAATTTGCACTATATATGAAATTCTTCGGCATTTTACTGCACGTTTCTCCTGTTTTTTTTCTATGCATTTTTAACTAGCACACATTTTTGCAAGCAATTTCTTTTAATATAATGCATTTGTATATGTTATCTTTGCAAATGTCTTCATTTTTATGCACATTTCCCCCTAATGTATGCATTGTAAAATTTGGATATCAAATTTCGAAGGACATCTTTATTTCTCCTTTTGTTACAGAAAGTGTGAATTTGATACACTTGGCTTTAAATCATATTCCCCCCCTCCCTAGTTCTGACATTGCCAGGGCATCACATACAAAACCCAAAAGACAAATGTGTTAATCCATGGTGTAACTAGATGTATCAAGGAATGCATGGATCCCACCTACCATTGGCTTCCCCACACATCACATGCTGGCCTTCCTTACTTTCTGCATTTCCTAAGTCCATTTTGAGTCATTAACTATAACTTGTGGAGAGCAAGGAAATGCAAAAGGCAGTGGCACTACATTACACATTTCTTTTGCTAGATGTTACTAGGGTGATAACACATGGGAAGATCTACCTAGACCTTAAAACTTGAAAACATTTTGCTTTCCTTTGTGTGTGAAAGTGTAAACTAAGTTTTTTATATGATTTTGGGCAAAATCTGTAAGGACTGTCAGAGACAATATAATATTTTTTTTCAGGTTCTTGCTCCAATCCCAAGGGCTATTGCCAGTTAGGCTATGCCTGCCATTATAATCACAGCATCTAAATTTATTAACTGAGACACAACAAAACACATCAACATAAAGACGAGGGGTATGTTATGACACTGCAGAGAGAATGATTGCTGCACTATTGGCATACAGCACTTTCCCTTTACTCAGGTATCTGCTTCTATTCCATGCAAGGTTTGATTAACCATGTTCTACAAATTAAATAGTCATTATACAAATATTTTGGGACGCGGGTGGCGCTGTGGGTTAAAGCCTCAGCGCCTAGGGCTTGCCGATCGAAAGGTCGGCGGTTCGAATCCCCGCGGCGGGGTGCGCTCCCGCTGCTCGGTCCCAGGGCCTGCCAACCTAGCAGTTCGAAAGCACCCCCGGGGGCAAGTAGATAAATAGGTACCGCTTACCAGCGGGAAGGTAAACGGCGTTCCGTGTGCGGCTCTGGCTCGCCAGAGCAGCGTTGTCACGCTGGCCACGTGACCCGGAAGTGTCTTCGGACAGCGCTGGCCCCCGGCCAATAGATGTGAGATGGGCGCACAAACCCCAGAGTCTGTCAAGACTGGCCCTTTCGGGCAGGGGTACCTTTACCTTTACCTTTATACAAATATTACCTCTATATCTTTAACATATATAAGCATTACACACAGGCACACACCATACAGCACAAACTGGATTGTTACAGCCCATAGAGTTAGCTGTGGCATTATGTGAGCCGGTTTGCTTATTCCTGACTCCTTGGTGAACCTAGTACATGAAGGAAGCAAGTGGGATAATAGTATATTCCGGCACACCCTAACAAAGAACGCAAGTTCAGGACTTGCCTCAATTTCCCTAAAAGGGAGCTACAATAACAAACAGATTTATTATTCTCATATTCCCAATTATTATTATACATATGCTTCAGGTTACAGACTCCGCTAACCCAGAAATATTACCTCGGGTTAAGAACTTTGCTTCAGGATGAGAACAGAAATCGCGCGGTGGTGGCATGGCAGCAGCAGGAGGCCCCATTAGCTAAAGTGCTGCTTCAGGTTAAGAACAGTTTCAGGTTAAAAACAGACCTCCAGAATGAATTAAGTACTTAACCCGAGGTACCATTGTATCTGAAATGCAACTCCATTCCTAAAGGACCTTGCATGTTTCTTGCACCACCTCTTCACACAACGGGGAGCTTTTTAAGAGGAGTTATTCCATCATCGCCATATGCTATGGGGGGGGAGGCCCGCTGCAGGTCTCATGAACTCTCCCCACCTCTGGCTCAGGTAAATCTCCTCCGTACTCCTGCAGCTAGCTAATCAGGAACAGCCTGACTGCCATTCTCCTGCCTGTGTGTTGTAAAGCAGGAAACTTCACTTTTCTAACAATAATCAACACTCCTGCACAAGTATCAGTTGAAGTAAGCTGACATTTCATTCTCTGATTTTGTTCCCACCACTACTTCCACCTCTACTCGCTGCTATCCTCTCTCCCTCTCTCTCTCTCTCCTTCTCGCTCTCTCTCTCTCCCTCTCCACACACACACACACACACACATCTCTAGGCCTCTCTGGGGGACGCTCTAGTGCCTGACAGGCTGAGGCTTCCAATTCTCTGTTTTTTATGCCTCAGTGGTCAGGGTGTCAGGCTCCTGCAGTACAGACCAGCCAAGAGCTAGAGGAGTCACTGAATACCATCAGTTCGGTGACAGTATTGCTCGCTTCATCCCACATACTCTGCATATCCATCAGCCATGCAAAAGGGAAAAAAGCGGAGTGGGGCGGGGGGGGAGAGAAGCAAGCACGAAACAGAATGGGTAGGAAGAGACTAAAAGGAAAGCCACCGGCCCTCCTATTAGCATCACAGGCTGGACAGACAAATGGAGCAGGAGTACAGTGAAACTAAACGAGATGAATGAACACTGCATGAGTGCCTCGTGATTTCCAGCAGATACTCCTGCACCCATCAGATATACTTCTTGACAGCACTGTTTAATGATCAGCCCAGTCAAAAGCAATACTATGCATCAGCTACCCAGGGGAGTTTGTGTGTGTGTGTAGGGAGGGGTGGTGGTGAGAGAGGTAGACGATTAGGAAGATGAAATATTTTGCAAAACGATGGTTCAATACATTGTGGAGGGTTTTTTTCTTAGTGATTATGCAGCTATGCCCTTCATTAAGACAGCACCTTTTTAAAGATTATCATGTCACCCACCAACAATGCAGAAATGTTTTTCAGCCAATAACACACAAAGAAACGGCACAATGATTTCCATTGCCTATGTCCCACGACTCTAAAAAATGCTTCTAATGTTTTCCATAGAAAGGTCAAGATTTATTATAACTGTAATTCAGGACCATTGACCTAGCTGACAACCTGCTGGACTTAGTATTAAGTATCATTCATTTAAATTGTGGCAGTACAGGGCAACAGGGCTTGTCAGATCCAAATTTGGTCAACAAAAATACATGTCTGGTTGGCTGGCAGTATTTAAGACAAGGCTGTATATTGTCTCCCTGCTTATTTAACTTATATGCAGAATTCATCATGCGAAAGGCTGGGCTGGATGAATCCCAAGCCGGAATTAAGATTGCCGGAAGAAATATCAACAACCTCAGATATGCAGATGACACAACCTTGATGGCAGAAAGTGAAGAGGAATTAAAGAACCTTTTAATGAGGGTGAAAGAGGAGAGCGCAAAATATGGTCTGAAGCTCAACATCAAAAAAACGAAGATCATGGCCACTGGGCCCATCACCTCCTGGCAAATAGATGGGGAAGAAATGGAGGCAGTGAGAGATTTTACTTTCTTGGGCTCCATGATCAGTGCAGATGGTGACAGCAGTCACGAAATTAAAAGACGCCTGCTCCTTGGGAGAAAGGCGATGGCAAGCCTAGACAACATCTTAAAAAGCAGAGACATCACCTTGCCAACAAAGGTCCGTATAGTAAAAGCCATGGTTTTCCCAGTAGTGATGTATGGAAGTGAGAGCTGGACCATAAAGAAGGCTGATCGCCGAAGAATTGATGCTTTTGAATTATGGTGCTGGAGGAGACTCTTGAGAGTCCCATGGACTGCAAGAAGATCAAACCTCTCCATTCTGAAGGAAATCAGCCCTGAGTGCTCACTGGAAGGACAGATCGTGAAGCTGAGGCTCCAATACTTTGGCCACCTCATGAGAAGAGAGGACTCCCTGGAAAAGACCCTGATGTTGGGAAAGATGGAGGGCACAAGGAGAAGGGGACGACAGAGAATGAGATGGTTGGATGGTGTTCTTGAAGCCACTAGCATGAGTTTGATCAAACTGCGGGAGGCAGTGGAGGACAGAAGTGCCTGGCGTGCTCTGGTCCATGGGGTCACGAAGAGTCGGACACGACTAAACGACTAAACAACAACAACAACAACAACATTTAAGACTTACAATGTTCTACACTCACCACTTTCTGGAGTGGTAAGAAGTTTCAGGGCAATTTTGCAGGGTAATTTTGCAGCTCTCTTGACCAAACTAGTTTCAGCCCAAAACTTAAGAAATAAAGAACCTGCATTTTAGGTTCAAGTACAGAAATTTTATACATCTCAGATACTGATACTCTCAAAGTGGAGACCACATTAGAATTGAAGCAAGTGAGGATGAGCCTATGTTTGGCTTGACTAATCCTGAGACATATTTACTGGTCACAAAACTAAAAACTCAGTCTGTTTTGCATTCACTTTCTGTCTTGCCAGTTTAACTTATGAATCTGGTCTGAATCAGATGGTGGTGGTGATAACAATAATAATAATAATAGTTGTTGTTATTATCATTATTATTACTGTACCCCACCCATCTGTGTTGCCCCATCTGTGTTGCCCCAGCCACTTTGAGCGGCTTCCAACAAAATATAATGGGACAAACATTAAACATTAGATATGTTAAATCCAAAGCTCTTCCCCACACCCAGAAGTGGGGAATCTAAAAAAAAAGCCAAGATCTGACTTCACAGACCATGTTAATGGTGCAATCTGACTCAGACACACAAAAACCTCACCTAAATCTCTCCCCCCCCCCTTGCCTCATAATTCAGGTTGAGCATAGACCTGATGCACACACCTAGTAGATAGTAACTTGGCATTTAATAACATCGCCAAGTTAAAAAAGACAGTTGTGAAACTCTAATCCCCTATAACTCTTCCACTATCTTGTAATAATTGTTCTTTCTTAAAATATGTTGAAAGAATGGATTCCCACCCACTTTTCTCACTTTTAGTATATACTTGTAGAAATTGTAACAGTATGCTTCCACTTCCTTTTTTCAATTGTATGTACAGATGTATACATATAATAATTAAAATATGTAAAAATATGGCAAAAATTGTCTCTATTTCTCATAAGATACCTTGTATTTCTAAGACAGAGGGATGGAGGCAGCCATTTAACCATTTGTAAAGTATGAAAAGCAGAGACATCACCTTGCCAACAAAGGTCCGTATAGTTAAAGCTATGGTTTTCCCAGTAGTGATGTATGGAAGTGAGAGCTGGACCATAAAGAAGGCTGATCGCCGAAGAATTGATGCTTTTGAATTCTGGTGCTGGAGGAGACTCTTGAGAGTCCCATGGACTGCAAGAAGATCAAACCTCTCCATTCTGAAGGAAATCAGCCCTGAGTGCTCACTGGAAGAACAGATCCTGAAGCTGAGGCTCCAATACTTTGGCCGCCTCATGAGAAGAGAAGACTCCCTGGAAAAGACCCTGATGTTGGGAAAGATGGAGGGCCCAAGGAGAAGGGGACGACAGAGGATGAGATGGTTGGACAGTGTTCTCGAAGCTACCAGCATGAGTTTGACCAAACTGCAGGAGGCAGTGGAAGACAGGAGTGCCTAGCGTGCTCTGGTCCATGGGGTCACGAAGAGTCGGACACGACTAAATGACTAAACAACAACAAAGTATAATTGTATCCACGACCCTAGTATAATATTAATAAAATTGATGGTGCTTCTATCTGAAACAAAATTCCCAGATTCAAATGCCATTTGGCTAACTTGTTTTTCTGCTATTCTTTAAAAATAAATCCCAAGCTTTGCCAGTTTTGAGATAATGATATTAAATATTAACTTGCAAATGTGTATCTAACTAAGTTCGATAAGTGAACAGACTTTTTGGTATTCTGTCTTTAACATTCCTCTCTTTTTTGGGAGGAACGTGGCTCATAATCCCCCCCCCCCATAGTAGTCATTAACCAGGGCGTTGTGATATGCATGGCTGCATGGAGAACAGGGCTAAATACTACATTTAGCAAACTAAGTATACTAAAACAGTTTGCTTTTTATGTATTCTCATTATGAAATAGCAGTTAAAACACACACAGCTTTAAAATCTATTACTAAAAGAGGGCTGTTTGCAAGTGGACTTAAATACAATGAGGGAAGGTTTCAGTGGATAAACTAAAAAGCTGCAAAGTTCCTCTGTTTAAGAAGAGTACTTCCCTGCAATTGTTAATCTGAACTACTGGTATTTTAAAGCTAGCCATTTGTGCCATAGGAAATGCCAGGACAGTGCCATATTTTTTAGCTGCTGCAAAGTAATTATGTCCAACATTACAAAACACTGTTTGAAGCAAACTGTGACCCAAATACAAAACCAATGATTAGAACTGCTGTTGGGTTTTCAGTTCATGTATTTTGCACATGCAGCACTGTCCTGTTATCATTTTCTCTAAAGAATCCTACCCATGTGCCATTCTAATTCCTTAACAGAATTTGTTTAGTTATAGAAATACCACAATCGTCTCACATTTACCACTTTGTTAAGATACATTTATTTATTTACCTCATTTATATCTGCCTTTCTGTGCTATCAGATGCCTCTTTCAATATGAATCCCAACTATAAAATAACTTTACAAATATATTAGGGATGGTTCACACAAGAAGTTATTCACCTGCCGCATCAAACAATATCGTAACATGTTAGGGTGACTTTAGATGGTCAAATTACTAAGTAGTTAAATGGGTGGGAGTTTGCTGGGTCCTAAAGCACTGGTGGACAACAACATTCGAGAGATTGTTGAATTCCCACCTCCATCAGCCCCAGCCATCATGGTTAATGGTCAGCGATGATGGAAGCTGTAATCCAATAACACCTGGAGAACCAGAGGTTCCCAATTCCTTCATTAACGGAAATGGCAACACATCCACTGGGGGGATCTTTATTGTACCCAGAAGATATGAACAACCAGTGGCTAATGTTCCTTTCCTGGGCAGTGTGCTCAAATGTGTAGCTGGCCAGCTTCAGGTATTCTTTGATAAAACTGATTCTCTAGATCCTTTTCAGTTAGGTTTCAAGCTTGGTTTTGGAACAGAAACTTCTTTGGTTGCCTGCGGGGTGTATGCCTATAGAAGAATAGGGAAAGAATGACCCTGCTGATTCTTTCATGCCTGTGAACACCTTTTGATACCATCAGCCATGGTGTCTTTCTTGATAAGCTAGCCAGGTTGAGTGTTGGAGGTACTGTTTTATGGTGGTTCTGTTCCCACTGAGGCAGCTGATTCCAGAAGAAGGTGCTGGAGGAATTCTGCTTGACTTCATGGCATTGGAGTCCCACAGAGTCCTGTTTGATATTTACATGAATTACTGAGTAAGATCATCCAGACATTTAGAGTGTGGTGTCATCAGTATGCAGATGACATCCAACTCTACTTTTCTTTTTCTACTTCTCTCTCTCTCTCTTTTTGGAATGAGGTCCAATAAATAGCTGCTCAAGAGAGCGGTACTGTTAGTGAGTGGTTCATCTGTCCAGGCAAGTAGTGCCAAAGCTGTTCTAGATGGTGTAACTCTCCCTGTAGAGGAATAGTTTGAAGGTGCTCATTGATCCATCTTTGTCACAGAGGTACATGTGGTTTAGGCTGGCACACCATCTACAACACTACCTGGACAGAGATAGCCTGGCTTCAGTGACCTATGCCCTGATATTAAAAGGTGTTTCTGTGCAAAACATGCAGAAACTTCACCAAACAGCAAATATTAAAATATTTCAAAATATATAAACACCCAGAATAGAAATCTGAAATTTGTAACTGAAAATCTAAAAACCCATGGAGAAAAAAGCAAGGGAAATAAATTATTCCTTAAAAACCATTCCAGCCAAGATACCCAGTTGCTCAGGATAATGTTTTCCCCATTCAGTGTTTTATGTCATAGATTCACCAAGGGATAGGTGTGGGAACGCGGGTGACGCTGTGGGTTAAACCACAGAGCCTAGGACTTGCTGATCAGAAGGTTGGCGGTTCAAATCCCCACGACGGGGTGAGCTCCCATTGCTCGGTCCCTGCTCCTGCCAACCTAGCAGTTCGAAAGCACATCAAAGTGCAAGTAGATAAATAGGTACTGCTCTGGCGGGAAGGTAAACAGCGTTTCCATGCGCTGCTCTGGTTCGCCAGAAGCGGCTTAGTCATGCTGGCCACATGACCCAGAAGCTGTACGCCAGCTCCCTCACCCAATACAGTGAGATGAGCGCCGCAACCCCAGAGTCGGTCACGACTAGACCTAATGGTCAGGGGTCCCTTTACTTTTACCTAGGTGTGGGAAAGCCTTGCCACTTGGTATGTCTGCTTAGTGAGGACGCCTCTTGTATTCAAGGAGACTCCTCTGCATTTTGGAACTTCCTCTCTAAAATGTGTCATGCGTCAATGTTATTGGCATTTCATCAACAGGTAAAGATTTACCTCCTTGCCTAGGCCTTTGGGAGAGGGTGAGGTTTAGTGTCTGAAGCTGTGTTATCTGAATTATTTGTTTGCCTGCCTTCATGAAGGATGAGGTTGGGTTTTTTAAAGTATCGATTTACTATTTTTATGTGCATGATATGTTGTTCAAAATGTTGTTAATTGGTGTTTTAACGTTGTATGCATTCCTGCCCCAGGACCATGCAATGAGCGGTATGTTATAAATGTTGGCAATTAACAAATAAATAATAAAACCAGGGTTCTAAAACATGCAGGAACCTTTTTGAGTACAGGTGGCTTCCTCATTGAAGCCAGTTGCCCTGGAAAACATGGAGGGCAATGGAGATAAGGTGCGCTCAGGCACACTCTTCCCATCTTGCGTGTTTGTTAAGCCATATTGTGCTGTGCTTCTGTGAGCTGTCCATTTTCTATAGGATGGAGACAAATGCCCATTTGGGAAGGCTTTTATGGAAAGTGCTTCCCTATTTCTTACACCTCAAATTATTCTTAAAATGAAGAGGAAGAGTGTGGGGCTGTTTAAGATTGGGAGTTACATGTTCCTGGTAACCCTCCCCAGTTAGGAATTGGGCAGCAGCATTCTGCAGCATCTGGAGTTTCTGGATAATCTCCAAAGGAAAGACCATGCACTATGTATTATAATAGTAACCAATCCTGAAGGTTAGCAAAGCATAGCAGCAAACTGGCGAAGTCCATATGCTTCAGGAAGGTGAAGTGGCCAGTCAGATTTAACGAGTGATTCCATCTATCCATCAGCAACTCCCCCACTATCACAAACAGTTCAAACCTGTGCATGTTTATTCAGAAGTCTCACAGTGTTTAGCAAGACGAACTCATAGGGAGTGTGTGTCAAACTGCAGCCTTTAATTGAATTTAATCTCTGTAATCTAGTTCATCACAATCCTCAAATACCAATTCAGGACATCAACCACTGCGTCCACATCTGCACATGAAAACTGGATTTGGGTGTACATGAGTAAGGTTAGGGTCACCATATTTCAAGCAGTGAAAATCTGGACAGAAAAGTTGTTTAGCTTTTTTGTCAAAATTGCCAAAAAAAAGAGCTGGTTTTGAGCTATTTTTAAGGAAAATTGGCAAAAATGGCACTGACATATGTCTGGATTTTCCCTGACATTTCATCGATTTCTGCAAAGACACTACTAGAGACAGCAGTATTCCAGATATGTCTGGGAAATTCTGGACGCATTGCAACCCTAAGTAAGGTACTCCAAATCTTCCGAGAATTACAGTAAAACACCCAGACGTGTCTAAGACATCTGGAGAGAGACACCATATATAGATGTTTATATGCTAATGCTAGAAGCCCCTAGGCCAAGCAGGGTGAGCTGAGGCACTTTGTCTTAAAGGAGAGCATAGAGATATAGAAGGCATAACAGAAACCTGGTGGAATGAAGAGAACCCAAGCTAAGAAGCCAACTGCATATAGTTTGTTGTGTGTTGAATTTGCAGGCACAGCACAGCGGCAGAGCAGTCAGGAACTAGTTAAGGGAGGTAGTGAGTGCTTTTAATTATCTTCCTAGCCCAGGTGCCTATACATAGCAGCAGGGCAGGGGGTTTTGTGTGTCTTTCTACTTGCTTGCTGCCATGAATAAAGATGTTACCATACCACCACTGGTTGGACTCACTATATAATATAGTTCAAGGCTACTGGTGCTTCAAGTTATCTTTTATGGCTTACCATCCAGTCCACTAAGCTTAAGACCCTTCTGAGCTGAACAGTGCTAAAAAGAAAACCACAGAAGGAAAAATAGCAGCTGCAATCATATAAGCTGTTAGTTATCTTCCAATTTAGAAAATGAATCTTAGTTTAGGCATAGCCAACTTTATTGTTCTCTCCCACAACCTACTTTTTGTTATATTAAAATTAAATGCTATGTTTAAAACACACACGCAGCAGGCTTATAGCAACTGCAGATGTAGTATCAACTTGTCTCCCTGGAAAGACTGTCTTGAGATATTTCATAAAGATGTCCAAGGCAACATTAAATTTTTATGGCAGGCAGCACAGGTCAAGAATGGCACAGTGGCTTCACAGCAAGGTTTGCCCACCTTAATCCACAACTAATTAGTCACTGGTAGGTAATTGTTGTTCCTTGCAGCTCTGCAGCAAAAAACAGGAATTATTAAAATGTTGCAAGTTCCTGAAGTTTCTAAGTTATTTCAAACTACTGAAGGAGGGGATAGAAAAGAAAGAATGTATTAGTATACTTAGTGAAATAAATATCAAATAATATAACCCCTGCTTATTATATCATTCCTAGTCTCCAACTACTTCGCTTTGGGGTAGGGGAGCAGTCAGGGAGGTCAGGTTTTTCAAAGGGTCTGAAAAATGTAAAGCCAAGATAAATATTATGGGCTGTATTGATTGTGATCTGCAAGCTGATTAATATTTTTTTTACCCACACAAAATATGAAATTTGGAATTGAAGATTGGCTAGTGCTGAACAGTTTTGCTTTCCCACTCCTAAATTGTCAGGACCAGATGAGCAAGAGGAAATTTCATATGAGGAATTTGTGGTGGGGACTTTATTTAGTAGGGTAGGAGAACTGGGGTGGGGGGCAGGGATTAGAATCTGGCAACAGGACATGGGCAGACGAGTCTAAAAAGCCCCAGACATAAATGTTCACAGCCCTCTAGTGGCTATGGTGGCTCATTTACCAGATGTAATGTATTTAGCATTAACTCTGGAAGTGTATCCTCGATTCTGACCAAACTAAGCCTCCTAGGATGTATGATAATGGCATGAGCAAAGCCCAACTACTGGTGTATTCTGGAAGTGGGGTATACATTTTTATTTAAATTGGCTTTTGGTTGCCAGGGGTTGCATAAAGCAAGACAATGTCAGATTTAAAGTAATTGGGAGTATTTTAATTTATATAAAATCTATGGAGCCTACCCCAAGTCCATGGGATGGGAAATTCTGTTTCTTACTCTTTTTTGATAGGAAAAGGCCAATGTTTAGGTAAAACTATTATTTATTCATTACACTTGAATCCCACCCTTCCTCCAAGGATTTCAGCATTCATGGTTCTTCTCTCTCTTTTTATCCTCACAACAACCCTACTGTGGGTAGGTTAGACTGGGAAATACTGACTGGTCCAAGACCATCCAGTAAACATCTTGGCAGACTGAGAATTTGAACCTAACACAGGGGTTGCCAGCCTGGTGCCTGTGGGCACAATGGTGCCTTTGAGGTTTTACCCTGGTGCCTACAAAGCCTCTGAACCCCACCCTCTCAATTTCACTGCCCCCTTGTCCATGAGGTGGTGAGGGTGGCTACACTATTCTCCCTCGAGAAGAACATAGAGTTTCCTCTTTCAGTTCTAGGTGCTCTCTAAATTTCAGAATAATTCAACTGGATCCCATTTTACTCAGGTCCCCGGGAAAGCAAAATGTTATGTGTTCTCATTTTTTCCTCTTTCTGTCTCCATGTGGGAGCCAAGAAGGAGAAGAGGGGAGAAAAGTGTATGCGGGGGGTGGTGCTTACGGCAGTTGCTCATCTGAATTATGTGTCCAAAGGCCTACAATGCTGGCAACCCCTTCTCTTCCCTCTATACCAAATTCAGAACTTTGCTGAGGCATAGCCTAAGTGTTTGACAATGGGCCACATTTTAAACTGACTGCATTCAAACCAATTAGCACGCAAAACCAGAATTGGGTCTTTCCCCCCCTCCCACTAATCTTCCACTACCATCACCTTGTTTCTTTACTAATATGTGGCAGCCGCTTCAATTACTCTGCATGAACTTAGCTGCTGCAAAAGAAGGCAAGGGCCTTCAGCTTGATGCAAAAAGGAATTACTATGAACACAAGCTTTCTCCTATTATTTCTAAACACCCATGAATGGGAAGTCTTTTTGTGGTGCACACTGTGAAAATCAATATCTGAATACAAAAATCTTTTGATGCACTCCCTTGCCCCCACAGGCAATGTTTCAAACAAATTGTTTAGGGAGCACCAGGAGACCTATGTTCCCTGCTGTAGGCCTTTGATGGGCCACGGAAAGTTTGGGTTATTGGGTCTGCTGGAAAGGCTGGCCTCCTGGCCCTTTCTCCCCCTTCCCCTCCAGCGTAGCTTGCTCACTGCTACCAGTTGACGTGACTGATTTATTTGACTGAAGCTGGCCAAACTGTCACTCAGTATGTGCCCCCTTGGTGCCTCCTCTGGCTGGAACTACTTGAGGGTGGGATTGCATAAACCGGTCCTGTCAGGGATTTCAAATGGAAACAAGCCACTGAATGTGAATCTGACAGCTCGAGTACTGAATTAGGGCTATTTGCATGCTAATTTTCACCGTGCTTAACTCACTGGCAGACCTAGAGCGAGGAGCAGTCTCCGCATGTTTGGAACAATGCTTGACTGATCTAGCTGCGTTAACGAGCAAATTATGGTAATTTTGTTATTACAAATGCATAGAAATTTCCAAAGAGTGGAGCAATACAATATGTTTTTCTCTCCTCCTTCCTATTTCTAAATATGGAGGCTTTTGTTTATACACACTTTGCCTTGCTTACTTATGTTTAGATATGCATAATGTTTCACTTTAAAAAGGGAGGAGGAAAAAATGAGGATATAGAGCAAAGAGAAGTAGACCAGCTCTTCTGTATACATTACCAGGTCCTCGAGTGGTGTGAATCAGCACAGGTCTACATAAGTCAAAACAGAACTCTGCCACTTTATACCCACTGAGAATCCACCTCATTAAAAAAAAAAAAATACTGCTTGTGAAAGATGGAGTCACCCTATCTGTCTCTACCAAAGTAACTTCAGAATAATAATGATGATGATGATAAATATGAGGACATTATACTAAATGCAGTATTATATTGATTCTATACAAATCAGAACATGTTACAAAAGCCCAGTGCCTCACCCTCTTTCCGCCAAGCAGTGGCAAGAGCGCATGGGCCACAGGCGCGTGCACACAGGGTGTGTCCCCCTTTGGAGAATGGAAGACCTGGCAAAGAATGCCGTATTTTAAGAAATATGGTTTTATTCACATATTTACACCTTCAGTCAGCATGGAAGGAGTCCAGATCTTACAGCATGGCCCAGAGCACTGCAGGCAGTCCTTCCTTCTCCCTCGCCAAGATGGATCCTCCCTCCCTCCCTCCCTCCCTCCCTCCCTTCCTTCCTTCCTTCCTCCTCCTTTTTCTGAAAAGCTCCTTGTCCTCCCCAGAGTAGTTACCCTGGCAACCTTCCAAATCCCCAGTCGCTAGTCACACCTGGGGCTAGAAGTGCCACTGTCTTGTTAATGACCCACAATGGCTCTCTTAATAGCCCTAGGTTGACCAGGCTACCCAGGAATTCCATCGCAGCTTATATTTCCCCCTCTTATCATAAATAACCCAAAACCAGGGCCGTCTTAAGCATATCCAGTGCCGTGGAGCAAAGCTCCCTCTGGCACACACACCCCGTTTCCCAGAGTTTTTTAGGGTGGAAGGTGCTGCTGGCAGGGCTGGAGAAGGCAGGCAGCAGCTGGAGGGCAGCTCGTCCGGTGGGGAAGAGGCAGAGGCTGGACGTGGCACGTCCCGGCTCAGCTCACCTAGCATTTATTAATTTCAGAGTTTGGGGGGGGACCCCTCCCAGTTCTGTAACACCATCAAGAAAACAAAAATTACGTTTCTTACTGTAACATATTCAAGTTGTATATACTATCTATGGATAAATACTGACAGCACAATCCTAACCATGTCTACTAAGGGCTCACCCACACTTTTGCTTTGGTGATAAACCATGGGTTTTCCCAGGGGAAAGCAGTGGGGCAAGCAGAGGTGTGGACAAGCCCTTAGAAGTCCTATCAAATTCAACAGGGATTCCTCGCAGGTGAGGTTAGGACTGCAGACTGGGAGTGAGCCTCACTGAACACAGTAGGACTTATTGCCTGTATTACTTCTGAGTAAGCACGCATAGGATTGCACTGCAATTCAAACAGCAAATTAGCAAAGGAAGTTGTCAGGCGAATTAATCTGATTAATGAGGCTTATGATGGTATGGTTGCCATGTCACCCACAACTCTTCCCATCCTTATGAATAGATTAAAAATATCTGAAATGTACTTTTCAGTTTGGCTCACAGCAATAAAACACAATAAAATAAGTTAAAACAGCAGCAGTGAACCGAATTTTTAAAAGTCAAATCAATATGTATTTAAATGTCTGAAAACAACATTGTCTGAATTGGATGTCTGAATGTCATCAAAGAGTGTGCCAGACCAAGGGACAGGGACAGTGTTCCACACACAAAGTACAAGTTTGTATGGAAGCCAGCCTCATATTTTGACAAAGCTACATGTAGCATTAAATGTGTCTTTTCAAGTTAAAACAGCAATACAGTGAATATGACACTTATTTCTGTGGGTTCCAGTTTTCACAAAGGCTCTCCGGGGCATGGCATCTCTGAGCTAGAAGTAGGAGCCTTGCAGGCCAGGCCCCCACTGTTTCCTCCACCAGGACACTGGTGAGAAGAGAGTCCTAGTGGGGAAATGGTCCAGAAAACCCAAACTCTGCTCCATTTCCTGCTATAAGTTTCAAGATAGACAGGTATAGTGAATAGAATTTTGGGCTTGGACAGGAGAAACCCGAGTTCAGTTCGCACTCGGCCATGAAGCATGCTAGATTTACCTTGAGCCAGTCACTCTCTCTTTCTGCCCCACCTACCTTACAGGGTTGTTGTGAGTAAAATGGGACAGCTGACAAATATGTACACCACACACAAATGTCTTAATTATAACAGGGCTTCTGCTGCACTCTCAGTCAGGGTTGGCCCTGCCAATAGGCAACATGAGGCAGCTGCTTCAGGCAACAGGTGTCAGGGGCAGCAACAGCAGTCCACTGTCTGTTCTCCTTAGCCCCAAGGACATTCCCCTCTGTATAAGGACAGAGCTGTGCACACTACACCCCCCTGTAGGTGTATCACTCCTGTTGAAGAAAGATTCAACTGCTGATCCATTTCACAGTCTGGACAACTAGTTGCTCTCAGGCATCACTGACAGGTACTTCCAGTACTCTTGTATTGCCTGCTGCCCCTCATTGACCCTGGCTTGCCCAGCCTGCTACATGCCTTGACCACAGGAAGTCAACCACAGCTCCCTCTCTTTACCCTTGCCTGTCTCAAATCACCTGCAGCCTGTCCATCCACCAGGACTGGTCCCTGAAAGGTGACTCAGGTATTGAATACCTGACATCTCATTATATGGAGTACAGCAACACAAAGAGATCATACAAATGTTTTCTCTGTCATTGCATATATTCTGCTATTGCTTATATTCTGATCCATGTACCCTCAATACACATTACCAATGGACTAGAGAGAAGCATTCCCTTGCCAAATGCTTAACTGCAAAATACTTCTGCCAGGTAAACAGGTCCATGGCCGAAAGGATGGATCCTTTATATTTGTGCTAACATATCCTTACCTCAGGGATAATGCATGCCAGTATCTAGAGGTGAATTCTCAGAAATGGTTGCATTTCCCCCCTTTGAAGCTCCACATGTGTGTTACTTTACATGGGTTGCTTTAAGTGATGATAAGGTCTTTTTTAAATTAAATTTAAAAAATTAAACGCATGGGTGGTGGATATGGATCAAGACCCCAATGCACAAGGAGAAGAGGTTTAACCATGATCCTGAAAAAGTATCACCATCACCCCTTGTGCGGCAAACAGGATGGTAAAAACAAAGAGAAAAGATTTTCCTTTGGGTGTTGTTTTTTTACTATTGCTATTTGCTGCCAGGAATGGGTTTGAGTTTTTTCCATTATTGTGTCAGGGGAGGTACAGGCCAAAACCTTCCACTCCTGTGCACTGTGATCCTGATCTGGATAGGAATGGCAAGGTTGGGGGGCATGGCTCAATTAAAAAAAACCACAACCCTGATGTCTCTGGAAGTGCTGTATTAAAAGCAACACAGAGATAACAGGTGCTTTAAGCATTCTAACCCCAACCCTAAAGCACGGGTGGCTTTCTGAATGCCTTGGCCACATCAGACTGTTTTTCCTCAGAAAGTAGTCTAAAAGGCAGAAAGGGGGGGGAATCCCAGAAAACCACAGAGGCACCGCATGTGTACTATTATGCACATTAGAGTGGTACTACATCGTATAGCAGTGTAGTGCAGTGTAGTGGTTAAGGAGTTGGACCTGGGAGACCAAGGTTAAAATCCCCACTCAGCCTCAAAGCTCATTGCCTCTCAGCTTAACTTGCCAAGGGGGGAGAACCATATATGCCACCTTGAGCTCTTTAGAAAGGTGAGATAGGTGATATATAAATTAAACAAATAAATAAATGGTTGGGACTAGACTTAAGTGGCTCAAGACTAATTTACATTACATGTTTTGGCTTTTAATCTAAGTAGGGATGTTAGTGGAATCTGCTATAGGCAGACAAAGCCTCAGACTGGCACATGGTCTGCTTGTTCACTCTCTCTGTGAAGCAGTCATGATTGAAGTGACTTTCTGCAGATTTCCCAGACATCAGGTGGGGTTTTACAAAATAATTTTTCAAATGTGACAACATTTGTCCCAGTAAGATTTAGTCAGCTACCAGTCACCATCAAAATTTGATCTTAACTGTTTGCTAACTGGGTACTGCTGAAATGTGTATTCACTTTAACTTCTGCCTCATTGCTTCACTGTGGAGGTGATTATGTTGGCTATTAACCAGCATTAATGTTCATTGTTTTATTGCTAAACTTTCCTACACCTTTTTTGCCCTCTGTGACTTAGCCAAACTACAGCCAGAAACTGCAGTCAATGTCACCAAAAAGGGTTTTACTTGCACCTCATGCTAAAGAACACCTCCTCATCTTCACCTGAACAGACAGTAACCCCGAGGCAAGATGCATACTTCAGTGGGCAGTTACTGGCTCATTGAGTTTTCAGCCAGCTCTGACATGGTCATTAGAAAACAAACAGTAACATTTTTTTTGAAAAGATAAAAAATGGCAAAGTAAAAACTGAAGCTAAATGATATGGGTGATGAGACAATCAAAATCCCCGCCGCGGGGATTTGAACCGCCGACCATGCGATCGGCAAGTCCTAGGTGCTGAGGTTTTACCCACAGCGCCACCCGCGTCCCAAGTTGATTTTACCAGCCTTTAAATAGAATCTGGAAAGGATGTTAAGTGTCTTTATCAGACCCGTTGTTGCCTAATCTTCCTGATGCAAACAGGACAAGCATTTCTGAAAAATTATTATAGCAGTTTAGGAACTCATGACAAGGCAGAGCACATAGGATTATCCTGTATTGTACTCACAGCACACTGTGAGGTAGGTTAGACTAAGACCCAAGCCCACACAGTATGTATCGTGGTTGTGCAAAGATTTGAAACCAATTCTACCATTCTGTTTCATATGTTGTCTTTTTAAAATGAGTACGGATTAGGCAGATATCTTGTTGCATAGCCTGATATCTAGTATAGCAAATGGAACACCACCTCAGTCCTATGACTTTGCCACAAAAGCCAGCTGAATTGTTCCAGGGGCACAACGATGTACATCACCAACTACTTACAAGCAAGGGGGTGGGGGAAACCATGGTTGTCATGCCCTCTTCATCAGTTTCCAGAGGCATTTGGATGACCAGTGTTGGGAGACAGAATGCTAGTCAGACCTTGGCCTGATCCTGCCAGGAAGCGCTTAAGTTCCTACATGAATACACTCCAAAAGCTACTAGCAGCTCACTTTACAGCAACACATAAGCCTTGACCATGAATTTTCTGTTTTTATACTTAATAGAAAATCTATCTGGAGCAAATGAGAAAGAGAGGCATACAGCTTGCACAGTTAGTGCTTGGAGCCTGTAAAATGTTGCTTTTGCTAGAGCACAATATAAGCTCCCACCACAAGAGTGTTGAAAAACCATTTGTCACACTATCGGTTTATGAAGCAGAGCTGGGACAGAGAACAGTTGGATTGAAAAGAACATGTGTCTCCTTCCACTCATATCTGTGTAATTCTAAATTCAATAAAGTCACACCCGTGTAAAAGTTATGTAAGCCAGAAGGAAAATAAAACACTGGTTCCCAATACTGCCGCCTCAGCCACTAGGAGTCAGCACTGGCTCCTGCAGTTGAAAAGCATAGGCGGCTTTCGCTTCCTACGCCTCTTGGAAGATTCAAAGTGGCTAAATGCTAAGCACTACTTTATAATTTCACAATTGATGTTATGTTCATGTAAATGTTCTCAAGAGAGGTAGCTTAGTGGCAGAGCATTGTCTTTGCATTCAATCCCTGGCATCTCCAGGTCGGACTGGGAATATTCCCTATCTGAAATCCTGAAGAATTGCTACCAGTCAGTGTAAAATACATTGAGCTAGATTGACTATTCATCTGACTCATTATAGGGCAGTCACCTGTGTTCCTATGTCCATGGAAGAAACAGATGCTATAGGAGGTCCTATGTTCTTGAGACCTCAAGTCCAACTCAACTGCATTGGACCCAGAGAGAATATGTGCTGCATTTTCTTTTCTGGGGGAGCTTGAGAATATATTTCTTTGCAGGTTTAGTTGAATTGTAGAGTGTTTTCACATTTAAGACTTAAACTGCCTCATTCAATTTACATAAATATTTTATTGTTACTGTAGAAAAGAGCCATTTGTCATTTGAATTAAGTTTTGGCTGACATAGGTTTTTAAATTTGTATTAAAAGTCCATTGAAGCAAGAACTGTTCTAAGCCTCACAAGTGAAAATGCTTGGAGTTTCACAACTGAATTAATCTAATAATGAAAACAACTCTTTTTCTTGATTACTCTTCTCAAATATGATTTCCCACCTTCTCCTATGCATGTGGTTCTAGAGGTCTTTTGAATGCTGTGTGTTTTTGACCCAGCAATTCTAACAAAAGGGTATTAGGCTGTAGCTACTGTATGTTTTAGTGAACCCTAGGTTTGAATTTGATCATTTTCAGATCCCTTTATTCGGGTAATTGCACACATAGACTTCGTATAAAGGAAATTCATTTGTTCAGGGTCACTGCATGGTTTTTCATTAAAAACAAATTACCAATGTTCAGAAAGGACATCTGGGTTTCCAGAGTCCCATTAATGACTATATTTTCAGCATCACTATCCCGGACGGTCTATCCTTTCCTGTCACCCTCCGTTTAGAGCCCCAAGAGGACAATGAGAATGACAGTCGAGTGAATGGCAAAGCATGAGGGATGAGGCCAAAGCCTTAGTCCCCAGGGAAAGGAAGAAGGTACAAGGGAAATAAAAAAAAAATATCCAGAGGGTAACAGGGGCCATTGTCTCAGCTTTTCCAATACAAGAACCAGAACAAATATTTAAATGAACAAGCATGATTATTTAAGCATAAGCTTATTCCAATTCAATTATAAAACACGACAAGCCCTCAGGGCAAGACAAGCTTGGGTGACGTTTAGAAAGTTTTCATGCTGAAAATACAACTAGTCAAAAACATGTTATTTCTGCAGACAAAATTCCTTGATCAAAAGTAACACCTAGAGAAAGCAGGCTTCATGGTGTGATATTATGATGCATAGAATGCATGAGTACTTTGATAGAAATTGCAAAGGACAATGTTTTCCAACCTGAGAGAATTGAGTGCATGCATGTACACATAGAGCACACTTGCTATGCAGATCTGAACCAGTCACTCACTCAGAGGTATCCTATTCTCCATGTAAAAACAATGAGAATGACTGGTGCTGCATTATGACTGAATGAAAGGCATTAACAACACAAAACAAGAAAAATCTTATATCCAGTGTTGCTGCTCCTGCCATTTTAGAAGTAACACATTTCTTTGGAAAGCAACGGTAAAATATACAGTTTCCTCCTCATATTGGACATGTCCAACCCATGTATGTAAATATTTTTATTTCTGACCCTTGGAGGGCTAGGAAATTGTAGCAAGCTCTCCTCAGGTGTAGGCAGGTATTTGTTCAAATTAACTCGCTGTTTGCATATCACACTTGAAGGTTAGGAGGAAAATTGAATTAAACACTAATATTAAGGAGGTAGCATTAAAAAAACAAACACCATGGATTAGCCAGTATCAAACGGGTTGCTAACTAGTTTTGTGCACCCAATATATTTTAGTCATGTGTTGCTCAAACAGCACCTCTTTTCAATAAGTTCAATTCTATAATTTTGGGTCTATTGTGAAGAATCACTCTGCTTATTTTGCATACATTTAAGCTCTACAGTCATACCTCGGGATAAATACGCTTCAGGATAAGTATTTTCAGGTTGCATTCTGCGGTGACCCATAAGTAACGGAGCGTGTTACTTCCGGGTTTCGCCGCTCGCACATGCACAGATGGTCAAAATGACATCGCGCGCATGCGCAGAAGCGGTGACCCACGCACGTGCAGATGTGCAGTTGCATCTTACATTCTGTTCAGGATGCGAATGGGGCTCCTCTCCCCCATGCTTTTCAACATTTACATGCAGCCACTGGGAGAGATCATCAGGAGGTTTGGGCTGGGTGTTCATCAGTATGCGGATGATACCCAGCTCTACCTCTCTTTTAAATCAGAACCAGTGAAGGCGGTGAAGGTCCTGTGTGAGTGTCTGGAAGTGGTTGGAGGATGGATGGTGGCTAACAGATTGAATCCTGACAAGACAGAAGTATACTGTTTTTGGGGGACAGGAGGCGGGCAGGTGTGGAGGATTCCCTGGTCCTGAATGGGGTAACTGTGCCCCTGAAGGAGCAGGTGCGCAGCCTGGGAGTCATTTTGGACTCACAGCTGTCCATGGAGGCACAGGTCAAATCTGTATCCAGGTCAGCTGTTTACCAGCTCCATCTGGTACCTAGGCTGAGACCCTATCTGCCTGCAGACTGTCTCGCCAGAGTGGTACATGCTCTGGTTATCTCTCGATTGGACTACTGCAATGCGCTCTACGTGGGGCTACGTGGGGCTACCGGAAACTACAACTAATCCAGAATGCGGCAGCTAGACTGGTGACTGGGAGCGGCCGCCGAGACCATATAACACCGGTCTTGAAAGACCTACATTGGCTCCCAGTATGTTTCCGAGCACAATTCAAAGTGTTGGTGCTGACCTTTAAAGCCCTAAACGGCCTCGGTCCAGTATACCTGAAGGAGCGTCTCCTCCCCCATTGTTCTGCCCGGACACTGAGGTCTAGCTCCGAGGGCCTTCTGGTGGTTCCCTCACTGCGAGAGGCCAAGTTACAGGGAACCAGGCAGAGGGCCTTTTCGGTAGTGGCGCCCGCCCTGTGGAGCGTCCTCCCATCAGATGTCAAAGTGATAAACATCTACCTGACATTCAGAAGACATCTGAAGGCAGCCCTGTTCAGGGAAGTTTTTAATATGTGACATTTTAGTGTATCTTTCATCTTTGTTGGAAGCCACCCAGAGTGGCTGGGGAAACCCAGCCAGATGGGCGGGGTACAAATAATAAATTATTATTATTATTATTATTATTATTATTATTATTATTATTATTATTATCTCGAGGTACCACTGTACTTGTATTGTCACAGACCATGAGTTGTATCCAAAACTGCATATGCAGCGTTCCACTACTTTAATGGGACTTCGCCTTCCTCTTCTTTCCCTGTGCACCCCCAAAGGCACTCCAGAGGGTATCCCAACCATTTGGAGATTTTTGAGGGTACACAGGAAGCTGCAGCAGAGAAGAGAGGGTATAGAAGTTCTGTTGCACAAGCAGAACTCTGTTGTGCAAGCAGAATGGCACCACTGGATATAGCCCTATACTTATTTCTATGTCATTGCCATGTAAAGCAAACAGTTACATTTTCCCTTGTTTACATCCATGTGTGTGTGTGTGTGTGTCTCCTTGCAAATTGTGGATTACACTTCATGCATCATTTAAATTCGGCTCTAGTCTATGAAAGTGTATGCCATTGTAAATTTGTTTATTTTTAAGGTGCTGATTTAGCAGCATATATCTGTGAATATAAACTCAGGACGAGGAAGGGTATACTGCCAGTGTTGTTACTCTTTATGTCAAAGATGGCATTGAGTCCAGCAAGCTAGAAAACCAAAAAGAGCCAGCCACAGAATCATTGTGGGTGGTGATACCAGGCTCAGGAATAATTTAGTGGAGGGGACATGCTATTGTCCCCCTGATCAAAATGCTTAGGGAGATCTTGTAGTAGTAGGAAACTTCAACTACCCTCATATAATCTGACTATGTATTTGTTTCCGTCGTGACAAAGAGGTAGCGTTTCTAGATATGCAATACAGTTAAATTATCAAACTCACTTCTGCAGGAGGCAGTGATGGCTGCCAACTTGGATGGCCTCAAAAAAGGATTAAACTAATTCATGGAGGAGAGAGCTATCAATGGCTACTAGCCATGATGACTATGCTCTACCCCCAAACCTGGATGCCACAGTGTTTCCAAACACATGTGCTCATGTTCAGCTTGCTCCCTTCCCACAGGCATCTGGTTGGCCACTGGGGCTGGATAGGCCATTGGGCTGATCCAACCAACTCCTCAATGTTCTTAGCTGCATTTACCTTGACTTGTTTCCACCAACCACTTTTTACAGTGCATTGTAAGGGAAGATTGACAATGGTGGACAAACTGTCTGCCATTCCTGGTCTTCTCACTTTTGAACCTTTGACAAGCTTTCAGGGAACACTAGATTTCCTCTGGAAATCTTTGGTTTACTTTAGTGCTTGGATTCCAATTCCTGATCAACCTCGGCCAGCATGGCCAGTGGTCAGAGATGATGGGAGCTGTAGTCCTACAACATCTGGAGGGCCACAGGTTATCCACAACTGCTTGACTGTATGGTAATAGTCTGTAACATTGGATCCTCTTTCTACACAGTATCTTCTGTTTTAAAGGCAGCTTATCCCATCTATGTATCCTGATTGAACTACTAGCATAACTGATGTGCAGAGGCAAATATATTGCTTTGTTCTTTATGGTTCATTGAATTAATCTCTTTGACCATTCTTGCCTTCTGTGTTCACAGTAAAAGACAAAAAGCATACAAAATGTGGAACATTTCTGTGGGACATATTCAGTGATTCCATAAAAATGCATCCTCAAACCTTGTTAACCTGTAATAGAACTCACGCTTTTACATATCCATCCATGAAATGGTTTGACAGTTTCAGTGTCAAAATAGGAATCGCAGATGATAGAATACAAAAACTGGAAATGATCTGAAGAAAGAAACATTAGAGCTACCCTCTTGCTTTAAGAAAAAATCCTCAACAAATTAAGACATAACACCACACATTAATCCAACCAATAACATCACACAGATAAACCCATATCTCTCAAGATATAGCATGCTGCAGGACCAAAGCAAGAATGGACAAAGCAACTTGTTGGATCTGTACACAATCTGTCCAATGCACAAACTAATCGCTGTATGAAGATAACAAAGGACCAATTCAGATTTGGAGCCAAAAGGACATAGGTCACACTCAGTAGCTTCTTCCCATGATGTGCCGCCAGAAAAGTGTTTATGAAGGAATTATGTGGGTGGGGTCAAATACATACTTTATTCATGCAAATGTCATATCCCTTCCACCCATATGTACATGCTAGAGTGATGTGGTAGTTAAGAGCAGTGGACTCGTAATCTGGTGAATCGGTTTGCTTCCCTGCTCCTCCACATGCAGCTGCTGGGTGACCTTGGGCTAGTCACACTTCTCTGAAGTCTCTCAGCCTCACTCACCTCACAGAGTGTTTGTTGTGGAGGAGGAAGGGAAAGGAGATTGTTAGTCGCTTTGAGACTCCTTAAGGGGAGTGAAAGGCGGGATATCAAGTCCAAACTCCTCCTCCTCCTCCTCTTCTTCTACATAGCCAATGAATGTTTGTATGGAACCAAATGCCATTATTGATCCAGACCCTTTTTGTTCCTTCTTGATCATGTTATGGGAAAGGCATAGGAAGAAGCTGTGTGAAAGTGTCACTGCCATTAACCAGCCTTAAACACAGTTTTCATGTTACTTCTGCAAAGTGGTTGCTGCTGCAACACTGTTCACCTGCACATGCCCCACACTCTCATAAAAGCACTAATCACATTGCCTGCCTGCATCACAATGTGGCTCCAGTGGAAGTGCAGAACATGTGATAAATATTCTTACAAATTACTAACAAGAATATGCTGAATCAAACCAAGAGTCCACCTGCCTCCTACAGTCACCTGCAAGATGGCCTCAGAAAGCTCACAAGCAAAGCACGACAGCCACCTCCTGTTGCTTGCTGCCAGAGCCTGGTTAAAAGCAAACAAACAGGCAGACATTTCATAGCTCTGCTTGTCTTTCCAAAATCCAAAAGCTCCATCTATTATACTTACATCTTCCTTTTCCTTTAAAAGTCTCAAAGTGCATAGGAATAGAGGAAGCTGCCTAATAGTGAGTCAAACCCATTGGTCCATCTAGCTCAGAACTATTTAGCAGTACCTCTCCAGGGTTTCAGGCAGGATTCCAGGGATGGAATCAGGGAATTTCTGCATGCAAAACATATATTTGCTCCCCCACTGAGCTATGCTCTTTCCCCGAAAGGACTCCTAGTGATTTACTATGAGATCTCACCTTGGGAAACATTTTTGCAAAAGCAACCACACCACAAAGCAGTAATATATGCATTGCATCTTAGCTACTTGAGTGCAAAAGCAACAACTGGAAATGCTGTCATGTTAGAACTGGTTCTAAATCCCAATAAGTAAATGAGCAGACCAAAACAAAAAGCATGTTTGTAACCATCTACCATAGGTCTACACCATCAATCATTTGTGAGAATCTAATACATGTAAGAATAATAGTACAATCTCCACAAGTGCATGCACATTGAGAAGCACATATGTAATGACACGTTAAATGAGATAATCTACATCCAGCCTGGGAACTGTGGGCTGTGTAACCATTGAGAGGCCATCTACAAATTCAGGTTCATGCAGTATTTATGTATATCATGCTAACCTCTCTGCTTATTTGATCACGCTCCACATTTCATATTATTTCCCAATTATATGCCACAGAGGGCCAATTTAGGCATTGTTCTCCCAAGGGAAGACTGCAGGAATGGAAACTGCCTTGCTCATGCCAACACTCAGGAGAGCAACATCTGAAAGTACCATATATGGTGCAGTTCTTCACATGAGCAGTAGCTGCACACCAGCACTACTGTTACCTAGCAGTTCGAAAGCACACCAGTGCAAGTAGATAAATAGGTACTGCTGTGACGGGAAGGTAAATGGTGTTTCTGTGAGCTCTGGCATCTGTCACAGTGTTCCATGCACCAGAAGCGGCTTAGTCATCCTGGCCACATGACCTGGAAAAGCTGTCTGTGGACAAACGACGGCTCCCTTGACCTGAAAGCAGAGATGAGTGCCATACCCCATAGTTGAATTTGACTAGGCTTAACCATCCAGGGGTCCTTTACCACTGCTACCAGAAGCATGAAGTAGTGGCATGTGGTTATTACACAAAAAAGGGACTGTGCACACAATAACAAACTTTTAAACATTACCCTTGCCATATGTACCATTGCCATGAGCAAGAACTTTTCTGTGGTGATCATATGGGGTCAGAAACCATCCAAACTGGCTTAAATTCACTCCCTATTGTCCATGATGATGCCATAAGTGACTGATACTATGCACCAGCTCAATGTGATCAGGTGTGCCACCTTGCCCCCATGCTTGAGGGGGCCTGGGGTGCACAGCTGCCATGGAACTTGGGGGGCAGCCCCTTCATTGAAAATTGGGGGAGCTTGGTCCCTAGTCCTCCCCCACTCAACTCTGGTGAGTGTGATGGCTACTTGTCCAGGCATTCCTGAGGGGAAATCTGTTAGGTGCTTTCCTGGTCTAGCCTTTCATCTGCTAGCTATAGGTACACCTGGATCCATATCAGCTGCCTCCCAGTTCTGACCTGCCTATCACAAATTCTGCTTCCAAATTACCTAGCACATCCTTTGGCAAATACTACAGAAATTAAAAGACTATAGTATAGCACAGGCATGTCTAACAGGTAGATCGTGACCTACCAGTAGATCATCAGACTTCTGTGATAGATCACTGGTAGATCACTGGCTCCCCCCCCCAAAGATCAACAACTTCGGCTCCCCCCAAAAAGCTCGACACCTTTGACCTCAACCCCCCAAAAGAGGGTAAATCACTGCCAGTTTTTAACTCTGGGAATAGATCGCAATCTCTTGGGAGTTGGCCACCCGTGGTGTAGCACTTTGCAGAAGAGGATCAAGCTATATAGCAATGTCAAAAAACATAAAACAAAAACTCCCTTACTCACTTTGTATCTTGCACCCCATGTTAATTAGTCATTGGCATAATTCATGGCTAATTATTAAATGATTTATTGTATCCACTTTTTGCATATGCTCTGAAAATTACAGGAGATCAGTATGTCTAGAAGTGAGTTTCTGAGAACTGGTGAAATGAATCCTCCTTGTATAAATGTCAGGACAGAATAATTCAGTCATACGAGAGTACAAACACTGATCTGTGTGTAATAAAGCTAATCTGCCGGCTGTTTCAGAGCCAAATCATAAAAGACTGCATGCATTCATAAGAGGCTTCTGAAACTGCCCCTCCAAACGATAAGTGACAAGAGATGAACAAAAAGTTATTTTGGATTCCAGTTAGTAAAGCCTAGTTTAAATGAGCAAGAAGGCTTTTTAAAACCAGCAGGTAACTTTCACCTTTGTAGAGCAGAATGTTGCTATTAAAAGAAAACATGGAACTTTATCTGTGCAGGTTTATGTTCTTAGAAACATAGTTTTCTATCCAATGTAGTACTAAGCAACTGTCACATTGCCCGGCTAGCTCAGTTGGTAGAGCATGAGACTAAGCAACTGTCCCATCAGTGCAATGATTTATGATTGTGCAACAGGGCTTTCCCCCCCTCCACATGCCCCCTTCCCTCTCCCCAAATCTGCTCTAGAGGGTTGGGGGAAACCCAGAACAGATTTAGGGGATGCATGGAGGTGAGGGAGGGAAGTAGTGTTGCACAACTGTAAACCTTGCACTGACAGGACAGTTACTTTGTGCTGTGTTTGATGCAATTTTAAGTGCTTAGGGTCTCTAAAGTTAATCCAACCCTGGGGGAGGGTCAGGACAACACCTAGAACAGCTCACAGGGGAACAATCATATTTGTGTAACACTTGTTTAGCATATGCATATATATATATATATATATATATATATATATATATATGCTTTCGTAGATTTTCACGGGTACAGGAATGCAGGTTTTGGTGTCTTCGGGTGTCTTCCCGTGTAAGAGTCGACTCTTACACGGGAAGACACCCGAAGACACCAAAACCTGCATATATATATATATATATATATATATGCACACACACACACACACACACACACACACACACACACAACCTTTATGACAATACTTCAGCCCCCAATGCACTTTTACCAATATATGAATATATATGGGGGAGGGGGCCAAAAACAATCCAATGAGGGCTGAATATGCCCATTACATACAGAACTGTGACTGGCTGTTGCTGGACAGGAATAAAATGGAATATCTTAAGAAATTGCTTGGCTGGCTGGCTGAAATCTTAAACAGGAGCAACCATACTGCCCGTCCTAATTCATGTGACTTGACACCAAATACTTGCTTTGGTTTTTAACGTTTTAATAGCAACTCATCATGAGGGATGGGCCAACCATTTTTAAAACTCAGAAGTTTTAAAGGGAGCTTGCAATGTGGCAGAGGAACGGACTGCTAGGAAAAGGGGGAAAGGGGGGGAGACTGCGCAGTATGCAGAACATTTGTCTAAATGATCAGCCTGAATTATGACCAGACTCTCCAATTAGTCCATGTTATGTGTAATGCTTGTAAGAAAATATGCCCATTCTGAGAGTGTGAAGGAGGATTTCAGGAAGCCGGTACAACATTCAGTTCGCATAAGCTAGGTAACCAGCCAGGCAGTGGGGATTCAGTTCCATTCACATTTTCATGTGGCTCCCTAATTCATTCTCAAACCACACACAAAACAAAATTTGGTGATCCTTTAATATCTGCACTTATCCAAATTTTGCAATGCAGTTCAACAAGCAAATAAGGTGTAGGAAAATATATTTTATACGCTTGTGCAAATAGTATACAAAATGCAATTTAGGGGAATTGCTTGCAAAAATTATGAGACTGCACATTAAAATGCTTACAAGTGCTCGAATTACTTTTTAAATAATGGAAGCTGATGCAGGAATGTGGGAGCGGGATTTAAGAATCGAAAAATGAGAAACTAGGAGATTCTGAACATGGCAGATTCATTCACCCCTAAAGCCAGGTGCATGTGTGAAGTAGCACTACAGCAGAGAAGACCTTTGGGATTTTCAGATTACATTTCAGAGCTAGGGAAGAATAGAGGGGTTGGTTTATGTTGGTAACGATGGATTTGGGGGGGGGGGTTACTTAATTATTTGATCCATCATAGACTCACTGAACAAAAGGTTCATGACAATGGAGAGAAGAGTAGGTGATGTTGCTTATATTGCTTGTGTTTGGACCAATAAACTTTGACTGCCTGAATGGCCAGAAGATGAAGAGTGCAGTTGTCAAGGATGGAACATTCCTGAATTTTCTTCCCAGTGAATTGAAAATGTGGCTTTCCAGTGTTTGGGAAGAGAAATATCTTTTCTAAATGTATGTGAAATTCCACCAGTCCCTCTCTGTAAACAGTAACAGTTTTCTTAAATTTAATATTTCTACCACTTCACTATAGTTCTAAATATGGGGCAATAATTCATCAGTTCCTAATGTTACTAAATACTGCCCAGTATGAATGCATTATTAAAGTCTGATGTTACAAAGTACTGAGTAAAACTTTTTCAACTCTTCCCCACTGTCAGAAAAATTTGAAAGCCCTGCTCCTGGCAGAGGGCACTTTCAATTATCATACCCAAGCTTGAGATGTTCTTACATCAAATAACAGCCCAGGAAATGGTTGGCTTCTTTTAAGGCAAATATAAGAAAGACCAAAGGTGAACAAAAGGGAACATTAGGTGATTCACTGGAGACATTAATGGCTAAGATCTCATGTGTGAAAAGCCTTGGAAGAGATCATTTGCAGGCACCCATATTAAGCAGCATAATTTCAAAGCATGAGATTCCTCTGGCACAATTGCAAGAAATGCTTATAGCAAAGTTAATTAAAATGATTCACATGACAAAAATTCAGAGAAGTGAGGTAACTCTGAGATTAACCTTATGTACATTTTATCATGTGTATCCAACAGCCATGCAGCAAGGCTAGACACTTCTTTTCCTACATATTTTGACCGAAAAAAATCTCTTTTTCCAGTCCACAGTCCTATGTAACCCAAAGCATATGGATTTAAGTCTCCCTCTAACTTCAAGTAGTCCTAAACCAGCTTGAACTCAGTTTACTTGCGCTATAGAACAGCAGCCTAGGTGAAATTAAAAGACTGTGAGAAAGGCAGTAGTTCAATTTGCCTGTTTTACATCTCCTCTTTCATTCAGTGCCATTACTATGCCTGCCAATGGTATGAAAGCGGAGCACAAAGGCAGCACTTGGCTTTGCTGCTAAAAGACTGTTTCTTTCTTTTCTTTCTTTTTTTAAATGGAAACTCACCAGGCACCATCCCTGTCAGCGTTGGAGCAGAGTAGCTGCCCTGTCCAGCAGGGGGGACGTGCGGAGGGTATCCAGGGAGGGTTGTGCTTGCCAAATCACGACCTGAAGAATCAAACCAACAAATCACCATGTGAGCATTCACAAGAACTAGACATGTTTTTACATTTCCCTTAACACTCAGAACACAGGCCATGCATTTGTCATAACTGTACTGTGAATACCAAAGTGGGATGTTTTCCCCCCAGCCTTAGCTTTGGCAGAAATGAGAAAGATTTCCCTTTCTTTATAAGCTGCCACAAAGTAAGAGACTGAGAGCAATGGCAAACAGCACTGCAAACAGGTTAGTAGCAAACCAGCTTTGAACTCTACATGTTCCTGCTTATTCTTAAGTTTCTTTGCAGATCTGACATGTCAAACAGATTGAAAACAGATTTATTTTTCTGAGTGATGTGAGGACCCTTTTCTAGAATTAAAAAAGTTAATGTAAGAGGCAAAACAAACCCCCCAAAATAAAACAATCTTCAATCAAGGTATAGGTAAAATATACTCTTATTAAATAGAAACAGAAGCACTTCACGACTATTGCTATACTACAGGTGGAATTCAACTGCATACCAGCAAATTCAGGTTGCAAAGTTAAATGGATTTTGCACCCTTGCACAAAACCAGTTCAAAAAGGGGGGGGGAGCTCTCTTAGTGGTAAGGATAAGGAAATGCACTGGAAAATATGGGATAACAATTCTTTGATGTGACATCATATAACCTCCCAGCAGACAACTCAGAATGAATGCTCATTAAACAGGTTGACTGAAAAAGACTGCCTGAAGATAACATAGCCTGAATGAAGGACACAACTAGTGTGAGAGCTATCTCAATAACTCATTGAAAAAGTACTGGTGAAATGTGTGGCATCTGAGAAAGACCATCATTGACATATTGAATTGAAATATACCATGTTATAAAAGCAAATCTGCTACAGTCTGTTCTTCTGAGGGTTTGAACTAATGTATTAACTTTCCTGACAAGGCTAAATGCCATACCCTTTGACACCAAAGTTTGATATGTGAGTTTTTCCACCTTTTGGCTATTTCAAGTCAAGTTATTTGACTAAAGAAAGGTTATGGCAAGCTCACTTACGTGATTTATTTTATCATTTTTGATACTTCAGCAAAAAACAACAACTGTACTACAAAAGTATATTACAATTTTGTATTCCCACTACATATGATAAAATAAGCCCTTTTCTTGACACCCCCATCACCATTCTGGTTTGGTTAAGACTTGTGATTAACAACACAATGGGGTGAGCTACCAAGAGTGCAAGATTTTCAGTGTCTTTTCCCTAATGACTGAAAAAGAGAACGCAAACTGAAGACCTCTCTGATAAGAAGGGCTATTTAAATATGCACAAGAAATGTAGAACGCAACCTGCAAATTCATTATGTTCTGGATATATCTGAACAGAATTCTGTCATCATTCATCCTAAAGGACATTAAGGATAAAAGAAACAGAAATGCCCTAAATATGCCCAGTTTCCAAAAACATACCATTTATTGTGAACAGCTAAAATATATTGTCAAATAAAATAAATTTCAACATTCACCTCCTGTGGATATCCATTACTCATCTGTGAATGGAAAAACCAGGGGCTTGAAGCTCATTGATTCTAATAAGCGGTTTTATTTATTCAGGGATGGATCTGTCACAAATATTATCATCTTGTAACCATGGAGTCATCAACACACTCCTAATTGCTGCAATGATGTCCTTGAGGACCTCTTAGGGTGTCTGTGAAACCTCTAAGCACCCCAACTAAAATAAGGGTCCTACTTACTGTCCCTTCATCATGGGGTGGAAAGAGTAATTACCTTCCCCCATGTGAAAAGTATATATTGCTGACAGTGGAAGTTGAAAGAAAACTCTTTCTTACTTTCTCCTTCAGCTCTGTGTACTTTGCAAGGCTCAGATTAACACCTGAGAAAGCAACATTATCAAAAAGAAAGGAGTGAAAGGGAAGGTTTCAAACCTATTGAACCTTAGGAAAAGGAATCTGACAGACTTTTCTGAAATTATGAAACTATGAAATGTTACATAGCATGTTGTATTTTAGTTGCATTGTATTCAAGTTGCTATAAAGAATACTTTAGGCACGTAGCCAGTATTTTTCCAAATGGATTGTGGTAGCCTACCTTGTGACTGCGTTTTACGTTTGGATCACAAGTTAAATCACAAGGCAGTGGTGAGAGAAGCTGTTACGTGAGTACCTTTGCTAGTGTTTATATATGCAGATGAAGCTGCTTGCATCACACAAACACAGAAATAAATCCATGTAGCTGTTGGTCTTTGGGTGTTGGCCAAAATGCATGCAGCAGAAAGAGCGAGACATAGTATTTTGATCTTTAGCTAGAAAGCTACTTTTTAGTAAAATATATTTAGAGGCTCACACTGGGACCAGTGGAAGAACATTTGTAAAACTGAAAACAATATATCTTTGTTATTTTATAACATTTGAAACAAGTTCTGCAAGTAAAGTTTTGAAACCTTATTTCTAGTGTTGAAGAAGATTTACTTCTGTGTGAAAGTAAGATCAGAGACCTTCCGCTATTACAATTTGTCTTTCTCAAAAGTTCAAACAAACATCAAAGGCAATATTTGGACATTATTATCCTTAGGGGCCAAAAAAAGGATAACGTAACCATTACCGCTCAGTTACATTCAGCAACATTTCTTGCCCTGAGAGCAATCTACTCATTCAGAAAGGGCACATGGTATGAACATTCTGGAACTTTACCACTTCCAAAGTCAAAAGGAGCATTGCCTGTTTCAGTGCCAGAACTGCCAGCCTGAAATTGTCTCACTTTGCCTAATGGTAAGGCCAGCCTTGCATGGGAGATAAGAGTATCGGGACATTGAGCTCTAGTTCAACCTTCTTTTTGGCAAAGTAGGTTTTACATGCAAGGAGTTTTGAAAGGAGCAAACTGAAAATTCAAATATTCAATATTCAAATATTCACACCTACATTCTGAAATAATGCAGCATCATCAGTGCTGTAGCACATGCTTTTCTTGAGTATTTAGAACTGGACATTAATCTGCAGACAATAAAGCTTTAAATAATTCTTGGTATTGCTACACACACACACACAGACAGACACACACACACACACATGCAAGATGAGAAAATAGTCCATAAACAGTTCCACTGGAGGAAAAGGTCAAGTACTGGCTGGTTTTTTTAAAAACTATCAGAGTAAGGTATAGCAACAACCTGGACATAATGAAATCAGAAAAAATAAGCTGCAGATGTAAGGAGGCTTTATATTCAATAGACTTTTAATGAACCGATGAACTGATATTTGCTTTGCAATGTTTATGCTACTACACACTCTAATACTCACACTCCCAGTGTATTACAACAATAATGACAATAAATTATTCTATACAGGCATACCTATAGTTTCAGAGGCAATCAGCAAGGGTAGGCTTTAAATCAGCCAACCAATCAGCAATGACCTTCCTCTATGGCATGTACTGTTAGTAACTACCTGCCATGTTGATGATGACTTGACTGAATGTCTTTTTTGAAGGTCTGAGTAGGTGAGAGTGATCTTACAGTTTTTTCCACATTTCTAAAACTGAACACTTGAGAGGTATTAAATGTTAGCAACCACACACTCATAATTCCCCCAATCCCCTGAAAAAAAACCCTGCATTTTTAAATGATGGTTGCTCAGAAAAGTTTCATGAAAGACATGCAAGAGACTGAAAGCCTAAAGTCATGCAGATGCTTCAACAACCACCCTGTCTTCCCAATACTTTCCTGACACAAGTGGCTCACACCTACCCCAGAGCCCAATCCTCCTCTCTTAAGCTTCATTCACTTAAGGGCTACCAAGAACACCTCTTCACCGTACTAGCTGGAAACTTAAGTCCAAACAGCAAGGGCACACAGAGAAGATAACAATGTCATCCTTGTAGCGGAACTCTCTTTTCTTAGAGGTAGCAAAAGCGTGGCTGGTTCTGCAAAGTTAACCCTGTTCGTTTTCAAACTGCCACATTGCTATCTCTACCTAAGCTTTACTTTTCAGAGCACCGTTGATCATAGCAAACAGTCATTGTTCTTTAATCAACTTGTCAAACCACTACCAGGAATTATCCACCGACAAATTGTTTCTTATGATGTCAGCAGGATTTGATTTGAAATAAATAATTTGTGAGGTTGCAATGCAGAGAAAGCCATACATACATTCAATAGTTGTCAGTCTCAACAATGTATCAGATTTGTCCTGTATGCCTATTGGGTTTTCAGTACTATAAAGCATCTGCTGCATTTTTGGCATAAATAACAGCTCCTTATATCGGGCGCACAGTCCAAAAGGATATTTATCCTGCCACAGGCCACACTGAAATGAATCAGAGTTCTACGAGACCCAAGTAGTGCCTGGTGGCTCAAAAGATCTACTCACAAAATAAAGACAGAATTAAAATCAATAGAAAAATCTCAACCTGGCCCAAAGACTCTCATGAGTATAGCTTCTAACAGGGACCTCACCCAAGAATCACGCCTCACATTCTCTGAATACTCCAGAAACAGATTATATATTTCTGAGAAGAATATGAGCCTCTGCCTGGCAGCTCAGGCCTTTTGAGTAAGGCCTGATGAGTCTGAGTCAATCTGCCACCCAAGGCTATTGGCTCACTTGAGGCATCCCTAATCAAGGTTACAGAAGATACAAAGGCTCAGCCTTCAGCATTAAGCAACAAAATACAACTGAAAACACAATATGCTAAGATAACAATCTGCAGCATATAAATGTCCAAAGGGAAGAATAAAAGCAAGTGACCAGAATCTACACAACGCATAAACGGTGGTTTAGAATATAGTATCGTTTTGTAAAGGTATTCCAGGTCTCCCTGGGGAAGGTATTCCACAACTTGGCTACCACCACCTACAAGACCCTTCCTTGGTAGTAGCCACCCATTTAACTTAAATCACATGCTTGCTTTGATATCTAAGACATTTAATTTAGATAGGAATGTACCTACTGCTATATATACCTTCTTATGCTCAGAATTTTGGGTGGGTAAAACATTGTACACATAAACTATAAATGTAATATTTTGCAGAAATACTGTATGTACAACTAATATACCCCAATGAATCTTAATAAAGAAATATGTGATAAGCTGCAAGAAGTAGGCATAAAAAGCAATGGGATAGAGGAAAGAGATATTTAAAAGTCCAATGCAGAGGCGCCAACTTGCGCCCAAGATTGAGGGGGTCCAGTGCACATCGTGCACATGTGACATCATGCACACGATGCTGTGTCATTGGAAGAAGGCTGAGTGAGGCGCCCAGCAGGGCACGGCTTCAGTGGCCAGTGACTCCTCCTCTCTCACGCTCAAGAGCAGCCAGCCACTGAAGCCGCCCCACACTTGGCCTCCTCTCTCCCCTCAGCATTGTGGGGGCCTGGCCCTCTCCCAACAAATATTGGGGGACCAAACACACTCTCTTGTCTGCCCCCCTTATTTTTTTAATTTTACTTTCAGTTCCCTTTTGGGGTTCTTATTTTTGTTGTATTTTAGTAAGCTGTTGTCCTTAAGAAACCCACTGGTGGCCCGCTAACCACCCACTTGTGTGATTATTTGTTTTTCACAGGGAGACTTTTCTGTCACTGATGGGTTAATGCCTACACATATTTAAAAAGCAATCCAAGCTATAGAAAACCAGTCTCATATTAAAATCAAATATGTAAATCCACCTTAAGAAGAATGCCATTGAACCCTGATATTATGTGTGATATGCTAGCTGTCCAGACAAGAATCACGTAGCTTCTATGTTATGAACAATGCTTTACACACTAAATAACTACAGTGCACTAGTAGAAGCAGCAGTCAAATTAGTTGCAAGCTTATACTTTCTCTATCACTTAAAATATAGGATTCAATCAGAAGTCAAATTCACTGAACATGGCATGGTCCTGAGATGTCCCATTAAACTGGGTGGGAGGGATAAAAATCAATTGCTGAATTATTACCTATTAGCAGCCCCTAATTGGCTGAGAACTGGGAGTTGAACCAACTGTTAGCTAGGAATGTTGGCCTTTATTGTTCATCAAAATTAAATCAGAAAAGAGAAGAAAGGACAGGGTATAGGAATCAGGAAATTCATTGACTCAATCTCCACAAGCTCAAGGAACTCGGTAACAAAGGAATGTAAAACAGATCACAGGAGCCAGTGGAGTTTGTAATATCATAGTTTAAAAATGCCAGCCGACAGTTCTTAGAGCTGCCCAGTCTCACTGGGAAGGAAAAGATGACCTTATGTCAGCTCAAACAGGGCTGACTGTATGTCATTGTCAGTGACAGAGGGAACATATACAGCTCACTCTTGTCTATCCGTAACAGGAGTATTGTCTACTGTTAGCACTGAGCCCTCCAGATAATTGATTAGCTGACAAATGGCAGTTTATATTTTGCTGATAATCAACTGCTTTCAACCTTCTGTGAAAAGGCAAATATGTTATTACAACTGTTACTTTACTCTCTTTAATGTTAAACACTATAAAGGAAGGTTCCTAAGCACTTCTGCACATTTATATGAGAGCCATAGAAGATGTTCACACAAAAACAGCACTGTGCCCTTCTGGGTGCTTTGTGCCAGTTGTGTTCTTATGCGATTCCTATTCATTCTAATGTATCTTGACAAACTTTGGTGGATTATATCCCATTTCAGTCCTAATGAAACCTGCTACCTAGGTACTATATGACTGCAGCTAAAGCAATTCCACTGTCTCCATTGTCTGGTGCCACTGGCTACATGAAATAACTTGCTGCAAAGGTCATACTGCCTTATAATGCCAACAATAATAATATCAACAAGGATTTATTCAAAAATAAGCATGTCATCCACTATATGCAGAGTCAGCAGCACAATAAACAACTAATACTTGATATATCCATGGGCTACACACAATACTAGAAAGTAACTAAATCCTTTAAAATTGTTATCTTGTTCATCATAACAAATTTCCTATTATATGGTATCTTAAAAGTCATATTAAACAAATTAATATTTATATACCATTTAACTGACATGTCATTAAAAATAATAGCAATGAATATCACAATGACCAAAAACTAGGGTTGCCAAATTTCAAAAAGTAAAAATCCGGACACAAAAGTTGTTGCCATACATCCGGATTTTGACGATTTCCACCCAGACACTGCATCCGACATACAATACATTGGTTTCTCATTCCTGGATTTGATGTTCTTGTAGCTTTTACCCACAAGTGAGTCTTAAATAACAGCATGCCACATAGTAGCATATTACGGAAAAAGTTTAAGAGATGGCTATGATTGTACAGAAATTCTGCGGATTGCACCAAATATCCAGAGGCAGGGGAAAGACTGCTGGAACCCTTTCCTGTATACAGTGGTGCCCCGCAAGACGAATGCCTCGCAAGACGAAAAACTCGCTAGACGAAAGGGTTTTTCGGTTTTTGCGTTGCTTCACTAGACGAATTTCCCTATGGGCTTGCTTCGCAAGACGAAAACGTCTTGCGCTTTTATCTTAAGGCCGCTTGAAGAGGCGCAGTTGCGACGGACCGTGCTTCGCAAGACGAAAAGACTCGCGGAACGAATTATTTTCATCTTGCGAGGCACCACTGTATTGCAAAAAATTAGAGACTCAGTAACACTGAAAATTATCAACAAACATTTATGTTTTGAAGTTCTATAATACAAATCAGTCAGTGTATTGATCAAATAAACCACACTGAAAGGCACAAAACAGTAAGGAACTAAGACTGTACACCAATAATTTGTCTTCTGACAGTCATACACTTGGTACAGCTAATTTCTTCTGTGAGATTCTGAATTTCAGGAGAAAAATGACCAAGGAAATAATCTTAAGCTGTGTGGGAAGGTACCTGAGGAGTCACTGGATGCTCTGAACCTCCCTCCCCTCTTTGTGAACAGAAACCTCCTTGTTTCAGCAGTAGAAAACTGTACTGTGGTCGCTGTCCCACCAGCAGTGCTTTGCTGGAGGTGGGCACAAATCCGGGGCATGTTATAAGAGGCCATGGATTAAAACTATACCAGCCCTGAGCCAGGCAGAGTTGTGGAGGAGGGTTCAAAATAGTTTATTGATATTTTTCATATCAGATGGGGGGAACCAATAACAAGAACAATGTGGAGCATATGCACCTCTACATTTGGTTTCAGCGAACATAATAGTACACACTGCAGTGAGGAATGGGTGTCATTCCCATTCGTCACCTCCTGCCCTTGGTGAGCTGACAGGGTTGTAGATTGGCAGTAGATCTGCCAAAAAAGTGTCTCCCCACCACCACAACTTTGCTGGATTACAGCTCCTGACATGCCTCACCATTGGTGATGCTGCCTAGGGCTGATGGCGGTTGGAGTCCAACAACACTTAGAGAACTGTGGGAGAAGGAGATTTCCACCTTCCCCCTATAGCCCCTCATGCTCACTCTTCCAGAGGGTCCCCCCACCAATCCCCCATAGTACATATTCAGAAGGTAGAGGAGGTTAGGGGAAATGAAGAACAAGACACACAGCAGTGAAATGAGTGGAATTCTGTTCACGAAAATCTGTTCTAAGGTTTTTGCACATTCTACAATAAGCAAACAAACGATAAAAAAAGTTAAGTGTTGTTTGCAATGTCATAACTAATATATGTTAGCAGGCATGTGAAACAAGGAGGTGAACACAATATGGACTTGTCCTGGCAGAAATTTGCATTCTAAAAAGTGCTTGTGGCACTGGATGAAAGTTTTAAATCACTGCTAAAAATCACTGCAGCAAGAAAAGAACATGTGCCTCTAGCTGAAGAAGAGAATAAAACATGTTTCCATAAATGTTTTGTCATTTTTGGAAAATACTGCAAAGTTCTGAGGTCTTATGTTTCCATTTTTAGCTCATTTCTTGCATCCTGAGCTAAATATCAGGAAGCTGATCAAATTTGCAGATGACACCAAACTGGGAGGGGTGGCTAACACCCCAGAGGACAGGATCACACTTCAAAACGACCTTGACAAATTAGAGAACTGGGCCAAAACAAACAAGATGAATTTTAACAGGGAGAAATGTAAAGTATTGCACTTGGGCAAAAAAAATGAGAGGCACAAATACAAGATGGGGGACACCTGGCTTGAGAGCAGTACATGTGAAAAGGATCTAGGAGTCTTGGTTGACCACAAACTTGACATGAGCCAACAGTGTGACGCGGCAGCTAAAAAAGCCAATGCAATTCTGGGATGCATCAATAGGAGTATAGCATCTAGATCAAGGGAAGTAATAGTGCCACTGTATTCTGCTCTGGTCAGACCTCACCTGGAGTACTGTGTCCAGTTCTGGGCACCACAATTCAAGAAGGACACTGACAAACTGGAACGTGTCCAGAGGAGGGCAACCAAAATGGTCAAAGGCCTGGAAACAATGCCTTATGAGGAACAGCTAAGGGAGCTGGGCATGTTTAGCCTGGAGAAGAGGAGGTTAAGGGGTGATATGATAGCCATGTTCAAATATATTAAAGGATGTCACATAGAGGAGGGGGAAAGGTTGTTTTCTGCTGCTCCAGAGAAGGGGACACGGAGCAATGGATCCAAACTACAAGAAAGAAGATTCCACCTAAACTTTAGGAAGAACATCCTGACAGTAAGAGCTGTTCGACAGTGGAATTTGCTGCCAAGGAGTGTGGTGGAGTCTCCTACTTTGGAGGTCTTTAAGCAGAGGCTTGACAACCATATGTCAGGAGTGCTCTGATGGTGTTTCCTGCTTGGCAGGGGGTTGGACTCGATGGCCCTTGTGGTCTCTTCCAACTCTATGATTCTATGATTCTATGATTCTAAGCTATATGCCCTGTTGTTGTATGTATTTCCTCTAAAATATCCTGAAATGAACACTATCACAAAACTGGATATCAGGCTTCATGGACCACTGATCTGACCTAGCCAGTCTTCCCCTGTGTGCTGCAATCCTGTACACACAGTCTGTCTGCTTAAATTGCATTAACTTCAGTAGGAGTAGACTCCAGTCCCATGCACATTTGCCTGGGAGTAAGTTCCATTGATCTCAGTGGGACTAGCCTCTGAGCAGATAGACCTCCAGCTGAACATTATAAAGTAGTGGAAGGCTGCAGCAAAGGTTTTATTTTAAAAAAGCCATTGGGGAGTGTGTGTGTGTGTGTGTGTGTGTGTGTGTGTGTGTGTGTGTGTAAATATATAGGTATGAAGACATAAAAGCTAAGACAATGGGGTCTTTTTCTGTGCCTTGCTTACATACAACTGTCTTCTCACACAAAAAAGAGCCTTTCTGGGTGTATCTTTGTATACTAATGGGTGAAAATGTGAATCCAATTAACTTCAAATTTAGCTCATAATGAACTTATCTCATTTTGCTACCAGCTCAGCTCTCATCCGTGGCAGTAATTAACCACTGGGGGTTGTCACTCCCAGGCACATGACACAGAGAGAGTCCCCCCACACTCAAGCGCTTCAAACCCTTGCAGAATTCATTACCCTGACAGTGTGAAAACCCTTCACTTTTAATACCATAGGGCACCAACATTTTTTTTCACTTTATCTACCTGATTGCCAGCAACAGTATGAAAGAAAGGAATCCACAAGAGATGTAATTAATTACTGCAAAAGATACATTAGAAAATGAGGAGGGGGTGCAGGTGGTAGTAGGATGGGTTGTAAAGCCACTTACTTTCCCATGCTATGGTTACTTATTTACGCAGGCTTTTTGCTTCATTCCTAAATTATACCATACTGAAAAAAGAAACATTCCCTAGTATAGGCATTTATCAGATAATGTGAGAATTCATTCTCTTTTTCATAGCCACTGGTAAAATTACACAATAGGAGCCATGATCAGGCACCATATAACAGTGTATTGGATTAATATACTAACCTCTCTTCCCTAGGGATCAGAGTTCAGATTTAGAATAGGTCACACGTAAAAATGATTTTGATTGTCACAGATTAATCCCTAGCGAGTTTTTGTGCAACTCACAACCATCACAAAGTTGTCAGATTCTGAAAGAACCTGGTTTGATGAACCCTCCTGCTCCTGCTATCTAATCAGAGCCAGTAAAACTACTTAAAGCTACACAGTGAACACAAAACTACAGAAGTACCGTAAAGATTCGTGTTCAAGAGGCCTCATTTCATATTTCACAGTACAACGTATGCTTCCCCCATTCCCCAAAAGCTTCAGGGGTTGAGCTGCAGTTCAGACTTGAAATGCAGAATTGTGACATGAATGCCAGCTTTCATTCTGATGCCTCAGTCTTTTTATGTATTTTACGTGGTATGTGAATGCACACTTATGCAGAGGTGCCTCATATTCTTATTTAGTTATGAATCAATAAACAAGATACAATTAATCTCATAGTGGTGGATAGGAATAAAAATAGAAATGATGGCTACCTTAGTATTGGAGACTACATAGAGGAATATGATGTTTGAGGTGTGCCATGGAGGCAAATGGGACACTGCCCCACCTACCTCAGTCTGTCCTTAGCCAATCCCGACCTGCCTACCCTCTTAATTACCGTATTTTTTGCTCTATAAGACTCACTTTTTCCCTCCTAAAAAGTAAGGGGAAATGTGTGTGCGTCTTATGGAGCGAATGCAGGCTGCGCAGCTATCCCAGAAGCCAGAACAGGAAGAGGGATCGCTGCTTTCGCTGCGCGGTGATCCCTCTTGTTGTTCTGGCTTCTGAGATTCAGAATAATTTTTTTTCTTGTTTTCCTCCTCCAAAAACTAGGTGCGTCTTGTGGTCTGGTGCGTCTTGTAGAGCGAAAAATACGGTACTTATTCTCAGCTTCTTCCTCCTTATTGTCAGTGTGAGAATTCCACTGTCAATATACAATGGCAGGAAAACCTAGATGAAAGGGCATGTGGAACTCTGTACTGACCTATATTCCAGCATGCCTATATCCCTCCAGCTGAAGGCAGGGCTTTTTGAAAACCAAACTGCAGATACAACTTCTTTTATTCTCATCCTTCTTCATCCCTCCTTGTTGTCCCCCCCCCCGCCATTTTTGTTTGATTGGGGGTGGCATTGTACATCTTGGCCTTACTAGATTATCAAAGTTTTGAGAAATCTTTTAATAATATGAATAACAGTCACCATGCTCAGTATTTTTCAAGGAGTTCAGTCCAAGGGGCAGGATTGGTATAATGTGGCAGCAGTTCTGGGCTGGAATACAGCTCTGGCTCCCCTAGCCCTACCCATTGCCACCCCACCACTGCACATATCTGACGTGGGGGTTCTGGATCGCGAGCTCTACTGGTCAAAATGGGAGCATAAGCAATCACCCTCTTCCACCTGAAACAAACCAGGACTGCTCCAAGAAAATGCACATGGCAAAAAGGAGCATGAGGCCTTGGTGTGCCACCCCCTTACCTGCTTTTGATTGGCCAAGTGGATAGCCAGCCAATCAGGATTTTAAATAAAATAAATAAATGATTTCCGCCCCCCATCACTTTTCACTTTTCACCTGTGACCACCCTGGAATATCCTGTGACTCCCCAGGGAGCTATATGGGAAACACTGATCTGCAATCTTTGTGGTGTTGTAGCTCCAGTAAGACAGGATTTATTTAGTCTCTGGTGGAGAATCATACGTGGTGGGTAGGTTGATGCTTTGCTACTTGTACAGACCTGAATTAATCTTAATTCTCTTCTTTTTTATATGTTCATGTGCCTGACTTTTGATGTTTCCTTATGGTATATGGACAGTTAAACAATGTTTTAAAGCATAGGACCCTATCTAGTCAAAGTTAAGCCTTTTAAAAAACATAATAGTAGCTCTGTTGGATCAGACCAAAGAGCAGTTTAGTCCAGAATCAAATTTCCCACAGTAGCCAACCAGTTACCTTTGAGAAGCTGCAAATAGGACATAAATACAATAGTATTCTTTCTATTATGATATATGTATGTTGTTTCTAAGGACTTACTTTAAATTAAAATCAGTGGATTTTAAGTACTTTCAGCTTTGGCCAAAATCTCACTTCCTTCTTTCTATAAAGCATTCCTTCTTTGGATTTACAACTTAATTTTGGAAAACATTAAACCTGATTTGTATCTCCTTCTGGCCCTTAATACCTCAGTCATATTAATCTAGTACAGTGTGCCAAACAATCTCATTTTTTCTTCCTTTCAGTGTAGTTTCTCCTTCTGTTACTTGCATTTCTCTTTTTCATTCATCTGTTTTTAGTGACTTAACTTTTTAATATATGAATTTATTTTTCTTCTCAAAGAAAAACCAGAGCTCTAATTCAGCTAGTGAGTACTTTCATATGGAAACAGGGTCCCCTGTATGTACCTCCCAAGATAAACATTAAAGAGGCTTCACAGGATGGAGGGATCCTCTTGAAGTAGTAATGGGGAAATAATTCATTCAATCTGCTTTTAAGAGTGGACCAACATGATTTGATGTTCCCAAACCTGCAGTTCAGAACATGACTATCAATTGGATTTCCTATTTCTGCAGATTTTTTTGATGCAGTTTCAGTCCCCAGAAGTGCACAAAAAATATACATTTTACTTTAAAAAAATGTTTTGGGGGAAAATGCATTGAAAAGCACTTCAATACATTGAGGATGCATATTTTACAGGAAGAGTGTGAACAATTTACATGAACATTTTTGATGTGCTCATTTGGACCTATGATTGAGGAACAAGTAAAACTGTAATGGAACAGACGTAGGCTGTCTATCCATCCCTACCTTGAAGTAGCACCTGGGATTACATGCATAGTATTCACTCCAATCTAGAGATCATGAACGCAGCAGGAAGCTGAATACCTGCCAGTGTGCTTATGGATTCACCCCACTCTAGATCAGACTTCCCCTCTCCCTTACCAGGTGATCAGTTTGAAAAGTAGCAGCAATTTCAATATGAGAGGCTATACTGGGATAGATGCACTCATGACCCTTTAGACTTGAGATAAGAATGCATCTTCAAATTCTTCAGCAGTACAGTGGTGCCTCGCAAGACGAAATTAATCCGTTCCACGAGTCTCTTCGTCTTGCGGTTTTTTCGTCTTGCGAAGCACGGCTATTAGCGGCTTAGCGGCTTAGCAGCTATTAACGGCTTAGCAGCTTTAAGAAAAAGGAAACAAACTCGCAAGACGTTTCGTCTTGTGAAGCAAGCCCATAGGAAAATTCGTCTTGCGGAACGACTCAAAAAACGGAAAACTCTTTCGTCTTGCGCGTTTTTCGTCTTGCGAGGCATTCGTCTTGCGAGGTGCCACTGTATATTATGGTCTTCAAACCAGAAATGATGCATTACTTGGTTTTTAAGAGGGGGAGGATCAAACTTTGATTCAAAGTTTGCAGAAAAATAGAAACCCCCATATATGGAAATATAGCACACTTGCATTGCTCAGTGGCAATGCATTTTGGTTTGTTTGTTTGTTATTGTTGTTGTTTTAGATGCTCAGTACAACCCATCATTTGATCTAAGATATGGACAAGATACCCCATTATTTGAAACATTTAGCTCTGTGGGACTGTAAATCTATGTAATGTTTCGAGTGTTCATTGGACAAATATACAGGTGACTGCATTTAAGCATTCAAATCTAACTTTGAAAGCAGTTATCATTATACAGTCAGATCAATACTGTGAGAAACATTATTGCAGAAATTATTAAAGTTATTTTATGGTTTCCATACGTCTTTTTCCAGGACATGTCCTCTTTTTCTTGAGTATGGTCAAATGAGAGTCATCATAATGATCCATAGTTAAAAGTAGAAGTCAGCAAATGTGTCCTCTTATTTTGCTGTTCAAAATATGGCAACCCTACACCCAAAGTCGAATCCAACATCTATTGAAAGCAATTAGGAGAATTTTGGCTAGCTTATTTTACAGAATGGAAAAATAATAGTGGGAAGTTCTCTTTGAAGGTGATCACTCCTACAGTCCCAGAGTTTAGCAGATCTTCCAGAATGATATTCTCCTTCATTTTCTGCTGGTCAGAGTAATTGGAAACAGCATGAGGCCCTGTAGGGCAGAGGTGGTAGCAGATTGCCATGCCCTATGATTAGAGGGGCCCACAGTTGAACTAGTGAAGCATGTCATGTGCAGAAAGTGCAACAGCAAAGAATATGCAAACCAAATATGCAAAACCATGGACAGCTCCCTGGCACACAACTTTCCTGACAACCACCAGATTACAACTGATTCAAGCACCACTGCTCAATGAGGATCAAACGGGCTATACTCTGGCCTAGAGTCTAGCATTCCTTTGGCATTCTATAGCCTCTTGGCAGGCTCATTAGTATCTCAGATAAAGAAAAACTGGAGAATACTGTGTTAGTGAAATAGCTCATTAGAGAATTTGAGCTACTGTCTTGGGTAGTCTAGGCTGAATCCCTGACGGGCAAAAGGGGTCTCTTCTCTACTAGAATGCATCTTCATTGCTAGATTGGATTTCAGGACCTCTGGGGCATGCCATGTGACCTGGTTCTGCATTTCCAGGTCAGTATCCACACAAGAATTACTATTCTGGACCACTTATGTGGCAGCATGTTCAACGGAGTATGTACATAACTAATTGACTTCAATTACGATCTTAATGCCAAATCCTGGTGATGCTCACATATATATTTTTTCCTTTCTCCTTTTTTAAAAAAACAAAATCCAAAGCAGAAGATGCCAATAAGTCAGGCCTGGTCCAAGATGTTTGGCTGCCTGAGACCGAATAGCAAATTGCAAACCACCACACCAAGTCAAGGTGCAAGCTAACCAAGTGATTTTGGTTTCTGAAGCATATAAACCCCAAGCGTTTATCCCAATTATTGTGTTGTAAAAATACAACAATAATAAATTCAGTAACTGACCATTTGTTGCCCTTTAAATGGTACTAAAATCAGCTGCCTATGGAAGGCACCTCACTCAGTCTAAATGATAAGATCAACTCTGACACAGGGGCAGGCAATTTTTAATCCCTTTCCCCTTCAGCATTTTTTTCTGCAAAAGTTCTTCCCCCAGCAAGGGAAAATAAAAATGTTGCCCATATCTTTCCCACAGCATGAGTGAAAGCAATTAGAATGTTGGTTTTGGTGGGGGAAATGCCAGAAGGAAAAGGGTTAAGAGACCACTCCTCTCAAATGAGTCTTCCACTGAAAATTGCAGCCTCTCCTCTGCAGTTCATAGATAGAGGTGGCTGTGTGGAATCGGGGGGGGGGGGTCCTACATGTTAGGTAACGATACATGTAGTTTAGCCCCCCAGACTCAAGATCCCACTTGCATAAAGAGATGTATCCTTTGAAACAGACACATCAAGTCCATAGCCAGAAACTTTGCTAAGGCAGATTTGCTAAAGAAGGGGCAATTTTAGCAGTTGCATCTTGCCATGGAGAAATGACTCTGGAATCCTATTTATTCTGAAGCAGCCTTATTTTTGAAGAAGAAAAGAACCTTTTAGGTTCCATTTAGCAGTTCCAAACAACCTGTTTTAAAGTCTGTTTGATGCTGCTCTTAATACAATATTTGACTCTATAAATAAAACTCGTAAACGATCACTACCACCAAAAATCAGTTCCTATTGCAAAATTTATGTTGGATCCAAGACTAACATTTCTTCTTCCAAAAACAAGTCAAGAGCAGCTGGTTTGTGTGTATACTGCTGTATCCAAAAACAAAGGCATACAAAGGCCTGAGAGTGTTAGGAGATTAGATTAAATAAAAATACCCAAATGAACTTGTCAAAATGTCCTTTTTTCCCCTTATCACATTGCCCAGCAAATATGTATGGGCATCAAATCTAGTGTAGCATGCTTACTATGATCTGCTACCTCTCTTGCACCTAATTAGGAGAGAGATAAAACAGTGGTAACACACAGATCAGCTGTAATGATTTTGTTAGCTCGATTATTCTTCTGACAATTAGGTCCGGCTGCCATGGCCTCACAGGAATGTCAAAGTCTTCTTTCTACAAAGCAGGTAATGTCACAGGTGTGACCGTGAAATCAATAATGAGGCATAGCTCTTTGCAGAGGGCATCCAGGTCAGACAGAACAGCCCTTAAATTAAACATTGATAAGCAGAACACAATTATCCATCATGTTTAAGTGCCTGCGTGAAATTAGCAGCCAGGGAATGGGAGCAGTGGGGGAAAGATTAGCAAAGGATGTGTTGAAATGCACAGTGCCCACCAACACTGTTGCAGTTTGTCTCTGACAGCAGTATTCGTAGCTGATATCTAAAGCCGTAAAATTCAAATTACAAACACGGCAGAAATCATGGTCCAGATGCTGCTTTGTTTATTCTTGCTATAAAACAGCAACATCAAGGTGTGGAACTTACCTTTTAGAGTTGTTGGCCATGCTTTACCCACACAGAAATGTAGGGAAATGAAACATACATTTGTCATTGCAAGAAAGATGGTGGAGACAAATTGACATTGGCTTTTATTTAGCTGGCTCAGTTCCCTATGTGGGGAATGTAGTGAAACTGTTTAGCTTAAATTTTATGTTTCCATATAACTTAAAATTATTTTACTGAAATTTAAGCTAAGTTGAAGCAGAATGGTTTAAGCTGAAATGTATCATCAATATGGTTTTACTAAATTGGTTTTTCATCACTATTTAAACAAGCTCTAAAGGAGTAGGTCTTAAAGTTTTTATAGTGGGATCCCACAAAACAAGAAAAAATAAAAGAGTGCTAAGCACTATTTGACTAAATATTACTTAAATGTACCAGAAGGAATAATTAACTTGGTTCATTAAATATCATAAAAGCCATAAATGTCTATTTAGCAAAAAGAAAGCAATATTTGCAATATTTTACAACAATGTGCCCATTCCTTCTTCTACCTTCCATCGCTTGAGCTCTGCGAGTGCAGCTTTCTCCCGACTGAAGTGCAGAGTGTTTGAGGACCGCAACATTCGCAGGGAAACCAAAATGCTTTTTTACAAAGCTATTGTACTACCAACCTTACTATATGCTTGTGAAACATGGACCACTTATAAACGCCATCTCCAACTCCTCAAAAGATTCCATCAACGGTGTCTCCAAAAAAATTTACACGTCACTTGGGAAGACAGGCGAACTAATATCAGTGTACTGGAAGAAGCAAAGATCACCAATGTTGAAGCAATGATTCTTCAACATCAACTTTGTTGGACTGGTCATGTTGTGCGGATGTCTGATGATCGTCTTCCAAAGCAACTACTCTATTCCGAACTTAAAAATAGAAAGCGTAATGCTGGTGGTCAACAAAAGAGGTTTAAAGACTGTCTCAAGGCAAATCTTTAAAAATGTAGTATAAACACTGACAACTGGGAAACACTGGCCTGTGAGCGCTCCAGTTGGAGAACAGCCTTTACCAGAGGTAAAGAAGAGTGACTAGTGGGGTGCCACAGGGTTCTGTCTTGGGCCCAGTCTTATTCAACATCTTTATCAACGACTTGGATGATGGACTCAAGGGCATCCTGATCAAATTTGCAGGTGACACCAAACTGGGAGGGGTGGCTAATACCCCAGAGGACAGGATCACACTTCAAAATGACCTTGACAGATTAGAGAACTGGGCCAAAACAAACAAGATGAACTTTAACAGGGAGAAATGTAAAGTATTGCACTTGGGCAAAAAAAAATGAGAGGCACAAATACAAGATGGGGGACACCTGGCTTGAGAGCAGTACATGTGAAAAGGATCTAGGAGTCTTGGTTGACCACAAACTTGACATGAGCCAACAGTGTGACGCGGCAGCTAAAAAAGCCAATGCAATTCTGGGCTTCATCAATAGGAGTATAGCATCTAGATCAAGGGAAGTAATAGTGCCACTGTATTCTGCTCTGGTCAGACCTCACCTGGAGTACTGTGTCCAGTTCTGGGCACCACAATTCAAGAAGGACACTGACAAACTGGAACGTGTCCAGAGGAGGGCAACCAAAATGGTCAAAGGCCTGGAAACAATGCCTTATGAGGAACAGCTAAGGGAGCTGGGCATGTTTAGCCTGGAGAAGAGGAGGTTAAGGGGTGATATGATAGCCATGTTCAAATATATTAAAGGATGTCACATAGAGGAGGGGGAAAGGTTGTTTTCTGCTGCTCCAGAGAAGGGGACATGGAGCAATGGATCCAAACTACAAGAAAGAAGATTCCACCTAAACTTTAGGAAGAACATCCTGACAGTAAGAGCTGTTTGACAGTGGAATTTGCTGCCAAGGAGTGTGGTGGAGTCTCCTACTTTGGAGGTCTTTAAGCAGAGGCTTGACAACCATATGTCAGGAGTGCTCTGGTGGTGTTTCCTGCTTGGCAGGGGGTTGGACTCGATGGCCCTTGTGGTCTCTTCCAACTCTATGATTCTATGATTCTATGAAAGGTGTTATGGGCTTTAAAGACACTTGAACTCAGGACGCAAGGGAGAAATGTGCTAAGAGGATGGCACACTTGGCAAATCCACACCGTGATCAACTCCTGCCTGGAAACCAATGTCGCCACTATGGAAGGACGTGTGGATCCAGAATTGGCCTCCACAGTCACTTATGGACTCATTGTTAAAACCCTGTTTATGGAAGACAATCTTACTCGGCTACGAGTGATTGCCAAAGAAGAAGAAGATACTTTCCACATCCTTTCTAATATATTCACAACCTTCCCCCATCCCAGCCCCCAGCTTTTTACAGTTTGAAGGTATTATTTGTCAATCATAGCAAATTTAAGTCAGGATTGGTAGAATCACTAGATTCTGCTTCAGAATATTTTGGCAAACCCTGAGGTGAACTAATGGCAATCTTTCCAAATTCCAGACTGGACTACAGAATGTGTTTTACAACTCACAGGCCATTCTGAATGGCCTCCACACATGTAGGAACAGCAGTAGCAATGTGCCTAAATGCCAGAGAACTTCTGTGGCCTCCACTAAGTTAAGGTTTCATTTTGACAAAGCTCTGAGCAAATCACAACCCCAAAGTACAGTTAGAATGCTATGGTACATATGTAGGAAAGAGCTGCTTGTCATGACCAGGGATGACCAAGTGGTCACCCACAGGCTCATTTCTATTCCTAATAAAACTTTATTAGGTTCTTAACTTGCCCTCATCAAATCCCATATTTTCTGTGAAACCTTTGGCACAACCCCCTGATCCCCATACTAGACCTAAGCACATGCAACTGAAACAAACAGCTGTCAGCTGCTAGTAAGTTAAGACGTCCCTCCATCATGGTCTGAGCATGTTCCTGCTGTTCAGTCCCACATCCTCACCTGAGAGATCATCAGTGGAATAGTAAAAGTCCGTTTGTCCACTTAAGCTGTTTTGAGGGATAGGAAATTATCAACTCTAGATTGCTTCGCATGTGGTTTAGACACCATGTCACTAAAGGAACTGCATCTCTTCCTGCCTCTCATAGTCCCTTGAGCCCCAAAAGATGTCTAGAGCACCAGAACTAGAGATTAAGTCACCAAATAATTTCAAAATAAGTTTTAATTTAAAACAACAACAAAAGACATTAACTTCCTTAAGAGACCCTCCAGTGGTTTAACCAAGAAATACTGTAAAAAAAAAATCTAACATTTAAAAAGTTTGAAGCACTTTATGATAGCTCCTCACAAGTATGTAAAAGCATGTTCTTGCTTGATACTGTTCAATGGAAGGATCCTGCTCATACGTTTACTTTCATTCTTGCATTGCAAATAAGCATTTTGCACCAGTGCTGCTAAAGTGGCATACCACACCTGGCAATGTGGACACAGCTGTCCAGTTCCCAAGCTAACCAACGAAAACCACATATAGAATTCATCTGCATGAGTTGTACCATAACTATGAGTCACTGCATTTAACGTAACAGGGGCTGTTTCATAATACAGGGGCTGATGCTGCCTGGGACTCGATTCTAATCTCCTTGCATTAAAAATGTGGGCAGAAACCTGTGCCCAATAAAGGCCAGTGGTTCATCTGGCACAATACAATAGATGGCTTTGACTTTCTGGGGTTTCAGGCAGGAGTCTTTCCCAGTGCTACCTAAAGACATGGGGAACAGAACCTGGGAACTTCTGCATGCAAAGCTTGTTCTGAGCCACACACACTGAGACCCTTATGCGTGATTGTGGAAGCCATTGTAATTTCATTAAAGATGTATAAAAGAGCATATATATTTTCCTCCACATACACAATAGAAACAAGAATTGCATCAAAGGCCCTGTAGAATCAAGACAGTTCTGTTTAAACTTTTTCTTCCACTGCCTTTCATAAAAATTTGCTCAATGTAGTGAACAATTTAGCTCACAAAGTGATGTTGAAGAAAAGGTAAAGAATGCTAACTCTATAAAAAACCTTTGGTGTCAATTACACAGAACCACAATTTTGAACAATTTCAGGAGGGAATTCTTCCCCTGTACATTGGTGTTTTGCTTGGCAATCTGTGTTAGTTTTGAACTGACATCAGGAGTTACCTTCAAAGGCAAAAAAAAGCAAGACAAAACCCAACAACAATGTGTCTATTCACTTGAGAGCCCAGTTCACCTACTCCCGTCATAGAGACATGTTGAAAACTGAAACAAAAGGAAGCTTTTTTTAACAAAAGAAAAGCAGCTGGTTTTACCACAAATGGTGAGCTTAAATGCCACAAAATGATCTTCTTTATACAAGATGAGCTATGTTCATCTCTGAGTTTTGCAATCAGAAATGAAATGAAAATTTAATCTAACGAATAACTTCCAAACAGATATAAAATATTAATAACTGGAGCAAACTCATGGGGAAGGGCCATTTTCTGCATTTGTGCAATGTGCACCGTTTATTTCATATCTACTTCCATTTCAGTATCGAACTGCCCTGATGCACCTCACCACCACTGCCAAATTAAAGATGGGTTTTTTTCACCCCATTATTTCTGAAATGTACTGCAGCCAGCATGCTATATGCAGTGAATGGAAGAACTAGGAGAATTAAAACCACGCAATGAAACAGCTTTTTGACGGATAAAGCTATGGAAATTTTAGGCTCCATTTACTTCTCAATCTAATTTTGCCCTCTGATGCACATTATGCCCGAAATGGGATCTCATGTGGTTTGATCAGTGCTCTTAACGCGTGCCGGAGCAACACATTCCCTCTATTGTTGTTTCCTTTCAGTGGCACAGCAATACTTTTAATAAGAGCAGCTCAGCAGGCACTTAAAGGACATCTCCCTAGTATCTCTCCACCAGTATCAGGAACTGCAAAGATTTTAAAGATAACCTCCCATTTGAAATATCAACTTACAAAGTTTTATGCAATCCTGATGCAGTTAATAAGATTATGTTTACAAGGATATTTGGGAACAATTAATTAAACTATTGAAAATAATTTGAGCAGATCAAGCCACAACTTCTTTAAAAATTCTTTAGCACTGGTAGCAAAGGCATTTATATTAATTGATTAGTATTCCATATTTCCAACATTTTAGGAGGAAACTCAAAGCCTAAACAGAAGAAGATTGCTAAAAGCTTCATTGTCAGTCCTTCTGTTAGACTTCCTTAGTGCACAGTAAAACCTGAAACTATTTTCTATCCACCTTTGAACTCTTTTTAAGGTCAGCTTAATTTAAAGAGGATTCTAATTACTTAGGGAGGACCATGGTAGAGAAAATATTGTTTACTCTTAGTTCACACATGCCTATACGTATCTATCTCACTTGATGATTTACCATTCCATGTAGCTTGTTGTCAGGGAACTGACCTCAGAGGGAAAGGAGGTGATAGGGCTCCCAGAGAATGGGAGAGACTCAACAGCCAAAGCAGGGACCAGCAGGGGGAGCGCGGGGTCTCTGGAGGAGGATCTCAGGGATACTGAGAGAGATGCAGCAGCGCAGGCAGGAAGCAGGGGGGAGAAAGGGGTGAGAGACACGTCCAGTGAAAATAGTGGGGAGGTGTCAGAAGCAATTGCAGGGAGACCCATGCTTCGTCGGAAGCTGTCACGTCGTGAGTCCAGGAGACGTGTTTCCGTTAAGGAACTTCTTTGTTGGAGGCGTTTCCGCAAACAGCCACTGTCGGACTCTAACAGTGACTAGAGCAGACATGTCTGAGGAGCTCTGTCACACACAGAGGTTTGTGGGGCCGCACAAACTCTGAAGGGGCACCATTTTAAGCACAAGCAGCTAATCATCCCCTAATAGCAGTCCGACAGTCTCTGTACGCTGCCTGTGCAGGAGAAAGCATCATGAGCGACCCAGCCGGAGCAGGGGGAGGAGCTGATCCAAGCTTGGAAGAAAGATGCCGAGCATTGGAGGTCCAACTGGCGCTGCAGACGGCGAGGCTCGAGGAGAGGAGGGCTCAAGATGCAGACAAGAAGGGGAGAACCACTCAGTTCCCCAGAAAGGTACCAGGATTGGTGCAGAAGTTTGGGGGGGACCCCAAGGATTACCATGCCTTTAGGACTGAAATGCAATATGCCCTGAATGTCCAGTTTGATGAGTTCCCTGATGAGGAATCTCGAGTTGCTTTTGTAATTGGGCATCTTGAGAAGGGCGCGCGAGACTGGGTTCGACCCCTGATGGCAACGCACAACGATATCCTAAAGGACACTATGAAATTTTTTCGTGCAATGGATATCATGTTTTCCAGCGACGTTGAGGAAGGGGCGGTGCGCAGACAGTTAAGGGCTTGCAAGCAGGGAAGCAGATCTGTCCGTGAGTACTGGACTGAATTTACCATGCTGATTCACAGATTGGGGTGGGATTTATCGGCAGCACCCATTCAGATGCTATTTGAAGAAGGTCTTTCTTCAGCTGTGAAAGACGAGCTGGCCAGGAGCCCCAGGGCGGTGTCTATGGATCAGCTGACCAAATCTGCGCTGACCATTGGAGCGCGCCAGGAGGCAAGAGCCTTGGAGAGGCGGGAAGGGAGAGGGGAACGTTGGAAGGAGTTACGCATTCCAGACATTCCTGAGCCAGCTTTCCCGCCGGCAGAGCCGATGGAAATCGGAACAGCCCGCGCGCGCGCAGTTTCAAAGCCCAGTGAGGGGGCGAAGAAGGAGGGAAAGGGAGCCCGGAAATGCTATCTCTGCCAACAGCCAGGCCACTTTGCCAGAGTCTGCCCCCAGAGGAAGGAATGGCAAGGGATGGTGGGAACTGTTGAGGGGGAAGAGCAGGGAGAAACGGAGCAGGTAAAAGCCAACGCCTGGTTGCCATCAGGGCACTGCAGCCAGGCCAAAGAGCAGTGAAAGTGCCCCTTCCCCAAGTGCCAGTGCCAGAAGCTCCTCGACCGGCTCTGGTGATTGAAGTGTCGCTAGAGCTGCAAAATGGACACCCCCTAAAAATAAAGGCACTGTTGGACTCAGGCAGCTCCTGCAATTTTATGAGCAAGGAGTTTGCTGCTGAACACCAGATACAGACTATCCCTTTAAGCAACCCCCTGCAGGTGACCACGATCGATGGCAGGGAACTGTTGGGAGGAGGAGTCAGCTTGCAGACCATCCCAATGATAATGAGGGTGGCAAGGCACACAGAACTGATAGCGTTTAATGTGGCCACCTTGGGAGGTGCTCCCATTATTTTGGGAATGAGCTGGCTAGCCCTACATGATCCGCTGGTGGGCTGGCATCAAAGAGTGGTTTCCTTCGGTTCCGCACATTGCTTAGAACACTGCAGGGGGGAAAAGGGGTCAGCAGGGGCCCAAGCCACCCTGGCAGGGACTGAAGTAGTGGAGAAGGGGAAGGTGCCACCACAGTATGCTGATCTCAGCGACGTGTTCAGCGAGAAGGAAGCTGACCAACTACCTCCGCATAGACCCTTTGATTGCCAGATCAATTTACTCCCTGGAGCACAGCTTCCTGTAGGCAAGTTGTATGCCATGTCAGACAGGGAAATGCAGGAGTTGCGAGCGTTCATTGACAAGAACCTGAAGAGGGGCTTCATCAGAGAGTCCAAGGCAGCGGGGGGTAGCCCAGTGTTTTTTGTGGACAAAAAAAACACGGACAAGCCGAGGCTGGTATGTGACTTTCGGGCCCTAAATGCAGTGACAGAGCCGGCGGCTTTTCCTATGCCCAGGATTGATGATATTTTGACCAGGGTGCGGAAGGGAAAGATTTTTACAAAGCTGGACCTAAGGGGGGCGTACAACCTGATACGTATAAGGAAAGGGGATGAATGGAAGACCACCATGTTCACCCCTTTGGGGGCATTTGAATACTTAGTTATGCCTTTTGGATTACAAACAGGCTCCGCGTGTTTTCAAGCTTTCATGAACCACGTACTGGGGCCTTTGCTCTACAAGAATTGCGTGGCCTTCTTAGATGACGTGTTGGTGTATTCGGAGAATGAGGAGCAACATGTGAGAGACGTCAGAGAAGTGTTGAGCAGGCTGCAAGCCAACCGACTGTGGGTGAAACTGGAGAAGTGTCAGTTTCATACCAAGGAGGTGGAATTCCTGGGGTACCGCTTGTCAGACAAAGGGTTGGCCATGGACCCCGGCAAGGTTCAAGCGGTGCTGGAATGGAAAACACCCAAGACCAAGAAGGATGTGCAGAGGTTCCTAGGGTTTGGAAACTTTTATCGTAAGTTCATCCGCAACTTCGCCCACCTGACGGCGCCCATCACGGACTGTCTCAGCAGCAAAAAGAAGTTTGTTTGGACGGGGGAGGCGGAGCGAGCGTTTGAGGAACTGAAAAGGGCTTTCGCCTCTGGCGAACAACTTCTACATGTGGATTTACAAAAAAAGCTGAGGGTCGAAACAGACGCGTCGGACCGAGCCATAGGGGCGGTGCTTCTTCTACAGCCGGGGAAGGAGGGGTCGGAGTGGCGACCGTGTGCCTTCTTTTCGCGGAAGCTGAACAAGTCTGAGAGGAACTACACGGTGTACGACCGGGAACTTCTTGCAATTTATGAGGCCTTCCGGAGATGGAGGCACCTACTAATTGGTGCACAACAGAAGGTGCAAGTGTGCACGGACCATAAGAATCTAGAGTATTGGAGAACTGCGCGAGTGCTCAACCAACGGCAGTTGAGATGGGCCCAGGAGTTCTCCAAATTTAACTTTGAGATTTGTTACGTACCAGGCCCGGAGAACGTTAGGGCGGACGCTCTCTCACGCAAACCTGAATATTTGGAGGGAGAGGGTGTACCCGAAGAGACCCATGTCATTCCCGAGGACCGCTGGGTGTGTGGGGCGGCATTGGTGGGGCAAAGGGAACTGGTAGAGGGAACGGGGCAGGATGTATACGCCCAGGACAAACTCAGGAGTCTTAGGAGGGAGGGAGACAAACCCGGGGGTTTTGAGGAGAGAAATGGGGCGTTGTACTACAAGGGAGCGTTATACATACCTGAAGGGGAATTGAGGGAAAAGGTACTCAAGCAACTGCACGATAACCCCACAGCAGGGCATTTTGGGCAACACAAAACCATGTGGCTGGTTACCAGGGAATTCTGGTGGCCCAAGGTCAGGGAAGATGTGCGTGAATATGTGAGAGGGTGTGACCGTTGCCAACGAGCCAAGGGGGAGAGGCGGGCACCGGCAGGTTTATTAGAACCACTACCCACGCCGGAAAGACCGTGGGAGGCAGTGGCAATAGATTTTATGACTGATCTGCCCAGGTCCAAAGGGAAAACAGCCATTATGGTGGTGGTAGATCTGTTAACCAAGATGGCACACTTTATAGCCTGCTCACATGCGGTCACAGCAGAAGAAACCGCCAAATTGTTTGTGGAAAATGTGTTTAGGTTGCATGGCGCCCCCTTGAGGGTGGTTTCGGACCGAGGGAAACAATTTACTTCCAGGTTCTGGAGGAAGCTCATGAGCTTACTGCATGTAGAGGTTAATTTCTCTACTGCCCGTCATCCAGAAACCAACGGGCAGGCGGAAAGAGCTAATGGTGTCCTCCAGCAATATTTGAGGTGTTATGTTAATGACAGAGAGAATGATTGGGTGGAGAAGCTGGCGTTGGCAGAATTTGCTTACAACAATGCAGAGAACGTGTCCACGGGAATGAGCCCTTTTTTGGCCAATCACGGGTGTCATCCCCGAGCCTTCCCAGGGGGGGAGGGGGAGAACTGGAGCGTTCCAGCAGCAGAACAGTTCGTTGAAGAAATGGAAGCGATCCATCGCCAACTCCAACTTAATTTAAACCGGGCGAAGGAGGAATATAAGAGGCAGGCAGACAAAACCAGAAGGGAAGGGGAAAGCCTTAGGGTGGGAGACCAGGTGTGGCTGTCCACCCAAGGGTTACCATTTAAAGGAGGTTGTAAGAAGTTAAGACCCAAAAGACTGGGCCCATTTGAAGTCACGCAACAGGTCAACCCAGTGGCTTTCAGACTCCGGTTACCGAACCACATGAAGTTGCACCCAGTGTTCCACAGATCGTTGCTGTCACCGTATATAGGGGACAGAGAGGGGAGGGTCAATAGGGGACCAGCGATGGAGGAAAAAGAACACAGCTACCATGCAGCGGAGATCCTAGATTCCAGGTGGAAAGGAGAGCAAGTAGAGTATTTGGTAATGTGGGAAGGGGAACCGGAGTCGGAAAACACCTGGGTCAGGGCAGAGGATGTAGATGACGAGGTTCTAATTGAAACTTTTCATCAGAGATTCCCTCGAAAACCCCAGCCAGTGGCGAGGTTCCGGAGGGAATACTTCGCCACCACAGACGAAGAAGAGGAGTTGGAGGGGTTCTCTGATTCCGAGGTGGAGGAGGATTCAGCGAGTCGGAACAAAGACCGATGGAGGGAGATGTTCGAGACGTCGGAAGATGAAGAGGATTCGTTTCGGGGTTTCAGCTCCTCACCGCCCAGAGGAGAGGGAGGGGGCGGGGGGGAAGGGGGCCCTGGAGGGGAGGTGGATGTCAGGGAACTGACCTCAGAGGGAAAGGAGGTGATAGGGCTCCCAGAGAATGGGAGAGACTCAACAGCCAAAGCAGGGACCAGCAGGGGGAGCGCGGGGTCTCTGGAGGAGGATCTCAGGGATACTGAGAGAGATGCAGCAGCGCAGGCAGGAAGCAGGGGGGAGAAAGGGGTGAGAGACACGTCCAGTGAAAATAGTGGGGAGGTGTCAGAAGCAATTGCAGGGAGACCCATGCTTCGTCGGAAGCTGTCACGTCGTGAGTCCAGGAGACGTGTTTCCGTTAAGGAACTTCTTTGTTGGAGGCGTTTCCGCAAACAGCCACTGTCGGACTCTAACAGTGACTAGAGCAGACATGTCTGAGGAGCTCTGTCACACACAGAGGTTTGTGGGGCCGCACAAACTCTGAAGGGGCACCATTTTAAGCACAAGCAGCTAATCATCCCCTAATACTTGTAAAAAGCATTGTGTTTAAAATGATGTGAAGTGATCTGTATGTTTTGGCTGTGGCATTTGATGACATGTGATGGATCATTCATGGTGTGCTCATTGTCTACTGTTGCTTGTTTTATGTTTTTTGGTTGTCTGGTTTTATTTTATGCTCTGCATCCCACTCTGGAATCTATAGATGAAAGGTATGTTATAAATATTAAATAAATCAAAGTCATTCTTACTTAGAAGTCATCATTTGGTCCTACTGCTTTGGGTTTGATTCAGTCTGGTAAGAGAAGATCTCTCACTCAGACTTTATCCTAACCCCATCCTCAAAAGGTGGAAGGGTACATGGGTGTGCAAGCTATGTTCATATGCAGGATTTCTGTGGGGGGGGGCAGCAGCAGCTATTTAAGGCAATCCCACCCCACAGCCCTTTCTCTTTGGCTTTGGGCACTCACCCATCCCTTAAGTGAGTATAGGATTAACCAGTTGCCTGTTAGGGGACTAAGGAGGAATTTTCAGGTGATTCTCTCAATTGGCCTCAGGAGCACCTTTCCCCACATTTTGCATACTCTCAGTCATCAGGGATGATGGGCTAATTTGGCTGATACGTTTGTTAGACCACCACAGACTGGTAGTTTAGGCAGGGAGGGATCTTAGAGTGCTCTGGTGCATATTAGGATTAACTGTCTTGGTGAGCATGGTGAATGGAGTACTGGCTAACCTAGACAGCTCCTGACTCTAGCCCCCTGCGCTCCTGAAAAGCTGTTCCTGAAACTTGAGGGACCTTCTGGAACATGGTGGGATGGGGCTTGAGGGGCTGTTGCGGGAGGGAGGAGCTGCCAAAATGTGAGCAGAGGCTCTGCATATTGCAGCAATCACTGTGGGGGAGTAGAGGCTCTGTGTACTGCATCTCACTAGTGTTATATGGACATAGCAGAACAAGTCAAGAATGAAAGAAGGGTTAAAGCCTATCTAGTTTAGCATTCTGTTCTCACAGTGACCAAGTAGATGCCTATGGGAAAACCAGAAGCAGGACATGAGCCACGCAGGTTCCCAAGATTTCCAGAGGCCTTATTCTTCATTAATTTCTCTAATCCTCTTCTAAAGCAATCCAAGTTGGTTATCATCACCATATCTTGTAATAGCAAATTCCATGGTTAATCCCTAAGTCAACCAGGAAACATTTTGCTCATCAGCAGGATTGTCCCCAAGTATGACACTTTATTTTTTTCCAGACTGAATGGCAGACATTAACATATGAGGGGAAACAAAGGGATTGCATTCAGGGTTACTGGGAGGGTGGGGGGAGAATCAAGCTGGCTGTTGGGTGAGAGACAACTGTGACACAGATTGCAACTTTTACGTATCTGATGAAGTGAACTATAGCTTGCCCAAACCTGTACTACAATAATTTTGCTGGGAACCTTCCATACTGCGAAAGTACCACACTTTGTTCACTCCATTTCTTTTTCGATTATTTACACAATATTGTCATCAAATTGTTGTCCTCCTGCGTTTTTCTGTGCTGTTTCCAACTTTTTTCAGACTGCAGTTTTTTCACCACGAACTGAGCAATAGCACAACCTCCAGATCACCTTAGTGCTGGTATCCCCAAAATGGGAAACATGTCACCCTCAGACATCTCTCAGTACCCAACAAGGCCTCTTACACCTTCCTATTTTATTTTATTAAAATGAGTTTTATAGGACTTAGGGGTTGCTTGGTTGGGAGCTGCCTACTTTTATCTCTCTTTCAACAAATATTCAAAGAAAATATCAAAGTGAAATGAAAGGAATTTACAGACATCTGAATGCAGTTATGTAAAAACTGAATGAATAGAAGCATAAGACATAACATTCAGAACCTCTCTGACAAGACACAGCACTCTGTCTTAAGAATCTTAACCTCTCTCAAAGGAGCCAACTCCTAGAGGCTGTGGTGGTTCCAACCCCCACAATAAAATATTTGAGGGGGTGGGCCCCCACAAAGTTGATGGGGATTCCCATTTAAATGGTGTGTGTGTACTGCGTCATGTCAGCTTTTTTTTTAAAAGGAATACTCTGAACATGTGCAGTTTCACATTTTAAACTCACTTAAATCATTGCACCAACATGACTGACAATAAAATGGAGTTTAGGGTCTCATCTGCATTATACATTCATATTGATTTTATGCCACTTTAACCATCATGGCCTTCCCCAACAACTGTGAATTGTTAGGTGACTCCTTCCCCACTCACAGAGCTACGATTCCCAGAGTTCCCTGAGAAAAGGAGTTGATCACTGAACAGGTTTAAGCCTGTGGCGGGGGGGCATCTCCTAAGGGCTGAGCCCTTTTGCCCCCCCCCTAATGTTTTTGGGAGGAGACATGCCCCCCCCAAGTTCAAAGGGGGTGGAGGAGGCCAAGTGAGAACCGAGTGCATCGCAGCTCCAGTGCATCACAGCCTTAGTGCTGCCATGTAGGGGAAGGGGCGAGAAAGCAGCCCCTGGCCAGTGTTGAAGGCATGAGGAGGAGCCGCTAGCCATTGAAGCCACGCTGCCATCACATTTGGCTCCAATCCTAGCTCCTCCCAACATCCTGACGTCACACACACAATGTCCCCCCCCCCCCAATTCTCCCTCAGAATTTGGTACCTCTGATCTGTGGTCTGGATGTGTCCCAAGATCTGCTGCCCTGCTGGTAAATAAGTACCATTTTGCTACAGAAAGTGACAATATACTTTTAAAGTGAAAATTGGGGGGGGGACAATCTGTAACCATATACATGCCCAGCTAGCTGACTTGTGACTATAAAATGGTGCTGATTCATAACCTGTTTCTCACTGCCCTTTATCTGCCATTCTGGGTGGTGATTTGGGGTCTTGGCTGCAGGTTCCTAGATTTTTAGCCCAAAGACAATCACTAGTTACACAATTGTCCTTTGCTACAACATAATTACCTTCACCAGGGATATTTTTGGAGAAGGATGGGATATCACAGGAAAGAATCTTAAAAATTACAAATTAGCATAAATAATTCACTAAAGAAATGTTCCATAATACAGACAGAGTCAGAATTATGAACCAGAAAGTTATATTATAAGTCAATGATTAAAGTAACAACAAAAGCCTTGGGAATGAAAACTTCAATTGGTTTATGTCACAGAGGAGTTAATCCCGTGTTAAATTTCCTATTTCAGAAAAATCAATATTTATGATCTGCATCTCTGGAATTAATTTGGAATGGAGAGACATCAAAATTCAGAATGATTTTAAATGTAATGAACAGAGGTTTTAATACTGGGGTTGGGGGGGGAATAAACTTAGCCCTAACCTTAACATCTGATTTGAATGCATGATGGTGTTGCCTCAAGAATTATTGCTAGGCCACCACATACAGGAGAATTACCAATGCCTGTTTGCTTTTTTGGTCAGCAGAATTTAGAAGGTGGCACAGTGAAAATAATGGTGATTACCAGTTTCAGGTTTTTGGCCAGCCAAATGCAACTACGAAATGAGTGCAGAAAAAGAAAAAGAAAAACTCACAACTGAAAACCAGCCATCCTAGACTTCAGGTTACTTTTTAATTGACTACAACTCCCATCATCTGTAATTTTATTTTATTGCCTCCCATCTGACTGGGTTTTCCCAGCCGCTCTGGGTGGCTCTCAACAGAGTATTAAAAACACAATAAAACATCAAACATTAAAAACTTCCCTGCCTTCAGCAACCGCTGTCTATGGTTGATGGAGTCCAACATCCAAAGGCCCGCAGGTTCCCACCCTCACTTTACAGTGACCAATGAAGCTATGGGTTTATCATTAAGTGACTGGCAAAGGTTTAGTCATTTCCTATAAACTTAAGGGTGATATCCGAAAAATAATAAAGGCGTGCTACTGCCGCTGTTAATAGGGAGACTTGCCCCTGTTAAACTGTTGAAGAATTTCTCTTCCCACTAAAGGAATTTGGTGAAGGAGGAGCAGAGCCTTTTCACTGATAGCACCTTCCATATGGAATTTTCTGCCTATTGAGGCCTGCCTAGCAGTTTGCTGAGTTCAATTAGGAAGAATGTGAAAAAGTTTCTGTTTAGGGAAGACTTCAGTTGATTTGGCTGCTGCTGCTGCTGCTGCTGCTAATGTCTTTGTTCTGACTTGCTTGGTAGTTGTTGGGGCTTTTCTAGTTTAAATGCTTTAAATGTTTTTATTACATTTTATTTGTTTTAATTAATCGTTAGTGGAAATGAGAGCTTTTAAAATGTTAAAAATTAGAATGAATAAATACTTTGGCTTTTAAAAAACACTCCATTACTTCATTCAACCAGTAAAACAGCTCAGGAAGATAATCTGGATGAGGGTATGAAGCGGCCATCAACTTAGAACCCAACTGACAAAAGTGGGTTCTTGAATCTCAAGTCCTTTTTACCATCGCAAACACGGTGGTGCTTACTTCTGTGTAGACATGCATAGAATTGTAGTATAAGAATCTCATAGCAACCATTTTTGGGAAATCTGGACTGGCAAAACCTTTTCCATTTCTTTTCCAGGCTGCACAATCACAATCCACCAGGCTCTGACCATCACCTACCAGAATTCATCCTAATTCCATTCGCTCCTTTCCTTTCCCTCCCAACCCTTCACCTTCTTTAGAATCAAATATTGGACACCCTATTTCCAGCATCAGCAGAATGGATTGTACTCTGTGCCATTTATCAACAGCTCCTGAGAAGCAGTTCTAAATGTTTGTTTTGTAAATATTGTTTTAATTAATTAATTGAACTTATTTGTTGCTTTTTTTAACAAAAGTAACTCAAAGTGACTTACAACTCTAAACACTTTTGAGAATATAACTGGTTTCCTTTTATTTTCTTTGTAATTCCTGGTATCCACTCACCAAGGAATAAATCCTTTAAAAAATGTATGTTAATCAAATAATGATTTCAGAAACTTTTTATAATTATATTTTGGGTTTCAGGGTGAGGTTATCAACATGTGTAAAACAAGTTAACCATAATGGAGGGATGTTTCTTAAAAACCTTTAAGTCCGTTTTAAACTTACTTTCCCTTATCAGAGTCTGGTAGCATGAGAATGGATTGTCTGATCTACCAAGAGGTGCTTCCCTTACTGCCTGTGATGTAAACTGCCCATATCTACAGTCCTTATCTAGCACTGTTCTTGCATGGACTGTCTGGCATCGCTGAAATCCCAGGTTAGCCTTGCAATTTGAAAGCCCAGTGTAATCACCCATTTGATGTGATCCCTGCCCCACCTCTCCCCACTACTCTCTGCCTCCCCTCTTGAGCATCTGGTGGAGATTTTGGCTGTTGGGGACTCCCATGCTTTTAAATTACAGTCTGAATGCTACCCTCTGATGAGTATAATAGTGACAGTCAAGCAAAGAGCTGCGAAAAGGGAGAATCTATAAAAGTTTAATGAAGATGGGGGTGAAGGGAGGGGTGGCTGGCCAGAGCAGTTCATTCTGCAGGAGAGTGGGTGACGTCAGGATTTATAACTGTATTAAACGCCATGACAGTGAGCCATGATAAATCAGTTCCCCCTTCTTCCCAAATCACAGACAATAAAAGCTTTGGCAGTGAAAGTCATTCATCATCATAAAGACTGGAGACGTTCTAGTCATCAATTTCACTCACATCCCTAATACTCTGGAGAGGAGTGCAGGAGTTTGAGGGGGGTGGGGTTGGGGAAGGGAAAAACAACACGAAGAAAGATTGAACAGGAATAATTATAAAGGTCAAAAGAAAGAATCCCTCCAGGAAACAAGTTTGTATTTTGGCAGACAGAAAGACCACAGCACTGACACTTGAAGAGTGCTATTCCTGTAAAGCCATGCTGCATCCAGTGTCAAGAGTACACACAGACAGGCAGGTAAAGAGATAGGGGAACACCAAACCTCATCTTTGAGCATGTATGTGACCCATAAATAAGGACTGCCTTCTCCCATAGGAACCAGCTTGGCAATGGAAATCTCTTGCAAAGGTGTTGTCTCTGTGTACTGTGTCTTAAGGTCCAACTCTGCTTACCCCACTACAGAGGTAAAGGTAAAGGTACCCCTGCCTGTACGGGCCAGTCTTGCCAGACTCTAGGGTTGTGCGCTCATCTCACTCTATAGGCCGGGAGCCAGCGCTGTCCGCAGACACTTCCGGGTCACGTGGCCAGCGTGACAAGCTGCATCTGGCGAGCCAGCGCAGCACACGGAACGCCGTTTACCTTCCCGCTGGTAAGCGGTCCCTATTTATCTACTTGCACCCGGGGGTGCTTTCAAACTGCTAGGTTGGCAGGCACTGGGACCAAACGATGGGAGCGCACCCCACCGCGGGGATTTGAACCCCGACCATACGATCGGCAAGTCCTAGGTGCTGAGGTTTTACCCACAGCGCCACCCGTGTCCCCCCCCCCCCACTACAGAGCTGCTCCATAAAAGACAATATAGCCCTTCCCGGCCAGGCTGTCTCCACACCAGGCTCCTGGTCATGTAGCATAGCAGCCAGGCCATTCTCCCCATGGCAAGGTCCTTGCATACTTTCCCTAAAAACAGGGATGAAGAGCATGGGGGCCACCATGGCCAATGGGCAAGGATGATGGGAGTTGTAATCCAGAAACATAGGAAACTGCTTTATCATGAGTCAGACTATTGGTCCATCTAGCTCTGTATTGCCTACACTGACTGGCAATGGCTCTCCATGGTTTCAAGGAGGAACATGTCCCAGTTGTACCTGGAGATATCAGAGGCTGGATCTGAGATCTTCCTTTACCAGTGAGCTGTGGCTTTTTCTTCTTGTGCTTTTTCTTCTTGTGCTTTGCACATCACCACAGGCAGTTTGAAACTGGAAAAGTAAAGTAAGGCTGAACTGGCAAGCCTTTTTTAATCTTTTTTAATCTCTGAATCTTATTTGGCAGGGGCTAATTTGGCCACTGCAACTCACATAGAGGAGGGAGAAAGGTTGTTTTCTGCTGCTCCGGAGAAGCGGACACGGAGCAATGGATCCAAACTACAAGAAAGAAGATTCCACCTAAACATTAGGAAGAACTTCCTGACAGTAAGAGCTGTTCGACAGTGGAATTTGCTGCCAAGGAGTGTGGTGGAGTCTCCTACTTTGGAGGTCTTTAAGCAGAGGCTTGACAACCATATGTCAGGAGTGCTCTGATGGTGTTTCCTGCTTGGCAGGGGGTTGGACTCGATGGCCCTTGTGGTCTCTTCCAACTCTATGATTCTATGATTCTATGATTCTATGATTCTAACTCCAAGGCACTCAGAACACTTCAGAGGGGCAAGGCAAAACCAACATATAACTAGGGATCAACACATTTTGTCCAACTTTTGTGGACAACCAATAATTTGTTGTTCCCTCCCGCAAGGAATGGTGCCTGGTTCCAGACCTTGCACTCCACCTTCAAAACTGTGAGAGCTAAAAAATAATCTCTTACTTCCTTCTCTGGCCCCAAACTTGGAGCTAGGGAGGGAGCTGGAGACTGTTCCTAGCTCTCCTCTTGGAAGTGTAGAAAGGGCATAGCTGTCAACCTTCCCTTTTTTTTGTGGGAAATTCCCTTATTCCAGTGCCATTTCCCACTACTTCCTGCTGCTATCCCGGATAGTTAGATATCCCGTAGACTGTCCCCGGGACAGGTGAGGCTGCTGATCCCTTATTTTCAAATCTGAAAGTTGACAGCTATGAGAAAGGGATGAATATCATCCCCACAGTTGCGCTACACTTTGAAGGGCCTTGGAAACCTGGCAGTAAGAATTATGTAGTAAGGATATGGTGTGTTGCCCCTGAGGCCAAAAGTTGGTGTGCAGGGTGGGAGGCAGCCAACAAAAACAGCAAAACAAGAGGCAGTTTCAGAGTTGCCAACTTGAATAAAGTATGGGGGGGCAGGTAAACCCCACCCCGCATAATCAATCATATGATGTGGTGCATGCACACTATTTGAATGGCAATTCCCATCAACTCTAGAGGGGCCTAGCCCCCTCAAATATTTTATTGGGGGAGTGAAGACCCCTCGGCCCCAAGGAGTTGGCTCCTATGGGCAGTTTTATTAGGAATAAGAGTGTCAATATCTTTTGAAGACACTAGCTAACCCAGTGTAAACCCTGTGCTGTTACTAACACCCTGAGTCTTATGCCTTAGGTCACTTTTCTCACAATTCCCTGCCAGGTATCCTAACATTATATCAGATTCACAGAACAGGCACACAAATAAAAAGTCAAATATTATCCTCCTCCTGGCATTGATCATATTATGGCCTGAACTCTGAAATATTCATTTCTGCTACTTAGTAAGTGGTCTGAAGTCAAGATGGTTACTTATGCATGGAACTGTCAGTCCTCAGGAAGCTATAAATAGTACAGAGCATCACGACCACCTCTGCAAAACTGGTTATTGTTAGCACACTGGCCTTATTTCTTGATTTCTCATCATACATATTTAAACCTTACATTCCTTCCTTAAAGTCTCATGATATATGAAATATTTTTAAAGTCTCCAAGATGGGGACCCTAAGCAACAGTTCTGCCTGCCAAGGAACTGTAGCTGCCTCATCCAAAGGTGGCTCCAGTTTCTGTGGAAGACGTTTGTTTAATGTTGCATCTTCTAGCTCCATCCAACTAGATTTCTTCATTTAAAAATCATTAAAAGGTAGAATGTCAGTGTGCTGGTTTATGATACGATCCTTCCAATAGAAGTGTTGAACTTTAATTATAAGATAGGTCAGTATTTAGTGGCTCAATTTTGAACCAGTCCCAGTGTGTTACTTAGGACTTAGTCAGAGGTGCCCTTTCATTTAGTGTGCCCCAGAAAGTAATTAGTTCTGTTGTCAATAAATTGCCTTTCTTAACAGATTAAAGTCATAGCAGAACATAGTTATTATTTGGGCAATTGAATTTGCCCATTATTACTTTCCAGGGTAGTTTTTATTTTATTTTATTTTTAAAAACCCTCTCTCATTGCTGTCATCATAGGAGATTTTTATTGTTCTCTTGATCTCTAGACTAGCTGTTAAATATTGTTCTAATGACTCAGCGTCTGTATGCCTAAGTTTTTTTAAAAAATGTACAGACCATTCTGTCCAGAAATTTTATTTCAAGGAAACAATGGAATCTTTAACCTTTTGTGCTGTACTACTCTTTTATTTCAGAAACTATCATTCAGCACTAATTTCTTCATTAGCTAGACCATTTCTCTCTATATTATCTTTATTTCCACCCCAGGGAACAAGACAGATTTACCTTGAGTCACACAGGGCCAAGGTTGCCAAAGGCTCTGCGGCCTACTATCCTCAGCTCAGCTCATATTGCTTCATCCTATGGCCACCCTGAATGTCCCCTGGCCCATCTGCCCTTGACAGGAGATTTCCTTGGTGGAAGTAAAACACTAACTGCAGATTTGGGCTGGGGGGGGGAGACCCAGGATAACTCTGCCTGATTGACCACCTCATCGTAACTCCGTGTTTAACCATTAATTACCCAGGTAGTTAAAGGCTCAGAAGATGTTATCTGCTACCATACTACTCCATTCGTCATGGCCAGAGGAATTGTTAACCACTTATTTGCATAAGTTACTAGAGTGAACCTGACATGGAGCTCATGCAGATTGCTAGGAACACCTTACTCAACATGGAAATGGGGTCATTTCCTGTCTGCAAGACTACATAAACATTAAGTTCTCCCTCCTGGAAAGTTGACTATGTCATACCCTCCAACATTTTTCTGATGAAAATAGGGACATCCTATTTCAGTAGTAGTAGTAGTAGTAGTAGTAGTAGTATTTTTAAACCCCTTCAGATATCTTCTAAAGGTTGTATAGTTACTTATCTCCTTGGTTCAGAGGTTGCCTAACTCAATTTCCTCCAACATTTCTCTGAAGAAAATAGGGTCATCCTAAGGAAAAGCGGGACGTTCTGGGATCAAATCAGAAACCGAGATGGCTTCTGTAAATTTGGAGCTGTCCCTAGAAAATAGGGACACTTGGAAGGTCTGCTATGTGTGACTTTGTTTATCAACCCCAGTATCAGCTTTTGTCCACAAATTACAAATGTGAGCCAAGATCGGAGATGGCAAATTGGGGAAGTGTGGGGAGTGGGTCAGAGCAAGACAAATCCTTTCTGGTGTGTTCTCCAATAAATATCAAGCCATCCGTATGTTGCAGTAGTGCAGTGGCAGGAAAGACAGACAAAAGCACAGATCTAATTCTGTGTTGACAGTTCACAATTTATGATCCACCAAGCTGAATGCAGCTATGTATTGTGTCCTCCCAAGTGCTTGACTAACCCATGTTTTTGCAATCCCAGGAGCAGGGAACAAAACCAGAAGGTGGGCTGCCATACACAGTTTGCTGGTGGGCTGCATTCAGCTAAAACCATTCTGTTTCTGCCCAGGTGTTCCATGAACCTGCTCTGTCTCTGTTGTTTTTGGAATCTATGCTGCAGTTTTACCACGAATGGTAAGAATAAGGCAGCAAAGGTCCCACACTGGAAACCTAGTTCTTGTCTAATGGAGAGACAAGAACACTTAAATATGACACTTCTGGTTTTTGAAACTGGCTGCTGTTTGAAGAGAGTTTATGTGCCTCTTTGCCAAGTCCTTAACATGACAGGCCCCATTTGGAGTGACAAATAGATTATTGGAAAATGCATCTGCACTTTTATCTATTAAGTACAGTGAGAGGGAGCTGTAAATCTGGTATTGTGCTGCTTCTTGGAGAAGGCATCTACTAACACCCAACTGTATACGATAGTGCAGATCAACACTCTACAGTATTACAACAAGATTATATTTCAGTATCATTCAAATGCCCCAACAGAAATAGCTGTTTTGTTTGTTTATCTGCTATTATCAGCCCAAGCCTTTCTACAATTTTAGTATTAGCATTCCAAGAAGGTTTCAGCACCTTGATTTTTCAGAACAAAACTTGGTATATGCTTTCACTGCCAGGGGCTATGGCCTCTATACCCAAGTCCAATCCTGAAGTGTGTGTTCTCCAGTCCAGGATTCCTGAGCTCAGTGTCTGGTGCTAAGGGCTTCCCCCACCCCCCTTTTTATCCGTTTAAAAAAAGTTATGTAATTACCAGGCATCTAAGGGCTAAACTAGATGTGACATTAATTGTGTGATTGCAATTAATGGGACTATTTTTTTAAAAAAAATGAAATAACAGGGAGGGGCCAAGATTGATATTGTGATGCAGGGGGAGGGGTTTCTAACCCTTTCCCTTCTGTGCAAAGATCCTAATGACCCAGCAGGAAAGCTTCTATTTTCACCATTGCAGCTTGCTTTTTAGGGCAATAATAATTTGGGACAGAGCAAATTTCATAGGGATGTCAGTGCTGGGGGAAATAATTAACCTCCTCCTTGCACACTGTGAATTTGATTGTGGTTCACCACCCGCATCCACAACTATGGCTTCAGTTTAATTTATTAATATTATCGCCTGGCTGTAAGTGCTGAAGGCCGCTCCCTGCAAGGCCCTTTTCACCTGGCCTAGGGGGCGAGGCCCAGACTCACCCAGCTCTACTAAAGAGGTGCCTGGTGAGTCCGGAGGGACACCGCTATGCCTGACAACAAACCCTAACTATTGGATTCTTTTGCCCCATCTTTTTGTGCCTGCCAAACAGCCGTATCATGTTTATGATCATATTTTATTCTCTTATTAATTATGCTGTTTTAAATGTGTTTTTTATATTTGACCTTACTTAGCAATTTTCCTTTTTTGAAATGTTTTTTGTTAACTTTGTTTGTGATAAATATGTATTCTGTAATTGACTTCCTTTGTAATGTTTTATTTTGAAATTTCTAAGATAATATTTTAGTTTTCTGTTAATTATGTTGCTTTGACTGTATACTCTATATTTGATTTTCTTCAGAAATGTTTGGTTCTGGATTGTTTTGTTGATGTTTTAATGTGCTGTAAACCACTTTGAGATTTTTCTTTAAAATATAAAGCGGTATAGAAATGAAATGAATAATAATAATAATAATAATACCGTAATTACATAGACACATCCTTTGATATCACACATTTAACATCACATCTAGTTTGGCAACCAAACTAAGAATGTGAGACGAGCCCTGCTGGATCAGACCAAAGACCAGTGGCGTAGCGTGGGTTGTCAGCACCTGGGGCAAGGCAAGTAATTTGCGCCCCCTAACCCGTGGATTTGCGCCCCCTAACCAGTGGATTTGCGCCCCCTAACCCTAACCCCCAAATGTTGTGCCCGGTGCGGCCGGCCCCCCTGCACCCCCCACGCTACGCCACTGCCAAAGACCAACCTGGTCCAGCGTCCTGTTTTCACAGTGGTAAACCAGTGTAAGAACAAATCTCCCCACTTTTGATTCTGAGCAACTGCATACTGCCTCCGACTGGGGGGGGGGAGGTGGCTGTAACAGAGCAACTTTCCCCCCAAAAAACAGTGTGGTTGTAAAAGGTTTCTCTACAATATTGATTGTAATAAACCTGGGCTATCTTTTAGGCTGCTACCTTTCTTTAAAATAAAAAAAGGTTTGCTTCATTATTCCTCCTTAAGATTTTATCACCATATGTTTCATAATTAAAATTAGCATAAACCAGATAGCAAGTTATGGAAATATCCCATTGCATCAATCACTGTCCACCAGAAGAAGAAGAGGAGGAGTTTGGATTTGATATCCCGCTTTATCACTACCTGAAGGAGTCTCAAAGCGGCTAACATTCTCCTTTCCCTTCCTCCCCCACAACAAACACTCTGTGAGGTGAGTGGGGCTGAGAGACTTCAGAGAAGTGTGACTGGCCCAAGGTCACCCAGCAGCTGCATGTGGAGGAGTGGGGAATCGAACCCGGTTCACCAGATTCCCAGCCTACCGCTCTTAACCACTACACCACACTGGCTCCACAACTCAATGGTCTTTAAAAAAAATAATGCATGCCAGTCCATCAGCTTGGCTGGCATCCACCATCCCAAAAGTGCACATAAAGCTGCTCGGGTACCCTAATGAGAGCTTGCATTGGCTCCTTGCAAAGGCAAGAGAGGCTCTTATAAAGCATGCCTATCACAGAAGTCAGACAGAAGGAGAGAATCAAGCCTGCACCAATTCTGAAGTGCCTCCCCAGTAAATCAGCCCAGCTGCCCAGGGCTTATGATGGTTCCCTCACTCCCCATTATTTACACAAAACTTCTTGGTTCCATTGGTAGTAGAGAACTACATGTGATTAGTTCTTTGAATCTTTTTAGCTATGGCAATTGGTGCTATAAAATACAGCCACTGAAGCTGCAATTTAAAAGTGAGATCAGTGTGGTCTCCACAGCTGAACCTCTATGCTAAATAAAGAGTCCCATCGTACACTTATATGAAGCAAGCCCCCAGTGCTCCCTCTCAGATGCTCCCAAACTCCATTCTGTTCCATCCCCTACATTCTCTTTTCTTTTCCTATTCTTGGCTCTTTCAACCCAATATACTTTTGAGACTATGGTCATAGAGACAGTTGTTTGGTGGTCATTGCTGTTGTGGTGAGAGTAAATGGAAACAGAAGGAATTTAATATTTTAAGCGTTGAAAACAAAAAAGATTTGATGTAAAAGAAAACACCAATAAACTTGGTTATTTCTCATTCCCTCTTTTGTTTTTCTTCTACCCTCTCCTCCACCTTTCACTTTCACACCACACTTTCAATTTAACACAAAAGGAATTTAGCTATTTTGGATCATCATCCAAAAATAGGTCATAAAAGGCAGGTCAAATAAGGTGGTCTAACTAAATGATAAATGGCCCTTTCGTTGCTTCTTTGGCATCAATCCCAGAGGGGTTGAAGGGAGCAGAGCACTATCTGTTAGTTAAACTTTTTTCTTCTCCTTTCATCATGACTAGAATGAAGAAGAGATAAAGTGTGTGGGGGGGAGAGAACAGCTGTGATGATATGGAATGAACCTGTTTGTGAAAGCCATGAAAGAAATAAAAAAGCATTTACTCTAGCCAAGTGGTATAAATTGTTTTACCAACACATACAAGCCTATTCTGTGAAAGTCACGTTTTGCTTTGATGTAGTCTACCACACGGCAGGACTTTCTTTCTTTCTTTCTTTCTTTCTTTGTCTTATTCATCAAAATATTTATACACCGCTGTATCATGAAAAAGTGCTACTCTCTGGACACAACCTTGAAGATACAAGCAAAAACACTGTAATAGAGCGCCTCCAATGCCCAATTCACTAAGTCGTTCTAGGAGGACACCATGGTCAATGGTCTCAAAAGCTGCTGAGAGATCAAGCAGAAATAAGAGGATCACACCGCCCTTGTCCCTCACACAATAAACGTCATCCATTAGGGTGACCAAGGCTGATTCAGTTCCAAAGCCAGGTCTGGACCAAGATTGTAGTCTCTTCTGGGAATACCTGCAGTTCACTACCTCTGCAAAGAAAGGGGTGCTGGTGACCAGTCTATAGTTGTTACACTCCGTTGTGTCTAGGGTGGGCTTTTTGAGGAGTGGATGCACTACTGCCTCTTTAAGGGCAATGGGCACCACTCCATTACGCAAGGATGCATTTACTGCACCCTTGGCCCATTCAGTCGTTCCCCCCACCCAACTAGCTTTAACAAGCCAGGGTGAACAAGAATCTATGGAGCAGGTGGTCAAGTACATCACTGTAAGTATCCTGTCCACATCCTCAGGCCACATCAACTGGAAATGATCTCAGAACACCGGGCTCAATGTTAGATCAGACACTTCAGGTGATACTGTCACAATAGCAGCATCTAAATCACTGTGGAGCCAAGCAACTTTATCCTTGAAGTGTTTAGCCATCCACTTACAGCCAGTTACTGTGTGCTCCAGAGGTTTGCACACACACTTCTCACCTGGTCAGGAGCAATAGAAAAGAACACTATGGGACCCCAAAGCATAACTGCCATGGATTCCCCAGCACCATCTTCTAAAACTGGTGCTCAAGATAGGAGTGAAAGCACTGCAAAGATGTACCTCCAACATTCAGCTTGGATCACCTACGCAGAAGGACACCATTGTCAATAGTACTGAAAGCCACCAAGAGGTCCAAGAGAATGAACAGAGCTGTACTCTCCCCAATCAGCAAAGGTCATTCCACTGGCCAATGAGGCCAGTTTCTATTCCAGAACCAGGCCTGAAACCCAAGTGAAATGGATCTCAATCAGTTTCATGCAAGAGTGCCTGGAGTTGGCCAGCAACCTCTCACATAAGCACCTTGGGGGTTTAAAGCATATCATGTTATATGTTTTCCATGTAAGCGATTATCAAATTGGAAGAAAAGGATAAGGTGGTCTTGTCATAGTATTTGTAAGCTATCTTGAACAGGTGGGGAGGGTGGGTAGATGTACTTTAAAAAATCAGATGACACAATCTCCCCCAAGTACTGTCAACTAATGAATTAGACAGTTTGGCGTTTTAAGAGAGGAGAGTGATAGCATGTTACTTCTTCAACTGTACATAAGCACACAGAAAGTTTTGCCTTATAATATTAGAAATCAGAGATAGAAATGGAGAGAGATAATTGGATTTCATCAGCATATTGATGACAGCGAACTCCAAAATGACCTCTCACAGCAGCTTCACATAGATATTAAACAGCATGTGGGGTAAGATCAAACTTTTGTGGCGCCTTGCAGGACAGCTCCTACAGGGTGGAACAATTCTAGCCAAGCATACTTTTCTGCATCCTTGACAGGTAGGAATGGAAGCATTGCAACATGCCATCTCCAATGCTGCCAAGCTGCATAGAAGGACACTATAGTTCATGATATCAAAGAAGAATCAGCATTGCAAGGTCGTTCTCTCTCTTTGCCAGCTCCCACTCTTATTGCTAGTGAACATAATCCACCAATATGACCAAGGCAGTAACATTATAATATGAAGCCAGAAACCAGATTCAGATGTACTTTCATAAATAGTTTAAACACGGGTACCTCTCCAGCATATTTTATAATAAAATGGATTCATGTAGCTTCTCTTTCATTCCCCTGCCTTCCTTAACCATTCTTTTTAAATGTTTGTTATTTCACAGCCTTTGCTGGTTTGTCTGGGTAGCTTCCTGCTTGATAAACTCCAGCAGTTCTAGATTTGCTTTACTCTGTAGCTTGCAGGCATTTATTTTATTTTATTTTTTATTTTTTTGCAGCTGAACATGACTTCTGCTTCACTAGTTACAAGGATACACATGAATTGTTTACATTTGCCTCTTAGATATCATATTACTAAGCATACTGCAAAATATATTATGGTTATTCTGATAAATCTTATTTGTAAGGTAAAGGTAAAGGACTCCTGGCAGTTAAGTCCAGTCGTGAACAACTCTGGGGTTGCAGCACTCATCTCGCTTTACTGGCCAAGGGACCCAACGTTTGTCCGCAGACAGTTTTTCCGGGTCATATGGCCAGCATGACTAAGCCGCTTCTGGCAAAACCAGAGCAGCGCACGGAAATGCCCGAGCAACGGGAGCTCACGCCATCGTGGAGATTTGAACCTCTGACCTCCCCATCAGCAAGCCCTAGGCTCAGTGGTTTAGACCACAGCGCCACCTGCATCCCATTACTCATGTAGACTTGCATATAGAAAGTAGTATAAATTTCACCTATGATACAATGTTATGTCAGTATCTGGTCACCAGAGGTGGATGGCATTCACCTAGAAGTCCTTAGAGATCCTGTCTGCTCAGAATTCAATGGAGTGTACTATAATATGAAATTATTTATCTTTTTACCCAAATAGCATACTTTCTCACTAAAACCAGCCTCCTTCAAATATTTTTAATTGAAGATTATTAAAATCAACACCAATTTCCAAAAAAGGGGAAGGGGGTTCAGAAAATTAATAACAAAACAACTACCCCCAGTTATGTTGCTTTGTAGTATTCCCACGCATTATCTCAGCATGCTTTACAAAAGCCCCTGGGAAGCAGAATTAATACACAGAGCACGTGTTGCTATATGAGAGGCCGAACGCATTTCAGCCGGGGGCAGTGCCCTTACTGTACTTCAGTTTAAACTGAAGTTGTGAATGAAATATTGTAGGTGACTGGGTCCTCCTCATAAAGCCCATAGAAGGTAATACAACATGACTGACATCCAGCCATTCCTCCCCCTCTGTGGTTTGATATGACATTTTTCAAGGGGACTTTGCTCCCAGCTTTATGCCAGCTCCTCTTTCTCTGTGCATTTAGGCATGTGTGCTGCGGTGGGTGCCAGGGTCATGGCTTCTAGGTGCTGCTTTTGGCCCTTGTATTTCTCGGGAAGGGACTGGGCTCCCCTGATGTCCCAAAAGCACAGACCTTTGGGAAGGAGGCAGGAGGGCTCCATCATCCTGTCAGAGGCCTGGCACCTCCTTCCCAAAGCCCGGGACGCTTCTGCCTGGCTTAGGGAGGGAGGTGTGGTGCTCCAACGGGGTCCTAGAGCCCTCTTTCCACCTTCCCAAAGCCTGGCTCCAGCCCCTCCTGATGGCACATGTGCAATGTCACATACACCCCAATCACCCACACAAGCTGGCCCCTATGGTGGGTCAAAGCCTGTCATAGTGAGTAGGAATGCTTTCCATTATGGCCAGGGTGTGGGGCTGCAGGGAACCATAGCACAATCCAGACCTATTGTGTAATCACTGTTCTTACACTTGTGACCCGCCACCCCAGATCAGCTGGGGGGGTCTGGTCTGGAGCAGGCTGGCTGAAGTTCAGCAGGCAGAAGCCACTATTCTGTTGGCCCAGCAAGGACTTCTGGAATTTGTAGCAGGCCCAGCTAATCCAAAGGCTTTATACTTCTTGTCAATCACAGGGATAACCGCGGCCAGTGTTGCACATGGCAACACTCCTCTGCTTTGCTTAAAGAAGATGCTGGTACCAAGACTGGGTCCCAGTTCAATCCCATGTGAGGTTCCTTATTCAAATCCCTGGCACTATGAATACAAAGTGAGCAGTAACTTCACTGCTGCAGCTGAAGAAGAACCGTAAGATTGTGATCCTCTCTTCATTTCTCTATATCTCTCTGAGGGTGCAGACACAGAGGACAACAAGAGAGCCAGGACCTTTTCATGGGCACTTGAAAGGTCGGGGGCAAATCAATAAAATACAATGTTGGCAAAGATAACAGTTATTTCACTGTTTTTAAAGGGTATCTGTGTGCATGCAAACACACATTTATTATTAATGAAGATGTAATATGGAAACAAGGGACGCGGGTGGCGCTGTGGGTTAAACCACAGAGCCTAGGACTTGCCGATCAGAAGGTTGGCGGTTCGAATCCCCGCGACGGGGTGAGCTCCCATTGCTCAGTCCCTGCTCCTGCCAACCTAGCAGTTTGAAAGCATGTCAAAGTGCAAGTACATAAATAGGTACTGCTCCGGCGGGAAGGTAAACGGCGTTTCCGTGTGCTGCTCTAGTTCGCCAGAAGCGGCTTAGTCATGTTGGCCACATGACCCGGAAGCTGTACGCCGGCTCCCTCGGCCAGTAAAGTGAGATGAGCACCACAACCCCAGAGTCAGCCATGACTGGACCTAATGGTCAGGGGTCCCTTTACCTTTTTAATATGGAAACACAGGAGCCCCCTTCAAGTGACATCACTTGATAAGGGAGCATGAGTAGAACAGGGCTGAAGGGGTGGTGCCCATTTATCCTCCCCCCCCCACCTGCGCGTGCACACACACAAGTTTCTGATAAACTTCTTCAATGGGGAGCACTGTGTATCAAGGCTCCCTCCCCACCGCAGAGGTTAGTTGTAAATGGGTCAATCTCTCAGCTCCAGCCCTGCTCTGTCTACGTTCCCTCTTTGGACAGTAATGCCTAAAAGAATACCAAGTTTGTTCCCCTGAAAGGTTCACAGATTCTGGAGTCACTTCTAGATATTTGCCCTGCAAGTATCTTCTCTAGAAAACAGACTTTTCTCATTTTATGGCTGAGATCCCAAGAGGCTCATGTGCTCATTCAACCATTTTCCACGTATGCATCATTAATCTCCCAAATTTTCCTTCACTGCTTTATGTATTTCATTGGAAGCCATGTCTGAGGATTGCTTGCATTTCAGGAGTGGCTTTGGTGGAAGTTGCATGTATTTATGATAACCTGCATGTATTCAAACATATGATTCCCCTACCTACACTCTGAAGTGATGCAGTGCAGGAAAAAACATGAGACTATACTGACTCGATCATTGTGTGGATTGGCTCAGCCACTCATCCAAGAAGGCTACTGAACGTAACACAGCAAGTTATAGTGATAGCATGTTGGGGAAAGAGAGATTTTTCAAATCTTCAAATGCCCTTGAAGAACTAAGTGACCTGGTTTGTCAGTCTGAACAGTCTCTAAAGGCATACCCACAAAGCAGTTATGCCATTTGGAATTGTGTGTTGTACAGTTCACATCTGATCCCGCTGAAGTGAAATATTCTCATATAGTTCCTTTTTGCTAGGTCGCTTAGCACTCTCATCCACTCATTTCTGGGCACTGCTAATGCAAAGTGACTCTCCAACCAGCTGCAGTCAGAGTTGCCTGTGGATTTGTCAATCTGCCCTCTGTGCCTTATTGGAGAGGCGAGCAAAGGTGTCAATTTCAGTGCCACTTTGTCCTCTCAAAGTGATAGCGACCAAGCTGAAGTCAGCACAGCAGAGCAGAGAAAATGCATCTGCAGGTAATTAGTAACAATCAGGGGCTGCTCAGGAAATGCTGACTACAGCAGTAATGAGCTGGGCACATGTCATTGGCTTGCAAATGGAGAGCACGCTTATGAACCGTGGCAGCAGGCAGTAAGAGCGAGGTTTTTTTTAACTTAATATTTAATGTGGCATAAAAACGATGGAGAGAAATCAACTAGTTCTCTAATCAGATGTTCAGCCAGTGGTCCATAACCACAAGCAAGTTGGTGGATGAAGCAGTATAGAAAAGTGTCATCAAAATTTCCTTTTACCATAATTTAGGCCCATTTTTATGGACATGCTGATGTGAATGCCAATGTCTAAACAGTACTCCCCCCACCCCCCATTCAAATGATATTACTACAGATCAGATCTGCAAATCTGCTAGGAAATGCAAACCTCAGACTGACACCACAGCTGCACGGAGGATCTTTTACATTATTATTTCTCAATGCTGCTTTCCTACTTCAGCCAAAGGCTTGAAAACAAGAACAATGAAACACTGTGGCCATAATTCTCTTATCTGCATGGTTCTCAGCCTATTTTGCATTGATTAAACTATTTTATGAGTTGGCTTAAGAACTCAGGACTCACAATACAAACTAGACGTAGGTCAGTTTGTGAATGGAAGCCAAGCTCTGTCCCTAGACATTCTCATAAAAACTGCTGAAGCTTGAACTGCAGATCTCAGCCCTATCAAAAGAACCAGATTAGTTTTCTTGGCCACAATAAAACCCATTTCTCAAACTCTCTTCATTCCAGAATATGGGGGCTTTTAAGCATTTTGCACATTAATATCCTGCTGGGTGTTGAATCGTGGAACACTAAGGAATTCAGCGGTTTTATTTTCATGAAACAGAACTACTTCCTCTATTCAGTCAATGACTTCTGGTGCCATTTACAATTCTTTCTTTTTTTAAGCACAACACTACTTTTGGGTCTCCCACACAAAATGAAGATGTTATAACATATAGGTTTGTGATTTTTGAAAGATACAGTATTCTTGCTAGCCTTGCTAACTCCAAATAGCCCAAGATAGGAAATTTCAGATTTTCACAAAGTTCGGTTCTGTTATACATCTTACTTGTTCTCTATGCTATTTTTTTTCTTTACTCTTTTTTCTTTTTACTAGAATCTCCATAGTCAAACAATATGTTTTAAATTTACAAATAAGGGTGCAAACTCAAGCTCTCTTAAAAGTTATGGCATAACTAAAGGTGTACTAAGTGACCCTGAAGATCTTGTCATTTAACAAGGTGCAAGGCACCTTGTTAAATGACAAGATCCTCAGGGTCACTTAGTACACTAAGTGTGACACTAGAGTTGTCACTAGAGTTGTCATTTAACAACTCTGAAAATGCCTTGCACATTCAGACTAGGGCTTCTGTGCATACTACAAAGCATATTCGAAGCACACACACACACACACACACACACACACACACACACACACCCACCAATAATTCTGGGCATTGTAGTTTACCCCTCACAGAGTTACAATTCCCAGCAACCCTTAACAAACAGTAGTGCCAATAATTCATTGCAAGAAAGATACCTACCACCAGGCACTAGAGTTCACCGAAAATGAGAGGTAGAAAGAAAAAAGGAGATAGGTAGGACTTTCCTGTCTGTCAAGCTTATGGAAGGAGAAAGAGAATGGGGAAAGTAGGGGTGGGGAGCGAGATGAAGGAATAATAGAAGGGGAAAGGCAAGAATGAAGCAACCAGGACAGCACTGAAGGGAAGAGAGCACAGCAGAGTAGAAGTGGGGGGCAGGGGAAGAAAACGGAGTGGTTGTAATAGAGAGAAAGTGGACTGCAGCCCCCACAAACCTGGTGTCAATGCTCTTCTAACTCACCAGTTGAAGACAATTGCACTAGATGATTGTGCACAACCCACTACAGAGGATTACAACTTTTCCTCTTAAGCGTCTTTGGTGCACGCTTACCTGAGGATTACATCTGAGCAAACATTCATATGATTGAACTACGTGTGCTTAAAGGAAATAAAAGCAATTTAGCACTTTCTGTATATTATAATGGTGCTTGCTTGCTTGCTTGCTCGCTTGCTTATTAGCTTTCCAAGCTAAACATTTTCCATCTAACTAAAGGCTTTCTATGCCACTAGCTATTTTTTTATTTTTATTATTATTTTAAAGGATGAGTAATTTTCTTTCTTTCTTTCTTTCTTTCTTTCTTTCTTTCTTTCTTTCTTTCTTGCCAGGGTGGGGGTGGATGTCTCCTTTTCAACTGACTATTTTTTGTCACCCAGACAATTCTAATCAATTGATTTTTTTTATAATGTGCATGTGCTTAAATAAATCATATGCAAATGAGCACTGACAGATTTTTATTCCCCTCTGGGAAAGGTGGCAACCCTAATTTATTTGCCCTTTTCGAGGCTTCTTTTTATTTCTAGTATATTTTTAAGGTAGAGTATTATAACCAAGAGTAGCTCACTAACATAAGCAACAGCATAATATGTTGAATATTGATTTACATTCATTTAATAATAATACTAAGGTAATTATGTTTTTTCTTGATCTTAACCATAAAAGACGCTCACTGAACTGTGGCACATTGAGACAAAAACACTTTCCAGAGTAGTATTAATATTGCTGCAATGTTTATTTCCCTGTTAATAGAGAGCTTGGGGTGGCTGAATACCTTTCAGTTTAGGAGCGCAATGGGGCAAAAATAGGGTAATGATTTCTACATACCTAGAGGCTTACTAGATCTTGCCTTCCTCTACTGTTCCTGCTCCCATTTCCTCTTCCAGCGTTCTCTTCCCTCTTAATCTCCTGTCGTCATTCACCTGTAGCATCCCATCTTCCAGTCTAGCTTTCCTTAAACCCCATTTCCTTTACCACTTCCTCTGCTAAAAAATCTCCCTGCCCAGCCCTTCCCAGATCAAAGCAGCTTAGCCAATGATTGCCAGAAGCCCTTCTGTGCCAACTTCATTTTGACTGGCAAGCAGCTAGTCAGTTACTGCCATACAACTGCTCCATTACAGACTGCTCCATTATAGACAGACAGCTGAGCCAATCACTGCCAGAGGTGGTCACAGACAAGGAGAGCCACCATTGTCACCACCAACAGCACAGAATCTCTTGGTGCATTTAGGGATGGGGGGAAGAAATTCAATTCAATTCACATTTAAAGGTGAAACTATCAAATCCACACTTTCAGAATAAATAGGAAAACTAAAATATAGCCATCCTTCAAAATCCACACTTATCCGAATTTTGCACTGCAGTTCTCCAGCCAAACATTGTTTACCAAATTGTATATATTAGTAGAAACTGTGCATCAAAAATTATATAGTAGTGAAAATAACATACAAAAATTCAGTATATTCAGGGGAAATGCTTGCAAAAATGTGTTTCTTAAGGAGAAATTCACATTAAAACACTGAATTTTCATGAGGATTAAAAAAAATAAAAACAACAACCACAAATTGCTGCAGAAATGTGGAGGACTGAATTTAAAATTAGTAAAATGAGAAACTAACATAACCAAAATGTGAAGATCTTTTCATTCCTATGTGCATTATCATATAAGTAATGATAATAACAATTTAGTTTACAGATGTCAGTTAGTCACAGTTGGACCCACTAAAACTCAGCTCTCAACTTTGTTTTTCTAACTACATGCGAGTTGGGGGAGGGGCCCCACCCATTTGTTCTCTGGCAATGAGCCACTTCCTTTGTTTCTTTAATGGCCTATTACCTCACTAGGAAGCTAGTCTGGCTGTTCCAGGAATAGATTTTAACACTTGCTGGATCCAGAGATTTGAAGGCTCTTGGCATACAGCCTACCCCCCCCCAAAAAAAAACTCATAACAAACAAAAATAATAACAAACAGAAAAGCCAAATACAAACAGAATTAAGGTGTCATGAGTCAGAAAGGGGCGGGGGAGAAAGAAAAGCAGTGGTGTGGAGAGAGGCATAATAGAATATTATCCAGAATAGACTTTGTATAGCATAAAGGTTTGTGATTACTTAAGACTTATTGTTTGCCTCTTCTCAATCAATCAAGTCTTTATTAACATTTCAGCTAATTAATGTGCCAATTACATTGTATCCATTTGTCTATAAAGTAAGCACTAGTCTCCAGTTCTACATAGTATCCAAATACAAACCTCTTTGACCCCAAAAGGATTTCAAGCATCGCTTTAAAAATAAACGCAATCTCATCACACTAAATGTGGATCACAAGTAAGAAAGAAAAGGTATATCTCCATGCCCAGAGCTGTTTCTAGCTCATTATCTGCCTGGGACAGGCAACCCTTAACTATCCTCCCCTCCCCACAACTCACCCCCATGGTCCTCATTGCTCAAGCACTGAAATAAACCAGCATAAAACATAGCTAATTAAATCCTCATCTTCTTCATCTATTCTGGACTTCCGGCATAAAAGCAAAGCAAATCTTTGCTGCTTGTACTGTATATATTTAGGTGAGAGGTAGGATGAAAAGGCATTTCTCATATAAGTCTCCAAAAGCTATTCATCTATACAAACTGCAGGCCTGAAACCCTTGAACTCAGTGTGTAGTGTAATTTATTTATTTATAAAATAATTTACAGATTGATTTTCTACAACAGGTATTCAAATACTGTTATATATATATATATAAATATATTAAATAAAAGTTTAAACATGCTATAGATGTGGGAACTAGGAATGAAACAGTTTCTAATCATCAGCATAATCCAATAAGCCAGTTATCAACATGATCATGTAATGCTCTTGAGGACAGGAAAGTCTTCAACTATTGGCAAAAGCTGAGCAGGTCATTTGATATTGTGAGTGTAAAGGAGAATCCCTCACCCAGTGCCGGATTTATGTATAGGTTAAGTAGGCTGAAGCCTAGGGCTTCTAAATCTAGGGGGCCTCCCCAGCCTGCCCACCCCCCAGAGGGCAGTCTCTTTTCTCCCAAAATTGCAAACCCAAGACTTCATTCATGTGATGGCAGGGCAACTCGGGCCAAGCAACTGTGAGACTCTGGACCAGCTAGTGGGGCCCAATTTGAAACTCTAGGGCCCAACTTGGGGGGGAAATGTGGGGCCCTAGTTCACAGCCAAAATCTGCAGAATCTTAGAGATATAAATCTGTGTGCTAGGTCATTTTCACAAGGTCAGCAAAGCCCTTCAAAAATCAACCCTGTTATTGAGTTCTTGGGCAAGTTTGTATAGTTCACTTCTGGATTTTTTAAAGAGCAGGTTTTGATGAGCTTTGAGAAAAAAGCAAAAGCCACCTTGTTAACTACAAAACAAGGAGACAAAGAGTGAGGGAACGGCAAAGAAATGACAGAAGTGCCCCTGATGCAATTTCTTCAAGAGATAAGTTTAGGATAAACTCCTTTATTCCTATATTAGATGCACTTGAAGCCAATTTAAAAAGAAGTACTGTGTACAGTGATGTTGCACAATTGTTTTTCCATTCTTGCTATTCTGATAGCATCTAAGCAAGAAATTCAGCAAGGTGTTGAACTGTTGATGGAAGCATACCCAGAAGATATTGACCTGAAACCTATTGATGAACTTCTGCACTTTCACCTGTACGTGTGTCAAAGCCATGGGCTTACAGCAGAGCACTCTTTGTCTGGTACAGACCTTTATCAAATTATATACAAGGAAAAAATTCAGATGACCTTTCCTAATGTGGAAGCAGTTTTGCAGCTATTTCTTAGCTTTATGGTCACTAACTGATTGGGAGAGAGGAGTTTTTCAAGACCCAAAAGAATTAAAAATGAATTAAGGGCCACGATGTCTCAAGAGAGGTTGTCCACACTGAGCATTCTGTACATTGAAAGTGACAAACTTAGACAAACAAATTTTGATGGGGTTTTCTGATGTCCTTTAGAGGAGAAATTGTGAACTGCAGAATTTTAAATACCCATTGTCATGCTTAGCTTCATTCAATTTTGTTCATAACACTCTTCCATTTTCTTCTAGTCGTGAGGGTGAGGGATTGGGAGGGGCCTCACAAGTGGAGTAGCCTAGGGCCTCTCTTCATCTAAATCCAGCCCTGCCCTCACTCTAATTAACTGGGATGGTTTCGCTTCAAATTAGGCCAGAGTCAATTAAACCCACTGAAAAGAAGTGGAGTCCTTTTAGGTCTGCCTGAAAGTAAATTAGATGGCATCCCACCCTCGCCAAAACCCACTTCAAGCACCAAATCAAGGGAATACAGAACAAGGCCTCTCCCATCAATCGTTCAAAGAGTAGAGTTGCCAAGCTCCAAAATAAGGAGACCATAAGAAAATAGCATATGTCAGAAAATTTGTAAGGCTTTTTAGGCTATACTCCTCTTCTTCACCATCATCATTTTAATACATTCAATAGACCAGTAATAATAGTAAAAACAAACACAATGTACACAGTAACAATTTAAGTCCCAAAAAGTATCCCTCCACTGCCACTGGTAAAAATTTAGCCGCTACCCATAGAATTTGATCTCCCAGAAAATATTTAATGTAACACTGAGCTGACTTCCCTAGGAGTTTGGCCAATATGTATTAATGTTGCAGTTAAGGTGCCTCTCACAAACAAATATTTCACTCCTTGAAATAATAACTATATGGCAAACCTATACTGGACATGGGCTGCTGTAAGAAACCTTACATATCATAGGTATCACAGATATCAAACATCAAAACTAAGACAGTTTCAACAAGGAATGACAAAACCTCCTACTACATCACCATAAGCTCCTCCCACTTGCCATTTCATACAGTATGTCCATTAATAACATGCTCTTGGTAGATCATCTAATTTTCCTTACCTGTCACAATAGGATATGATTGTGGACCTGGAACACTGGCTCCTATATCTGCTGAAGTAGGGCTTGTTAAATTAGCCTTCATATCATCTAATCCACCAGTTAGTGATGCCATGGCTGAGTATTCTGTTGACTGAGAGCAGAAAAAATGAGATAACTTAATACATCTACTGAGTATTAAAAATCAGTGCCTAATGCATGATAAAACCAAGCTATAAAGTTGGGTTCCTGTGAAAATTGTTATTATTTTACACAGTATTATTATTATTTGTTTCACGTGTCACGTGGATAGCTTCTATCTATGATTAGATCATATGCTAATACGAGCTTTGTAAGCTTAAACTATGTAGTTTGCTAAGTATGTGCCGGAGGGGGATAGAAAACAAGTTTTCAGAGTGCATAAACATTTTGTTATGCCCAATGTGTTACAGAATTAGGAAATTCCCTCATCAGAGGCAAAACTTGTAAAACATTTTGAGCATAATAAAACACTTTGGCACTTTGAGAACTTATGCACTTGGGGGACTGCTGAATTTGTGTTGGCCGACACAAGTTTAAAACATTATTTTGGGGAAACTATGAAGATGTGACTCCATAAAATTCCTCTTGCTGTGGTAGAAAAATGGTTGCATGTCTAAACAAGGATTTAGCTCTGGCAGAACAACATTGGTGAAAAATAACATGCTTTACGGCTGCATACAGTTAAGTACTGGCAATGTTGTTGTTCATCAATGCTTTTCAGGCTTTCTTCTGCCATGACTTTCATTATTATTAGGTTGCCACCTGAAGAGCTTCGTAATACAGAACAGATTGCGAGGCCATAAGAAAATGATGTATTGCACGCCTCAGGACATGAACAATACTTTGTGTAATGTATTAAATCAAAATTGCTTATTGCAGTTATGGTGCATCTCACCAGTTCATAAGGTTCATAAATAAGATACCATTCCTTGAAATAAGGAGCTGATGGTAACCCTCCTGTCCAGTACCAAACTAATACCAGAATCACTGCAAAGAGTAGCAAGCCAGCAGTGTGCGTGACTGTAACAAGTATCGGAAAAGGCTGTCCTGTTTGCCTGACCTTTTGCTTAATGGTTTCTGTTAAATTAATTAGTAGTTGATAATTATTAATGTCATTGTCTTTGGTTATGGATATTGTTTGTTATTATCTGTGGACTGTTGGTGCTGCTTTGATTTGCTTTTACTGCTGCTTTCGGATATGGTTTGTGTCTCCTGCTCTTGGGTTTGTACTGCTATCATATTTTTACTTCATTAATTTTTCAATGACATGTGAGTTGCCTTGAATATAACTTTGTGGCAGAAAGGAACATTGAAATAAATAACATAAAATAACATAATATAGTTTGCAGTGAAATACTTGCACCCTTATCCTATAGTGCTAGCATGAAAGCAAGTGCCCTAAATTCAACAGGACATACAAATCAATTCCTCCTATACACTGTTGCTTGGAAGTGAATCTCACTCATTTCCGTGGCACATGCCTTTAAGTAGGTAGGAACTAGGATTTCCCCTCAAGTCTCAACAAGTGTTCGTAATATAGATTAAGGGCTTGATACAACTAATGAGTCGCACTAGCAGAAGCCTGTGCAAGGATTTCTGCAAGCGCAGTAGGGCCTCCCCCCTCCCTTCTCTCCCTGTGTCCCCTACCTTGAAATTGGCTCAGAACCCCCAGAGCAACACACAGGGGGGGGGAGAAAGGATAACATTCTCAAGGACTGCCTGTCCCCCTATGAACCAAACCAAGCCCTGTGATCATCTGTGGCCCTTTTTCGTGAGCCTCCTCTGCAAGAGGTCTGGAGGATAGCAACATGAGAACGGGTTATTTCTATGGTGGCTCCCCACTTGTGGAATGCCCTGTGATCCTTAGATGAAGAGTGGTATAGAAATTTAATAAATAAAATAAATAATAACAACATTCTGCCAGGCAAGCTGAATTGCTTGTGTGGACAGAACGTTCACCTTAGCCCAATGTTCAATTCCTATAGTTTTTCAGACACATCCCACAACCAGGGATATGAGATACATCCCAGCCTTGATTCACAAAGTTTCTTTAAACAGAAAGGTCTTGCTTGTTTTGCATGCTTTCAAAGGAGGGAGGGAGAGAGAGAGAGAGAGAGAGAGAGAGAGAGAGAGAGAGAGCGCTTATACCCTGGGGAAAGCAGAACTACACATCAGCAATACAATCAGTGCTCTTCTTCTGCAATAGACATTTTGGTCTGGCTATTGTCATGACCACCTATTAGGGAATGCCCATAGCTCCATACTAAGTAACAAACTTAACTCCATCTCATGCTCTCAACAATTATGGAACCGTTTTTGAGGGATATTTACTGTAGATATGTGAAAGCTTATTCATTGATCTGTCAAAGCACTCATACAACTTTTTTAAGGGGAAAAAATTACAAGATTACCCACTCTCCCGCACAACAATGCTTCACATTTCAAGGGCATTTGAATTGCTACAGGTCAAAAACAGGATGCTGTGTAATGCAGCAGTGCTGAGCACCATGACATAATACCCAGCAGGTTTCTGTGATATAGCAGAGGTCTCAGAGGCAAAACTAGTGATACAGGGTTGAGCCTTAGAGAATTGCTAGCCTGGCAAAACACAGTGACACTCTCAAGCTTCTCTCCAAAGTTGTCAGTAGTTGTCAACCCCAAATGTCCCAGAAATGTCTGCATTAATCCCTGAAGCTTCTTGTGCTTCCTCACATTAATTGCTAAGAGGACTCTTCTGGCCAGTGGACACAAGTGTGAAGTGCAACTTCGTGGCCAGAGGGTCTAGCCCCGTCACAACTTGACTGGCTTCTGACCTCCCTGGGCAAAAGAAGTTGGTCAGTCCTGCTGAAGATCATAAGGCACATGTATAACTGTGTCTTTGTGGCATAAACAACGTCCACAATATGGACTGTGTTTATCACTTGCGATACCACTCAAGGAACATACACCATTGCAAAAATAATAGAAAAATCACAATGGGGGAAAATAGAAGCAGCAACAGAAATCATCACTATTATTCCTGTCACAATTATTTTCAGAGTATGTAAATACAAATACGCAAGCAAAAGTTTAAACTTCCTTCCTCAAAGCACCCATAGTGATGTACAATTTAAAACACCAACAATTTGCAAAAATAGTTGCATACTATAAAAAAATTGATTTTATATGTAATCACTCCTAATGTTTCAATCTGAATATGGGGAAGATAAAAGGTGACTGAATCTCCACCCCTAGTGCTGGAAATCCAAAAGGCTACTCTTTCAGTAAAGGGACCCCTGACCGTTAGGTCCAGTTGCGGACGACTCTGGGGTTGCAGCACTCATCTTTACTGGCCGAGGGAGCCAGCATACAGCTTCCAGGTCATGTGGCCAGCATGACTAAGCCACTTCTGGCGAACCAGAGCAGCGCACGGAAATGCCATTTACCTTCCTGCCGGAGCGGTACCTATTTATCTACTTGCACTTTGACGTGCTTTTGAACTGCTAGGTTGGCAGGAGCAGGGACTGAGCAATGGGAGCTCAACCCATCGTGGGGATTCGAACTGCCAACCTTCCAATCGGCAAACCCTAGGCTCAGTGGTTTAGACCACAGCACCACCCGCATCCCATGGCTACTCTTTGGATTGCTGATATTTCACCAGGTGCGGCAGACACAATAGTAATAGTAATAATAACCCACTCTTCACCCTAAGGTCCAGGCATGGGTTGCAACAATTAAAAAAGAATGTTAAAACAGTTTTAAACTACTTACAGTTTACCATGTCTTTGCAAACACAAGGTCTGGAAACGTAATCTTTTTTTAAGAAAACTGAAAAGATCAGAATGCTGAAATCTACAGACAAAACCACATTCTGTGGCTTATTTGTGCTGCTGTAAACTCACAGCATACATACAACTGTGCACATATTTCCTCGTGCATCACCCTTTTTTCTTCTTCTTGCTACATATTTTATTTGTTCCCTGTGTTTCATTCTTCCACTCTCACCTCTTGATCCTTCTGCCAGATTGTCAGACCCCATTTTTTCGGCAAATTCTTTCCTGAGTTGCAATAATGTTGCCTCTTCTGCATACTCCACTGTCAATTAACTTTGTCATATTCTGTCCTCAACACTATTTTACTGAATTGCCTCTCTGTCCTTAAAATAATGAGCCCCCTTGTGGCAGTGGACAGTCACATGTATAAGTTCAGGAAAACTATACAGTGATCCCATGTTATTCCTGCATTGCATTGAGAAAAACCTATTGACCAAAGAACAACGTAAGAAGTTAAGAAAAGCCCTGCTGCACCAGGCAAATGGTCCATCTAATCCCATGTCCTATTCTCATAGTGGCCAACCATGCACCTATGGGAAACCTGCGAGCAGTGAGTCCCAGAAGCTTATTTTCAGAGGCACACTGCCTCCAGCAACGCAGGTGGAACCATTACAGATATTTTTCTGAAAAGAAAAGAAATGAACATGTATACTCTTCAAGCAATGGTTTGTCATACTTTCAGGGTTGTTGTTGTTTTTTACAAATTAAGTGGTGTGTACATTTTATGCAACAAATAAATAAAATATATACTGCCTTCAAGTCCCTGAAAACACACCATTATCCAGCTACACAGAGTCCATTTCAGGCACTATCTGTGCTGGAGAAGGAAGCATAAGCCTACCCAACTTCATGAATCGACCCAGAAGGGGAAGACTACCAAATAACCTAAGCTAGAAATCGCTGAACACAATGTTCTTCGGTTTAACCTATATATCAGTTGCATAATATTGACAAGGTTTCTGATTTATTGTTAGTTTATTTCTGGGGCCAATTCAAAGCCCTCACATTAGTGAGCCCTGAATGACTGAGGCCCCAAATCTCTGAAACAACATCTCCTGCCCTTCAGACACTCTCAGGTTCCACGACCCCCAGAAATTCAGAGCAGCTGCCAGGGAGAGGGCATTCTTTGTGGCAGCCCCTAAGCTGTGGTATTCCCTCCCCACAGAGGGGAACCATCTGGAACCATCACAGCACTGGTCAGCAATGTTTTGCTGCTTGAGGCAAAACAGAAAATGCTGCCTCCCACCACCGTCAAAGCCACCACCCACCGCCACTACTCAAGCCACCACCCCTGCCAGCGCCAAAACCACACCCACCCAACGCAGCAACCTCCCTCCCCCTTCCATCTTTGGGAGAAAAAAGGAGACTGAAGAGTGAGTGATAGCAACTGAGGAGGAGGAACAGGTGATAAACAGCATGGGACACTCCTTGAGGCATGGATCTGCTACCCCTTCCATCTGTTCCCCAGTCTGCCATCTGAGGCAACTGCCTCACTGAGCCCCATGGGCAGGTGAGCACTGCACTTTCTTTATGTAGTTTCCATTGTATTCAGACGATAACAACTCTGGCCTTTGACACCAGATAGATAGATAGATAGATAGATAGATAGATAGATAGATAGACAGACAGATAGATATGGTTGCAGTGTGCTTTAAACCGATTTAAATATTGCATTTCAAATTGCTGTAACCTGCCCTGGGACTTTACAATGAAGGATAGGTAAAGGTAAAGGTACCCCTGCCCGTTCAGGCCAGTCTTGCCAGACTCTAGGGTTGTGCGCTCATCTCACTCTATAGGCCGGGAGCCAGCGCTGTCCGCAGACACTTCCGGGTCACGTGGCCAGCGTGACAAGCTGCATCTGGCGAGCCAGCGCAGCACACGGAACGCCGTTTACCTTCCCGCTGGTAAGCAGTCCCTATTTATCTACTTGCACCTGGGGGTGCTTTCGAACTGCTAGGTTGGCAGGCGCTGGGACCGAACGACGGGAGCGCACCCCGCCGCGGGGATTCGAACCGCTGACCATACGATCAGCAAGCCCTAGGTGCTGAGGTTTTACCCACAGCGCCACCTGCGTCCCAGAAGGATAGGTAAGAAATTGAATTATTAATAATATTTCTCAGCAAGAAGAGTAATGCTTCCTACTCCGTCCTTTAGTCACAGTCACACTCAATGAAGCTTGAACTGAAATCTTTCTCTACACTTCTTAAGTCTGCAGTTCAACCTTATTTCTTCCTCAGCTCCCCTGCATGCATACCTTGATCATCCCTAGCTATTATTGCATTCACCATCCAACTGATTTTGCCAAAAGGCTAACATTTTCTTCTTCTTTTATTCCCGTCCCCCCCTTTCAAATAACTGAAGATTATATGATGGAACTAATCATTGCATTTTATCTGTAAATGCACACCATCTTTCTGCTGGGACTAAAGCAACAACACTTGTAATTGGTTACCTGAACAAAATAGACAAAAAGGCAATCTATTCTTCCCTTACTGATTCCTTCTTAAGTAACTCTCCAAAGATTTCTTTTTCTTCTTGGGCTTTACTTGCTTGCTTTCTCCTCCAGTCAGTTAGTGTGAACTTCTATTCAGAATGTTTCTTTATTATTTCAACCAGCAGTCTTAACAGACTATTTATTTTTGCACTCCACTGCAATATATATACCAATCTCCAATGCTTTCCATTACTGGCTGTGGTCAAACAGGTTTTGTGATGTTTTTATAGAATTTCAAAAACCTACAAAGCTTGTTTGGCCAGTGATGACAATGGGACAAAAGCAATGTATGCATTCCTCCCCATTGAGGAAACCACCTCTCCTCGTTTTCCAGGGGAGAAGTGGTGTGGCAAATTCTCTCTCTCTCTCTCTCTCTCACACACACACACACACACACATGTGCAAAAGGGGAACAGTACTATTTTTGTACAACTTTTACTTTCAGTTGCTCCTCTTTTAAGCCCTGGCTGATTATTTTGGTATTTTACTCATGAATTCACCTCAAAACTGCTGACATGCATACACAATGAATTTTTAAAGTAAGTTGTGGCCTTAGTAAAGCTAATGCATGAAATATGGTGTGGTTTTATGTGCATTCTTGTGACTTTATTCTATATTGGCTGCTTTAATGAATTATTGTTACATGCCCAGACTTCCTGATGTGATTGTGTGAATAGAACCTTCCTTTGACCAATCTAGAGTCTGTCAAGACTGGCCCGTACGGGCAGGGGTACCTCTACCTTTACCTTTGACCAATATCCCACATCTTACCACAAAAGGCAAATAAATGTTCCAAAGGTAATACAAGTTACTTTTGGAACTTATGCAGGCTATAAGCTTTAAGAAAGGGATGCAAAACTAACTAGAGTCAAACTGATCCCATGCCAGGAGCCTGTGGCTATACATAGATCCAGTTTAGCAACTGTGTTTATCACTTTTGGGGCTGATGTCTTGATTTCCAAATGCTCTTTTTGTTCCAGCTAAACATGAAGTGACATTTCATATAGCCTTAAGCTCTTGTTCTTGCTCCATATTTGTCTAGTCACTTGCTTATGTAGCTGCTCAGTGTTTATTAAGGAATATGCACTTCAGCTGTCATCAAACTGGTTCTGAGCAGTTTAATAAGGCTGCACAGAGAGGGACTAAATCATGAATCATCAGAACTGCTGTGCTGGATCAGATCAAAGACTTGTCCATCTAGTCCAACATACTGTTTTCAACAGAATCTGGCCTGCCAGATTCACTGGGGAGCTTACAATTCAGCGTGGAAGTGGTTGCCATTCCCTTGTTTTACCGTAGAGGTAAACTGCTTCTGTTTGTGGAAGCTATGATAGCTAAAGCTATTTGCTAACCTATCCTCCATGGCAAAATAAAAAAATTCCTTCCAGTAGCACCTTAGAGACTAACTAGGTGCTACTGGAAGGATTTTTTATTATTATTACTACGGCAGACCAACACGGCTACCTACCTGTAACTAGACCTATCCTCCATGAATGTGTCCAATTCCCTTTCTTAAATACACCTAGGGGAACCTTCATATTCATAGGTGCCAACTCTAAGGGGCTAAGGTCCCATTGGTCCCCCCAATAAATATATGAGAGGGCTGGGGAGCCCAAAGTTGATGGGCATTGCCATTCAAATGCTATGTGTGCACCGCGTATTGTGATTGATTATGGGGCTTACCTGCCCCCTCAATATTTTATTTAAGTTGGCACCCCTGTTCACATTTATACCAAGTCATTTGGCAGCCACTTCTCTAATACGATATCCCATACAGCTGCAGTCACATAAGTGGAACCATTTGATGGAACTTACTCCCATGTATGCATAGGGTTTCAGCCTTTTCTTAGTAATTATGAATGTGCTCAACATAATACACAGCCCAAATGGTGGAACACTTATGGGCATCTATTCCCAGTTGTATTTGACTCACCATTCCTTCCATTTCATATCTATTTCTTGCTTCATCTATATCTCTCTCCACTTTCTCAATTGTACTATCACTCTAGGCCACTGCCTCCTTCCTTCCTATACTTTGTGCTTGAAGAAATCCACACAGAGTTGTAGTACTTGCAACTGTTTGCTGACCTGCCAGCAACCAGGATGCTGGGATCAGACCATGAGAGTTGCCATGTCAACCCTCCAAGTACAGATGGACCCAACCATGGCAACTTTTGTGTTTTTTCTTACACGTGTTGGTTGCCAGGCAAGCAAATAGTAGGGCTTTTGTGACATCAGCAGTCATTGCCCCATTGCTGCTCTTACCTCTCGCAGATATATTTACCCTTTCCTAAGTGTGTTGGTTATGAGGCACACAAATAAGTCTGTGTTAAGGATAAGTATATTTGTAACAGCTCCCAATGTCACAAAGGCAAGGGGAGCCAGTGTCATTCCCCTCTACAGTTTCTGGGAAAGGAATACCTTGGGGAGGCTCTCTCCCAAGTGTCACAAACATAATTATATTCCACACCCCCTCAAATTTTTAGACAATATATTTCCGTAGGAATCAAAAATATCTATCTACCCTACTAGACAATACTCCTTTCCCCATGCCATAGTTCTAATTATGGACCTTAATCAAATGCAAATCAAAAGCTCTGCTGGTCAATCCAAATATCCTGTTATTGACCTATATTTCAAAATGAGTTGAAACAAGCCCAAACCATTTGTCTGTCAAAATTTAAGCAGAAGAACCATGCACATAATTGGATGCTTCGCTGAAGTTCATCTGCATGAACTGCTGAAGAGACAAGCCATATCTCCAGTTGAAAGGTGGCTGGCCTCTTCAACAATGTGAAATGTTGCCATGGGATTTTTTGTTTTAAAAAAATCCACCTGCCTGCACTCACATATAGCTTTGTAGATATATGAGTAGCCACTGTGTCCTCCTAATGTTGAAATATCTTTTATTTTAATATCCTGAGATATCTCATCATTGAACATTCAGAATTGGGGCATTTCTGTGCAGTAAGCCAAATTATTCATACTTCTTTTTAGCTTTATGGACAATATTCCTGCAAATCCTTTCCAAGGTAAATAGCACAATATCCTGTATATAATAAATGGGGGGGTAATTTTATTTCAAGGGACAGAAGCTTGCTTGCAGATTGGCGGGGCAGTACTTCCACTGTTTGCTCTTTTCAAACAAATTTACTATGCTATGCAATCCAGTGCAAGAAAAGGAAAATGAATAGGTTTGAAATAAATAACTAAATAACTAACACATTGAAGCACTGTTATATAGAGATGTGGAAACAGAGAAGCTATGCTCGCTGGTATTCACCACCATAAAAAGTAACGCAGCTAGGAAATCAAGTCTGTGTCCGCGCAACTCTAAGGGCTGTACTATTCATTGCCACTGACATCACAAACTATATTCAGCAGAGAGTTGTGTAGAGTAGCAATGAATGCTCTCTCTGGGGTACAAGAACCACATTTTACCAAATGCAAACTATACCTGGAGAGCTGGGAAAATGCAATGTTTTTCTGCAACAGGTGAATAACCATACGTTAAGCCATGTGGCCTTTGTGTTAAATATTACCAACAACAACAACAAAAACAACCCACCCTGCATCCGTTACATTAAAAACTATGCAGAAAGAGCATTGGTTAACTAAGGGAGACCAAGCCAAATGCAAACTACCAGTCCACTATTGGCTCAATAAGCCTCCTGTTTTTTATACCTGCCTGGAAGTAGAAAAAAACAAAACGATGAAGTTGTTACATAGCTGGCAAGCCTGCATGCAATTCAGTGGGTCAAAAAGTTGGGCAAGTCTCACCTAGGGCCTTATTCGTGCTAATACCCTAATTGCCTAAGATTTTTAAAAGTGTATGTCAGCTTTTCCACCTGCATGGGCTTTGGTGTGGGCCTGAGCATAATTAGACTGATCCCCGGTCTATCTGGGTACAGCCAGGGTACTCCCGCCATAACTGGGGAATCTGCTTCATACATGAAAAAGTATGAGACAGGAGTTTGGTATCCTAAGAAATTACCTGAAAAATGACTGCCTGGGGTTGCACCAAGTATTGTCTCATCAGCATGGAGCACCACTGCCATAGCATGAAGGAGAAAAAAAACAGAAATGTAAGGAGAATATATATTTTTTAAAAAAATGAGTGCAGTGAGAACTTAATAAATATATATATACTAAATATTGTATTATGAAAGCACTCTCTTTTTCCATAATTCCTGTGCCCCAATCTACTTAACAAGAAACTGACATATAGTTAAGCATTGTGTGGTGACCTGAAGGAGGAACTACAGCTATGGTGTACAGGCCTAGCTATCTCAAACTGCCCAAGCTTGTGACAGGAATATCATTCGAAGGATGGTAAGCCTGCAAAAACTGTGACCCATAAAACTGAACACAGTCCATTAGCTATGCATTGTGGTTTGCCACTGTGCTTGATAACCCCAGTAGGCAGCAAAAGTAAGAGGTTTATCAAATCCCTGATGGGCCACCATACTTGGCTGATGGGCTCTGTTAAGCTTAGTGGGTCACAATTTGCACCAGCCTAAGGTACATGTTTCACAGCAAAAAGCTGAATGCTCTAAAAACACATACAGGAGATAGCAATAGATGAAGAAATCTGTGAAACTCTTAGGGATAAGCTATAGCTCATTCAGACATCCTTTGCTTGCAAGAGAACCCAAATCTGACTATCGCTGGACAAAAGGATTCATGGAACAGGCAGAGAGCTTCAAGAGCTGCTGCAAAATTCACAGACAGTACTCCAAATGTACTAGCAGACCATGGCCTGACTAAGGGTTAAATCTCCTGCATCTGCTCATAAGAATTTGCCCTGGGATGGCAGCGTATATATCAAGCCGACACAACATGTTAGCTACAAGGCTAGACTCAGTCCTCTAGTTATGCCTTGTGGTCTGCAAGGCACTTGCCAGTTGCTGTATTTTCACAGCCCTGAGCAGGCAGAAAAAAAACAGGAGGGGCATCTTGCAGGGACATCAGACCTTGCTGGTAGGCTACATTTGACCTGGGCTGGAGGATCACTATGTATGCAAAACTATTTAAATTCATGATGGCTTTCCTCCCACTTCTCTCCCCATCCACCCCCACCACCCACCTTGAAACTGGCTTTGGGAAGTAAGAGAACCTGCAGAATGGCACACAGGGGAGAAGCACTATCGTAGCTAGGAGGCAGGAAGTAGACCACCATGGGCTGTACTTGGGGGGGGGGCAGGGAAAGAGTTTGCAGCAAATTTACCGCCCCTCTCCTGCCTTCTCTCTTGTGGGGAGGGGGGCGCCCTGCACACACACCCCAGGCAGTGATAACATACTCTCTGCCACTGGGGAGCATCCAGGAAGCTAAAAAACTAGTGCTGACAGAATGATTGCCATAGCCCTACACTGAATTCATCACTATGACTTAGTAAACTACAGTCTCCTCTTAAATGTGTATGTTAGTTTCTCCTCCACCCTGCTAGACTCAATTGAATAATCGTGTATATGTGCCATATAGAGGTATCTGAAAACTGGGGAAATGTGCCCTCTTTTATTCTTTCTAAAATGAAGCTTCGTAATTCCCTCTGAAACAGGAGTGATAAGATCTCAGGTTTTTAACCCAGAAAATGTCATTTGCAGGCTGTTATGCCTGACAACTTTGAAATTAAACGTTTGAATTAACTGTCAGAAATGTCTAAATAAAAAGCCATCATTTTGATTTTTGAACAATTAGAGAAACTTTTTACTGAAATTATTCTTCAAATGGAATATTCAGTGTGAATGGAACATTCAGTTGATTGACCAGCACTTAATTTTAACACAGAAGAAAGAGGACATCTAAAACAGCTTTGCTTCCAGCAGCCCTTTGGGGTACCTTTAGCCTCATGATATCCCTCAAGTAAAAATAAAAAGAAATGTGTTGCAATCCAGCTTGGTCGGGGGGTGGGGTGTATAAACAGGAGTAAGCTGTGATCACATATCACTTTCTGGATGAGTCCTCAGGGCTGTGTGTGTAGTTTTCTCCAAATTATTACAGCACCAATCAGCTGTTGAAGAGAATGAAGTAGGCACTCCTTGACAAACTGAACATTTTCTGACAGCGTTAGGTACAAATAGCCCTGGTTGTTCCAGGGTGTTCCGCAAGTGTATGGGGGGTGGGGGGTGGGGTTTATGTAGATAGAAGATAGATAGATAGATAGATAGATAGATAGATAGATAGATAGATTATATAGATATAATCTGTAAAATCATGCATACTTCCCAAAAAATAAGGGAATAGCCTACATCTACATTAGAATTGTTTTAAAGATGTTTAAGGTGTATGTGTTTTCTTTTTAAAATATTTTTTATTTGTTTTATCACTTGTTTGCTGCCATGGGTTACTTTGGCAGGAAGGGCGGGTAATGTAAGGTAATGTAATGTAATGTAATGTAAATCAAAGTGTTCTGGTATATTCTCCTGCACAAGCCCTATTGGGATGAATGAGGAATGTGCAGGTGCAGCTCCTGGGAGATTATGCTCCTAAGTGCTTAGCGCAAAACCTTTTCCTCAAGTATGGTACAAAACTTGCATTAGATGTAGAATAGAACATAAAAAGATCTAGAAGGAAAATGGCATCTTTACTGTTTATTAGATCACTTTTTTCCAGTAACATGTCTACACAAAAGAGATGTTGATTTTGGCCTTGGAGACATGGGTCAAATAATATTGTCAACAACATACAATATAAGCTTTCATTTAAAACACTCTTCTGACCCTGGAGGCCGAGGAGAGTTAAGAGGTTAGATCCCCGACCAACGCATTCTCCATGGCTTATAAATTCACTCCCCTCATCTCCAGCAAGTGAAAATAGATGCTAGATTAGGGGCACTTCACCATTACTGTAGACTTCCAACAGTGAGTGACCTGTTCAAACAGACCGAATATTAAGTAGGCTACCAGCCGTGTAAAACTGGTTGTCCATCTGACCTTGTGACATCACAGTAGAGGTAAATACTGTAAATTGTAAGTCCCCCCCCCTTTTTTTCCTCACATAGACTTTAACACTTTTCTATCCAGATGATTCATGAAATCCCTGGATTATACCCACAAAGAATTCATTATTCTTATTTCAACAGCCAATGTATCTGTATCCTCGATTCCAAATCCCCATTTAAATATAGGCAAAATAATTTGTTTATACACATTCATCATCAGGTAATTATTGCCTACAATAATTTGGAGGCTTGTTGGAAAGGCACATAAAAACATACATGCAATTTGTGATGCAATTTGAGAAGCAGTATTTACAGGTTGCAAATGTAGTTGTTTGTTGAGTCATTTGAATGGTTCCCCATTCTCTTTGCCTACTGAAGTTATTCTTTTTAACATTGTAGCAAGAAGGAAAACAGTATTCCAATTGAAACTATCACTATAAAAATAATAGTTTCTATTTTCTCTTGTTTGGCTTATATATAATACGGTTGGTCTTCATTCCCAAATATATATCTCTTTGGAAATTTGAGGCCAAGTGCTCTCTGTTAGCCATGTTTGATATCTTTCATCAATATATAATTCATACTTTGGAACCACAAAATTGGACATAGTACTATTTTTACTGTATTTTTGAGATGTGTAACTCATTCTGTTTCTGGTCCATGTCACTTTCACACGTGTCCACCCATAACTGTCATCTGCAGCAGCCATTCCATCTGGTTATAAGAGAGTGAGATAGATGGGGCTTGAGGGCCTCTCCACCTGCTCTGCAAAAGTCCGGCTCCAGCAGGTTCCTCCCTCAACTGTTATCAGAGGTGGTATAATCAGTGCTATTGTTTATAGAAAAAGAGGTGCCAGAACTCACCACCAATGCCTCCCTCATTCTCTGATAACGACAGTGGCACCAACCTCAGTTCCAGCAAGTTCCAACTGAAAAGAAGGCCCTGGGTAGAATCCTCTGAATGTCAGTGGGGAGAGTGCAATTGCTTGTGCGCTTTCTATAGGCATCTTTAAATGGGATCCTCCTATTAGAGGGTCCTGGTTGCGCGTTGGCTCCTGGGATTCCTCCCCCCCCCCCATAGGAGTCATTGGTGGGGGAATAGCAAAAGCCCTGGCCACAGCCCCTGGATCACGCCAGGCTCTTTTAGCCAATCCCCAGAGGGTGGCGTGATCTCAGGGGCTTTAAAAAGCACCAGCATGACTCACGCAAGTAGGGGCACTTGTGTCGCGTTGTCGAATACCCGCCTCCCTCCCTAGAATTAGGTATTCTCGCCTGGCCTTGCTTTGGTTTGGGTCGCCTGTTTTGGAACAGGGGCTGGGTAGGAATTTTTTCCAAGTGGCAAATTGGCTCTAGTCACTCGGTTTTTGCCTACCCCTTAGCAAATCGTCACAACTTGTAAATTGGCGGTTAGGCATTGGCTCAGTTGGATTGAGGGGAGGGGAGGTGTGGCCATCACCTGCCCCTCCAGGAACTGGGTATTTCCTTAAAGGAATCTGGGGGTCCTTGATCTCATCCAAAGCCCGCTTGGATGAGAACTCATCAATGGTTCCTCTTCATCCTGGAGAAGAGTGACTAGTGGGGTGCCACAGGGTTCTGTCTTGGGCCCGGTCTTATTCAACATTTTTATCAACGACTTGGATGATGGACTCAAGGGCATCCTGATCAAATTTGCAGATGACACCAAACTGGGAGGGGTGGCTAACACCCCAGAGGACAGGATCACACTTCAAAATGACCTTGACAGATTAGAGAACTGGGCCAAAACAAACAAGATGAACTTTAACAGGGAGAAATGTAAAGTATTGCACTTGGGCAAAAAAAATGAGAGGCACAAATACAAGATGGGGGACACCTGGCTTGAGAGCAGTACATGTGAAAAGGATCTAGGAGTCTTGGTTGACCACAAACTTGACATGAGCCAACAGTGTGACGCGGCAGCTAAAAAAGCCAATGCAATTCTGGGCTGCATCAATAGGAGTATAGCATCTAGATCAAGGGAAGTAATAGTGCCACTGCATTCTGCTCTGGTCAGACCTCACCTGGAGTACTGTGTCCAGTTCTGGGCACCACAGTTCAAGAAGGACACTGACAAACTGGAACGTGTCCAGAGGAGGGCAACCAAAATGGTCAAAGGCCTGGAAACGATGCCTTATGAGGAACGGCTAAGGGAGCTGGGCATGTTTAGCCTGGAGAAGAGGAGGTTAAGGGGTGATATGATAGCCATGTTCAAATATATAAAAGGATGTCATATAGAGGAGGGAGAAAAGTTGTTTTCTGCTGCTCCAGAGAAGCGGACACGGAGCAATGGATCCAAACTAAAACTAAAATATGTGTCTGAGTGAAGTTATTTTCGGGGGTGAGTCCTGAGAGCCTCGAGGCACAACCATTTCCCTCTCATTCCCGATAGGAGGGAAATCCGCTACTCAAGCTCCAGGACTGGAGTACTTTCTTCTCTAGTTTGAAGGCAGGTTGGAGGACTGCAGCCTTCAGATAGATAGCCTTCCCCTAATCTGCTGCTGGCACACCCCATCTTCAGCCCTGTTGGTGGCAGAGCTCCAACGTTGGTAAAGACTGTAGAGATTTCCATGGCAGCATGGAGGAGGCATTCAACACTGGATTTCTCTCTCCAAAGGAAGAACTCTCTCCACACTTGGAGAGGGACAGAGAGGCCTGTCCCATTTCACCACCTGAAATGGGAATGTAACCGCCCAGCAGGAGCACTGCACACACCAACCCCACCCCTTGCCACCCCACTGAAGCCTTGCTTACCAGCGTTATGTGGCTGCGGCTTCTAGGTTCAAGATCTTGCAAGAGCCTCTTAAGATCTCTCTGAAACCCAGAAGATGCCGCAACCACTACTCTAGCAGAGGTGCCCCTTGGATTCCACCACCTGAGGTGGCTGCCTTAGCCTGCCTTATGGATGGACCGGCCCTGGAGAGGGGCTCTTTCCAAGGGACCCTAGGATTGCAGGGTTAAATAATTTCTTAAACATATTTCCCCTCAAATGTACTTCCCCCTCAAAATGTGCATATTGCCTGTCACCTGGATGTCTTGCAGATATGATCACAGAGACACAGGACACAGAGGTGAGCAGGTCTACTGGTACCTTTTTGAGCCAATAACTACATTGGATCACATGAGATTGCCAGTGAAGAAAGAAGTTTCTATCTGCATATAGAATTTATATCAGAATTCACAAAGATCAATTTCTTCACATTTCCCTACCAAATATGACTGGATCCAAAATAACACAAAAATGGTTCTGTTGAAAGAATCTCCCTTTTTGCTGTATACAAATTTTGGAAAATATATTTATTATGATGTATTTGTACTTCTTGAGACACACATATAGTGAAAGTATTTTAAACCCAAGAAATTAACATATTTAGAAATTATCTGTATGTTGCACTGGAACTGTCTACATTTTCATTGCATCAACAACCATGAGCAATGTTGTGTTGCCCAAACTGAGTGGGGAAAATATAAGGATTATATTAGCAACCAGGTTTTCTACAAAAGCTCTGCTGTCAGGCCACAAAGCGGGGGGGGGGGCAGTTGTAACATTTGACATGGTTCACCGATTTTAATCCAAAGCAACTCTAATTAATCTCCCCAGTTTTGCAGAAACCCTGTGCCATGTACAGCTGTATGGGCATTGGTGCTCTTCTGTCTTAAATTTTATAGGAATTGAAATTTGATTACCAAAGCCTCCTCCTTGACTCCCCCAGATCTGAACTGGCAAGGATCTGATGGACCATTTATCAAAAATGAGTCCTCCCCTCACCCCTGTCCTCATCTATCTATCATTTACATCACATTTTCAATTCCACCTTGCACTATCAATGACACTAATTTTTCTTTGGGGTAAATCCTATATACACAGCCAATTATGGCAGTATTCCAAATCCCCTTTGTTTTACATAACATTTGTCAACTGACTTTTTAAAAAACGCAGGAGTTCCATATAACACTTGAAATAATATACTGTTATTATTGTGTTCTGTCACTCAAAACATTTCTAAATCTCCCCTTTGCAGAAGATTTTTGGAGGAAAAAATTAGCAGCTGTATTTCATTTTCACCCAAATCCAATTAGAATCACGACACTCCCTGGAGATCTTTTTTAAAAGAGTGGGAATTATTTAGTGCACCCTGCTATGAACACATTTACTCCGATACTTCAGAATAACTGACCTGTTTTTGACCTAAACCTTATTATTTGCATGCTGAAGCTATATATGCTGCATTTCCTACTAAAATCTGCAAATATATTACAGTCACTAAGAGCCTTTTGTAAAGGGACCCCCAAATCCAATCTAAATGCCTAGAATTTACCTGTTGTTTTTCTTTTATACATATAAATAGCAGCATTTCCATTCTCTCTTTGTTTCTCATTTTCATTTTCTCCTAATATCTGCATGTAAATGTCTGAAAATAGCATCTGTAATTGAGGATTATGAAGTATAGCCAGCTCCTGACAGGCTGCTAAGGAAGATGGATTATCCTCATTTTTCTGTAAATTTTGTCAATTTTGGAATTCATAAGCTATCAACACTGATCAAAATGTGACCGCACAGCTGTGTCAAAAAAGAAAGGAGCAATGACGACGTAGCTCCCTTGTTCACTAAGAAGATTGGTTCCCTAGTCCATCCCCCAGTTCCCCCCCCTCATCCTCCAAGCCCGCTCCTCCAAAGCAGGGAGAGAGAGAGAGAGAGAGAGAGAGAGAAAGAAAACACACAATAACACTATATGCAGGCCATCACTGGCAGTTTCAAACACAGCCCCCTCCCACCAACAACCCCCCCCAAATATTTAGATAAACAAATTGAACGTACACAAATTCTCTAGTGCACTGATTCAAATCACAAAGTATAATTTATTGCGTGTTCTCCCTTCTTTATTTATCCCTAAGTAGTGAACACGATTTCCATTCAGGAGGTTTGTTATGTTCCACTCCTACCAGACAATCACAGCACACTTGAGGCAATTGTTTAGCCTCTTCCTCTCAATTTTCCCATTACTGGGAGTAAGTACTGTTGGGACTCTTTAATAGCCTGACTGCAGCCCATATCAATAACAGATGAGGTTTAATCGTCCAACACAAAAATTATTTAGGCTCGGTAAGGACATTCAATGTCATTTGCATAATGGCATTTCTATCCTGCGCACCTAACCCATCGTGCATAAACAAGGCCCTGGGACCATAAATAATAATAAATCATGACGTCCACGCTCCTCTTGCTGTAATAGGAGCCACTCTTTGTAGAAATTATTTCGGCGGAAAATGGGCACTGTAATTTTAAAGACATGTGACAGGCCACAGATCCATAAATCACATGCACACTCTCACTCACTCTCTCATACACAAACCAAAGATTTCCAAAATGAACACTGGAATACATGAAATAGCAGAAAAATTATTGGCACTTGTGGCGGCAGTGTTTGCTGTTGACATTTGTTTACTTTTTGAATAAGAGACCAGAGAATTTATATCAAACTCAGCTATTTCACACAGTAAGACGAACTGCAATATCAAGCATTTATCGCTTTGCTAGGGCTGTGGCCCATTTAAAAGTACTTGGGTGCAAAAACAGGTAGAAGAAGACAGCAGGAATAGGTCTCTGGAGTCATCAAGGGTGATGAGTCTCCATGGGCACATAAAAGAAGCAATGGCAGGTAGTTGAGGGTAAGGTGCATGCAGAAGACTGAGCACTGGGGAAATGGCTCAGTCAGAAAACACATGTGAGAATGAGGGAAAGGGTCAAGCCAATGCAGAGCTTATCTGAGGCTCAGGGTGGGAGCTTTGTTAGAATAAAGTTATAAACTTGAACAAAAAAGCAGCTAATTCCCAGCCGGTCCGCTGAGACCCAGGGCAAGTGGAGCCAGCTGCCTGCCCCCTCTGCACAGGCCTGGAAAGGGTCATTTGAGTAACAACACAACATAGTGGGGGAATTGGGAAGAGTAGGCAGAAAATGAGTGAAACAAGCTTTCTGCTCAAAAAGGCTAAAGTTACCTAAACAGGTGGCAATTTATTTTTTTAAAGGGGGAAACAGCAAACAGGCAACAAGTGCACATGCCCACATTTCTGAGCATGTACAGAGAGATAAATGAACCTGACAATACTGAATACATTTTGAACATGTGCAGAACACATTTTGTATTGGATTCCAAAAAAGCACGAGAAGAGCACTAGCGCCTTCTACTGCTGTTCTACAAATATTTAAACAAGAGTTCACGCAGTGTTATAGCAGGTAGGTTCTATAGCAGTTCTCATGCATCCATATTTCTGGGAGAGATTGCACAAAGCTCTTGCATAAGTAGAACATCTCTGGTTATACTTTCACTCTTTTCATGCAACAGAATGCACCAAAGTGTGTAAATCAGCCCTTTTATGAGCAGAAGACACTTTCAGCATGCAGAAGAATGCCAATAGCAGGGAAGTCTGAGCAAAGGTTTGGACAAACATTAGAATTATGGGATAGTAATAGCAGGTTTGAAATGTATACACATTTGAAAAACTGTAGCTAGCTGTTCACCATTGTTGTGGGCTTCATGGTAGAAAACAGGTGGAGGCAACAATTTCTGAGCCTAAGTGGGGAATGAATATATAGTGCAGTGATGTTAGATAGAAAATGTTAGATAGAAAAGGTTTATAAGGAAGAGAGAGAAAATCATGCTGAGAGAGAGAGGATAAAGATAAAAGGAATGTTGATGGGAAAATATCAGGATGCAGATATAACTACACATATGAGAGAAAGAGAGAAAAGGAAAAGAAAGAGAAGCAAAATAGACACAACAGTGGGCTTTGTTTTATTTTCTACAAATCTCCACTTGTTTCTAAGTAGCATGAAATACTATGTGTCTTTATGCAATTAAACTACAGTACTATGCAGTAATAAGTGTATGGATGCAAAGGCCAACAAGTCATTCCACAAAGTGAAGAAAGGAGAGATGGGGATACAATCTATTTCAGAGAAACAGACCAGACAAGAAAGGAGGAGGAGTGGCGTTATATGTCAGGGATGTGTATACCTGTGAAGAGATCCAAGATTTAGAACCTCAAAGCCAAAGTGAGAGCATTTGGGTCAAAATTAAGGGAGAGAAGAATAACAGAGACCTCATTGTGGGAGTTTACTATAGATCCCCAAGCCAAACGGAGGACATAGATGATGCCTTCCTGGAACAGATGGCCAAGCATGCAAAAGGAAGGGAGATAGTAGTAATGGGGGACTTCAATTACCCGGATATTTGTTGGACGTCAAACTCAGCCAAGAGCATAAGGTCAAACAGATTCCTCACTGGCCTTGCAGACAACTTCATTGTCCAGAAAGTGGGAGAAGCAACAAGAGGAACAGCCATTTTAGATCTGGTCCTAACCAATGTTGATGACCTGGTTAGTGGGGTAGATGTGGAAGGATCATTAGGCGCGAGTGATCATGCTCTTCTGAAGTTTACTATACAGCGGAAAGGAGCAGCCAAGCATACTAGGACTCAATTTCTTGACTTTAAGAAAGCCGACTTCATAAAACTTAGGGAAGTGCTGGGTGAGATCCCATGGACAGCAATACTAAAAGGAAAGGGAGTTCATGATGGCTGGGAGTTTGTTAAGAGGGAGATAGTAAAAGCACAACGACAGGCAATACCAATGAGACGGAAACGTGGAAGGTGCCTAAAGAAGCCAGGGTGGCTATCTAAAGAACTTTTAACTGAATTAAGATTAAAAAAGGATGTGTACAAAAAATGGAAAAGGGGGGAAACCACCAAAGAGGAATTCAAACAAATAGCCAGCACGTGTAGACACAAAGTCAGAAAAGCTAAAGCACAGAATGAACTCAGGCTTGCTAGAGAGGTTAAAAGCAACAAAAAAGGCTTTTATGGGTATGTTCGTAGCAAAAGGAAGAACAAAGAAACAGTGGGGTCACTCAGAGGAGAAGATGGTGAAATGCAAACAGAGGACACAGAAAGGGCTGAACTCCTCAATGCCTTCTTTGCCTCAGTCTTCTCCGATAAAGAAAACAATGCCCGACCTGAAGAATTTGGAGCAAATGATTCAGCAAAGGAAACACAGCCCAGAATAACTAAGGAGATAGTACAAGAATATTTGGCTAGTTTAGATGTATTCAAGTCTCCAGGGCCAGATGAACTGCATCCAAGAGTATTAAAAGAACTGGCAGATGTGATCTCAGAACCACTGGCAGTCATCTTTGAGAATTCCTGGAGAACAGGCGAAGTCCCGGCAGACTGGAGGAGGGCAAATGTTGTCCCTATTTTCAAAAAGGGGAAAAGAGAGGACCCAAATAATTACCGCCCAGTCAGTCTGACATCAATACCAGGGAAGATTCTGGAGCAGATCATTAAGCAAACAGTCTGTGAGCACCTAGAAAGGAATGCTGTGATCACCAATAGTCAGCATGGATTTCTGAAAAATAAGTCATGTCAGACTAACCTGATCTCGTTTTTTGACAGAATTACAAGCCTGGTAGATGAAGGGAACGCAGTGGATGTAGCCTACCTTGATTTCAGCAAGGCATTTGACAAGGTGCCCCATGATATTCTTGTAAAGAAGCTGGTAAAATGCGGTCTTGACTATGCTACCACTCAATGGATTTGTAACTGGCTGACTGCCCGAACCCAAAGGTTGCTCATCAATGGTTCCTCTTCATCCTGGAGAAGAGTGACTAGTGGGGTGCCACAGGGTTCTGTCTTGGGCCCGGTCTTATTCAACATCTTTATCAACGACTTGGATGATGGACTCAAGGGCATCCTGATCAAATTTGCAGATGACACCAAACTGGGAGGGGTGGCTAACACCCCAGAGGACAGGATCACACTTCAAAACGACCTTGACAGATTAGAGAACTGGGCCAAAACAAACAAGATGAATTTTAACAGGGAGAAATGTAAAGTTTTGCACTTGGGCAAAAAAAATGAGAGGCACAAATACAAGATGGGTGACACCTGGCTTGAGAGCAGTACATGTGAAAAGGATCTAGGAGTCTTGGTTGACCACAAACTTGACATGAGCCAACAGTGTGACGCAGCAGCTAAAAAAGCCAATGCAATTCTGGGCTGCATCAATAGGAGTATAGCATCTAGATCAAGGGAAGTAATAGTGCCACTGTATTCTGCTCTGGTCAGACCACACCTGGAGTACTGTGTCCAGTTCTGGGCACCACAATTCAAGAAGGACACTGACAAACTGGAACGTGTCCAGAGGAGGGCAACCAAAATGGTCAAAGGCCTGGAAACGATGCCTTATGAGGAACGGCTAAGGGAGCTGGGCATGTTTAGCCTGGAGAAGAGGAGGTTAAGGGGTGATATGATAGCCATGTTCAAATATATAAAAGGATGTCACATAGAGGAGGGAGAAAGGTTGTTTTCTGCTGCTCCAGAGAAGCGGACACGGAGCAATGGATCCAAACTACAAGAAAGAAGATTCCACCTAAACATTCGGAAGAACTTCCTGACAGTAAGAGCTGTTCGACAGTGGAATTTGCTGCCAAGGAGTGTGGTGGAGTCTCCTACTTTGGAGGTCTTTAAGCAGAGGCTTGACAACCATATGTCAGGAGTGCTCTGATGGTGTTTCCTGCTTGGCAGGGGGTTGGACTCGATGGCCCTTGTGGTCTCTTCCAACTCTATGATTCTATGATTCTATGATTCTATGATTCTAGAAGAGTATGGTGGAAGACGTAAGCAAGTAGCAAATGACAATGACAGGCTTTCTCTACTGCATCTAGCAGTATAGTAAAGCCTAGTTGCCTTAGAGCACGACTCAAAGTAGCATTAGATTCATGTTTGTACTTTTATATCTCAAGTGGAACCTGCCTGGATTTGGAAGAGTTTTAAAAAAAAAACTTTCTAAGTGCAATGGATGCTGGGGTTTCTCCAGACAACGAACAGAATAGGCCTGGATTGGTTAAGCCTGCTTGCTATAAATACTAGGAGGCTGGGTGAGGCGCCCACCTCAAGCAGCAGAAGCCCAGGGTGAGGTGCCCACCTCACCTCACCTCCACTACCTACCTCTCCACCTCTGCCATCAGTGGAGAAGAGGCACCAGTTACTGGCAAGATCTCATGAGATCTCACTAAAATCTCATGAGTTCTCATGAAGCACTTGAGATCTCACAAGATCTCACAGGAGGCCAGCACCACGGCCAGCACTTCATGGGTGCCAACGCAGGTAAGAGAGGGGCAGTGACAGTGACAGTGCAGCGGCAGGGGTGTGCCATGTTCCCGTTTCACCTGAAGCAGTGAAACAGGATGCACCATCCCTGCAGCATCTTGTAAATTTCCACGTCCTCAGAAGCATTTATCTGTTTTGAAAACTCTCGTGGTTATAATTGTTAAGAGGCAGGGAAAACATCATCGTATTAAAGCACTCCAAGAAACAGTTAAACCTGAGCTCATGCTGGCAGTCCCCCTCTCTTTTCATAGAGGGCAGCTAGATTTCATTCTGTCAAGAGCTCTAGCTGTGTGTTGCAAAAGAGAGAAAGAACAGCGTTATTCCCATATTTATTTATTTATTTATTTATTTAGGCAATTTATAACCTGCTTTTCAGCTCAGGTAACGTTCTGAAAACAGGTTCTGACACATGTGATCAGAATGCTGCATGAATGACCAAATGATCGGTAACTGAAACCATGGTTGTGTGAATCCATCCATAAACACATACACATTATGAGGGGTTGGTGCAATCCTCTACAGCTGTCGAATCAGGACTAGCACAGATATAGCACTAAGAATAGAATCTGGGCTTTTTATTATGTGTAAAGACTCCAAGTTTGTCTTTTGATGTATTTTTTTTCCAGCAGTTCAACTCCTTTGTCTTAAACATATTTCTGCATGTCTCATTTAATGCCCTTACAGGTGATGGACTATACTGAATTGGCAAAACTAACAGCAGTAGGGGATAAAAAAAGACACCTTGGAAAATGGGATGGGACGTAAAAGAAACAGGAAAAAAGACAAATTTATTATGTATTGAAGTAAACTTATGAAAGCGTAATAAAAATTTGTGCATGTACACACACACACACACACACCCTACATAACAGATGGGGTTTTTGCACATAATTAAGAAACATATTTTGGGTAGAATGTTTACCTCTGAAAGCAGAATCTTGTATCTGAACAAACATAAGTCTTTAGCATTGTTTGTTTATGGCATCTATATGCCACCTTTCATTCAAGGGGTTGTATATTTAAAATGATAATAAAATTAAATCCAACGTTCAAATAGCTGAAGTCAAATAAAACTTAACACATTACAAACAAAAACTACAGCATCACAAGTATACCATAAAAAAGTAAAACGGCTTGGACAATAAAAAGCCACAATCTCTAAAAACTAGTTGATAAAACAATAACACAATAAAGAAGGCAGAAAAGTTATAAAAATGAACAATAGGACCAAACAGAGTAAAACTAATAAAGTCAATGCACAACCAGAAGAAAAAAACAGTAAAGTTATTCAAAACTGGTCAAAACCTTGACCACGCTGTACAAAAAACTGACATTTATGATGTCGGTTTCTGTGTTCTAAATCCTAGTGCAGTCTATAGAATGTCATGGTCAGAACCAATGTGATGGCTTCTGATTTGTCAAATCTAGTACTAACACTGTACAACGTAGCCATATTATTAGACCCTCATGTTAATGATGGTTTCAGAAGATCCTAAATTATGCCATGTTCAAGTGTCCACAGGTTCTAGAACACAGGAAGGAAAAGGTAGATTGGGATGTGCCAATATACCCCTGGATGATCTACTGACTCTCAGTTAAAACAATAGCAACAACATAAATTAGGCTTCCTAAATTAAGCTGCTAAAACTAAGGAGGTATGGGAGAAACCAAGCGTGGGTTTTAGTGTTAAAATACTATGGGTCGCGTCCAACTAAGTTGTACTCAGAATAGATCCACTGAAATGTTAGGGCTCTGTCAAACACTAGTCAGAGTAGTCCCATTGAAATTAATGGACATGACTAACTTAGGTTCATTAATTTCAATGCATCAATTCTGAGTAGGACTTAGCTGGATACATTCCAAAGGAATTAAGTTAGTAATGTCTATTAATTCCAGTGGGTCTACTCTGACTAACACTGAATACAACTATATGAGCTCTCTTTGAGTAATGAAAACAAATTACTGGGCTGAGTATGTGCTCTGTTACCCAGTTCGTAATTCTATGTCTACCTGCCACCCCAAGCCACTATTTTGCAGTTGTTGGGCCATGGGGTGTAGGGGAAAAAACAAAAACTGATCTCACAAGCATGAAGTCTGACCACTTCTACTGTGCAGCTTTCAATGCTGGGACACATTTTTGCCTCAGTCAGTCAAAAAAAGTCTGAAATAATATTGCCAAGTTGTAGAAATGTCTTTAAAAATAATTTAGCACTACCTCAATACACCATGTTTTAAAGGCTATATGAGAAATGCTGCTTTAAAAATATGTTCCTTTGGAGTGTAAATTGCCTCATAAATGTAGGAAATGCCTACAAAATGAGCTGGAGAGTATTAGCAATTTACAGACCAAAACATGGGAGAATTCTATTCTGGTCTATTCAGAAACAAAAGGACAGATAATTGCAGAGTTATGCCTTGAACGAATATAGCAGGATTGTCCCGTTAGCTGAGACTGAGTGCAATATTTCTTGCCATTTTCAAAACTCAATTGCAATGCAGCACAAAGACTTTCCGTTTAAATTAGTAGGCTCTGGGTTATCACAGCTTCCCATTATACAAGTCAACAGGCAAGTTTATTTGCTTATAGATTTCTCTTTCACTCTCCTGTAGGGTTAATGTAGACAGCAGGAAGTAGGTCAATGTTGTGTAAAGTGAAGCATCCATATAAAGCAGTATTGTGTTGTCTGTGTTATAATGCCCAGTAGCAGACAGTTCTATATCTATTTTCTGAGTGCAAGTAGTGAACATCACATACACACTGTAAACTGCATGGATGATCTCCCTGGCTCTATTATTTTCCAAAGGCACAAAGACTATGTGAGCAATTATATTGTACTCATCTCACTCATATATTATGTCCTGACATGATATTGAAAATCTGATGGATGGCCAGTAAATCACTACTCTGCCTCAGTTCATGTGCAGAGTCTGTTGTTTCCTTCACTACTATCTATGACATTGGGGACTTATAGAGTTGCCATTTGCTATCTGTCAGAGATATGAATGCTAGGAAAGGAACCGTCCTCTTCACAGCTACCATCTTTCTAGTTTTCTTTTGATTGGTTGGGAATGGGCTATTTTAATGCTTGTGCATGAATTTCAACAAATAATTGGTTTAGAAGGAAAACACACTGGGAGTGTTTAATAAGCTGTTAAATGTAACAAGCAATAACTACTACTACTCTACTACTACTACTGCTACTACTACTACTATTTACACCCCACCCATCCATCTGGGTTTCCCCAGCCACTCTGGGCGGCTCCCAACAAATTAAAAACAGAATAAAACATTGAATATTAAAAACTTCCCTAATCATTCTCATTGATTTGTGCAAGAGTTCTGTGCTTCATAACATTTACATGCAATCTCCCTGAGTACATTACTAATTGCTGCAAAAATTCTTTTCCCCTGTTCTGAAGTGATTTTGTATTTGTTGTATTGTTCAGTTGCTGTGATTTTGTTTGTTTTAATCTGTGTTTGCTTTGAGAATTTTGATTATATGGCAGCTTATACCTCGTGCATATGAACAAAATTTTGTAGAAAAGCTATACTCTCTGGGGACCTGGTGCAGGGAATCCCAGGCCTATGTCTCAAATAATGCCTTCTTTCTAACTAGCTCCTACCAACATGTTCAGAGCCCCTAAATATATTTGGGTTGAATTTGATTTGGCCCAAGACACATTGTCACATCATCTCACTTAAATGTTTCCAAGGAAAGCTCAAACAACCTGGTGGGAAGAGATGAAGAGGATTTGTGTGTACTTAAAAGCTTGTGTGTGTGTGTGTGCGCGCGCGCGCATGCTTGTAAGTGAAAGTACATGTGTGGAAAAAATGCATGATTCATATTTATATACATTAGCATAAGTTTGCACATCTATGTGCAAATCAGTGAGAGATTGCATGCTTGTGTTAAACTGAATGTGAGTTTCTGAGATGCCACTTGTGAGCTCTTGGGTGCAGAACATTGGCCAATTTAAAATCAACAGTTTTACAACCAGACAAAAGAAAGGTTTCTCGCCCCCATTTGAAATCATACAGGCCGTATTCTCTGCTATAAATAAGCATACCAACATAGAAGCATATGAGAAGGAAGAGAAAGCTCTGTTCCAAAACTTAGCTGGACTAAATAGAGAAGTTCAGCCATGAGTATGATATGCATATCTCTTGAACCCGTGCAGCTGGGACAGTGCGCAGGTTCCCTTCCTTTTGAGTAGCACCCTCTCATCCAGTCAGGAGCTAGGTACACATATAATCCAGGACAACAGAATTACTAGAAACATCTGAAAAGAGGACATAATATCTGCTTCATAAGCAAGCCACTACACAGAAAGAGTGGGTTGTTGGGCTGTGGGTATTCCCATTTCATTCTTGAAGTAGGGACGGAAGGGGCTGTATCAATTTTAAATGAATTTACAATAGGAATTTGGAGGTTCTGAGCTGATAGAGTTTCAGCTGCATTGGACTAGCTCCTGCATCAAATGCTAGCTTATGTCTGAGCAGATTGTGCATTGCTGGGTTCTTTTTTCAAATGTCTATGTACTTGTAAAATAATTTGCAGAAAATATGTATATTATATTTCTGAGATGTATAAAAGAGTCATGTGCATGTGGTACCATATTGCTGCAGCATAATTTATATATATTAATACATAAATCATTGTATATAGTTATATGCATTGTTACATGTATCTGGTTTTATGCTGGTTACTTTAAGAAACCTTGCACTTTAAGCATATAATATTATAAATATAATAATGCATATAAAAATATGTGCTAATAGTTCGTATTCTTAGTGAAACCACAAAAATTAAACAAACTTTATTCTCCTGACACTCCACAAGCACAACTACGGAATCCAGTCAACTGCTAATGAATCCCATCAGCTGAAGTCCTGAGCAAGGACTTCTGCTCAAGCAAATGGGCTTCCCCCTCTCCTCCCCGTGTGCTCCCCAAAATTGGCTCTGGATAGGGTCAGAAGAAACTCTGAAACAACACATGGGGGAGGAAAGGGAGATTGTTCCAATTGGCAAGCCCAAATGCTTTAGCTGATAGAACAATTGCCTTGGATTGACATTGGATTCTTATCTCATTATACATGGCTTAGACATTTTTCACCTTCTCACCCCTTGCCTTTTCCTGTAAGACCTATTACAGTCATTAAGAGTCGTCAACAGGCTCATCTCAGCTATCTGCCATCTCCCATTCCCACCACCCTTCTGAGTAATACCCCTCCCCACCTTCACACTATATAGAAGGATCTGGCAACTTCTGTTTCAGTGTATCTGAAGAAGTGTGCATGCACACGAAAGCTCATACCAAGAACTAACTTAGTTGGTCTTTAAGGTGCTACTGGAAGGAATTTTTTTATTTTAACAATTGCCTTGTCATCACTAGCAGAGGAAGCGGAGTGTGGGGGGAGTGCACCACCCCCGGCAGCGCAATCCTGGTAGGGTGCCATCTCGGCTGCCCCACCCCACCCCTGCAGGCGGCGCACCATGCCCCCAGGACGCGACCAGCCCTGCCCCCGCCTGCTCTCCGCCCCCCGGTGCTGGAGCATGAAGCTCCACCACTGCTTATCATGATGTTTAATTCCACCCAATAATTAGAAAAAATCTGTTCTGATTTCAATATTTTGAGAAAATTCCATCCCTAACATGAAATAGCCTGAGACTGGGATCTGCAATGATATCTAGGAAAATAGGGCAAAACATGCACGTGTGTAGTTTCCTGCATTGGAAAATGGTTGGTTTTCAGTAACAGCTGGAAGCAGTAGCAGCAGAATATAAGCTGTCTTCACCAGCTTCAACTATTGATATATTTTTGATACAATCTGCCTAAAAAACCCTGGACAAGCAGCATTTGCTGAAAGAATCCATGAATAAGAAGCTACTAAGAAGGCAAGCAAATACTGTAAGAATGTGTTGAATGAAATATTGAAGCACATCTGATCCAGCACATTTGACTACACTGCAGATGACTCTTCACGTCCTCTGATGTTGGACTTGCTTGGCTGTTATTAGAGACACCCCATGCTAAGAGCTTGTGTGCTGAAACGGCATGTCTTAGGGATCATGCTGTTAAGGATGTGGAGAGCACACGACTGCTTCTAAGTTCACAAAGGAGGCCGAAACAGTTTCACAAATGTAGAGACCCTTTCAAAAGCAAAACCTGTTAGCTGCATACATGGGTCCAGCAGGTATGCTTTTCATAATATTTCTCAGCTACCATAATCCAATTGTCATGCGACATGCCAGGCTGCATCAATCATGCTGCGTTATGTTCTGTCACATAACATAACACAATATGACTGATGCCACCCAACATGACATGCTGCAACATGCTACAATGTGTAGGAAATTTTTATACAATCCTCCAAGAAAACTGCACACACAAAAGCAGCTTGTCAGAAATGGGGGGGGGGGCATAAGATCCTTTGAAGGCTTCAGCTTTCATGCTTAAAAGGGACCATTCATAGACTATTTATACGACTGTAATCCCTGCAGAGTAAATGCAACCAAAACAATTGAATTGGCTGTAAATCACAATTTTCACAGGCAAAAGGCCAGTTAAAAGAATGATTGTTTCTGCTGTTATGTGTAAAGTGCCTCCTGTCTGTTGTGAACCAAACATGTTCTTTGGTTATGCAAAGTGGGCCTCTGATGCTGGTACAACCTGATCTTGTGTGTGGTCCATCAAGCTGCACATTGCACAAAATGCCAGTTAGCAACGTTGTACTCAAGGGCTTGTGTAGCAGGTACTGAAAGGTATGTGCCTCAAGCCCCCAACAAATCTGCTCTGGAGATTTGGCGGGGCACACAACAGATTTAGAGGGAGTGCTGGGGGAGGAAGGGAAATTCCATTGTGCAAGCAAAAGTCCTTGTGCTGAGAGGTCAAGTTAGCTGGATACATCGGTGCCAGGTCCTAAGGGCTGAAGCACTTTCGGATCCCCAACTTTTCTTAGGGGGCCAGGCCCCTTCAATGTTCAGAGGGCATTCAGTTCTGCTGCCTGGCTCCTCGCAATGTCACATCAGGCCCCCTCAGTCATTCTGAAAAGCTGGCGCCTCTGGTTGGATACTGTTCACAACTATTTTAATATCAGTATGATAGGGTTAGAATGGAACAAAAGTGTCTTAAGCTACCTAGGATGCTCCAGCTTTCAAAGGGTTATTCCACAAGCTCCAGATAACTAGAAGCAGATAGCAACTGAAACAGATAGCTCTATGTTATTTGAATCAGTAAGACAAGTCAAGTGCTACATGGAAATTGGTGGAAGAATTATAGAATTGTTAAGAGTTGGAAGGGATCATCAACATCATCTACTCCAAACTCCTGCTGTGAAGGAATATTTTGAGGGGTTTTTTTCCAAAAAAAAGACCTGAAATTTCCTGGCTTGGACAAGAAGAATGATTATCCTATCCAGTTCTGATATTATCTCTGCCATCTTAGGAAGATATAGAATTAACTCCAGGAATTTATGTGGTGTAGGGAGAACAATGCTAAATGGAGATACTCTCCTATATTGCCACTAATCAAAATATTATTATTATTATTATTATTATTATTAGTGCTTCTGGTTAGATATAATAAATAAAATGAATGACATCATCAGAAGATCTGAGTTATTTGGCATGGGTTACATGCACTTATCTGTATCCAGTGATACCTCCGGTTACATATGCTTCAGGTTACATACGCTTCAGGTTACAGACTCCGCTAACCCAGAAATAGTGCTTCAGGTTAAGAACTTTGCTTCAGGATGAGAACAGAAATTGTGCTCTGGCGGCACGGCAGAAGCAGGAGGCCCCATTAGCTAAAGTGGTGCTTCAGGTTAAGAATAGTTTCATGTTAAGTACGGACTTCCGGAATGAATTAAGTACTTAACCCGAGGTACCACTGTACTAGACTATGAAGCATACTAAGTATTGCACTCCAAACACACCCATACACTGTAGAAGCCAACCAAATTCCACTGCACACAATGCCCAGCAAGTGCTATCTGAAATATACATGAACATACATGAACATTCTAGTAGATTAGCATGTTAGAAGCATATAGCTAGTCAGGAGAAATCCAACAATGTGTGTTCACCAGCTGTAGATTTTTGTAAAACTGTGCCAAAATTAAAGAAAATATTGTCAGTTCTGGATTAAATTAACAACTAGCAGAGGATGCATTCCTTAAAGGGGGGGGTGGAGACACCACAGCAGTTTAACCTCCCCTGACCTTTGAACTCTGAGGGGGGTCATACACATGTCACTGTTCCCAGCTGTCTTTCTGACACTCTGCCCATTGCAGGGCCTTAGCCCTTTCCATTTTGTAGCGGTATTGATCTGTTGGCAGCAATGGGCTGGATAATTAGCCAGGAATTAGGGTTTCTATTACAGCCAGGAGGTTGCCCCAGCTGATTTATCACCTGAATAATTTACTGTGATTGAAAGGAAATTAAAATGAACTCCATTCGACAACTGTGCACTTTTATGGGCTTTAGTGAAGACTCAAAATCCAAATTAATAGCCTTGTGCTGTTTAATAGTCTACTGAGAGTAAATATGGGAAGGTTTTCTCTGCTGCTGATGTGCTTTCTCGTGCTGGATTTAGAAGTTGCTCCTCCTCCCCCCCTCCCAAGATAACTACTGACAGACCCAAAGGTATTTTTTACTTGAAAGAGACACATATTAGTGACTAAACTGTTACAAACATGTCTAAAAAAAACCCAAAAACCCTCTAGTTCTATTTGCACTTTCCTTTATTATTAGCTTTCGGTCTGGAGGCAAAGTTAAGGCTAATCATTTGAAAACAAAATGGGATGCATCCTACATTTTCATTCACAGGAACACACATATAAGTCATGGGTAAAATTAAAAAAATTGCAAGGGGAATAATAGATATATCTGTTCCCCTGCCAAGCACAGGTAGATCTGCAGATCTGAAAGTCATTTGTATTTGCCTCGTAAAACAGTTTATTTGTCTTTCCTATGTTACAAGTTTCATTACAATAGTTACTTTTGGTCCCAGAAACAAAAACATTCTTTTTCTAGAAAAATAGGTGCTAGTACTCACCCTGAAGTTGTTATAGTAAGTGCCACACTTTTTAACAACAACAAAAAGAGGTGCCAGTACTGCGTACCCGTGAGTGTTCCCTGGGGGGGGGGAACACTGCTTACATCTATAACAGTGTTCTTCTTTACAGTAAGCTCAACTTCCCAGTATTACTACATATGCAAATTCTGAATGCGGAATTCTGAATTTGAATTTTGAGTTTCAAAAGAAAAAAAATTACGACCCCACCCCCACTCACCACTCCCCCCTCCACCTCTTTCCCCATGTCTCTTCCTAACGTCTCAACAAGTGAAACTGATCTGTAGAAAATGTAACTTGAAAAAAGAGACATTGCACATACTTTTGTAAACCAAGAAATCTTTAACAAAAATGCATTTTTTTAAAAAGAGAATTTTTTACCTCAAAACTCTGGGTCTTTAGACCTGTTAGCAACTCTTGTTGTTTTATTTGGCCAGTGTCAAATATCTGTTCTCACAAGCTGTAAACTGACAAAAGCTGTCAGTTTATGAATACCATTTGAATGTAGTATGTGAAGAGTGTCAATGTGGGATAGCAGTTAGTGTGTCTGGCTAGGATTGGGGAGACCAAGGTTCAAGTCTTCACTCAGCTGTGACGTTCACTGGGCAATCCCAAGTCACTGGTCTCAGCCTAACCTAGAGGATTGTTGTGAGGATAAAACAGGAGAGAATGGGATCTTGAATGCCATCCTGAACTCCTTGTTGAGTTCTAAATATCAAACGCTGTTAATCAAATATTACATATTGAAATAAAGTATTCTTGCTAAGATTGGGGGTTTCATCAGGAGTAGATTAACTGAGCCAGGATTGATTAAAGTCGGTCAATTAGCGAGATCTATATATATATATTATTGTTAGCGAGATTACTGGCTAAATGGCCCGCGGGTGCTTTCTAGAATATATCTGAAAAGTCCCGAAAGGGGCTCTTTCCTTTCTCTCCTTTTCTTTTCCCCTTTTCTATGTAAGGATGATGTAACTTAAGTCTGAATATGAAAAGAAATAATATAGACCATGCAGTTTAGGTTGGAAAGGAAGACAGGCTACTAAGAGGGGATAGCTGATTTTTTGGCTCCACAAGCTCTGGAAAGTGCCTTTTGGGAAGAACTGCCTCTGGTGTGGGGTAGTGGATTTGACTGTCTGTTGCACTGTTTAAACTGTGGTTTCACCTATGCTCAGCCTTTGTATTTGTAAATAAACTCAACTATTACAAATGCCATAAGCCTCCCAGTGAGCTTTCCAAAGGAAACAAAGCCCAGGTAAACAATGCACCCGTGGAACTTCTCACCACTAGGGTAAGCATAATGGTACCCAATATTAAAACCAAATATCATCACATGTCAAAAGTAGATATATCAAGTTTATTATGAATATTATTTCAAATCCATTTATTACTCCAAAGCATTCAGGTAAATAAGACTGTATAACTGTTATGTAAGCTCTAGGAACAAATATCTATGGGAAATTCCCAGACCAATCCAATGCTTGTGGAAAACAGCAGAAGCCTTTAGGTATTTCTATCTCTCATACCATTTCTAATTTCCTTAGGATTTTTCAGTCTTTCCCATTTTTGGCCCCATGTGTATACATTTGCATGCTGCTGGTGTTTCTTCCACCAAACAAAATGGTGCTTCCATCAGGTTTAGCAGCATTAATCAACAGAAGGGGGAACAGCTATCTGAAATCATACTACCACTACCGCCACCCAGTGATCAGTACTGTCAAAGCTAACAGCTATGTGCTCCAGAAACACAGACAATTGTTTAAAAGAGGATTCTAAAACGTTTCTCAACCAATAACAACAAAATAACCACCTTGAATGTTCTGGTGTCGCAAGAAATTTTGGTCACCTCACTGTTCACCCCAACTCCAGCTCACTTATGTACAAGATTAAGAGCATGTTGGTACTAGGGCAAACCCACTTCTTATATCCCCCATAGTAAGATCACTTCCTATTTAAATCCCAGCCCAAGGGTCAGATGGAGATGCAAATTGCCCCCTCTCTAGACACCAGAATGGTAATTTCATGAGCACAGAGGCGCAACAACTCCCTTCCACAGCTGATCTGCAAAAGGAGCTCTATATGTCCTGTAAGTACATATGGTGCATGCAATGACCACACACACTTTTGGTCACATGCAGCACTGGAATTTACTCCCCAGAATTGTTGACCAAAGGTTAATGCAGCCCTTGGACCAATAAAAAGGTTAGCCTGTTCCACAAAATGTTGCTTCCTCTAAATTCAGTTTCAATACTCTGAAGTTGATGGGCTAAAGAAGACCTGATAAAGGCAACTTCATGTATTTCTTATAAAAATAAACACCCTGAGATCTGGGCTTCTGCTGTGCTAGTCTTAACAAAGTATCACCACCAACAACAATGGCAAAGTGAACTCCACCTAATGGTACACAAAAGCATTGCACTCTTTACTGTTTCACACACGTGCAAAAACCAGAGCACCTATTAGCTTAATATTTCCATGAAGCATACTATTGTGTGAATGTTTTCAGCTTCTGTACAAATACATTAGATTTCTCTTCAGTGCAAACCCATAAATTAAACAGAAACATTTTCTCCTTAGTATGAGGGTGATCATTTCTCTGTAATGATAATCAGAACTGTCACTCTAGGAATTTTATGTCAATGTATACTTTCCATTTTTAGAGCATCAGCCAAAACATCTGCTTCATCCTGCAGTTTTCATACTATATCTCAGGGAATTACTCAGGGCAGAATTCAGGCAGAATTAAACCCCCTTAGCCTAGGGATAAGTAAAAATATGTAAAAGCTGCAATCTTATACTCACATGAAAATAAGTTCCATTGAACTTTTGAATGTGGTATAATTTACATCAGCAGGGGGGCAGTAGGGTGTGTCTTGCCTTTCAGTAAAGGACTGGATGAGAGCCAATCCCGATAAGACGGAGGCACTGTTAGTGGGTGGTTTCCTAGACTGAATGGAAGGGAGGTTGCCTGCTCTTGATAAGGTTACACTCCCTCTGACGGAGTGGGTACATAGCTTGGGGGTACTTCTGTTTTCGCTTGAGGCTCAGGTGGGCGTGGTGGCGCAGAGTGCTTTGGCTGGTGGCCCAGCTGAACAACTATCTGCACAGGGACAACCTAACTTCTGTTGTCTATGCTCTGGTAACCTCTAGGTTAGATTACTGCAATGTATTATACATGGGGCTGCCTCTGAAGACTGTTCAGAAACTTAAGTGGCTAGGTTGCTCACTGGGGCAAGGTATTTGAACATATAACACCAATCCTGACCCAACTGCACCAGCTGCCAATTAGGTTTTGAGCCCAATTCAAAGTGCTAGTTTTGACCTATAAAACCTTAAAATGCTCAGGTCTGCAATACCTCAAGGACCGCAATACCTCATGGACCATCTCTTCCCGACCAGACCATGCAATCATCTGAGGCAAAAAGTCTGGAGGGTGGCAACATAAAAATAGGTTTTTTCTGCAGTGGCTCACTGCTTGTGGAATTCTCTCCTCAGGGAGGCTCACCTGGCACCTTTGTTATACAGTGGTACCTCGGTTTTTAAACCTCTCCATTGCTGAACATTTTGTTTTTTGAATGCCATAAACTTGGAAATAAATGCTTCGGTTTTTGAACGCACTTCAGAAGTCAAACCAAAAACATAGCTTCCGTACTGAGTTTTCCATTTTGAGGCTTCCATACTGAGTTTTTGGTTTTTGAACGTTTCAGAACTCAAAGAGTCTTCTGGAATGGATTACGTTAGAAAACCGAGGTACCACTGTATATTTTCAGCCACCAGGCAAAAACATTCCTCTTCTCCCAGACCTTTGGCTAATTAAACAATCTATAGCCTTTCAAAAAGTGGAGGAGTATTGTTTTTGTTTGTTGTTATGCTGTGTATTTTTGTGCTTTTATATTGTAAAACACCATGTGATCTTTGGATGAATGGCAGTATAAAAATTTAATAATGTTTTTTTGAAAAAAAAATGTGAAGACAGACTCCAACAGATTGAGCGGGTGAGACTAATAATGAATCCAACCGTCAAGCAGGCAGTTTCTGCACGTGCTATAGAGGGAAGTGAGGTGCAGGTGGGGCTCACCAACCTTGGAGTGTAGCCAATTTAGGAGAAGGGAAACTCTGATCTTAAACCTCCACTGCCTTGTGATACATCTTATGGGGAAGAAAAGGCTAAGGAGTAAACTCTATATACAAATCCAGAGTGGAATCCCTAAGAAGGTTGGATGGTGTGTTGCACGCCTCTTTCTGGCAACTCCTGCAGCCAAGTTGGTGTCAAACATGATGCTTTTCTCTCTTTTTTGGACCACATCATCTGGGTAACCCAGGACCTCCATACACATTGCCCAACCTTGTGCCCCAGGGAAGTCACTTCGGTGCTGCAAACGTAGTGGTTTGACTTCACCTGCAGAGACTCGCTCCATTGTCTCAAGACAGACGGATGCCAACAACTATCAGATACAGATTATCAGATACTGAAGAGTATCAAATTCAGTGCCAAATATTAAATGTCAAATCTGAAAGACTAGATAACAAAACAAGAGTTGATGACCTAGAAGTAGATATGGAGACAAAACTCAGGCAGATTAGTTTCAGCTCCAAATATTACCTGCTCTGGTTTGATGGGTTCAGTTGTTGTGAAGATATCAGAATAATGCTGTCTTTCAAAGACTCGATCCAACACTTCTAGCTGCTGCTGGGTGAAAAGATCTCCTCGCATTTGTTTCCGGAGGAAGTCTCTACCCGGAAGAGAATGGCCATTTGGTACTGGAGACTCCTGAATGCCTTTCCAAGAGGGAAAAAAATACAGAAACAGATATATAGCTATTACAGTGATAATCACAAGTTCTTTTTCTCTTGTTTTTTTAACAGCATAACATTAAAAAATTATAAATATAGGCAGCTTCAATTTTAAAATGTATCTTGTTTAATTTTCCTGTTACCTTTGCTTACATCTATGTATTTACATTCAGAAGATAAATTAATCCTTGAAGAGTTTATGGGGAATTGCTTTAAGATGATACAGCAGCTGGATAGCTGATCATAGAAGACACTTAATTACATGCAATAGAAGCCAACAGCATGAAAATCTAGATCCATCAAAAATCACCAAAATGCTCTGCTTTTGTAGTAAAACTATAGTACTGCATGGTTAATGTAACATAGTTATATATAGTCATATACCCAACCTGGGCTCTTTTCAGGGAAAAATATTTACTGCAATTTCCCCCAGGATGCTAAAATGTGGTATGGGTGGTGCTGAATATTTCTTTCTTGCCAGATCTTGGTCTACATTTGAAAAGTAATGAAGCATTGTTGCTTCAATTTAAGATAGAGATAAATATCTAAGGTATGAATGCAAAACTGATTGATCTGGTCACATCTCCTCCTTGTTTGAAGAATAGAGTAGCCCCTGAAAATATAGAAGTTGGCTACACCTGGTCTAAGGTATGATAAATGGACCTTGTTCAAACATCCAGGCAACATAATCACAAAGTTCAAATTTTGTCCAACGGCACAAAACAATCTGTGGATTCTGTGGTGATCTTGTACATGTGGGCATGATACTGATGGTACACACCAATAACTACTATTGTTTTTACTTTTCTTCAGTTTTCACCGTGCTAGCTTGAGACAAAAAGGTAATTTGTTCGGGTACTTGCACCGAGGGAATCTTGAACTTGTGTAAGAATTACATTATGGCACACAGAGGGCGGAAAAGTCCAAATATATAAAAAGCAGATTATCTTTTCCCCACATTCCCAAATTATATCATGTCTAGCAGAACGAGTGCTGGGTTTAATCAACCATAGCTTATAAAATTAAAAGTCTGGTAGGAAGCTGCATGTTACCAAACGACCAGGTAACAGAGCATGGAAATGCTTGTTTTAAAATTCCAGGTTAAACCAATATTATTTGCAATTGGGCTTTAAAAGTCATGCATTTACATTTTTCTGGTGAAATGGAAACAAAAAGATTCTGCTTCTACTTTACTGAAATCCATTGCACCTTCAGTTACTTTCATGGAGCACACTCATCAAATATCTAAAGTTATACAGATACAGAATGCATTATTAATGTGAGTTGAAGTTTGAGCAAATTACCTTTACACATTTATTCCTGCATTGAAGGGGGGGTTGGACTAGATGACCCTTGTGGTCCCTTCCAACCCTACAACTCTATGATTCTATGAAGCTGAAACAGCCTCAGGCCTGGGATATGACCAGAAGGTACATGATGCAGTTCTACTGCTGAACCCAATCAGGCCTGACTACCTGATTAGCTTGCATGGAAGATAGCCTGTGTACCACATATGAGCTTCTCTGAGTTCTTTAGAGTAAAAGTGGAAAAATAATACAGTACTGTCTCTTATCCAGGAGGTTCCACATAGCCATCCTGGCTTGTAGCCATTGGCAGATTTACCCTTCATTAAAATGTATTAATTCCCTTTTAAAGCCATCTAAACCAGTAGCCATCATCTCATGGCAATGGATTAATGACGTCAGAACAAATTGCTGCTGCATTTGCTTCCAAGCCATTTGCAACAATACCACAAATTCACCTGCCACTACTTTCTGCCCTTGCCCCTGTGTCTATAACAGCAACCTGCCGTATATATATGTATTTGTGGGAGCTTTTCCTGGCATGGCTAATGATGCACTCCTAACCCCACTTTATCTGGGAGTAAGCCCCTCTGCATTCAGCAGGACTTACTTCTGAGTAGACAAGTTTAGGATTACTCTGTAAATGTCTGTGTTTCAAAATGTTCTTTAAAGCACAGGAGAAGGGACAGGGGTCTGTTTACAGTGGTACCTCAGGTTAAGTACTTAATTCGTTCCGGAGGTCCGTTCTTAACCTGAAACTGTTCTTAACCTGAAGCACCACTTTAGCTAATGGGGCCTCCTGCTGCTGCCACACCACCGGAGCACGATTTCTGTTCTCATCCTGAAGCAAAGTTCTTAACCTGAAGCACTATTTCTGGGTTAGCGGAGTCTGTAACCTGAAGCGTCTGTAACCTGAAGTGTATGTAACCTGAGGTACCACTGTATTTTAAAAAAAAATCACAACCCCAGCCACAATTCCTTAGTGAAGCAGTTTGCACAGGTTGGTCTTGTCATCAGGTTTTGGCAACAGAGTGGATTATAGGCTCACTTCCATACATGGTCCTATAATCCAAACTGTTAAGTCTTCTCTCCTTGCATTTGGTTGCTTCCAGTATATTTGTTTGCTTTAGCTTCTAAACACTATCTTTAAGAACCGAAGAAAAAGAACTCAAACATGAAGAAGCCAAAACATTGGAGGCATTCTGACAGCCTGGCACTTTACCGCTGATTGACTGTTGAATATATTTGTAGGATTGCCACTACTGCATGCGTCTGCTTAGCAGTTGTTAAATTATTGCTAGAAGATTCAGCGATAATTTATTCCAGTTTCCCCTGAAATGCTAATATATGGTGTGGACACTTCAGCAATAGTGTAACTACTCCTGTCTTCCTGGGCAGAAAGAGATGGGTAGAGTATCCTTTTAAAAGGCTCTCTTGTTTACTGAATAGGATTATGGGATAGCCAACATCTTGCTTCTCAGCTATATGGGCAAAGCAAAGAGGAACAGCAGTAGTTTATTTCTCACTGAAACAGTAGTGCAGACAGCACAGAAATCAAGTACTTTATTGCTGAATTAATGTGGGAGTAAATCACTGCTTTTTTTGGAAAGGTAGATAAACTCTTGTCTGCAGCAATAGGGTGTTCATGGGGGGGGAGCATTTCATCAGATGCAATGATTTTGTATTTATGTATTTGTAGATATCTCCATTTAGAAAGAATAGTGTTCAGGCATATTTTTCAAAGGTGTAATCATGAGGAAAGGTGCCCAAAGGCTGCAATCTTATACATGTTTTCTTAGAAGTATGTACCACTGAAATCTACTAAATTTGAGTAGGCCGGATGAAAATAATTCTGCAGGGCTAAATACATTAATTGATTAGTTACCTAGAATTTACAGTTCTATTGCTTGCTGAACAACATAGGAATGATCAAATGGCAAGCCTGTAGCACCTGGTAGTCAGTCACCTTTTTATTATTTTCCATGCATTCATTGAACCAGATGGCATTATATTGTATAAAAAATAGTGAAATGGAAAGCATCATGTGAGCAGTACTGGGTGGGGTCACACCACCGAATTATTATTTGTTGTCTGTGTAATGGGACTCAATGCCATAATAAGGCAGTGAGAACCAAGTTTTTTAGTGAATGGGTTTTGGGTAAAGGGGTATGTTGTTGTTGTTCTAAGCAAAGAGTAACTGGAATTGGGACAGGGAACAGAAATCACATCTAGGCAGTATGAGTTTCAACCTCTGAGCTGTAGCTCCAAGTGTACTATCAGTCAGACCACACACCCTCCATAATAAAGGTATTTCACCAGATTTTTCAGATGTGACTGCAATTTCCATAGCAGATTTATCAGAAATATCTTACGAAAATAGTCAGTCAACCTCTCCAGCTCTCAAACCCAAAGGTGAACAATGGATTTTTTCCCCCTGCTGCATTCCCTCAGAAGTAAGCTGTTGGGAACTACACAATGGCAGGACTGGGACCAAAAAGTGGACAGGGCTAGAGACAAAGGTGAGTGGGGGCGGAGCCCTTCTATTGGCAACTCCCCTTGCGTACCTCCCCTGCCCCCGCCTTGCCACTTCCATAAAAAAGGTTTTAGGCAGCCCTAGAGCCACAGGTTTCCAACCCCTTTCAAAATGCTTGTCTCAGCTCCAAAAAAACACATGCAAGGCATTATTAATGGTCACACACGTGTTGCTCAAATCTAGGGAAATAGTTGATTTGCTTTTGTGGGGGTATTTCACTTGTTCCCGGCTTTATTTCAACTCAATCCAGTTATACAAATTGCTTTGAGAGTACACATGGCCTTCTCAGAGTGAGATATTTCCTAATTAATTCTTTAATTCAGTTTCATTTGACAGGCGCCATTTTGGGAATAATTCTGCTTTTCATCTCTCTGAATAGACCCCAGCCAACATTTTGTTCTGTTTTTTACACATGTATTAACTAGGTAAGTGGGTAAAGGAATAGACAGACAGAACTATTTCCTTATGGCCAAATTAGACATGCAATTAAATATGTGACTGGCTCTTGCATGCTTTTTTATCATGAAAGGACCAGTTCTGGTTTCAGATCATGGTGTTTCAATGGGGGGGGTGAAGATTAGATTTAACTACAGTCCTCTTGATACTGATCCTCCTTTGTCCTCAGCTGCCAATTTCCCTAGGAAAAAAGCTGCCCCTGATACTAATGACATTTCCTCCCCCCCCCTTATAAGTAGCCATAGAAGCCCAAATATGGATCATGACTGAAGTAGGAACAAAGGGTTAAAATTTCTTATCTTTCCATGCTGCAGTCCAGATTCACAGCTGGAGGTCTAGCTGCTACAGCTAACTCACAACTTAAGTGCTTTTTACTTGTACTCAGTCAGCTTTATGCACCTTGCAAAAAAGGGGGGGCATAAAGGAGCAGATCTCTGTGGGGGAAACTTTGGCAAACCCACCTGCCATTGCACCCAATATATTTTGACTTTATACAATTTTGGCTTTATGCCCTACCTGGAACATAGCCCCCATGTAAGTTGAGGGTCACCAAGCAAAGACCAAGCACACAAGTGCTGATCACATGCTTAGTGTCACATTGCTGACCAGTTTCAGACTGTGCCTATTTTTGCAAACTTTACCTTCCACACCAACTGCTACAGATACCCATACACATGTGTACAGTCATGCACCTGCACACAGTTTTAAAATTTTAGTCAGGAATAGTAATATTAATTTTGACTTAAATTAATATAAAAGGATGGCAGTTTAATAAGTTATCATCTGACACGAAGGAAACTGCTAGGCATTACTGTGATGTGTTTTTAAAGCTTGTTACATTTCCTTAGGAAGGTTTCAATAAGCTATTGATAACACTGTTCTTATAAGTATTTCAGGTATAACAAAAAATGAACATTCAAAGGAGTTTTAGGACCTACTGTAAGTATACAGACTTAAGCCTGAAATTAATTCAATGTTAAATTTGAAATAACACTATAAATAATTAAAATAATTAATGCTACATTTTGATATTCACAAAAACTGAAGTTTCGGGAACTCAAAAACTGGGTTTTGCAACCAAAACACAAATTTTGTAACAAAAATCAAAGTTCTGTGTTATTTGGAGCAATTTGTGACAATTCAGATTTGAATTTGACAATCACACGAATGCTGGGAATTTGTCAAATTTTCAATTCCCATGGTAGTTCATTTCAACTCTCACATAAATGTGAGATAATTACCATTACCATCAGACATTGTTTGACTACACCAGAACATCTCTGATAATTAAAAATACTGTTGGCAGACTTCTAACAGTTTAAATTATAAATATGCTCCAGGGAGCGGTAAAGGAATTCTTCATCCAGTCATTCCATCACTTAGGAAAAACATGCTTCCATGGCAATAGCACTAGTGCTATACTCATAGGTAGATTTATTTAGGAGTAAACTCCCATTAAACTCAGGGAGATTTACTTTTCAGTAAACACAGGCCTTGATCCAAAGAACTAGTAAAGCAAAGGAGCTTTACAGCTGCAGGGCAAACTGCTTTTGAAGCCAAGGAGAGGGACCCACCAGTTTTTACTGAGCAAGCATCATTATTTGGGCTTACTATATTATTGGTGATGCTATATGTGATCACACTTTCAACGCTGTTTGTTCCTACAGAAAGTTGGGGGCAGTCACACTGCTTCATTTGCAATAGATACATGCCCCATAGTTACTTGCTAAAATCTTGTAATTTGTTATAACACAAATGTTCGGCGTGGGGGGGGCGTTCTTCTGCTTTTGTTGTGCTGTAGTGTAAGAGCACCCCACCAGCTGGCAATAATGTAGCAACACTGGGGAACCACTGCAGAACTCATAAAGTGGAACAATGTGTGAATGATCCAGTATAAATCCACAACTTGGGGCTTATCTATATTTACCGTATTTTTCGTCCCATAGGATGCTCCGTCCCATAGGACGCACCTAGGTTTTTTTGGGGGGGGATAAAGAAAAAATGTTTTCCTTTATTTCCCCCCCAAAAGCAGGTCGGGGAAACCAAACCAGGTCAAGGAACAGCGGGATGGTGGCGCTGCGCCTCCCCACTGTCCCCCGAGCTTGTGGGGCTGGCCGATGTCTGCCCGGCGCAAGGGGCGCTCTGCATCAGGGCGCCCCCCCCGCGGGGCCGGCAGGCTGCTATCCGCAGCGTGGGGAGCCTTGCTGGGAACTCCCGCAGGGCTGACTAGGCTGCGGATGTCTGCCCGGCGTGCCAGGCACTCTGCTTCAGTGTGCCCCGCGCGCCGGGCGGCAGGCTGCTATTCGCAGCCTGGGGAACCCTGCGGGAACTCCCGCAGGGCTGACTAGGCTGTGGATGTGTTCCCGAAGCACCGGGCGCTCTGCTTTCAGTGCGCCCGGCGCTCCGGGAAGCAGGCTGCTATTCGCACCGACCCCTCTCGCTCTCCAAGCTTCAGCAAAAGCCTGCATTCGCCCCATAGGACGCACCCAGATTTCCCCTTCATTTTTGGATACAGTACTTTATCCCTGTCTCTTTCCAGACAAAGGTCCATATTTTAAAGCTCAGTGTCTGAGCTTCCCCAAAAAAACCTGCTCTTTAAAGCTGAATCAGAGTGAACAGCTGCTATAGTTTTCTACGGATTGCCGTTTGCTCCAATTCAGCTTTAGAGAGCAGGTTTTCGTGGGAAAAGCTCTGCAGCAAAACAAAAAAGGATGGGAACTCCGACATGGAGCCTGTACATGGAGCACAGATTGTGCCTGGAAAGAGCAGAGGAAAGGTAAGTGAGGATAAGCCCTAAAGCACTGTTATTGCATCAATGACTTGCTGCAGAGTGTACTTGCAAAACAACAGCAGCAGCAGGTGTGAAGCTGCAAAAGCAATTCATTACCTGATATAAATACAAGATACTCTAAAACAAAACGTTGAAAATTCCACTAGCAGAGCACAAGTCTTCACAGTTGTTGCATAAACTTGCCCTTAGTAACATTGCTTATTTAGAACTATGCTAATACTAACTTCCTTCAAATATGGCTGGACTCTGGAGAAAAATAAGGAAGATGGCCAACTCCATAATATCAGCAGCAGTCTGTGTGGTGACGTGGAGCCATCCTCCCAACACTGGTATCACTGCAGTTTATCTGGATGTGGCTAAAAGGCAAGGCTAAGTGGTAGTGAGGTGAGGCTGCATAGGCTCACTGACATGAATCAGCTCTGCTGGTGCAGTCATGCAGCCTTGACCTCACAGAAACCCTGAAATTTCAATGATTTCCATGGGATTTATTCCCAGGTCAGTGTGCACAGGATTGTAGTCATATCCATTCCAATGTCCATCCCACATCATCTTTAAGTCTCAAGGCAGGTTGCCTTTTACAAAGTCATATACGGTAAATTCATAAAAAGGTAAAGGGACCCCTGACCATTTCAGTCGCGGACGACTCTGGGATTGCAGCGCTCATCTCGCTTTACTGGCCAAGGGAGCCGGCGTTTGTCCGCAGAAACCTTCCAGGTCATGTGGCCAGCATGACTAAGCCGCTTCTTGAGAACCAGAGCAGCACATGGAAGCGCCGTTTACCTTCCCGCTGAAGTGGTACCTATTTATCTATTTGCACTTGACATGCTTTCGAACTGCCAGGTTGGCAGGAGCAGGGACCGAGCAACGGGAGCTCACCCCGTCTTGGGGATTTGAACCGCTGACCTTCTGATCAGCAAGCCTTAGGCTCTGTGGTATAAACCATACAAAAGAGCAAATCCCAAATGTATGCTAGAGCTGCAAGCGCTAGCTACTCATAACACTTGAAAAGTTTCTAGCAGTAAGAGTGATACTCCTTTTACCATGTAAGGCCAGCCACTCTTCTGAACAAATCTATCACTATTTTCAGATAGCTGCAGATTGATCTAATCAACACCACACATACTGAAGCTCAAACCAGATAAGACAAAGTTGTTTTTGGTCTATTGGTTTAGTTGGCATTCACCCTGTTCTGGATGGGACACCACTCCCCACTAAGGATCAGGTTTGCAGCTTGCGGTACTGTTTAATCCAGCCTTACTGGAGGATGCTGAAGAGGCAATGGCAGGTTGTAGTGCCTTCCAACAGCTTACTGGAGAGTGTGATTCATGTGATTGATGTACATTGTTTAATGTCTGCAAGATTTGTCAGTTACTTAACTTTCTCATGCAACAAAAATCTCTTTTTCATGAAAACATGTGGTGCACTACAATTACCAATAATCCATATGCTGCTCTTAAATTTGCAAAGTATTTTACAATATTTATTGCACTTGTCCTCACTTGGCAGCTGTTATCTCCACTTTTTAGGTAGATAATCAAGGCTAAGGAGCTGTCCATAACTCGAGATAATGTGAATTGTGAATCCCTTGTGCCTCCAACTCTACAATTTTTTTATTCTGTTTATTTAATTCCTTCTCAGTTATCTGGCTTTCTCCTCTCTAAATCTGGAGATTGTCTGTGCAAGGTAAGATTCAACTGCCATTCTAGTTGTCTTTTGTATATGGAATGTACATATTGTCTTTGAGATCAGGCAGCAAAATGTATTGGACGAGCCCTGGAGATAGAGTCAGTGGGCATAATCCCAATCCGCTGCCCAAACCCACTTGCTGACTGCACCAATTTTGAGGTCATCTGCACTATGCTCCACATAAAAGGAACTAGCTGAAGCCAAATCTAACTCTGTAGTGTAGCTGCTGAGATGCAATGGCTCTCAGTTAGCATTCTAGATAGTAACAGAAGGCAATTATTTAAGAGGAAATGCATTTTTCCTAGTAGCTGAAATGCATTTTTAAATCTTATATATTTGTCCCCCACTTGAAATTGCTATTATTATGGAAAAGCCAAATACAATGGTACCTCAGGTTACATACGCTTCAGGTTACATACGCTTTAGGTTACAGACTCCACTAACCCAGAAATAGTACCTCGGGTTAAGAACTTTGCTTCAGGATGAGAACAGAAATCATGCAGCGGCGGCGCAGTGGCAGCAGGAGGCCCCATTAGCTAAAGTGGTGCTTCAGGATAAGAACAGTTTCAGGTTAAGAACAGACCTCCAGAACAAATTAAGTTCTTAACCCAAGGTACCACTGGACAAAGAAGTAGAATAAGATATAAGGAATTCCTTTCTGATGTTATGAAATAAGTGATATAAAACAACATTATGAGAGTATTCTTATATTTTCCTAAGTGGTTTTCATAACGCTAATTTAAGAAATAAAGAAACAATGGGATATGATGCTATGTCAGTAGCCCTTGTTCATGAAAAATTCAATTTTTCAAATCTCAGGCCTACACTTTCCAATTTGATTAGCTGATAATATAACCAAATTATTTCACCTCATAAGAAGATGCAGGTTAGCTAACAAAGGTGTTAATTACACGTTTTAAAACTGTGAAAGCAAAACATTAGCATGATACAAAAACTGCCATTCTTTTTCCTGCTGCAGTTTCTTCTAATCGAGACTAGGAAACACTTGGTTTAATTACCACTTGGGAAGCTTTGTTTACAAGCTAAAGTGCACTGCAGTCCTGAAATCTCCCACCTTTATCTGGCAAGCAGTATAGCCACTTTCTATTAAGTAGCAAAGCTGTGATTTAAAAATCATAAACACTAGGAGAGTTCTTTGCACGTGCTCTATTTGTGCTTCCTAAGTGCTATCTGTTTGTTTTTGTTTTTTCTTCCAAAGGATAATATTACAAAAAAGCCTTATATTTTGCAGTGTATGCAGCTGATCATTGCACAAATATTTTCTAAAGAAATCACTATATTTCTCCAAGATGGGTATGGGCTTTTGCTGTAGATCAAAGTGAGGAGCGGGGGGAGGTTGGGGAGAGAGAAAGAAAGATAAATCATCAGAGATCCAAAAATACTTTTCATTTGGAGAAGATATCAGACCATTTTGATGGCACTGATAGAGTCTCAGCTCTGTCTCCATTACCCACTGAAGGCAGCCGGAGTCAGGAGCTGACAACACTAGATTATATTCCCTATAAGATGGTCACCAATATATATATATATGATCTTCAACCTCTATTGATTGACCAATTTCACAAGCAAAGACTGGTGAAATGAAGCTGAAATGAACATCATGCTTTAACTCATTGAACCTATCAGGCCTGAGTTAATCTCACTGTCCACTGTCTCTGATAGAATTCAATTGATCAATCATGTTTCGGTGATAGTACCATTTCACTGGCTTATTGCTTCTTCATTTCAAAGCTTGACCTGTTAGATATACTTGGACCACTGCTGGTCTCAGATACATAGAGATCAGCATCACTACCAAAGTCTATTGTCTTATGTCCAAGTTTATAAGAACTCGGAATCCCCCCCCCCCCCGTCTTTCACCTCATGCATACTTGTGGTCTCCCAGCCATAATGACTAGGAAATAAAACTCCACAAATCACACTAGACTGACTATAAAAATTCTTTCCATCACTCCTTCCTTTTGCTTTCATGTCTATAATATTCCATTCACTGTAGTTACCTGAATAAATACAATGAATTTAATTTCCCACCATTTGTATACAGAAGCATCTGAAAAGGCTACGGCCTGGGATTGGATTCATTATAGATCTAGCAGTGTGTGTGTGTGTGTGTGTGTGTGTGTGTGTGTGTGTTTAAAAAAAGTTTTAATTGATCTAGCAATTTTTTAAAAAGTTTACAAAAAAAGACATTTTGTGCTTAGAAGCTACTATAGCACATAAAGGCTGGGCACAGGTAGTAGTTTTTCAAAGACTTAAAGACAGTATTGTTACCTTTTACCTATTTGATATATTCATTTTTTCTGTTCCAACAGATTTCACAAGTTTAGCAGTGCTTCAAAAATATGCAAAATCTAATTGGCCAAAGATCACAGAGGCAGCAGAGAAAGAAAAGATGTGTACTACCAATTACTGCTGAAAGGAAAGGCCATCCCGCATTTCCTTTTTCATTCTCTAACATACCATTACCAAAATAGCCTGCGAAATAAACACATGCCTTGTTTGCCCAGGCTAATTAATCAAGGGGCACAGCAATTAAAAACCTTGATCCAGCACACAGTGGGGAGAGGTGTCCCTCCACTCCGTTGCACCAGGTTCAGCTGCCATGGAGGTCCTTGCTCCATCCACCAAAGGAGGGGACAGGTAGAGGCTTCCACTGGCAATACTCCCCTGTCAGTAGGCAACACCACCATCCAGAAAGACACATGCTCTTCCCTCCAAAAAACATGTCCCAGTACACTGTGTGCTGCCGCTGGACCACCCTGAGAGTTCAAAGTTCCCAACTGAACAACTCTGACCTCATTTCTGATTAAATGTGCAAGCCGTCAGTGGCTTGTGGTCACTGGACTAAGGGGACTAGGCTACTCACCTAAATGTTCCCCTAGTGCCTCCTTTCCAGAGCCCAGGAAGCTTTTGCCCAGCTTAGGGAGGGAGGCTCAAGGCTCTGATGGGTCCAGGATCCATCCTACCATCTTCCCAAAGCCCATCTAGCTTTAGGGAGGGCAGCTCCACCCTCCTGTCAGAGCCCTGGCACCTCCTTTGCAAAGCCCAGGAAACTTCTGCCTGGCTTAAGGAGGGAGGCATGATGCCCGTGTGTGACATCACAACATCACATGCAGTGGTGGAGCAAGTCGATCAGGCGCCTTGGGCAGTGTGCATGCCCTGCGCCCAGGGGCAGGGCCAGCCAGGGCAGGACACACCGCGGGGCCTCCAAGGAGTCTGCCTGTGTCCTCCCACTCAGCCGCCTTACAGCCGAGGGGGAGGCAGCGGGCAGGATGTCTGGGGCAGCACAGAGCCTGTGGGCACCAAGCCACAGCGTCACTCCCAAGAGAGACGTATGGCTCGGGTGCACTGCAGGCCCCACAGTGAGTGCCGCCTGGCATTTTGTCACACCTCACCCCCCCCAGTGGTGACACCCTGGGCGACCCGCCCCCACTGCACCCCCCCTTCCTCCACCCCTGGTGACATTGACCCCCCTCACAAGCCAGTGCCTCTGGCCCCAACTGTTCTACTATTAAAAATTTTCCCGCACGCCACTGCAAGCTGTGAAAGTGAAATTTAGTAGCTGCCAGCAAACGTGAACAGAAACTAAAAGTGCCAGTGAGAATTTCCCTCTTGATGCAAATTGCAGCTTTGAAGGAATATTTTTTTGAAGACTAGAGCAGAGAAGGAAAGAGTTAGACTTCCTTTCCTCACACCAGCTGCAATTTCTATAATTATCAGACCTGCCTACTCCCCCACCCCCTGCAGTAGCTGCTATTTGCATATTAATGCAAAGACACATTTCACTTTGCAAGCATGTGATTGAATAACAACAGCCGCCCTACTCCACCTCATTCTGGAAAAGCCACTTCAGGAGTGGGGCAATTTGTTGCTTTGCCAAATGCACAGTTCTAAGATAACACTTGTATGTATAAAATCATCTGCAGGTAAAGCAGCTGGAGATAGGAATTTCGAACAAAGAATGGTAGGTGAGCAAGGGGTTAAGGGAAAGTGCCCTCTCCACTGAGTTTCTGCACAACATCTTCCCCATTTAAAGCAGCACTTGGAACGGGGTAGGTAGAAAGGGCCACTGTGGTTTGGTTACACACATCTGAATGTAATGTGCAGTTAGACCCTGAACACCTATCTGTGCTGGAAATATATTACTTTAATTATTAATCAGCTGTCATTGCTTTCCTCAATATATCCTTAAAAATTGTAATTTGGATAGTTTGATGAGGGTGGTGATGATTCTCGGTTAAAGGTTTTTTGGCCCCAGTGACAGAATTACAGTTCCTGAGGGCAGGGGAGGTTGAGGAGAGGGAATGGCAGGTGAACCAAAGTTGAAGACCACAGCATAGAATGACTCTAGGAGTGCGTTCACATGTTCATTTTGTGTCACATGGTCCAACAGAAGGTGACCAGGAAGACTGAAAAATCAGGCTTGCCCAGTCTATGTCAGCTGGCCTGCCGTCTGAAAACGACTGGATGATTCTCATGATTTAGTTCTCCATGGAACCAACTACAGCAAATAATGGCGGGGGCGAGAGACATGGCATGAATTCAGCATACGTTTTGCTTTAGAGTGCAAGGAAGCAGAGATGCTGAGTAACTAGACAGTATTGGGGTGGGGTGGGGGTGCAGGAGGAAAGGTGTTGTTTCTCTGAAAGTCTTGCAGTATCGATACATCTCAAGCTTCTTAACTGTAGCTTTGTCCCAGATATAATATATATACAGGGAGACTAATGAGCAAGAGGAGGTAGCTCTCCCACGATGACTAGCTCCTGCATCCAGGATATATATATATATATATATATATATATATATATATATGAAGAAGAAGAAGAAGAATCATAATAATGAATCTTGGAAGTCCGCGCCCGAGAAGGCAGTGCTTCATCCCAGCCCCTCATGCTTTGCCCCTGGCTCCATCAGCGCAAGGTGGAATCACTCAGGCTTATTGACACTTCATCTGCCAAAGCATTCCCGCTGCATGTGGATCATCTGGTAAACTGCCCGGCTTCTGGCGGCTGGACTCCACACTAAAACACCTCCCCTGAGCCTCTAGGAAAGCTGGCATCAGTTGTTACCATAACAAACTCAATTGTTCTCAGCAGTGCTCCGGCAAATAAAGTCATTAATTATGGCCCTCTCTCTTGGCCGCCGTTGGCTGGAGCGGCAATCAATGTGAAACCGCTCATTGCCTTCTCTCGGGGAGAGGAGGCAGACGCCATAAAAATAAACTGCAGCCCGAGCAGAACCCTGCCAGTAAGGCAGCAGCAGGCTGCAACCAGTAACGGCCATCACGCTGGTTCTGTGTGCCTGGCTACATTTATTTGGCCTGCCTCAGCCATGGGGGAAGGTATCCCATTAAGCAATTATTTTTATCTTATAACGTCAATTTACTTATACTGATTGGCTTCCTGCCGCCAAATATCAATTAAATTGCAAATGCCTGCAAAAACTGATTTTCTATCTTTGTGTCCCTCCCCCCCCCGCACACACTTTCCCCTTTTTACCTCACTGTATTTTTCCCCCTTCTCCTTTCCCTCCCTCTCCTTTTCTTATAAACTATGTTCCAACATAATTTAATTTATTTCCCTTTCCATATCTCAAAGGAAAATCTATATCTCCTCCTGGAAGGCCATTTGCCCTATGTTATTGGGAGCTGAGGTATCACACTATCGGACCATTTGTTTCAGCTGACTATCGGCAGCCCATCAGTGCTTCTAAAGACCTCTGCCATCTCCATGCAATTGTATCCAGGATTGCTCAGTTTATAATTTGTTATAATATATATAATACATGCAACACACACACACAGAAACCTATGTCACCATCAGGCTTCTATGTTTTTCTTTCAACTTCATTAGCTCCCCTCCACCCACACCACCAATACAAGCAACTTGCTTGATGAGATCTGCTTTATTAGTAAACTTGAAAAGAACTGGCTGTCATTTATTTTAACACTGTTCTTTTCTTTAAAAGATGGGGATCTAAAGAGGAGATGGGGATATCAAGAGAGGCTAGTGCCTTCTGGCAGTGTGTTCTTGTGTGATAACTGAATGAAAGGCCTCTGGAAAATGAAAAAAGGCAGGTGGGGGAAAGTGAATTCTCTGTGTGTAAACCATCAGTGGCCTCTGTGAACTCTAAAGGCTATATAACAGGCTGTGTCCATGCAGCTTGAGAGCAAAAGGCATTCACATATAGACATAACCACGGATCTGTAGTTTGCATTTGTTCAGAATGCAATCCGATACATGGCTGGGAAAGATGCACATTTTTTGTCTGTGTCCGTAATCAGGAGATTCTAGATGCTGTAGCTTGGTTACATAGAAGACGAAATTTCAGTAGCTACAGCTTTTCTCCCCCCTGCTAAAACTCCTTCTTATCCACAACAGTTGAATGGGCAGGAGCCCCTTTGCATCTGATCATCTTACCTTTTAAGACTTAAACACTGTGTACAAATTTACCAATGCTATGGGCCTGGTTTTTCCATATATTTTCAGCTGCAGGTCAGAGCCACCAACAGGTTTTTAAAGCTCTGCAGAAAGAACTTTTAACTGGCAACATCTTGGTTCAGACACAAACCATGTACAAAAGTGGAATTTGATGCAGATGGCCCTCTCAGAGTCCCTTGAGATGTAAGGACTAAGAGAGCCGATGGTCTTCTTATCTAGTTTCCTGTTAATAAACATTATAGATTGGTCTCATAAGGCATCAGTGTTGCACCTAGAAATAGTGGAACTCATACATCCTACCATTACTGTAACAATGCAGATATCAATAAAAAATGCCTTCTGAATCCACACCTGAGCATTATGGATGGCTGCGTGCCCAACTTTACAGCAAAATAGCCAATGATCTTAATTGTGCCAGCAATTTATTACAATGTGCAACAACAAAAAAGGAACTGAGGAAAGTCTGAACAACTGGCAATGTTCAGATTATAAGTACAGACAGAGAGCTGAAGCCAACTAAATGTACCATAAGTGCAAACCCATTTGAATTGATGGAACTATGGTAGCCATATTCATTGAATTCAATGAGTCTGCTCTGTGTATGATTAGCAGTGGATATAGCCCATATCTATATGTTTTTGCAGCTGTAACACTATAGAATTAGATTCTGTATAGTTGCTAGTAACAAAAAATATGCCCTAAATATTATAATAGGATTTCCTGCCAGGTTGAGCTACTAACATTGTGGGAAAGTGTGTGTGTGTGTGTGTGTGTGTGTGTGTGTGTGTGTGTGTGTGTCTGTCTCAGTTTTTGCATTTCCGAAAGATAAACAGAGTAGATGGATCTTAGAAATCAAAGTTGGTTATACCATTATAATATTTTTTCCCCTATCTCATTTAAATAAAAAAATATTTCTAAAAACAAGAAAAAGAGAAATCAAAGTGACTGGAGCAAATTAAAAGGCAATTAATGACCAGCACTTGTTCTGGGCCATTCTTCAACAAGCAGATTCCTGGAGGCAGTCAGCTGCCCCTCGCTCCATTGGTTGCTACTGTTATATGCCAGGTTGGGGAGGGGGGACGGGACACCAGTACAAGAGTGGAGTCCAAATTGGAAAGAATGCAAGCTATTATCTGCAGGTGGTTCACAAACCTGTCAGGCCTTCTAAAAAAAACAAACTCCACTGGATGGAACTGGGTGAATGCAATGGTGTCTTGTCTAGCCAAGTTTTGTTAATATACAGCAATTCAGCCTGTTCATCCAGAGATTGGCAGAGACTGGAAAGTTTGTTTTAAAAAGGAACTAGTTCTAATTCAACATGTCCAAAAAAAAAAAGGAATTAATTCTAGTTCACATTCACCCCTTTACAAAACAAAGTAATTTGATTCACTTTCAGGTCACAGTTTAAGTTAATCCAAATGATCCAGAGAGAGAGAGAGAGAGAGAGAGAGAGAGAGAGAGAGAGATTGCATGCAGAATGTTACTACCTACTGTGCAGAAATACAAAATATACTTAAAACAACTAAGAAAACATCAAAACACAGAAACAGTGGAATGTTAATTACTGAATTTATTTTCCCCAACAATTATTATATTTATGCTTAAAGGCCCAATGAGCCTAAAGAGAAGAAAGGACACACAAGGGAATGAATTTGAATATGAAATCAAAGTACCACCCTAAACAAACTTGTGTTCAGTTCACTCGGCAATAATAGGAACGGCTTTCAGGTATAGTTCAGAAATTTTCAAACTAATTCAGTGAACTTTGTTAAGCCAAAGAGGTCATTCCAAGAACTGCATGTTGGACAGTTACATTATTGCTCTCAAATGACCTTTTCCACTAGAAAGAATGGAATGGACTGATACTATAACTGGAAGCTGAAGAGAACAATGTAGCAAAGGCAATAGCTGAAGCAGAAGTAGAGAAAACTTATGATGAATCCTGCCAAAGTTAGAGCAGTGGTCCTGCAACTTTTCTCTCCATGGACCACTTTAAAATTGCCGAGAGTCTTGGTGGACCACTTAATGAGTTTCCTGACAGTTTTAGCAATATTTTGTGCTGTGCTAGATGCTTTATGAATTTTAATTGTATTTTTACAGACATGCTGCAGACCACTTGAATGAAGCTCGTGGACCACTGGTGGTGCATGGACCACAGTTTGGAAACCCCTGTTTCAGAGCTCATTTTAAAGCCTATGCATAGATAAGTGTTCTTATTTCTCTGCCATCACTACATTTTTCTCAGTGCCAGCGTCATAATCACTTTTTTTTATTTTAAAATTCTTACAGTTGATTTTTTTAGTTGTCCTTTTAGATATTCCACATTGGGGCATTATAGAAAACTGTTTTTATGATATTTTAATTTGCAGTTATATTTTGTTTTATTTGCATGAATTAGGGTTTTTAATTACATTTTTAAGATTGTTCCTTTCTTTTACTTTTGGCAGTGTCAGGTAAAGTGGATTGTTTTAAATCAAGGTGATTTAAATCAGCAAGGCAGGAGGAAAGAATGATTTGAATCCTTGAGCCATTTTGTGCTGGTACCAATGACAATTTCTCAGATTTCTAAATGTGTTCTTTGGTCCAAAAAGTTGGGGGCCCTGGTGCATACAATACTGCCCCTTTCCATTTTTCTTTGCATAATTCTTTAAAGATTGTTTCTTGTTCAGACTAGAGAGAGGCCACTGATGCAGAAATGAAAGAGAAAACTCCAGAAGGTCACTAAAAAAATGTATTTTTAGCCCACCGTGTTTTGAGTCAATAACTCTTCTCCAGGATTACTGGTTGAACAAAGCATCCTTCTGTACTGTCTCATTCTTTATTAAAACAAGGGATAATTTTAGTCACAGGGTCGCTCTTTCTTTCCCCCTTCAGCAATTTCAAGGCCTCAAAAAAATAAAAAATAAATCCAGACCGTGGGCAAAGGCATAATCTGCCTTTTAGTAAATCTGGTCCTGAGTGAAATCTGAATTAGGAACTTTCCAGTTTACACTCCTAGGGCATTTTCACACATGCAGCTTAAAGACCTATAAAGTTGATAATATGAATTGGAAAACTGTGTTGAATGGAGCATTTGCGTTACAAATGCGTTCCCTCTGTTTCCTCTTGTGCATCAATTAGCACAGGGGAGGCTCAGTGCCAATTTAAGCTTCATGTATCAATATGCTGTTAAACACTTAACTACACTGGTTCATGTGGCGATTCTGGAGCTTTTCATTTCAGAAACTGCAGCAAACAATCCTGGGAATCAGGTCCTCTCTTCACCCCTCATGGAATACTGCATGATGTGGTTTCCAGACAACCTGTTTTCTGTTCATTCCCCTTGACTTGTTTGCACATAGTTTGCAGGATAGTTAGACAATGTCAGCTACTTATTGAGCATTCATTCTGATTAGTTTGTGGGGAGGTTAAATGATGTTGTATCAAGCAAAAACCTCAGAATAATAACGTAAGGAGCATATTTTTAACACATTCACCACTGAAATAATAAACTGGCAACATAGCCACTGTTATCAAATTATGAATTTAATAAAACTTGCTGCTTGATTGGGCTGTTTGTTCACACACAAAATGCACATAGAAGTATAATCTTAATTCAGAAATCCAACCATTGCTGCATTTGCTGGGGTCACATAGCACAAATCACATATCCATGTTCTTTAAAGGATTATCAGATGGAAATCTGAGTGGATGTATTAAACCCTGAATGCCAGCAGTTTATAAGCTGCTTTTGCCAAATGTAATTAATACTGGAAGAGTTACAAAACAGAATCTCTCAGGAAAATAAGGCAGCATAAATTTTATTACAGGACAGAACAGTTATTTATTTCAGCAAGGCAGAACAGTTACCCTCATGGCAAGCAAGAGAGGACGTAGGGTTCTGAGCATAAAGTAGCTGGCAGCCTGCCACAGTAACAGATAGACCATTTGCCTCAAGGTCATAACTACCCTGATGATCTGTCCTGCTGCATGAGCAAAGGAAGCTATTTGAAAGAAGCAAAGACCTTTCCCCTGCAAAGGAAAAAGAAGGACTTGCACCCTACTTCAGAGACTCCTCTGCACTAGCACATTACAGCCATTGTGCCAGCATCATATCACAAATCATGTTATAGCAAAAACACGGGTAAAATCAGCAACAATATTCTTTCTGACTCAGTCCAGTCTACACTACAAATGCAAACCAATTTAAATCTGTTTGGAGTTTTTGGTTCTCTGCCTGCAAGTCCATTTTGGCCAAGCCACATCCATCTGCCCTACACTTGTCTTCATCTTGGACATCTGGTTGGGGCAGGTAAAGACATAGCTCCCTGCCAAAAGCAGAATTTGTGGACAATGCTGATCAGTTCATTGTTGGTGCTTGCAATGCCCTGTGCCTCTGTACGTACCAACCCATCATGGATGATTGCAAAGGGAAAGCAGGGTGTTCCAGGCATCAACAACCATATGAGCAAAGGAAAATGGGCTACCTGACATCAGTCTGATGTCCATGATTGGCAGATGGGCAGTCCCACAAAAGGTGCAGGAGGTAGGGATCGGGCCTTCATAAGTCTCCACCAGCATGATGGAATGCATAGAGTGTTGGACTACAACTGGTGAAATGCTAGTTCAAATTACTGTGCATTGGATTTAACTACTAACACAATGGGGCTTTCCCCTTCCTCCTTCAACCCCCAACTCCAATTAAGCTCAGGGGTGGAGGTTAGGAAAATCCTTAGAACAGCATGTGTAGGGAGGAGATAGAAAGTCAGGGAAGCTTGCGTTGATGAAATGTTTGTCTTAGCACAACCTTGAAATCCTCCCCAGCTGACCTTGAGTTAGTCATCAACCTATCATACCTCACAGGGTTGTTCCGGAGATAAAATGGAGGTGAGAGAGAAATATGTGGGCTGCCCTGGGCTCCTCAGAGTAAGTGTGTAACATAAACATAATAAATAAATAGCGTGAGTGCTGAGAAGGCAGGAAATGAACGCAGAAAAACAGCTTAAACCCATGGATCAACAATTAGATTTGTTGGCTCAAACTATAAATGGGGTTCTAAATTATGGTTAGTGGAAATCATTATTTCTAGTGATGTCTGAGTTGAGCCATATGTAATAGACGTGACATCAGGGGGTAATAATGAAAAGTCAAAAGGTGTGTTTTCCATTTCCTCAGTGATTGATTCAATTTTCATTGGCCGTCTGAACATGTTGCATAACTTAGAATCATAGAATCATAGAATCATAGAATCATAGAGTTGGAAGAGACCACAAGGGGCATCGAGTCCAACCCCCTGCCAAGCAGGAAACACCATCAGAGCACTCCTGACATATGGTTGTCAAGCCTCTGCTTAAAGACCTCCAAAGTAGGAGACTCCACCACACTCCTTGGCAGCAAATTCCACTGTCGAACAGCTCTTACTGTCAGGAAGTTCTTCCTAATGTTTAGGTGGAATCTTCTTTCTTGTAGTTTGGATCCATTGCTCCGTGTCCGCTTCTCCGGAGCAGCAGAAAACAACCTTTCTCCCTCCTCTATGTGACATCCTTTTATATATTTGAACATGGCTATCATATCACCCCTTAACCTCCTCTTCTCCAGGCTAAACATGCCCAGCTCCCTTAGCCGTTCCTCATAAGGCATCGTTTCCAGGCCTTTGACCATTTTGGTTGCCCTCCTTAAATAGCAAGGTAAAAAAAAAACCTTAAAGAACCCCTGGATGGTTAAGTCCAGTCAGAGGCAACTATAGGGTGTGGCGCTCATCTCGCTTCAGGCTGAGGGAGCTGGCATTTGTTCACAGATGACTTTCTGGGTCATGTGGCCAGTATGACTAAACCACTTCTGGTGCAACAGAACACCATGACGGAAGCCAGAGTGCCCGGTAATGTCGTTTACCTTCCCGCTGAAGCAGTACCTATTTATCTACTTGCACTGGCATGCTTTCGAACTACTAGGTTGCCAGAATCTGGGACAGAGCAACGGGAGTTGACCCCGTCATACAAATTCGAACCACCAACCTTCCAATTGGCAAGCCCAAGAGGCTCAGTGGTTTAGACCACAGCGCCACCAGCATTCCACCCAACTTATATAGCATAAGGATGGCAACCAACTTGCTGCAGCTTAAGTATCTACTGCCTCTCAACAGCTCCTGCAGAAATTCAGGTCTGAGCTTTAAGCAAAATGCCAGTGTGTTATATATAAACAATTAATTTCATCATCTCAGCCTGAAAACTCTTGAAGAAGAGTGGGGAGGTAACATATTGCTGTACAAGTTCCTCATTAAGCTATGTAAGTGATTTAAGTATGTATATACCAGTTAATTACCTTTATTTTTTTCTTTATAGAATCACAAATTGTTTACTTCATTATTTTGACAAAGTCAGCATTAGTGCAACAGTTTTAAATCTCACTGCGTCATTTGCTTTATTGGAGAGAAGGGTGTGCGCACACACGTATTTTCCACACTCCTATTTCAGTTACATTTACTGTACAGATGTAAACCAGTTTAAAACCAGTTCAGCTGTCATAAGCTTATCAGTAAGAGGTCACACAATGTTAAGAAAACCTCTTGTCCTTTCATGGAAATACAATGCCCAGAGTTTCCTGGGGGAGAGCCATGAAAGTTAAACTTTGGATGCAAAGTTAGGATTGGCTCAGAATCTTAGGAAAAATAAATAAAGTTATGCAGCCTGTCCTATGTCTGTTCCCGTAGAAGTCTAAGGCTTCCTTCAAAGGAAGTGTGCATAGGATTGAAACATAAGTAGCGCTGAATGCCACTGGCCATTTGTTTGCTACTTATATCAATTAGTTTAGAACTAATTTTGCTGCATTGGTGCAACACTGCAATGTGTGATGTTGCAGTAGTAAGGTGGCTATCCTATTCCCTTCCTTCCCCAAACACAAAACATAGGTTCAGACTGTTGGGCACACATCACACAACTATGGAATAATACTAGGATTTCCACTAATTGTTTTTAATAGTTTTAATCCCTTTGGAGCCTTCTTAAGACAAGTACCAACGACAGGATAGAAGTTGACAACACACCCATGGAAGAAAATGACACTTAACTAAATCAATTAAAGTGTCTGAGGAAAGATGCACACAAGAAAGGGCAAGCAAAGGGCAAGACTGTGTATACTTGGTGTGTGTTTATAAGGAAACAAACCCTAGAAACTGAATAAAACAGTCCTATCAGACTTATTAGTGAATACATACAACTGACCTCAGTCCATACCTCTCAGTAAAGATTCATAGGTTCTGACTGTAAGAACCAGAATGAGCAAGCCAATTTAAATATGGGACATTCATGATCAGATCTCTGAATGCTTTCTTTAAATAACAATTGAAGAAGCATCCATAGGGGCATGGGATGAACTGGGTCAGGGTTGCAATGTTGTGGGGGAGTGATTTAACCCTTTCCCTCATGTCATTTCCAGTGGCAGACTTTGGGCTTTCAAATTTCAATGGCACCTTTACAGCGCCAAAATTTGTTGCCCCCCACCTCTCACCTTTCATTCTAACTCACTGTTGTGGTGCCCCCCTGAGACACCCTCTTGGCTTGGCATCCAGTGGAAGCAAACCGGTTGCGCTCCCCTAAATCCACCTGTGCCATTTCTTCATCTAATATTCCTTTCTCAAAAGTTGCTATTGGTCTCCTGGCAAAGCATGCCTCAGGTTTTCCCCAGCAGAGAAAATACATTTGTGGGGAGGGGGGATGATGTAGATAAGAAAAATAGTAAAGTGGGAAAAGGTTAAACTCCCTCTTCCTCAACTTCATGGTCCCAATCTCATTCAGAAGGCAGGCCTGTTAGGGAAGCTTTTAATGTCTGATGCATTGCTGTATTTTGATATTTTGTTGGAAGCCGCCCAGAGTGGCTGGGGAAGCCCAGCCAGATGGGCGGGGTATTATTATTATTATTATTATTATTATTATTATTATTATTATTATTCTCTTTCCCCCTCCCCAATCCTTTGTGATTAGCTTTTATAGGACCAAAATACGCATGAAGAGGAATTCTGTGTATTTTTAAACACCTTTGCACTATCTGCATTTAAAGTGAGGGTGTTTTACACCAAGTAGAGTTGCATATAAAACCCATCCCATCCCTGTGCTTACTTTGTGGCACTCTATCACTTTCCACCATTTTCTCCCAGATCATGGACAATAGGACTTGTAGTCCAACATCTGGAGAGCCACAGCTAGAAATTAGTTGCCCCTCAGTTAAGCCCATTCTTCCCCCCCCCCCCGGATCCCTGCCTGCTGTGGGGGACAGGTCTCTAGTTTTGCCCCAAGGATTGGAGTAAAGCATAGAAATAGCAGTTTTATCCTCATTAAGTAGTACAGACCCTATCTTTAGGCATGGAACCGGCATTCCTGCCAAGAAGATAACAACAAAGTTAAGTGGCAAATTCAATTAAGTTTTTTTTTAAAGAAAACAACAACACAGAAACAATTGTGGACTCTTGTGTAATCAGATTATAGAAAGCAGCAGAGACTTTGGAAATTTAAATGTAAGTCAGTAGTGAGACAGGGAAAGAATGGATTTAATGGCAAATCACTGGAAATATCATGGGTGACAACAACAAAAGGTATTTAAAATGCACCAGAAGCAGAAAGCTAATCGGGGAGGGTTATGTGAGAGAAGTGTAAAAAAAAAATGCTAACAGAAAATTATGAAAATGCAGAAACAGTTTTGTGTGTGTGTTTTTAAAAAAAATGAGCATGGTCCAGCCAAAGTTAAGCCATAGCTGTTTAACTGAGTGAACGCTTTACATGTAGGAGGTATCAGGTGGAATCTCCAATATCTGTATAGTCAGAAGTCTTTCCCAGGTACTAAGCCTGGGAAGGAGAAGTGTGCGTATCTGTGCTCTCAGCCTCAAAAAAGGAACGCCTGGCAGAATAGTGGCCCTGGTAATATACTTTAGAGATAGGCACACACACACACACAGAGAGAGAGAGAGAGAGAGAGAGAGAGAGAGAGAGAGAGAGAGAGAAATGGCTTGAGGTCAGGATTTTTGAAGGACTACTTCCTCCCATATAAACCAGCCAGCCCACTACAATCATCATCAGAAGACTTGTTCCAGGTGCCACAACCAGTGGATGTAAGTAGGCTGGGACAGGGCACAGTCCGAACCAACTCAGTTGTGGTGCCTCAATTCTGGAATTCCCACCAGGCCTTTGACCTTTGAATTTTAAATTCCTCCTATCTTTTGTCTGTCTGTTTTAATGTTCTAACTTTTTAGTTTTTGTATTGTATGCCCCTAACGTTGGAAGCCACCATGAAAGCCCTTTTCAGGACCAAATAAATACGTTTATAAACTAACTAAAGACAATGGCAGCGAGGATATTTTTTTCCTGGCATAAGCAAACAGTCAACTCAGATGTTTATACTGCTCTTTCCCCAACTTTTGGTGGTGCAGGCCAAGAGCAAACACAAATGAGTAGAATATGTCCCAAAGTCATGTGCTTGATTTAAATAATAAGCTGCCTGGATATGGGGGCGAGGATGTGACACATGTAAAATACAGGCAAGTCCCAGCTAGTAATATCCATAACATATTGGCCAGCCTATAGCATGTGTGGCTTGTCTCATTAAGAGACATGTCTGGTATGTGTAATAGCTGAATAAGAGCTATGTAGTCTTGCCTATATAGCAAGTCACATCTGCTATGCGAAATTATTGTTCCGCTGTCCATGAATAAAAAGAACTACTGAAGCTCTCCTGACTCCTGCTGCTTCTTGCTACTAGAGAAGACCCATTGCAAGGTTTCCTCATACATTGCGTACCCTTCCCAAAAACACTGGATGCTACCCAGCCCTTAACAGCTGCTGAATATGAAGATGGATTATTTTAGGGACTAGTTATAGAAGCAACAAGAAGCAAATAATAAGAAGCAAAAGTTCAACAGGAAACAAACAAGTTTCACAACAGAGAGAGCTAAAAAAGTAGTTATGACTTCTGCCTTGCAAGCCCTTCTCAGGATTGTTATCATTCAGGGATTTTTTTCTACATTCTAATAAAGGCCAGTTCACACTAGAGACTGAGCTGAGGTCACTCAAAATAGTTTCATTTCCACTTAGGATGAATAATGTCTCTGCTTCCTTGGGAATTTCGCTGGTTTTTCTTTTATTTATTTGCCTGTTTCAATTCCCTTGGAACTTTATGTCTTTTAAGACTGGAAGCTACCTTTCCCAAAACAGTCGCATAAACATTTTTTCCTGCACATCAGTTAACTATTACTATTATTTTTAACCAAAAGTTAACCGGTGAAGTTCACAGGGCCATGTGATATCAGTTTTGTTCCAGTTGCACTGTATCCCAATATGCAAGACTTTTCACAACGAACAGGGGGTTCCCATGCTGTAAATATTAAATATTTAGTCTGCCACTTTCTGTATTTTATATATTATTAAATATACAGCATGTCACTTCCTATATTTGCTTGTTTGTTTGTGCTTTCGGTATTTTTAATAGAAAAGCAGTATTCAGATTTTAAATATATATATGATGTTCATGTCCAAAAAATGACACCACTCCTCTGGTTTGATTGCTTCCCTTTCCTATTTATTAAACAGAGGGAGAAGAAAGAGTAAAAGAGCACAGCCAGGAATAATTCTACACCTACCCTGCAGCAGAATTTTTAATGGGTTCTAAATGCATAATTGGTTATGTCGTAAGCTTCCTTTTTAAATGAGAATGTCAGCAGGCTGCGGCAAAATGTAATGTTCTGGGCTGCTCCACTCAAGCCTGGCAGCAGGTGTCACAATTCACCTCCTTATACTTGGCCCATTGAAAGCAGATTTTATCCAATTGACCTTCACTAAGAGGTCAACTGACCCATAATTACAAAACTGAAGTTGCTTGGCTGGAACTGTTTTACGGGCCTGCACCTGCAGATTTGAACCAGCCACTGAACACGCTGATCTCTTTCTCCTTTAATGTAACGCCTACTAGCACTGCATAGCTGAGCAGTAGACATATGATTAGATTTATTTTACAAGTCAAACTAAATCTATTGTCAGGTTTGGCATTTACTTATATGGACAGAACAGAGCGCACATAAATCTTACCTTTTTCTTGCTTTTCATCCCTTCACCCCTTAATACCACTACTGTAATTTGTTGCTTTTGTATAACAAATTAAAAATAAAAAGTCATTATTGGTCCAAAGAGGAATTGTATACAGTTGAGTCTCAAAGAAACAGAAATAGGTGTGGAAATGAACATAAAATATTTTTTCCTCAAAGTAATATTCACTTCTGACATAAAACAGAAAAATCCTATAAGCACAATAATTTCTGACATAATTCTTGAACTTTTAATAGGTGCACAGAAAATATATATTTTGGAACTAATGATAAAATAATGTGGGAAATTACAGCTGCTAAAATTCTACATAAAATCACGAGCGCTTTCTTGTATCTGAATCTGCTAATCCTAGTAAATTGGTCAGCCCATTGTTTAATCGAGTAGGTCTGTGGTTCACAGAGTTTGACCTCTTACTGTTGCTCAAGCCAAGCCTTGTTATGCTTCCCTAACTTTTCTCCAACTCAGGCCACTGAAACAGCAGCAACCTTTTTTCTCCAGTTTCAACCTACTGATTTTCATTCATATGTTTGTAGCCTCAAGACTAGAATATGGTTAATACCTTCTTCTAGGGGTTGTCCTTCAGGAATACTTCAGAACTATAGCTAATGCAGAATGTGGTTCTTCCTGATTGGTGGTGAGTCATCAGGAGCTCATTATAATGTGTTCCAGGGTTCACATAAGAGTATGGCAATTACTTTGCTGTATCAGAGCAGGATTGTGTCCACACTAGCCCCTTTGTTCTTGAATTGCCATCCTCTGTTCACACATTGGGAATTCACAAAACATTGTTTTCAAATAATTGCATTTCAGTGTTTTCTATGTTTTTATGATTTGTGACTCTTTTCATTCTCTTCAGCTAATGAACAAAACTGCAACACCAGCCTCTCCAATGTGGATAGGCAAATTTGCTATTGAGGCTTTTCAGGTAAATTCTCATTTAAAGTGAAAGCTTCCTGTTTGCAGAATCAGTCCACTTTATTGCTTCCCAGTCAACGTGGCTGAGGGAATTAATGGACAATTTAGTCTTTTCATAAGTCTAAGAAATATTTTAAAGTACAGTGATTTAAATAATAATTTTGAATATATCCTAGACCAAGCCATTGAGAGCCAAGTTTAGAGATGGCTCTAAAGAGGTGTAAAAACTAGAAAGAAAAGCCCTACCAAAGTCTGTTCAGTCTGTCATCCAGGATTTCCCCATCATACTGTATACTCCACTTTCTATTTTAGTCTGTAATCTGCTTGGGGGCAGGGATCGACATTTGTCCATTCAGCCACCCTGACACTACCATATAAAAATAGGTAAAAAGGTAAAGGTAAAGGACCCCTGGACAGTTAAGCCCAGTCAAAGGCAACTATGGGGTTGTGGTGTTCATCCTGCCTTCAGGTCGAGGGAGCCATCATTTGTCCACAGACAGCTTTCTGGGTAACGTGGCCAGCATGACTAAACCACTTCTGGCGCAACGGAACACCGTGACAGAAACCACAGCAGCGCACGGAAACACTGTTTACCTTTCCGCCACAGCAGTACCTATTTATCTATTTGCACTGGCATGCTTTCAAACTGCTAGGTTAGCAGGAGCTGGGACAGAGTAATGGGAGCTCACCCCGTCGCACGGATTCAAACTGTCAACCTTCTGATCAGCAAGCCCCAGAGGCTCAGTGGTTTAGACCACAGTGCCACCTGCTTCCCTCTCATATAAAAACATAAGTAACATGTCAACGGTATATAATATAAGGCAGAACCATAACTAACTTCCTAGAATAAGTTTGCATCCTAATAAAGTGGCATCCCCATCCACTCATTTTATCCTCTTATTAGTTTGGGGGTTGATGTGGAGAAAGTAAGCCAACAGAAGTACTTTGACATCATAACCAACAGAATGGATAAGAGTTTTCCATCATATGAAAGAGATAAGAAAATACCCCCGCTTTCTCTCCCACCTTTAAGCTTCCGTGGGGGTTTTTTAGTCGTTTTCGGATTAATTTACATATTGTAGAGTTAAGCAACTAAATGCCAAGTACATGAAGAGTTTAACTAATTTAATGTATCCACATGGTGTGATTTGGATTGCTTACTGCAGGAAATGAACATATAAATATTTCTGAATGTTTAAGGAAGGAAAGTGTTTAATGCTCTATTTTAAGTTGCCACTTTCTACGCCTGTGTAAAAAAAAAGCAGAACACATGTAATAAAATTAGTGTGTGTGTGTGTGTGTGTGTGTGTGTGTGTGTTTGTGTGTGTGTACATTTTAATATTTCCAGTAAAGAAACCCTCACTCACTACTATTTGCCTATAAGGCATAAACTAAGATGTTTTTTTCTTTCCGTTCCTCTTTTATTTGGGGAGCGGATGGGTATTAGATGGAAGGCATTAGCATTTAGCTGAGCATCCTGTGCATGTTTCTGTATGTGTGGGGGGGGGAGGGGTTCTGCCTGGGGGAGGGGAAAGAAGGCTTCAATAGGTGGCCCTGAGAGGCCTAGCAGAAACCAACACTCCCAAAGATCAAAGTCACAGCCACAGAACAGAGCGGCAGCAGTGCTGCTTGCCACCCGGTCACTCTTTCAATGCGGGCAGCTATTCATCGGCAGATCATGCCTGTCATTGCTGTTTGCACCCTCCACCATCAGCACCACTGCCATTCCTTCCCAGAGAAGGAGGGGGGGTAGAATTCATTATCCATTAATGAGCTCTTCACAGAACCTGATCCCCGTGGCAAACACGGTTCCATTCATAAAACCTCTCAGAGGCTAGCCAAAAGGGGACACAAAAGCAGCCATTTCACAGCCAGATAGCACACCATCTTGTTCTGGTTTGCCCCCAAATATACACACACAGCAGTTGTGAATGGAAGGGTAACAAACAGAAAAGAAGTGAAGGAGAGAAAGGCAACAGTGATGGAGTTATATCTGACAAACATACACACACACATGCACTCAGCAGAGCTAGCTTCCCAGAGCTGTCAAATAAGCTGAAACTATTGTCACCCCAAAGAACTGGCTTTATTGATGTAGGGCCAGAAATAGGGCATCAGATTAATTAAACAGTGTTTGTAAGATCGTTTAGAACTTATTAAGGATGAGAAAAAGCTGGTGGGGGTTAGCAGGAGAATCAAGCATTTGTCACTACTTATTTGGGGCTTTGTGGTTGGATATTCTTTCCATAGAGTGTTACAATAAAAAATATAAATACATGTTACAATAAAATACATAACGTTAGCACCAGCCACATCCAATTAGCTAGTGTCATGTAATTAAGGCTGCAATCTTATGCTCACCTACCTGGGAGTACGCCCCATGAGTTGTGAGCCAGGAATTGCCTGATTTGACTCCCACCTCTTATATTGTCAAACTTGCCTTTGAGAAACTGCCCTCAGCCTCAGTCACCGCCTGCAATCTATGATATGAGAATAATAATGTTGCCCTACTATGCAATGATATTGTTTCTGGGATAATACATGTAAAATACTTTGAGCCCCCTCTCACATGTATTTACAGTAGTTAGGATACTGCAACACATCGCAAATTATGCTGAAATAGTTACATATCTATATTGCTTATAAAGACTAAGGCCTTCTCAGGACCAAAACTATTTTATATTTATCCTGTCAAAAATTGTGTTTTGTGCTGAAATTTAAGTTCTGTTACCAATATTTCAGCATTTTGCTCACACACCAAGAAATATATTCTGATAGTGTCCTCTTTTACTGCACGTGTGTGTGCACAGTAACTTAAAGTTGTTGGATCTGAAGTTTCAAATGTTTTTGCCTCCTTCTCTAGGGTCTCGAGGTAAAATCTTAGGGGCAGGTGCCAGGCATTTTTTGATTGGGATGATGAGAATATTTGCTTTTGGCTCCACTTCTGTGTCTATCAAGTTGCATTCCTGAATCACTAGACTGTGCCACAGGCTCCAGCCACCAATCAGCTGGGCACCATCCATTATCTCCTAGGGTCCTTTCTCTGAGTTATAGGGACTACAGCTCTAGAAACTTGGCAAATCTACCTACACTTCATGTCTGTACTGCTCTCCTGCAGATGGTAGTAATCACATTGCAACATGAGGGATACAGTCTTTGTGCATCCTAAACTGAAGCTGGCATGAAATAGATGCTCTTATTTGCTATATTGTTCATTTGTCTAGAGTTACTGGGCTTCTGTTTAAGATAGTCAAAGGCAATACAGTTGTTTTTCAAAAGCTTGATCTGGCTAATCCAGCCACATTCCCACTGAGATGTTGTTGTTGTTTTGGTCATGTTATTACTATACAAATTGAATTTGTATTTTTTCCCTTCATGGCTGCCAATATTTTTAGATTGGGTACATTATCTTGCAAGGAGAGGATTGCTGCAAGAGTTTTATGTGCAAGCTAACAGGTAGCAAGATAATCCCCAGTGTTAATGTTCCTTCCTCCTTTTAATCTTTTGAAGCTGTTTGTGTACTGATGGCCAAACTGAAGAACGACCGTATTTTTCTGTCTATAAGACGCCCCCATGTATAAGACGCCCCCTATTTGGGGGGGACTCCAAATTAAGAAAACACCCCTCAGCACTACCCGTGTATAAGACAAGCCCCAATTTTAAACCTAATTTTTGGGTAAAAAAACCTAGTCTTATACACGGAAAAATACAGTATTTCCTGCCTGCATGCTGGTCTCTCAAACCAGTACAGGAGCTAAAGCAATGGTGTGGAGACTTATTGTATGGAGAGCAGAAGATTGCCAGCAGTTCAAGTCTTGTAAGGAATGCAGAACTCTGCAGTTCTAGGATCTTAGAGTCTTGAGGGAAGAGGACAATGTTAGAACCAGTATGGGGCATGTAGATCATTGGACAAGGACTAGACAGACCCAGCTTCAAATCCCTATTCAGAGAAGGGGATGGAGAAAAAGGAGAGGTAGAATCTCAAAGATACCCAGGAACAAAAACTTAATAGCTCGACACATTTCATATACAGTATATTCTTCCTCAGAGGCACTTAGATACAGCATGCTGTGCCCTCAGCTGTGTTTCTGTGTACCTTTGAGATGCCAGCTTTCCTTCTCTCTCCCCTCTCATATTGGCCTATTTTTTCCTTTTCAAATCCAGACGAAGATCATGAGGATAAAATGGAGGATAAGGCATCAAGAAGCTCAGCAACACTGCTCTGAGTTCTTTGGAGAAAGGGTGAGATTAAATTGTGTGGAAGTTACTCATTTTATCTCACAACACCTTTGTGAGGTAGGTTAGGCTAAGGTCACCCAGATTGTTTCCTGGCAACTGGGAATTGGAAACCAGGCCCCCTCATCCACCAGGTCCCAGTCCTGCATTCTAACCACTATATCATCCAGGCTTTCCAAATTATAATATTCCAGATATTTAATATTTGTCATTCTGCATCTTATACTCTGTTCCACTGGGCAGCCCCCAAATATAACATCCAGACACACTTGGAGGATGTTTGGAATAACGCAACCATCTACAGGCTCCTTCAGACAACCTCTTTGGCATTCATCCTGATTTGCTCACACAACATCAGAAAGTTAGACTATACCCACTCTTTAATGAGCATTCCTTCTGAGTTGTTTGCACGGTAGTTATTCAACAGTCAATGAGCGTTCATATTGATTTGCTTACCGGGGTTTTCATACATCTTCCTGTTAATTATTTGTTCACCCTAAACTTTTCAGAGTATTTCCCCATCACTTTCCTAACAGCAAAAAGTATGTGTGTATTTCTAAGTGGTTTTGTTGCGGAATATTTTAATCCACTGTAAATTTCTGGTATGTGCTTGAATCAGTTCCACAAAAGTAGTGAGATACTTGAGGCACCCTACAAGTCTGCACTGGTGTGAAAGGCACAGACCATAGCAAATTCTACAGGGACAGAGGCTATACTCTTATAGCCGCCCAAAACAAGAATTTCAGATAATGGCAAGGTGGCAGCTCATGTGCCTCTTTGAAAAGAGACATAGGCTGTTTATCCAATAAGAAAATCATCCTCATCCTAGGAAGAGGTTGTGAAACAATCACAAAAGACTGTATACAGTCCAGCTCAAAACCCAAATAGCACTGCAGGCAAAGCTCAACAATATACACATTCCAATATATACATGGAATTCCAGTGTACACATGGAATTCTTGGCAACACAAAATATAAACACCCAAGAGCACATATTCATATACGCATATGCACACAAAGCAAAAACTGCCCTGCAAAAAAAGAAAGGAATCAGAAGGCAAATAATAAAGTAAGAAAAAATACAAAGAAGCCCATACTTTATCCCCAGCATCTCTCTCTCTATAAAGAAGTTATTAAACAAATTTCAAGTGATATATTTAACATACCATGAACGCATAAACAAAATGTAAAATATACAATTTCATGAACTATAATAAAGAAATTCCCATACCCTTCTCAACATTACAAATATTCTTTATACTAGCAAATTAGAACTATCACCTAAGCAGCTTTCATTGGTTTGGAAAAAGGGTGGGTATTTCAATCCAGTTTTGATTTCTTCTTAGGTAATGGAGTGGTAGGTGTTCAGCAAATGCATGCATCTTGCACATTTATAACACAGTGTGTTAAGCTTTATTGTCCTTCTTTTAATAGTGTATACCAGCAGGGGGCGGGGGGGGGGAGTCACAGGAACTAGGAGAAATATTTGCAAAGATCAGTTTGTAAGTATAATTAGTCACTTGTTGTGCCTCTAAATTTTATATATGCAGACACAACTTGCACATATTAGATTGTTCACTGGCATTATTTGGCTATTCTTTGGCAAATAATAAGTGCAAAATACTGCCTTCAAATTATGCACTATCAATACTACTTCAGTGGTACCTCTGGTTACGAACTTAATTTGTTCCAGAGGTCCGTTCTGAAGCTGAAACCGTTCTTATCCTGAGGCGCGCTTTCGCTAATGGGGCCTCCCGCTGTGCACATGCCTCCGGCGCATGATTTCCATTTGCATCCTAGGACAAAGTTTACAACCAGGAGCAGCTACTTCCGGGTTAGCAGAGTTTGTAACTTATGCAATTTCAGTGTAGTAAACAGCTATAGTCACATTTATTTAGGATTGCCATATTTCAAACAGTGAAAATCTGGACAGAAAAGCTGGGCTATTTTTGGCAAAATCTGGGGGGGGGGGAATGCCAGTTTTGAACTATTTTTATGGGAAATTGGCAAAAACGGCGCTGCTGACATGGGCTGCCATACACCTGGATTTTCCCGGACATTTTAACTGATTTCTTTCCAGTCACGATTGCAGACTGCATTATTCCTTATACGTGTAGGAAATTCCGGACGTATGGCAACCCTACAGTTATTTATAATTATACCACTTAATGTAATAAAAATCTCTGAGCGGTTTATAGAAACAATAATAATACAACAATATTCAATAGCATTTCCTTAAAAGAGTCAAAGAACAGCCCCACTCATCCCCCTGGTTTCTCTGTATGCTGTGACTTTTACAGTCGGCCTCAATGGGGGGAAAGTAATTCTGTGGCACCTCTGCATTGCAGTCTCTGAAAAATTTCTTTTTATAACTCGTGTAAATGTTACATCCAGATTTGTTTCTCAAATCCAAAAATCATGGGGCACACCTTTTTGTTTAAATAAGTATCTGTTTGTGTATACTGTAGTAGCTTACACTCATTTCTCTCTTGTACTAGGACCTTGCTGAACAGAAGAAACATTCACAAAACCAAGTAAGAATAGAGATTAATTATATAACTTGTACAAATCTCAACAGACTAACACAGCCACCCATCGGAAATTTTGTTTTTTAGATGTTCACATTTGAAACTATTTGCAAAGAAAATTATATATTTGGAAAAAGATATATAATTTACTTTCCAGAGAGCTTAAAATGTGAACATTTTAAAAACAAAATTTCAGATGGGTGGCAGTGTTGGTCTTTTGCATCAAAAAATAATAATAACAAAGAGCCTTGAAACACTAACTAAAAAGTCTAAAATTAGAAGTCAATCTAATTTTATCTTAGAATAAACTTTTATGTCCACCTCATCATATCCATTTTTTAAAAAAATAAATAAATAAATCAGGATATTCATTCCATAAAGCAGGGGCAACTGCTAAAACAGGGATGAGAAACCAATATTGGGATTGCAACTCCCCCCATCCCTGGCTATTAGTCATGGTGGTTGGGGCTGATGGAAGTTGCAGTCCAATGATATGGAGGTCCTGCAGGTTCCCAACCCTGACCTAAAGTCTCCAAAGAAGAGGAAAGTTCAGCCATGCTGATGGATTTCCAGAGCTACCAACATTCCTGCCAGCAGAGGGAGCAACAGCAGCACTTGAATGCAAATGAAAATCTTTTCATTAAAGAAGTCTCTTGTCCCCGTTTTCCAATAGGTGTGGCATAGGATCCGCCTTACCTTGAACAGATTACATTATGAACGTAAAAGAAAAACCCCTCCTTCTCTGCCTTCTGGACCTTTTATTTCTTGTTGCAAAACAAAATAAGTCAAAATTAAAATGGATGTGACCAGTTGGGTGGCTTTGCCAACACCTTCGAAGCACAGAATGCCCTGCACACTCTGCTCAAGCAGACAAGATAAACAGATAAACCGGATAATCTATGGGACGGCATATTCTTTGGGGACTGAAAGTATTTCCTTCCCTGCTGCCTACAGGTGGCTTTCTCTGCAGCTTCATTGACTGGGCCACAATGAAACAGAAAATATATGTATGTAATGCATTGCACAAAAATACAGCCTTAGACACATGTATTTAATTCCAACTCAGACTGAATGTCTACACGCTCAAACACTGTGCAGAATGTTTTGTTTGATTATTGGCTCTAGTTTTCTTGGATGCATAAATCCCTTCTGATCCATATCTGCTCCCATGTCCTCTTTATTCCTCTCAGGTACACATTAGCAGCTTAAAATGCAACAAGGCTGTTTCCCACCATTGCATTACAAGTCATATCTCCACATTGCTGTACACACCAGAGAGGGAGCCAACATGTCTTTAGCTGATGCACATTGTCGTGTTTTGTTTCCTTGCACCTGCAGACCACCACCACCCCCACCCCCTGGAACACCTATATATGAAACTGTCATCTGTGCTTTCAGATTGAAGCTAATTAAACAGCAGTTTTTCTCACGAAAATACAGGAGAGCACTACATCATGGGTAGCGTCATGTGTACATGAGATATAAGGGCTGTGGGTGGCGTGTGATCTAAACCACTGAGCCTCTTGGGCTTGCCAATCAGAAGGTCGGCGGTTTGAATCCCCATGATGGGGTGAGCTCCTGTTGCTCTGTCCCAGCTCCTGCCAACCTAGCGGTTCAAAAGAATGCCAGTGAGAGTTTCTGTGCGCTCTGGTTTAGTCATGCTGACCACATGACCCGGAAAGCTGTCTGTGGACAAACATTGGCTCCCTTGGCCTGAAAGCAAGATGAGCTCCACAACCCCATAGTCGCCTTTGACTGGACTTAACCATCCAGGGGTCCTTTACCTTTTTTTTTGTTACATGAGAGTACAACGGACCCAGAGTAAATAGCAGTGTGTACACAGCCTTAATCAACCACCTATCACAGGACTAAGGCTGAATATGAGATGTGGAAGACAAACAGGAGATGGCTATAACTATCATGCCTTGTTCGTGAGCTTCTCTGAGGCCTTTTGCAGGTCTGCTGATGCAAAAAGAACAATTGACAAGATAAAATTTGGCCCATCAAGGCCAAATGCTTTTACATCATATTGTCAGTATTAGTACCACCAAGACTGGTGTATTCCTTATAACTGGATTCATGTATCTCAGGAAAATGTTTGCATTCATGTATCTCAGGAAAATGTTTGTATTCATGTATCTCAGGAAAATGTTTGCATTCATGTATCTCAGGAAAATGTTTGCATTCATGTATCCCAGGAAAATGTTTGTATATTAGTGGATCTATCATCTATCTATTTCTGGGAAGTACTGAAATGTTAACAAAATATCTTCTGCACACTAAAAACTTGCTTGCAATGTTTGACACAGGTCTGTTGAGTGTTTTTTTCACATGATCAAAATCTGCATTCCACCAGTTTAATATTGAGGTGCTATGGGACCTATTCCCTACAGTGGGTATTTATAAGAAGCATGTATTAAGCTAGCAGCTTCTATGTGGGCAGGTGGCAACATGAATGAACTAGTCAAGGTATCTTCTAGTCATGTTAATGGGAACAGTACTTTAAGAGTACTATATGTTTGTTTGTTTAAAATATCTATATACTATCTTTCCTCGGAAGAGTTCACGGTAAAACCCATGAATAAAAATTTAAAAACATCAGTTATAAACTAACTCTAAAACAAGAACAGAAAAATAGCATTATACAGCAGAAATAATAATCACAGAAGGCATTCACCTGGTATACTCTTAAAATTAGACTCATTTCCATTGTTCCCACTCTGAATACCTTGAAAACATAGCCATTTGTAACATTTAAAAAGCATTTATTTCTCTACTAATTTATAGCATATAATAAACCACAATTCATTTTCACATGGCCAGTTGTTATACCATATGACTTCCCCTGCAACTTTGAAACTATAAAATAAAATGACTACATTTTCTTCTGTAGCTTTTCTTTGCCAATATGCATTGTTAACTTGGGGGGGGGGTTGCAGTGGAAAATTAGCAAAGTTTAAGTGAGTTAACATGTTCAAGAACACCACTGTGGCTAAAAGTATCTGCCTTTTAAGAAGGGGGGAGGTGAAGAATTCATCTCTATTTAGCAACCATCTACTGTCTAGTTGCTGTCCATGTTCTGCTTCTTTTGTCAGTCTCCAGTAGTGTGTCCTTTAGTTATAAGTGAAAACAACCGATCCCCCACTAAGACACATCTGCTCTGAATTCATATTACAACAGGAGGGGAAAATGACACCTTCAGCTACATAAACCAATAAAGATTGTCTGATATAGTTTGCCCCTGTTGCTACCAGGCATGCAACCCACTGAGTTAAAGACTGGTGACATCTGCTAAAGAATGTCAATGGTGAGGTGAACAGAAAAAGGTAATGAATCATAGTGTGTCATGGATACAGTTTATGAGTTCTAAGGAAAGAGCCCGTTCTATACCACTAGCTAGCCCTGCTCACACAGCACCTGCAAGCGGATCATAATTACTGCCTAGTATTTCCCAACATATTTGAGCAGAGCTGTGAATATATCAACTATGCAAAAATGATATTTAAGGCTGAATGTTGCACTTTGGAAAAGTAAAAAAATGTTAACTTGGCCACCTTCTATATATTATGCATTATACTGCTCCATATAATTAAATAACCATATCCTCCTCCTTTTTTCCACCAAAATTATGATAGCATTCAAACTGGAAAATTCATTTTGGGGCAACTCTTTGGTCCGAGTCTACAGCCATTTTTCAGTGTGGGCATTTTGCAGCACATGTCCTGAGTTCAATAGGGCTTACTCCCAAATGTATTAATAGGAATGCATTTCCAAGTTTCTCTTTTTTAATTTGTTAGAGGAACCTAACAGAAGGAAAATGTTTTGTTGTTTTAGGATTCCACACACAAGAAAGAGATTGCTGGGGTCAATTTGTTTATCTTTCTATAACGAGTTGGTTCCCCTCCACTAATGTAAGGCTAAGGGATCCTGCTAAGCCCTCTATCAGCTGAATAGGGATTGGGCAATCTTCAATACCTAAGCAACTCTGTCCCTACAAAACATAAACACACTGGCCAAAAACTGATCCTCAAAAATAAATGAGTAAAATACTACTTTGTAGTAGATGTAGCAGGTATGCACATGTACCCTAACCTACAATACAAAGGAAATATTAAACATCAGTGGATTAGTATATCTCATGGGTAGGCACGGGTGGCGCTGTGGTCTAAACCACAGAGCCTAGGGCTTGCCATTCAGAAGGCCGGCGGTTCGAATCCCTGCAACGGGGTGAGCTCCCGTTGCTCGGTCCCTGCTCCTGCCAACCTAGCAGTTCAAAAGCACGTCAAAGTGAAAGTAGATAAATAGGTACTGCTCCAGTGAGAAGGTAAACGGCATTTCCGCACGCTGCTCTGGTTTGCTAGAAGCGGCTTAGTCATGCTGGCCACATGAGCCGGAAGCTGTACGCCAGCTCCCCTGGCCAATAAAGTGAGGTGAGTGCCGCAACCCCAGAGTTGTCCGTGACTGGACCTAACGGTCAGGGGTCCCTTTACCTTTAGCTTTATGGGTGGGCAGATTAAGGCCTGGGGGCCAGATCTGGCCCAATCTCCTTCTAAATCTAGCCCACGGATGGTCTGCGAATTAGCATGTTTTTACATGAGTAGAATGTGTCCTTTTATTTAAAATGCATCTCTGGGTTATTTGTGGAGCATAGGAATTCATTCATTATTATTTTTCAAAATTTAGTCCTGGCCCCCCAAGGTCTGAGGGTTTGCTGAGAAGGTTTGATGACCCCTGGTATATCTGGAAGACTCCCCCCCCCTACATTTGGTCACAGTTAATGCAGATTGTTATGCTTGTAGATGTTACAATAAATGTACGTTGACTAAGTGGTTTTATCTATTATCTGTTTATCAGCTATGGTGCCTGTTTTGTCTATAACTTATTTGTTATGGGTGAAACAAACTGAACAGTTAGTGAGGCTATATGATTTCAATAAAGCATCATTTTTTCCTTATGCATTATATATTATTATGTGCTGTTGAGAATTGTTGCGTTGTGGTGGAAAGCACTGCTGTGGCCAAGGAAAACCTGGTTCAATTCTCACCTCAGTTGTAAATTCACTAAATATATTTATGTAGACCTTTAATATCTCCTCTATTCCTGCCTGCAAGGTAATACTGACCTAACTTATTGGATGATTGCAATAATTGCTGTCATGATGTGTGTAAAGTGCTTTGAACCTTCAATGAGCAGCAAATGCTTGCTAAGCATTAGTTCTATATCTGTGGAACTGTTAGATTAAGCCAAGTTCCATCAAAACAGATGGTGAGAACAGATTATAATTAAAATGATTTCCAACTCAGAAGTTTTGCACTCAATACTAGTTCACACATGCACATCCATAACTGGACTGCTCAGCAACTGGTGACTCACAGCTGCATTTGTGACTTACTTCAATTGAAAACCCTTTGGGGAGCAGTGATATGAACATGTTAGTTCTCTGGTGACTCATTGCACACATTTAAGCAAACCGCTTTATATGTTCATGAACTCCTGATGAGCATACAGTTGTAAACAACCCTAAACCTAAAACACTTCCTCTGCAGAAAGCGGAACTGGACTAGAGCAACATTGGGTTCACTTTGCAAGCAGGCTCCCCACGCCTTTCAGTGGAAGGGTTGAGTTTCATTTACATGCATCAGTGCTTTCACGTTTATTGAGAATTACTGGATCATCAATGTGACTATTTCTGGCAGCTGAAAAGCTTGTTTCCAAACCCTAGTTTTACTTGTATTATTATAATCATAGAATTCAGTTCACTGGCATCAGGGGCAGACATCTGTGGGCATCCTCAAAGATCACACCATAGGATGGGTGCTTATACAGATTGGGCAAGGTAATTAATTGCAATGACAGCAGGTGTGCCCTTTCAGCAAGAGGGCCCAATGAGTGCACTTTACATAAAAGCCCTCCAAAACTGGAGGCAGCACTGTCTGTTCACATGTTGGGGGGGTGTTGTGTTCCAAAGCCAACATGAGTTGACTTTTCATCAGATTTGTGCACACTAAGTGCACACTAGAATTTTAAAAACTACATGATTATAGTACTAACTGCCTGTTAATTGGTAACTGATCAGTTTAATTTGAATGACATTGCACATTATCAGAACCTCACCATAGGTGGGTTGTTGTTGTTTTTTTGAGATATTTAAGGATGTCTAAACATAACTTAAATAGACATAACTTCCACTCTTTTTTGAACAGAATATAATCTTTAATATTTTCCTTTCTTTTTTTAAAAAAAAAATCCCAGTTTTATTAGCATAGGAACCAAAACATATTGCTTCATGAGCTGCTGAGAATTTTTGTTATGGGTAAGCTATGAAAATGTAAGAAAATAATAAACCAAAATGTGTTTTTAATTCATACCTCTATTGTTAAAAATTGGTCATACAAATTAATCAACCAAACTTCAGTTGATTAATCTACAAATCCAACCAATTGCAGATTTCAGTCATAGCACAGACAGATCCAGCCTAGTAAATGGTTTTAATTCAAAATGCAACTGGGCACATTCTGAAAAGTCTTTAGAAAGTGACTTGAACCAGGAAATGCTGAATGAAGTTGATGCTAATGAACTTGCGCTGAACCATTCAAAAGCCTCATTCAACAAAAGCAAGTCTATTTAAACAAAAGGTTTATCTTGTGCCACCTCTATTTGCCACAATGCTTTCTGTACCCAGGCAGTTTTAAATTATTCAGAAATCTACAAAATAAAAAAGTCAGCATTAAAAACCATAATGTGAATCTACCCTCAGTCAAACTGATCATGCAAGAAGAGTCAGAGGCATTGCCCAGTTCTCATATTAAAATGATTATGCAACAGAAGGTGTTTTACCATGTTGTCAATTCATACAGTAATTGGTGTTGGAAAGCCGCAAGCCCCTATCATTTTAGTCAAGAGGAAATATGTCAGAATCTCATGCTTTTTCCTCCCACTTAGTTCTTAAGTAAAATTAAAATAGTCACATCACTAGACAAAAAGTTCGCAACTGTGTCCTCCAAAATGGTATGGCAAAGGAAGCAGATTCCAAGCCTTTTCAAATCTCTGTTTCGTTGATAGTTTGGCTCCTAATTTCCAAATGGGTTATTTTGAAATTATAATTTTTACTGATATAGAAATTTATTAGCTCCTATCTGCGTGTGTGTGTGTGTGTGTGTGTGTGTTAATTCAAATTAACATACAAAGAAAATAGGTATCTCTAAGTGGGAAACAGGTTTGTAGCGAGAAGGAGATAATTAATTTTGCAGCAGAGATTGAGGATAAAATTTCACTCTTTCTATAAACTATAAAAAAAAGAATATGAAAGGAATATGTGTTTATTCTTACCTTCATCTCTTTTACGTTTGTTGCTTTCCGCACTGGGAGAGGTAATTCCCAGAATTCCACTAATGGAGTAGGAGGAGCCTGCTGAGTCTGTGCTTACTGAAGACACTTGTGTCACGGAACCCGTGGAAGCTGTAATTTAGAAACAAACCAATCAGTACACAGATCCACACAAGAGAGGAAGCCATGCAAACAACTTTTCCATGACTGCCATCTTTGATAGTTGTGTTTCAATACCACTACCTACAACCAGGAGGCTGGGAGAGGGGGAACAGGGAAATTTGCAGCCTGGGTACCTTTCTTGAACATTTAAATTTCATTTTCTGCCATGTCTTACAGCCCAGCCCCATCTTATTAGCTTTTGTTGCTGACAGAAAGACCAGCTTTATACAGCAGCAAGCTAAATTAGCATCAGGTACCTATCAAGCATTGCAAAAATATTCTGCCCTGTCTATTTTCATATATACACAAAGTAGACCCACAACATATGTGCATTTAACTTTTGCGCATTCAGCTTCGAGGGCTTGGCAAATGATTTTTAAAAATAAAAATAAAAAGCGGGAGGGGTGGGCCTCTGGGGGGAAAGACTGGCAATTCCACCCACCATTCCACCCAATATATTTTGACTCTAAGCGATTTTGACTTTATGCACTATCCCTGCAACATAACCCCTGCCTAAGTTGAGAGTCAGCTGTGTATACCATGAGAACAATGGTAGAGATCTGTGCCATTAACGAACCCATACCACAAGGTTAACCAGTGTGGTGCCTTCCAGATGTCTTGAACTACAACTCCCATCATTCTCAACCATTTGCCATGATGGGAGTTGTAGTCTAAGACATCTGGTGGTCACCATGTTAGCTACCCTTGTCACAGGATATAGCACTTTTCTAAACTGCTCAAAATGCTTCATGTTTGTTTTATCAGTAACTGATACAACAACTCTGTACCACAGGCTAGTGTTATATTACCCCCATGTTAAGATGAGAAGTAGCTGCCTAAGGGAATCCATTGGTGCCATAGAGGTCATGGCTGAAATGAGATAAGAACTACAGATAAGTAGCTTACAGCTCATGTTCTTAAACATTATGCTATATTACTTCGCAAAAGATTGCTGGTTGCATCTCCAAGGCATTCAGGTCAACATATATGGCGCAAGATGCATCAGTCTAAAAGTTTGTTATGATTATTTTGCCTGGACAAATAAACCCCTGGACAAGCAGAGATTTGAGCCTACATCTCCCACCATTTATGTCCAACGCAATAAAGCACCTGCCTGCAACCTGGTGCTCTCTGGGTGTTTTGGACTACAATTCCCATCAGGCATAGTCTTGCCAGCTGAGGCTGATGGGAATTATAGTCAAAAGCATCTGGGGGTTTGGAAAAGCTGCTCTAAATTGACAGTAGATTGCATTCTTGCTAGGACCCCTGATACTAGGAAATCTATGATATGATAATCTGCAACTCTTTCAGCATTTGAGGACTTGAGTAAGACAAAGATAGCACTGGGGGCACTAGATCCCCTGAACCACTGCCTCAACACAGTGCATACGGTGCCCAGACCAAGAGCCAAAAGTATAATAATAGATTAAATAACTAACAATTTGCTGCCCTTTTATAGCATCCAAAATATGGCTCCTGAGATAGGCACCTCAGTCTGCCAAATACTAAGGACAGCCCGGTCCAATACTTGAAGCTCTGTAGAGTTCACTGGGAATCCTGGATATGGTAGAACTGTATCAATTGGACTTAAGATGCAGAGTATGTTCTGAGTGGTCTCTTTCATATTAAATTTTGTGGTTGGTAGACATTCTAGTTTGTGTATTTAGGAAACTGTGGTTTAGAGGCTTATTTAAACCATCGCTCATATGTCTTATATATTCGTGCAATTCAGAAATACCGAAATGCACGCTGCAAGTTGTCTGAAATCTCCTATATGTTGAGAGAGTTACCACTTCATACATGAGATTAACTCCAGATTCTAAAATTGGACTCAGGATTTTTATTCCAGAGTAAATGGTTAGAGGATTGCTTGCCTGTAGTCCAGTCCATAATTTTTAATGAAGTATGTGGATTTAAACCAATTTAGTCCCTACTGAAATCACTGAGATTAACTGTCTTAAATCTAAGAACTTCATTTTAGCTGGATTGTGGATTAGGTTGTTAGTATTCTAAAATGCTGACAGCTCAGAAAATATGGAGATTTTTCAAGATAAAATTTAGTGAATTCAGTTCTAAAGGATTAGGCAGAGGAAAAATTTGAAAATCTGCAGTGAAGAGAAAAGAGGCGGTGAATATTTAAGCCAAAGTGGTCTATGGAAGCATGCCTTACAACCCAGTTAAGCCAAAGTACTTTGACTTCACTCATTTGGTTCAACAGGACTACATAAGCTTGAATATATTATAAAAGTAGTTTGAGTTAACAGGGCTTATTTTAAGCAAGGTTATGCTCATCTGTCAGAGACTCCACAAGAAAAAAAAACCCCTAATATAAAGTCCATCACTCTTCAATGACTAGAGTTAGATGGTCTGCATGTGAATTAGGCAAAGAAGAAGAAGAAAACGCAGTAAAAAGTTTTCAAAGTTTTGCTACCTCTTCACTCAAAATTGCAAGTGCACAAAGAATTATGGAAGGGTTGGTTGATAGAAGAAAAAAACACATTCAAAACTACTTACTGACTAATGATGCAGAAAATGTTATGAATAACTATCCCTTTCTTGATTTATTACTTTAATTATCTGACATTCTATAGACCCCCATTAGTGGGATGATTTTTTTTTTTTTTTTTTTGGTTTAGATTTCAATTTTCTGTCTCATGGTGAAAGCTATTTATCATAATAATCAGTAAAATTCAAAACCTTTTAGCAGTATTTATAAAATTCATTTACCATGTTCAGCCCTTGGAGAATGACAAAGAAGGTGCATTAGTACGTGTGCTGAAGTGTTCTGTGCAGAATTATCTGCCCATAAGAGTGATTAAAAGTTCTTTAGAATGAATTGCATTATATATTTTTAAGTATATTAAAAAAAAAGTTACCTATGCTGTGACTGGAGGCTGGGACTTGCTGGTTGGGTGGTTGCTGTACCTTTGTCCGTATAATCCTGCATATAGACAAATGGCTACTTACTATTAGGTATACAACAATAGAGCAAAAAATAGCTATGCAGGTAAACAATAACTAAGCATGATGAGTGTCCAAGAAAATTATTCCTCTTCATTACTATTATATTTCCCAAATTGAAAACCAAAAGGATGCACTGAGCTGAGAACTGCCTAAATGTGTTATCAGCCATAGCTGAAAAGTTGGGAAATGCATGTCTACTTAAATACATTCACAAAACTGGAATTGCCCACTTTCATGTGTGAATGTCATCATTCACAATGCTTGGACATTCACTGTAACTCATATATGTAATCACCCCATCAAGAGAGACTGAAAGAATTGCAGCTGAGCAAATGAACCAAAGCCAACTATACAATATAAACAACACAGTGTCCAAAACGCAGGATCTAAGTACTTAAATTCCATTGACTTCCAATGGATATAAAATAACTGCAATAATAATAATTACACATACTATTGATCTCAATAATACCTTGTCTCATTAATTTCAACTGGAGTTAAGCATGACTAATTTATCCAGATTGGGGCAAAATGTGGACCCTGGTGCAGGTTTGTGGGTGATTGCTGCTTTTCCTCACAGCACCAAATATTCAGTGAGCAAAATCTGCACAGTTCTAAACCCTCGCAACAGGGAATGTCTCATTAACTACCGTAAATAATTCTGTGGTGTTTCCTCTCTGCTCATTCCTGTTGGCTGATCACAACAGACTTGTAGAAATGCCCTAAACATTAACATCACCATCAATTAAGGTTTTTGTGCCAACTTACTCATACATACATATCTAGAGTCATACCTACTTTCAAAATATTTGCTAACATATTTTAGGCAACAAAATGTGTGTGTGTGCTACATATGGTTTAGGCTTTTGTTAATACTGGGTTGGAGAATTGAAGTTAGCATAAAATAAATAAAATTGTTAACAATGGAAAATCCACTGTGGAGATGCATTAAGAGCACTGAACGCAGGAGGTCTTCTCTGTATATTTTCCTAGTGACGCAAATGGAGATCTTGCCATTGATTTAAATAAGAACAAGATTGATGCACTCACTATAGAACGGTCTTTTATCAAATAGCACACAGTTAATTGATATAATTCTCCACACAGTATATATGCCTGTTTTAATATAATATTTTAGCTGGCAGCTTGTGGCCTGATGAGTTCCTGGCCACACTCCCAGCTTTTGCCTGGTTGTCTTCCAGATTTGTTTTTTCATGTTTAGTATGTTCACAGAAGAACACTCTCCTGTCATTTAAAAAAACAAAACATTTTCCTCTTTGGCATTTCAGAACATCAACTCATAAAGTGACAGTGCCAAATTACTGTTATCTGCCTCTTCTTTTGCACCATTTACCAAACTGTAGATGATTATGATGGGTAGTACTCAACTAAGGTTTACTCAGAATAGACCCCCTGAAATTAACAGGCATAATGGTAGTTGTGCTTGTTAATTTCAATGGGCTTACTCCAAGTTCCACCTGAAGCGTTTGGTTGTAGTTGTTGTGTTGTGTTAATACTTAATGAACAATTCAGGATGGGACCCTCTTTGAGTAATACTATATTTCCAAAAGTTTTGAAAGCTGAAGCACGTTTCAAAGAAATAAGTAAAACCGAAAACTCCTGTACACTGAAGGATTTGCATTTTAAGAGTTTGTGACCCCCAATTCTAGTTCAAGGCCTGTTTCAGCACAAGGCACTGCTCTGAACATAGTTTTAGACTGTATGAGCCCAAGGAACAGAGCAGTGAGCCGTGCAGAAGGTGGTTAATTCTGCTCTGTCTTTGCATCATGGGTGACTAAGCTGATCTGATCACACCTAATGCAGAGATACAGCAAAGTACCCACCTCTAGAAGAGTTTGATTAGAAGAAAGCAAGGTAAGAGCAGTAAATCATACAATGACACAGCGAGCAGCCTTCTTACATGGGTAGGAACTGAGGCACACCTAAAAGTAACAGGAACCCATAGTTGAGAATTTCAGTGTGAAGATGAGGCAACACGAGCCTCTACTTCTTAGGTCTGCTCTGCAAGTATTCTCTGAATGTACAGCAGCTTCTCCACTAGAAGCCTTGCACGCTATCTAGCGAGAATGAAGGCCTGGAGGCTGTATCTGCACTGCTGCAAATCAGCTGCTACATTTCACATTGCCTGCATCTCAGCATGCAACTGACCTGTTCAATCCGCACAAGGCTGTAGAGTGGTTTTGCACTGAGTAAATGGCCTTGGGAACCAAACAGGTGACAGGTGCAATTCCTACACACCGATCACTCTGCTGGCATCTGTACAGGGTTCAGAGCAGGGCTGGTGTTGGATATTTCACACAGCACCTAATTTAAAGCAATCTCTCTCTCTCTCTCTCTTTAGGTATAAGAAAGAAGCACATGTATTTATTTTAAAGTATTTTGCCCAGTGTTTGCCCAAAAAGGCTTCCAGGGTGGCTTCCTGATCAATTAAAATAAAATACATTTTTGAGTATATACGGAGTTCACTTCCTCCTTACTGAGCACCCTCAAACAATCCCATGCACATATGGGATTGTTCAGGGCACGGAGGAGATGGTGGTGCCTTCCAGACTGGCCAGGGAACAACCTGGCACGTCTTATAAGGCAGAATGTCCCATATGTCTCCTTTCTGCTTTGTGCTTCCACACAGGACATAGCTTTCTCCATTTTACAGAGCAATACTACGTGGAGTGTAAGCTAGTCAAGGCAGGTGGGGAGGTTGTTCTGTGGGGGCAACTGGTTAGAGAAGACTGGCCTTGAATGAACTGGTGATCGTTACTCTCTGTTGCGTGTCCGCCCTATGCTTACACGCACACATCCTCATTTCATGTGTTCAGGCATCCAACGCCACATGCAAAACATGAATGCCACCTGAATTATGAATCATCCCTAAATATTGCTAGATTTTATTAGGTTTTCAAATAACATTCAGATGGACCTGCTTTCTTTGCCCTGCAAACTCTATTTATTTACACATTTTCAATTTATTCTGTATCTTATAAATTAATATATCTGATCCATATATTTCCTGCTATACAGAAATGTGTACTTGGTGAAAGAGACATAGTCGCTTCTTCAAAGGATGCCAATTTGCCCTCTCCTAGAAACTGTTAAGTTGTGCAGTAGATGACAGAAGCATGCACTTTTTCTGTGTCAGAATGTGCACGGATCTGCCCATTTGCTATTGTCTCTCCACTTATACCTTATCTTCCCCAGAACTATAAAGCATTTCATTCACTAGGGGTGAATTCAAGTTTACTTGTCATCTTGCAAACATTTTTTTATATATCCACAGTAGACAAATGACGTAAGCAGGGACCCAGCTGAGCTGGCACTGTGTTTTATCAATTATTGGTGTAGGATCAAGACTCTGCTGCAAATACCAGACCTAGAGGAATGAATTGAAAGAAAAGAACAACTAGAACACCTCAGTCCCAGACACATGTCAGGATTGAAATTTAATTCTCTCTCTCTCTCTCTTTCTCTGAAATGCAAAAATCAACAAGGTATCAACTTTCCTTTAAGCCCCTCATGTATGTACATAAATGTGTATATGAAAAGAGACAGAAAGAGAGAGATTGAACAGATTGCTGCAGGGGGTTTATCTCATGCAAACTGTACCAACCTGTTTTGTGATTTACTTATTTGGAACTTAGCTGCTAATCATTTTAAGTAATTAGGCAGTAATATTCAAAAATAATACAGCAAGAGTAACTGAAAGGGGGGAAAATATGCAAAAAAATTACCAGTGCCTGCTCTTTTTATGAACATAATATGTGCCTTGCAGTTGAAGACCAAAGGTTTATATCTAGTTCAGCAATGTTACCAGCTGTGGCCAGACAGGTATGACTGTGTTCTCACAAGCAGGGCATGAAGTTAATAGGTTTCCCTTGTTACTGGTCACCAACAGCTGGTGTTCTAAGGTTTACAGCCAAACTCTGTATTTTTCACCCATGAGTTTACAAAAGAGAATTTTGGGAAATTAAAAAAAAAATGTAAATACATGTACCTACATTTATTCTCATCCATCCTCTATTACCTTAGCCTCTCTGATGTGCCCAGAGACTAATGTGGAGCTGCATGACACAGCTCTATATTGAAGTGTGTGTGTGTGTGTGTGTGTGTGTGTGTGTGTGTGTGTGTACATCTATGTTTAAGGATCCATATTTAGTGCAACCACGTGGGTTTCAGTGCAATAAATAAATTCCTCCCTCCTTTTGTTTTTTTGTTATTTTACATTCCCCCTTCCCTCATTTCTGCTGTGTTTCCCCCTTCACTACTTAGGTAACTTAGACTTAAAGCTTTTTGGGTAGGGACCTGTCTATTCATGTATGATATTCTACAAAGCAGCCTTCCCCAGTCTGGTGGCCTCCAGATGAAGAGAAGGAAGAAAGTTAGTCATACTCAGTTCTAGGGTTGCCATATTTCAAACAGGGAAAATCTGGACAGAAAAGTTTTTTTAAGGAAAATCGCTGAAAATCCGGGTGTATGGCAACCCACTGCTGACATGGGTTGCCATACACCCGGATTTTCCCGGACATTAAGCGATTTCCCTCCTAGACGCTGCTTCCGAGTGCAGTATTCCGAATATGTTCACAAAAGTCTGGACGTATGGCAACCCTACTCAGTTCTTCAGAGTCTCTGCTATAAAATGACGGAATCAGCAGGTCTGTTTTACGATATATAAAAGCTATGTATTGCGATACATAACTTTTTCAGTATTCTTCAATAACAGTTTCATTTGGGGCAGGCAGCAAAAGCTAAAATGTTAAGTAACTTGCTAGTTATGCATAGAACCAGGATACATGCCTTGTAACAGTATAACTAGTAGTATGACTATAGCTGATTGCAGAGCTGGGCGGGTGGTTTCTAGCGCACATAAAAGATAAATGTTGTTTTCAGGCAAAAAATAGTTCAGACAGCCCAAACCAACCCAGGAATATTTGGGCTTCTGCCAGCTTTGCCATATTGACATCAATGGGACTAAATTGGTTTAAGTCCATGTACTTTCCCTTAATTAGCCTATAGGCCAAGCTGTTGTTTTACTTCTCAGTTTTAGCCAAACATTTTAAATAAATGACTTTGCAATATGCAAAAATAGTACAGCTTCAGTTTAGCCAGACACTTTCTGAGCACATAATTTTGCCCACAGTCCTGCAATGATCATAGCAACAGGGAACGTAAATACCAAATAACCAAAGCATATGGAAAGGCAGATAAATTAGGTTATGCTCTATTGTCTCTAGTGCTTGAGATTTCATTCTGTTTAGGAAACAGAAGCCAATGTTCTGAATGGCATTAGAATTAAAAGATGGAGCCAAAGTGAAGCTGCTTGCACTTAACATCTATTGAATTCAATGGGACATAAATCAATTGCAATATCAGGTAACCCATTTATTGAACATTTATCATTATTCGTCTGCACAAAGTTCTTAAGGAGATTAGGTGATATCAGCAATTTATTGGGCATTCATTCTCATTTGCTTGTGGGGAGGTTAAATGATGTTGCATCCAGCAAATTTTATCCCATACTTTCTAGCACATTTTTCCATCACTTTCCTTATTTTAAAAAGGTCAGTCTGGAGGTGAAGCTGGTTTGCCGTGCAAGACCTCCCAACCTGAATTCTACAACCTGAATTTGCCAGTACAATATGTGATTGAGTCTCATCCAATAATAGTGAAAATCAGGAAGTGCTTTAAATTACCCTGTTAATTTCAACAGGGCTAACTTTCTTCATATTATTAATATGTGCAAAGCTGTATATTCTCACTGCAAAATATCTTGTAATAATATGCAATTAGATTAGTAACCAGTCAAAAATCAGCAATTTTTGTACCCTAACCTTTTAAAAAACATTTTAAAATCCTATGAGGAAATTACTAAGTATTTAGTGAGTGTTCCAAAGATGCTTGGATATCGAAAAGAACAAATAAAATAATTTTGCAGCTATATATTACACACCCAGCAATACAAATAGTGTGTTATTGTTAGATAAAGTTAGAGCATTTAAATGAAATTCCATGAAAATTTTCTTTGGGGTTGTTGTTTCTAATACAGAAAAGTAGTCCACTTGTGTGAATTTTCTAAATTTAAAATAAGTTGTATTTTTAAAAAAATCCAAATATCCCAATTTAAGCTGTGCTGCTACCTTAAACACGAGACACTTCCCACTAATGGGGCTTGGTTTCTCGGGATTTAACATAAAAAAATCATAAAGGATGTGATCTGCAAGCCATCTATTTCAGGGTAACAAGGTGGACTTAACTAGAACTACTGTGAAGTAAACTGTAGCTCATAGCTGAATTATCTTTCAGTTCTTCTATGAAATATATACTTAACTTTTGATGTGATGAACTACAATTATGCACACTGGGACAGTGATTGCTTCTTGAGAAAAGCAGTAATTGACACACTGTTCATGAGCATGACTGTTCATGCACCGGACAAGTACAAATTACAGAAACTTCATAATACACAATCTAAGATAGCACTTTGTATGCAAGAATCTCAAAAGAATTTTGCAAAATTAATCATCCCTCTGCATAAGATTTAATAGACACATTGCACAGGTCACTAAACTGGAGGACACTCTAGATTCTACCACACTTGTTTCTATTAGCAGATGCACTACTGATCTACCCAGGTTCACTTTCAATTAATCAATAATAAAGATGGATGGTAAATCTAGCAAAATATGACCACATGGTCCTTGTCCTAGACTAGTTCTTCCTTATTTCCCAGTCCACATTCCAAAGTTATAGACTCACACTTTTTTGCATTAGAACAGTTACGTTCCTAGTTTTCACATAACAAATTCAAGACAGAGACAATGGGCGTTGTGGAGAAAGAAATGTTCGTATTTATTTATTTTGTATATTCATTTTTCCCTTGCCTTTCAGAAAATTTATTACAAGGTCCTTCTTCCAGCTATGCTCAGTCCTCCAAACATTGCATGAGAAACAGATCACAAAATGGCTATGAATGCCTTTTACACATGTGAAGAGCCCTGCAAATAATCAAAATTGACCCATTCCATTTTCAAACAATTGTAAGAAACACTGCCCACATGCATCTCCATTGTACTGTCCAAAAGATCCTTACCTGTTAATTGAGCTAACGCTGGGTACTGTGTCGTTGTCACATACTCGCTCTGCTAAAAGCCTGTCCCTGATCTCCCAGGCAAACATGGTGGGGTTTTGGCGTTTATATTCTGCAATCTTTTCTACTACTTTGGGTGTGGCGACCTTTGGTTTTGACCCCCCAATAACTCCAGGCTTAATGCTTCCAGTCTCATAGTACCTACAACAAAATTTCAGGAAAGAGGGAGGAAAATTAAAATCAATTCAGGAATGCATTTTCAGTGGTCATTCCCATTATATATTCTAATGTAATGGACCCCTAGTAAATTGCAACCCATGTATTTAATTCTCCCACTGAAATCAATAAGACTTAGAAGTGTTTAACGTCACATGATTTGTGTCCTAATTCTTTTTTTAAATTTGCCATTATAGATTGTTTGATATATAACTATAGGTGCATGTGTGTTTTCCTTCATGGCCAGAAGGCAATAAAAATGATGTGATTTTAAAGGGCAAGTGAAAATTGAAAATTAACTGAAAATGTGAGTTATTAATCTGTATAGCAACAATAACAAAAAGAAATTGGCACTGGCATAATTTTTTTACTTAAATAAGGGGTGGGGAGCATTGGTCCCATTTGTAGTAAATTACTATTAAGACTTACCATCTTTTTGCAACTAAGTGGTAAAACAATATCATGGAAAGATAAGTGCAGTCAAAAAATTGCACGAATTTCTCTCCTTTTTCTTCATTCCTTTTTCTTCATAATTGTGAAGGGCAAAAATTAAAACACATTTTTCCTGACTGCTATCTTCAGGGTAGGTAGAATTTTTGAACTACTGGCTTTACTGTTAAACTCCCATTCTCCTCGGTAACCCATTGCAATTTACTGATGCAAATGAAAGAAGAATCTACAAAGCACTTTTCCTATATAGGCACCAGTAAAATGGACATGGTTACATTACAGAAAATTTAGGTAATGTGCACCCTTTGAGTCTAATGCTCAGCTACTGTAGACTAAAGACTATCAAGGTCTCTGACCTTGTTGAGAACAGCCATGATAACAAACCAGCAGTGTCCCAACAGAAGTTCAACACAGAAAACCCAATTATTTGTATACCAACCAAAGGCTCTCTAACTAGCAATATCATAAATCTGTATTATTTTTCTATACAGAAGGCTCAGACACACATCATATTAAAATAAGATGAATTTACAATTTTGGGCTGCATTTTGGACCCAGCACTTTGGTGCCCATCATATTTTCATTTAACTACACAATTTCAGCTGGGCGTCTTCTTTCTGAGAGCCTAATATCCAGTCAGGGCCTAATATCCTTCTTCACCACACTGGCAAGACACTGAAGTGAGGTTAGAGCAATTAAAATCAATGAGGGTTTTGCTGCTGATTTCAATAGGATATGTAGCTCAGTTACATCCTGTGTTTATGTTTTCCTATTGGGTTTTTTAAGAAATTGTCTGTTGTACAACTCTTTGGCTGAGAAATACTGGTGAAACAAGACAGTGCTGGCAGGGCCTGATGGGAACTGTAGTTCTGAACATATGGAAGGCACCAGGATGGGGAAGGCTGGATTAAGCTTGCTATTAGAGCCTTCTGAAATATTGCACTGAGTCTAATGAAGCTGCAAAGTTTTCATGTACAGTGGTACCTCTGGTTACAAACTCAATTTGTTCTGGGGTTCCGATCTTAACCTGAAACCGTTCTTAACCTGAGGTACCACTTTAGCTAATAGGGCCTCCCGCTGCTGCCGCCACCACAGCACAATGCGATTTCTGTTCTCATCCTGGGGCAAAGTTCTTAACCCGAGGTACTACTTCCGGGATAGCGGAGTCTGCAACCCGAAGTGTTTGTAACCCGAGGTACCACTGTATATACAATGAATATCATAAAATAATTGATAGTGTACATTTGTATGACAAAACAATGCATAACAAATGCCTTCATGGACTCTCCTGTTTTAATCAGCCATGGCTGATCTCAACTCAGTTAAGGAAAATAACTTTAATTTAATTTAAATTCTTCTCATCAAAGTCAATAGTACCGGGCTGATAAAGTACTTAAGAAGAAAGTCGCCCCTCATCAGTCACTGTGCTTATGAGGAGTACTTTTTATTTTTACAATAGTTGATTTTCTACATATCCTTTTGCACTCATTGTCCCTCAGTAGCTGATTTAGAAGTCATTTTTATTTACTATATATACCTCTCACTTTTTTTTATTTTATCTTACCTTTCACTACTCCATGGAGCTCAAAACAGCATACAGTACATGCTGACATTTCCCCTTCTATTTTCCCCTCACAACAACTCTATGAGGTAGGTGAAGCAGAGAGAGTGATTGGCGCCAGTGGCGTAGTGTGGGGGGTGCGGGGGGGCCGGCCGCACCGGGCGCAACATCTGGGGGTTAGGGTTAGGGGGTGCAAATCCACAGGTTAGGGGGCGCAAATCCACGGGTTAGGGGGTGCAAATCCACAGGTTAGGGGGCGCAAATCCACGGGTTAGGGGGTGCAAATCCACAGGTTAGGGGGCGCAAATCCACGGGTTAGGGGGCGCAAATTACTTGCCTTGCCCCGGGTGCTGACAACCCACGCTACGCCACTGATTGGCGCAAGGACACCCAGTCAGCTTTATGGCCAAGCGCGGATTTGAATTCTGATTTTCCCACCCAGAGAATGGTCTGGGCGCCTGCAATAGCCTGAACCATGTGAAGTGAAGTCTAAATTGCTATAAAAAGTATAGCAAGGGCCTGAGCACCAGAAAGAATGGCTTGTCTTAAGTCACCGAGTGAAAGGGCAGTGGTGAGATTTAAACCAGGGACTTGCTCATTAATAGGTCAGCGTTCAAGCCATAACCCTGTGTTACCTAATGCTATTACACTATTTAAACTAAGCAGGTTTGGAATAGACCTGATCTGAGAGCACTGTTTTTTATTATTAGGTTAAAATGTCACTAATATTTTAAACATGATAGTATACAGGATTCTGCATCAGACTGGCTTCTGGGCCTCAAACAGTACAGCAAAATAGGTGGATCGGGTTCTACGGATCGTGAATTACTGGGCGATTAAAACATCATTCTTATTTTCATCTAATGCTAGGGTCAGTAAATTAACAAACTTGTATCAAACCAAGTAATGACAAATAATTTCATTTGTGCTGTGAACAACCACCATAAGACAAACTGCACCCATTCATAACTTAACTTATAGTCTGAGAAGACCAAACGTCCCAGAATGCAATGTCAAGTCTTGGGAAGAATCTAGACCCATATTCAGGATGCTGGCATTGTTATTGGTCTAAAATGCATTGCCTATACAGATCCCATTATATTCTCAAGCAGTATCAGTTAAACAATCATAGTTAAGATGGCTCGGCAACAAACTAGTAAATATAGAAACAATTTGCTGGTGTTGACATCTTTGAAAGGTTTGCCACTGTTGCTATTTATTTTGTGCCAGTCTTTAACTGTTGTAAATTAAGAAATATTGATTCCTAAATGTAGAATCAAGCATATTTTCTGTGCGTGTTCCATATATATATATATATATATATATATATATATATATTCACAGAGAGAGTGCTCCAATTACAGTGACATTTTTCCAACTGTAATTATTAGTTATGAAAATAATGAGCTATGAAATTCCAATTTATTGTTGACAACTTAAATGACAAAGCTCTGGAACTCAATTCTTAGCTCCATAGCAATGCAAATATATCTAGTGACAAATCTATTCAGAAACAGTAAAACTTTTAGATGTTCTTTCTTATTGGTAAGGAGTTGCTTGTTTATTAGTTTTATTCATTGGCTAATAGAAATAGTAAGCTAAAAGTTAAATTTTGATGTGACTGCCATCGGGGTGGGATGAAGTAGCAAAGATAAAATGTCACAAAACTGACTGCTGCCATTGACACTGGTAATTTTAGAAACTGCACTTAAATAACATTCCTGAGACCATACATATTGGCTTCCTCCGGCATCACAAACAAAAATCTGAAAAATCTCCAGTTGTGCAATCTTAACACTACCAGTGTCTTTGATAGGCTTTTCGCTGAGTTTCCGAACTTGCCTCTTTTAAGAAATATCAACAATATTAGAATGCTTAAGGATCCAGTCCTGAAACTACTTACTCAAGAGTATTTCCATTAAAGTTAGCAGAGCAGCATCTATGGCTTGTTTTTTGTCTTTTCACACATGGCAGTATAAAATCAAGACTCCTTCCCTTTAATCCAGTGAACTGACATTTTGTCAAATAGATGTAAGACAGAAAAGATCCAGGTCTACTTGTATCTGCTGACCTTCGCTATATCCCACTATTGACTCTGAGGATTTCGCACAGAGAACGGGTATACTGAAAGGATTCACATGCACAGAACACTATAAAGAATGTTTAATTTTACTGCAGAATTTTTGTATTTTAATATAAATGGGACTGGTTTTGCATCCATGGTCAAAAGTTCCTTTTTATGTAGTGAGATGGAAAGATGACCTTATTAAAAAAGGAACCATAATTTACCAAATTTACTTGAGAATTTGGCTCTAGTTAGTGTGAAATTGCACAACTTTCTAAAGAAACTGTATTTGTGCAGCACTAACTACAAATCTTTACGTCTGCTTATGAATAGCTTTTTTTATATGTCAGTGGAAGTACAGAAGTCATAGTAGTGAAAATGAAATATATACGGTTGAAAAATCAGTGATAAACATTTAAGAGTTCTATCTATGCATGGTTACTCAGAAGTAATCCCCACTATGTGCAATGGGACTTCCACAAAAGCATGAATTGGATTACAGCTGAAATTATTCAAATGCAACCAAAAACCTTTAACTTTTTCTAGGTTAGGCTGGTGAAAAACAAAGAAGTGATAGATAACAAAATAACCTATCCATATTTTATTCAAAGTTACTGGGGAATGGGTGGACGGAGAGACAATACAGAATCCGGCAGTACCTTAAAGACTAATATATTACGGTATATGCTTTGTGTGACTAAAGAAAAGAGTATCATTGTGATGGAAAGCAGAGTAATATGGTACATTAACAAACTCTCCTTTGCAAGAGCCAATACCTGATTATTGTGATCTTAACCAAGTTACATTAGTTTAATGCGCCTGATTAATTTATTTAAAAAATTGGAGCATTATATCATAGCATGTTCAAAATCATTGTGTCCACAATCATATTGTTCCTCGGCCTAGGTCAAGTAGTACTTTACATACTGAAACAACAGAAGCTTCCCTTTCTTTCTTTTTTAAGTATTCTGCTGTTGCTACACAGTTAGAGCATCTCCACTGTGAACAGATAGGTTCACTTAAAGTTCAGTAATTAAGATTATTAATAATTACACTGATTTTTATTTATTATATGCAAATTAAATAATTAAATGAATAAAAATGGCTTGCTTTTTAAGCGAGCATTTGTTGATTTCAGGTGGGTTTCAATGTGGCTTACTTAGTTCTGTTGAGTGTGCCTCAACTATTTACTATTTGAATTGCTAATGTTTCTTAGAAACAGAAAGGGTACCTCTCACTAAATAGTAATTTTCCATAATATTGAGATGACTCATAGATTTGCCAGTATATTCAGTAGGAAGCATATAATAAATAGTTCCATAATCAATAACTTCTTAAATATATTCTCAATAATCTATTTCTAAAACATTTCCTAGATTTGGTTGTAGATAGATAGATAGATAGATAGATAGATAGATAGATAATGGATTTCTCTGAAATTCTTGTCATCATTGGGTTAACTCCCAAGAATCTGACTAGTCACAAACCGAACTGTTTTTTAAAACACATTCCAATAACAAACAGCATGGTATTTTCTCTTTAAGAATCAATGAGATTCACTTATCTCCTTTTACCTGCCAAGAATTTTGCTGACACAGCCATGGCTGACCCGTAGTTGCCTGGAAATGTCGCAGGGTCTGACACCTTGATGGGCAAGTTCCACAATCCTTTGGCGGACTACGTCAGGGAGTGGTCGACCATTCACAAAAACACCCCCTAACTGATTCACTCCTCCATGTCCTGAAACATATGGGGGGAAACAAAAACAAAAACAAAAACAAGCAGAGAAAAAAATACATCTTTGTGACTGTTTAGAAGATGCTTACATAAGGCCTGTTTCAGCTATAGATTCCCATCTACCATCAAGCACTGGGCAAATTCTTAAACAAGAGTTTCAGTTTCAGTTCACCATTTCTGAAATTATGGCTATGGTTTATTTGCTGAGAGGAGGAGGAACAATGTTATTTACTGAGACCTAATTTGACATTGATAGCAATTTTACACTTGTGTAACTCTAATTACTTCAATAATTACCCAGGATTATGTGGCATGAGAATCAGGCCTCTGATTTGCAAAACCATCTCTCAAAAGTTATTTTTAGGCCAATGCCTGAAATCATCAGGCAATGTAAAATCACTCATGATGCCTAACTGATAGGGTGGATATAAAGGCTGAAAATCCTTAGCACACTCACTTTTAAGTACCATTAAGCTCAATGAGACCTACTTTCCAGTAAACGTGCTTAGGATCAGGGGTCCTCTCTCACATGGTTAGGAAAGAAGGCCCAAATATTTTCTCATAAGGGGAAAATATGGGCAAATTTAGCAAAATTTATTCAAAGATGAAATTTGCCAAGCATTCACTTTTACTTTGAAAATCACAGTTTAATTATGTATGTCCTCAAGATATATGTATGTATGCATGTATGTATGTATGTATGTATGTATGTATAGTCAATAACTTCTAGCTGATAGGATGTAGAAGACCCTCTATAAATATTAGGAGCCTACAGAGCCTGGCCCAGACAAACTAAATAGATTACTCTTTCTCTGTGTGTATTTTCACTACTCTCCTTTAGCAAGGTGAAACATCTATCTGTTGTGAAATGGTTCTCAACTAGATGAATAGCAGCTAACTGGGCAAAATCAATGAGCGCGAAATATAATGACATGTAGCTAACTGAGAAAATATAATTAACTCCCAAATTGTTAATCATGCAAACTACTTATAATAGAGAAATTGCAATGTTGAAAACAAATAATTGCAATAACCAGCATCATTGGCAACAACTGAGCAAAAGTAATAAGCTAATCTCTCTATTTACAGAGGACTTGAACTGTTCAGAATCAGTTGACAAGGCAAACCGTTTCTGTATTAAACAAACCAGTTACATATATAAAACACTTTTATTTTAAACCCAATAATTTCCCAGTTCATAAATTGCTGCCAAACTTTGGAGTATGTCAGAACATATGAAAAATCCACAATAACTACTTGGTTATTAAAGTAATTTGTGTCAACCAAGCACAGACTCTTACTGTAGCTACTCATTTTAAAAACTGAATCTTTTATTTTTCAGCTGACTAGTTATGACTAAATATGTTCTGCCCTTAAAATGAAGTTTGGTGAGTCCACTTTTTGCTTTCTTTGTTTTATTGGTGCCTTCATTTTGAGCTTTAAAATACTGTCTGGAGGAGGAAGGAAGGAGCTTTTTTAAAAAAAAATTAAAGGGTTCAGCTGTTGAAAGAACATGGTTTTCAGTCATTATTTTTACCCCAGTGAATGTGCTTTAACAATATTAAACATTATTTAATAGAAATATTGTTCACTATGCTGGCTGCGTAAGAATCCTGAAAGATTACAAATTGCAAAGTCAAAATTAGGCAAAGGGACTGTGTACTTTTAGGTCTTGGTTAGCTATACATTTGGATGCAATCTCTATTGATTTAAAATCCTGGTTAATATTGCAGCAACCAGGAAAGGGGTCAGATTTATCAGTTAACATAGACAGCCGTATATCCCTGCTCTTAGAAGTTATGTAGTGTAGAGTAGTTCCAGCTTCCCAGCTGAAACAGATAAGTATGCTGAAAGAAAATGAAACCCAGCTGAAATTAACAAACTTGGGAGTACCTGGACTAGTTAGTCAAGGGCAAAGAAGGAAGCACTGTAGTCTCCCAAGTGAACAAAGTTGCAACCAGGTGACTACTGTTACTGTAATATCCAAATATAAGGACGATTTATGAGAGGAAAAGAAGTCAGAGACAGAAAAATAGTGGGGATAACAGAGGGGAGAATTCCCTCGTATCCTAGTGTATAAAGGTTCACTAAGAAGGCTATGGAACATTTTAATTCTAATAATCAAGACTATTGCTTCTGGATGTGCCATTGATGTTTGAAGGTTTAAGCAGCCCAACAGTGCACATGATTGGAGCAAAATCAAACAATTGATCCTCCACCTTTGTAAAAGGTTTGCAGGGGTGAGATAGTTATCACATTTCCTGAATTACGGACCTTGAGTGTATATAATGCTTGGTCCTTATGGAGGGTGGGGTGGGTTAAGGAAATAAACTAAGGAGCTCAATGCTAATGGATAGTAAAAATGAGTTAGGAAGTTTAAACAAGTGGATGTTTTAGGAAAACTAACAAAGACACACACACACACACACAGTAGACACAGACAGGGGCACATGATATTCTGCTTCCAAAAATATTACCTTCTTCCCCAACCACAATGGCCAATTTCAAACCTAAAGCCTTTTGGTTTTCATCCAGTACAAAATGAAGGGGAGTAAGAAGGCAGTCAGAGTTTCCATTCCAAAGCTATATGGACTGAGGAGAATGCCAGGAAAAGGATCCTTTCCTACCCAAGGCCTGGATGGGTTGTTTGCTGTTAATCCTGACCGACCTGCACTCTCTTCCTTGGTGGGCTGGATCTGCAGTTGTCCCGTGACACCAAAGTGCAAGCTGGGCTAAGGAAACGACGCACAAGTCATTCCTGAGTCTCTTGCTGGCAGTTAAAGGGGACTACGGATTTATGTCGGTCATCTTACTAGCTGGGGGAAATTTATGGGACGGAAAGGGAATAACTAGTTTAAATGAAAAGAAAACGATCCATCCGTGGGGAAGCTGCAGTGTGTGCCTTCCTTATTATCAGGCAGAAATTCCCTATTATCAGATAGAAGTTATCGGTGTTTCAATTTACTTAAATAATAAAAAAGCACTAATTCAGAAAGGGAAAGCGAGCTGATGAGACCTTCGTTGCTTCAAGGATCAGCCAAGCACATTAAAACACTCGAGATACAGAAAGATCAGATAGTTCTTTCTCAGAATGCAAGTTAGCTCAGCTCTTACAAGATATTGTTCGTTGTTCTGTCCAGTATAAGATTCCTTGTCTTCTTGGGATAATTGGTCTGCCCAGGAGAAATCAGGTTGCAGATATTTAGTAAGGCTGGACCGACAAATGTCGACTATAGAATTAGCTACTCGAGAAACTTCCACAAGGAAGCTGGGTGCGTCTGTGTGTGTGTGTGTGAGAGTGTGTGATGCTATGTGCCGGTGTCGCAAGTTCGGCATGAATCTTTCTCATTTTCTGCCCATGTGCTTGCCGGTGATCAGTATTAGATATCTGCATACAAAACAGGCTGAATTAAGTATGTGTACCCGTGGCTAAATGTATTGCTATACAGCTGTGCCTGCGTGTTACGCAGCTGTTTTTATTTATTTAACTGATCCTATTTTTATTCCATGCTTCCTTCAGGGACGATAGAAGATATAGATGATAGATGATAGATATAGATAGATGATAGATAGATAGATAGATAGATAGATAGATAGATAGATAGATGATAGATAGATAGATATAGATGATAGATAGATAGATATAGATAGATAGATAGATAGATAGATAGATAGATAGATATAGATAGATAGATAGATAGATGATAGATAGAGACAGATAGATTCCTAAACCGCCAAGAAAAGTAGAAAAAAATCTGTACATATGCATACAATGAGTCAGTCCGCCTGTTTGGATACAAAGTTTTACAAGACTGATGAATCGCCAACGCTGGTTCCTGACTAAAGTGTAGCATGACAGATAACAGGTTATGCGGGGCGAGGGGGTGCAAGCACGCGCATCCAATGGGAGAAAACTCATTAGCAATCAATAAACAAACATCTAATACACTATCTATTTCAGTTTCACTGTCACTTGGTTTTTGTTTTTTTAAGGAACCGGTAAGAACACTCATACAGGCCTAGATGGGGCGTTTTGAAATTCATGTTTTTTTTCTCTTTGGCTATTGCACATGATTTTATTTTGGCACGTCCAAGACTTAACTGTCTCTGGCATTATCTGGTCCAGTTGGTTATCTGGTCCATTGAAGGGGGGTTCATTTTGATCATATGCAGAGCCTGATTTGTAGTCCATCCTCAAAAGTATCCCTTATGTTGATCAACTATTATCTACACACACCTAATAATGGCTTTAATTCCGAATAATTTATTCTCTTAATTTTCATTTTCTCAACGCACTCCAGCCTTCCTATACACACTATAGAGAGCAAGGCTTATTATATATTGCAGATGGGGTGGCAAATATTGGTGCAACTGAGATTTTTGGCTTGGGAGCTCTCCATAATTTGAACGAGCCATCACAGAGGACGTCAGTTGAAACCCCCAGGTGCCCTTTCTTCCGTCTGCAAAACCTGACTGTGTTTCAGTGTGCCTTTACACGTAAACTAACTGTTGGCGTCGGCAGCGAATGACGGAATAGTGAGTTAAAAGAGAAAAAAACTTTATATGGAAGGAAGCGGCAGCCAAGAGAAGAAGAAAAAGTTTTCTTCATATATGAAGCTCGGAGAGATTGTCCAGTTTTAATCTCCTCGTTAACCAGAAGTAACTGAAAGGTCTCTTCCCCCAAGCCTGCCCAGCTCTATCATGCTAATTGAAAAGTCAGGTCAGCTCAAGCTAATGCAGCGAGTATGCGAAACGTGCGATTTAAAACTCCGGCTATCAACTAGTTTCATCTATGTAGAAAATATGCAGAGTGAATTATGGGTGAGGATGCGAACTACCATAAAGGAACAGAGACGGGGAGTCGGAGATACGACAAGGTTGTATGCAGGCAGGCAGGCAGGCAGGCAGGCTCACTCCTCCCTGGTTGTCTGCCCACCTACAAAGGTCTGGTCCCCCCCCCCCAAGATGCTGCTGCAATGTAGCACGGGGCGTGAAGGTTTTCTCCTGCCTGTGTGTTTTGACCCTGGTGATGGTTAACGTGAGAAAACGCGTGTTCCTTCCCACCCACCCGGGACCAAAACATATATCGAGGCTGTTATAAAGACCTCCACTAGCAGCGACCAGATTTGTCCGGAGGGGATTTTGGTGCCTTTTTTGGGCACGGCTTTCGAGCCGTTTCCGTGTTTATATTTCCAGGGAGTTCCCTCATTGAAGAGAATGCTAATCTAGCGCCCAGTGCTGCCAGAAGCGAATCTAAAACAGGTTCCTGGGAAACAGATTCTTCTAGTACTACGGATTTCTTTATAATCAAAGGCTGTGTCTGGTTTAGAAGGCGATTCTTCTGGATGGGCAGGGGAGGAAAACTGCGAGGGCTTTTTTCCCTTCTGCGTATTTGAACGGAAGTTTCGGCGCCTCCTGCAGAACAAAATACGTTTCCTGGCAGAAAGGAGCGCGCTGGTGTTAATGTCCAGTAAAGATATCAGTCATATTTCCCACCCGCTACTTTGGGAAAGGAGAGCAACAACTGGCTTCTTTTTGACGGCGCAGCTTTAAAATAACAAGATCGTGAAGGGAGTGGGGTGGTGAGGAAGTATAAGACGCTGGGCGAGGGTCCTATCCCCCGCCCCCTCCACCCTCTCTTTTTCGCGTTTGTTTTCCTTCTTAAATTCCTGAAGAAGTTATCGATTTATCATTATTTAGGTTAATGGAGGAAACCCCTAGTCCCCTGGTAGCTTCCACGCATATGCGCGCGCTCTCGCTCTCTCTTCAAATTAGCACAAAGGCAACTCCAGGAGAGAGGGGGAAAGAGGGGGGGGAAAGAGAAGACCCCTTTTGATGTTCGTATTTTAAAGCCTCTCTCCTCCGATGCAGGGCTGAGCGGGCGCGCATCAGTAGCCTTAACCTTTCCAGACAATTTCAGCTCTGGAGGTTGTGTCCCTCTACCACTTTTCTCTGTAGGTGACGGCTCTTGTATACTTTCCAAGCGAATCTGCAGCCTGCCCGACCTGCGTTGTGCTTTCTGCATGCATCCAATGATATAGTATGAAATTGTTTTATTGGGGAGGGAATGGATGAATAGATAGATAGATCACATCCATCTCGCCGCCGGATGGATGGATGGATGAATAGATAGATAGATCACATGGATCCCCCCTTTTTTTTCTAGAAAAGAAAATCCGTCTTGGCTAAAAAGCCCTTGTGCATAAGGGAAATGCGATTAGTTCTACCCTATATTTCCTTGAAATCTCTGGATCTAATCCGGCGTTTAACTCACCATGAGAGAAGATGTCATTTCACATAACATTGTGTTAATGGATAAATCTCCTCTAGCCCTCTCAAGCACAACAAATCTCAAGCAAACACATTACACACGACCTGCTAACTTAAACAGCCAACTTCCAATATTTAAGGCCTTTTTAAACATCCTGTCTTATTCAGTCGTCACATATTTGCCTTTTTAAAATAATTTTTCAAGGGAGAACGAATCCTTATACTGCATTTTAAAACTGCTGGTCATTTTTATTTCTAAAACTTGTGTTAAGAAAACATTGCCAACAATATACTACAGACAAAACTTTTTTTATTTTGGGGTGTGTGCGTGTGGCTCTTAAATCCAAGTTTGTATTTTATATACGGAAGGAGTTTTTATTTAGAAAGGCGTTAAAATAATCTGGTGGTCACTGTCGTTGTAATTATATTTTCTTCTTAGGCGTTTTCTCCCTCCCATGCATAACTGCAGAATAAACAGGGAAGGGGGAAGTCAAGTAGGGCTACCCTGAACTTTGAAAATGACACACAAAGACAGAGAGAAAGTAAGACACACAAACACAGAAGTGGATGGAGGAAAGGGGGGAAACACAGTTTAAAAAATAATAATGAAAACCCTGCTTGTGGAAGGTTCCTATAGGTTAAAAAAAAATACTGTAAGGATACAATCCTATGCACGCTTACCTGAAAGTAAGCCCTATGGAACTCAGTGAGGCTTATTTCTGAGTAGACATGCATAGGAACACCCTGCTGGGTAGATTCGTTATGCAAAAGTAAGCAATTTTGAAATCAATGCTGCGAGTAAATGCATTTAGGATAGATAGGGATGCTTGTTATATTAGAAGCTGCTCTTTTGCTCAAGCTCTGGCTTTCGTTTCCTGGTCTAACAGCACTTAATCTGCGTTGGAGACAAAGGCAAGGCTACTCTCTGCTGAGTTTATTATCATTATCATTATTATTATTTATTAAAAAGTGGTGGTGATTATAATTATGGTGACGATGCTTTAACAGAACACAACCCAGTCGAAGAGAACCTCTTCTTAAGTTCCCCAGCGCTGGAAGGAGGAGTTAGAGCACATGCTTCAAACCCTCCCCCTGAAATCACTTGGACTTCGAGAAGGTTTCGCTCTGGCTGGATCGTGTCCTAAAGCAAAAGGGAGGACGCTTTCCATTCATTCCCTACATACTGTGGCCCAGGACGTGTGTTTGTGCATAGAGAGGAGGATGTCCGTGTGGCTCTTTTGTTTTGTTTTGCTTTAACTCCTCTGAAACCACAAAGGGAACAAGCCGGACAGAGGAGGCTGCCAGCCGGGCAAGCGCCCCGCTCGCTCGCTCGCTCCTGCTCTGCCCTCGTCCGCTCCCGGCTGCCAAGAGCAGGTCAAATACCGCCGTCGTGCCTCCCTAGCAATGCCCAAAGGCACCCCCGGCCCCGCAGCCCCTTCCTCCTTCCCTCCCAGTTAAACCAATAAGCTCGGGGCGGCCAGCTCCATCCTTCGACGCCAGAGGAAGAGGGACCGGGAGAGACGGAGAGAAAGGGAACCAGCCGCCGCTACTTACTATGCATCGCTGCAAACGGGTCGTGCTTACAGTGTATTTCCATCTGGGCAGCCGATCCACGGAGCTCGAGGCTTTCCTTTTGCTTTGCTTTCAGATCCCCTTAAGCTAAACTCCCCGGGATCACTTGTTCGTTTTGTTTTGTCTGGGGCGAGGGAGGGGGGGCGAGTTTGTTTGTTTTTTCGAGTGGAAAGGTCAAGCAGAGGGTCGCTGGCCGTGAGGTCGATCGGCTACAGATCGGAAACAAAAACACCCCGCGCGACTTCCCAAAGGCAAGGAGATCCCCCTCGGAGCCCCGAGCCCAGGCAGCCCGGCAATCCTCGCGGAAGTTATTCCTCGGCGGCGGAAGGGGCTCGGGGGGGCCCTTCCCCCCTCCCCGCCCCCCGCGTCCCCCTGGCCAGGCTCGGGCTTGCGCGGCGGCGGCGGCGGCGGCGGAGGAAGCCTTATTTCTCCCACCTCCAGGAGGAAAAAGCCATCAATCCCGTCCGGGAAACAAGAAAGGGGGGAAACGAAGATGAAGAGGAGCTGGGGGGGGGGGGAGTCTCCACACCGGCAGCGCTTCTTCAAGTCCGAGGTGGTCCAAGGCAGAGGCAGGGACGGGTCAGCTGCCAAGATCCACGCGGGCTACTTTTCAGCGGACATCTCCTTTCCTTTTCCCCGCCGCGACGAAGGCAAGGGCTTCCTCAGGGGGCGGGAGGTGACCCGGGTCCGTCTTTTGTCTGAGGCGAGCGGGTCCCCCTCCGTCGTCGTCGTCGTCGTCCTCCTCCTCCGTCTCCTCAGCCGGCAAGCCAAGCTGGAGGTCTCCGCTCCGGCGACGGCTCTGAGGCGACGGCTTCTTTGGCAGAGAGGGCGCGAAGGCGACGGACAGGTGTCTCGCTCGGCGGGCGTCCCGAGTCCTGAGGAGAACCGCGCGGCGTCGAAAAGAAGTCCCTTCTCCGCTCTTCTCCTCAGAGCCCGCGAAGTTGGCGGGAAGTTGGGCTTGGAGAGGCGCCAGAGGAGGTGAGGAGAAAGCGGCGGCTGGAGCCTGCCAGCGGCATCCCCGCCGCGCGGCGAGGAGAGGGAGCGAGAGCGAGAAGGCGGGAGGGAGCGAGGGAGGCGGCGTTTTGCTCGCGGCGCGCTTGGCCACCTCACGCGCCCACTTCCGCGCGCGCTGAAAGTTTGCCGCGCTCCTCGGGCGCCCGGCGTGGCGGCTCTCCCATGGCCAAGCGCGCGCCTGCGCTCTCCCGCCTCAGGCTGCGGAGGGAGCTTCCCTCTCTCTCTCTCTCTCTCTCTCTGGCGAAGGGAGCCGGCTCTAGTGGCGCGCCTGTGTGTGTCTCCACCTGGCCAGCTCTCGCGGGAGGGTCCCCTCACCCACCCACCCACTCCGCGCGCGCGCGCACTCGCGCTCGCTCTCGCTCTCTCCCTCACACACACACACCTGGGCGCTCGAGCTCCAGGCGCCTCAGGAAATCTCGCCTCAGGAGCGCCGGGCTCGCTCGCTCGCTCGCTCCTCCTCGGCCGGCCGTCGCAGCCCGGCGGCTCTCTGGCTCGCTCTCCCTCAGCGGAGAAGCGCGCTTCTCGGCCCGAGCAGCTTTCAGGACCCCGTTTCGTGTGGACAGCGGCGGCGGGGGGCTGCCGCCTCTGCTGGGAGCCCGAGGCGGGCGGGCGGGGGGGGGAGGGAAGGAGGCAAGGGAGGGCAAGCGCTGCCGGCCGCTGCCGCCGGCCCGGCCCGTCACTCAGCTCGCCGAGCGCCAATCAGAAAAGTAAAGTTACGGCCCTACGCGCATTGGCTGCGGGGCTTGGGAGCTCCGAGGGGAGGGGGCGGGGCGGGGGAGGAGGCGCCTGATTAGCCAGCGGCGGAGCAATCAGCGAGGGCGGAGGGCGGAGCCCCGCGGGGGAGGCGGATTCATTGACAAACTGGAGGGGATGGCGGGCTGGGTGTGGGGGTGTGTGTGTTTGCGCGCCCCGAGCGACTGTGGGTCTGGAAGAAACAAGAGGGCTGGTGCAGTGGCGTAGCGTGGGGGGTGCAGGGGGGCCAGGCGCAACATCTGGGGGTTAGGGTTAGGGGGCGCAAATCCACGGGTTAGGGGGCGCAAATCCACGGGTTAGGGGGCGCAAATTACTTGCCTTGCCCCGGGTGCTGACAACCCACGCTACGCCACTGGGCTGATGAAGGCAACGGGGGGAATAGTGCCGGGGTGCGTGTATCAATCAGTAAAGCCCCTCGTAGCCGGACTATATGCAGAAGTCCTGCCCTCAGTGAGGGCTTACGCTCAAGTAAACGCCTTTAGGATTGCAGCCCGTGGAACCCGACCCTCGGAAGTAAATCCCGCTGAATGCAAGGGATTCCGTGAAACCCGAAGCAGTGCATATAAGATTGCTGCTCGCGAGGCCGGGCGTGCAAACACACACACACACACACACACACACACACACACACACGAGCTTTTGTTTCGTTCTTCTTTTCTCCAGCAAAAGTGAAATCTCTAGCAAAATGCCGGAGCCGTCACACGCGCGGAAGCCGAGAGTGGGGTCAATGGGGGCTTTGATGTGTTTCTGAGCTGGGCGGGAGTTGAACTTGGGGTTGCGAGGGGTCTCGACGGGCCTGATCAAAACACAATATGGGAGAGGTGGGAGAGAAAGGGAGGGTGGCCTGCTCATTAAGGCCAGGCAGTGGGCCTGTGCGTTTCATTTGTCCCTTTCCTTCCTGTCCCCATTATTCAAGGCTTGTCCTTTTTGTGCGGGAGAAGAAACCTTCCGCCCCGGCTCCCCAACATTGAAAGCTTCCGTTTCCTGGTTCAGTTGTGGAAATGTGTGATTTTGTGTATGTGTGTGTGTGTGTGTGTGAGAGAGAGAGAGAGAAGTGTATCTAAAAATGTTTGCTTACATTTGTAAGCCTCTGAAAGGTTTGTTTTCCCCCTTGCTAGCTGCCACGTCGAGCCATTATTTTCAGGAGGTGAAGATTGGCTATCTCAGATTAATCACCGCAGACGGGGCTTCACTCTCCGCCCTGCATCAAGATGTTTCTCTACGGAGTCTCTTTATGCGTTCAGACGTCAGTCCTCAGGTGTTGTCATGTAGGAAGCTGATGCGCGCTGCATGTGTGAACCAGGCCTTAGTAAATGTCCCTGTACTTCCTCCTGCCCTGGCATTTGTGTATAAGAATGTGTTCTGACTGAAAGTATTGCCTGTGTACGAACGTCTGTCTATGCCTGCAATCCTGTGCGCAAGGTGTGAGACTTGCAAGATTGCGTTGCGTGTAGTTGAACCCGCGAGAGAGAGCTAAATACGGTATATACTTATCCGTTTTGACACGTGTGAGAGAGAGAGAGAGAGCGAGAGAGAGAGAATGAGCTATAGGAGCCAATTCCTAGGGGCTGAGAGGTCTTCGCCCCCCCACCCCACCCATAAAATATTTGAGGGGGCAGGGACGGGTCCCTCCCAGGTTGATGGGCATTGCCATTCAAATAGTGTGCGTGCATGTGATCGATTATGCGGGGCGGGGCTTACCTGCTCCCCCCCCCCCGTTTTATTCAAGTAGGTACCCCTGGAATAAGAGCACACTTACATGTGTGTTGGAGAATGAATTGTGTTTTGTGTCGCCCCTTTCTTTGAGCTGGGAGAGGGAGAGCATCAGCCAAGCATCTGCAATCCTCTCTCAGCTCCAGCCTTGTGTTCCTTCGGTCCCCATAGAGGGAGCCTCGAGAACGTCCTCCCGAGGCGCGGAGAATGGAGCGGGGTGTGTGGGGAGGAGCTGGGACACTGGTGCTCGGGGAAAGGAATTTGTTTCCTTTCATCAGAGGTTAGGAAAGTTCGTTCCCTTTTGAGGGAGGGTCTTGGGTTCGCCTGGAGACGCCGCTGCCCGCCCGTAATTCCAAGCGCGTCTCCTTCCGTCTCACCACCTGCCAAGTCCGACCTCATCGATTTTGCCATTGAACTCCCATCAACAGCCGGGGAAACCCGTCTCGCAAGAGGCCTCAGGGCTGCCCTAGCCACTGACACGGGCGGTTGAGGCGGAGGACGCGATCCACTCGTGCCCTGCGCGCAACGAAAGGCCTCGACTAGTCGCCCAGTCCTGAACTTGTTCCCTCTCCAGTAGCAAATGAGTCCCACTTGTCACGGTCTGCATTTTAGTAAAACCCCATTAAGACGGGTTTTAAAAAACAAAAAACCCTATTGCGATTGTTTTTAAAACTGTCGCTACACACAGAGAGATAAATATATAAAATCAGAGTGCTCCCTTTTATAAAGCGGGCTTCAAAATGAGAGAAGCGAGATAAGGATCATTAAATATAGGGAGCAACCGCTCGTTCGCTCGTCTCTTTGGCTTTAGAAATAGCACATGACTCGCCGCCCTAAAGTGACTCGATACTGTCTCTTTTCGCCTGCTTTATTCAGAATTCATGAAATGTACAGTTATTACCGGATATGGTTTCATATGCATGGCAGAACTAAGTAACTATGCTCTTTGTCATTCTACTTTGTGGGGAAAATAACAAAATAAAAACGCGAGGACTGGATCCCCGTGCATTGTCGGTAATATTTTGAAAATATTCCTACGTGCATAGAAATACAGGCGCGCGTCTCTGAAGCCGGGAACAACGCACAGCCCTGTTAAGGTATATTGTTAAGGGGTTAAGACTTACTGAAACCCCAAATAAGAAATAAAATGAATTACTTCTGCATGAACATCGTTAGGATCCGAATGCACCGCCGAAGTTCCACAGAAATTAATGAATCAGACTCGCTTCCAGGTGCAAGTGTTTCGCAGCAAGCTACAGACAAATGGGGACAGCGCCTGATTTTATGCCTGGATATGTGTGAACACACATTCAGACCCACATTTGTTCTGCTGTCCTGTATTTACTGTAATATAATAGGCATAACAGTGTCTGCACCTAAAACATTGTGGTACACGTGATGGAAAACACACAGAGCAATATTGGTCATATGACTCAAGGTGTCATATGACGTGCTTGCGCCTATACAACCTTCATGGCCTTCTATATGTGAATATGCTTATGTCTTGTATAACTGCCATTTTATATTTCCCCTGTTTTTACATAGTATACACACGTACACGCTCAAGATAGCATAGCATCATCACTGAGATGTAATGTAAGTTTTTGTATCAATGGGCGTTTGCACCTAATTAAAGCATCGTAAATGCACACTTAGCAGTGTACTGCGTTTAGTTGAATACATCGTTGCCCTCGTTTCTGCTACAGGAGCGCAGGTGAATATTTGCGGCCGCAGGCACAGTCACTCCCAGATTGCAAGCCAAAAAACCAGTAAGTATCGTTTTACGTCGATACGACCCATCCTTGGAATCAGAAGGAAAAAACCCATTGACTCTAACAGAGCTGGATCTGACTGCCTTTTGCTCAGCTGCAGTCATGTCTGCGAGTTCCTCTAAAAATAAAAATAAAAACCACACCGTCCTCCCAGGATGCCTCTCTTTCTACAGCTGCGCTTAACAGCGTGGCGATTTCGAAAGGGTTCCTTCAGCAAAGAAACACAGGCTACATTTCTGTGCCTGTCTGAACAAAGAGTTGTGACTAAAGCGTACAATTCACAGTATGTCTTGACACACAAAAATGTAACGCACACACCTAGCAAAGACGCAAGCAAAAAGGATCACTGAACAACCCAGTGTGAAATGTGGACAGCAAGGCCCCCAAATTGTGTGCACGCTTCCCCACCACGCTCCTCCATCTATAGGTTGGCCTATTGAACATGGCGCTCTTGATATCTGGGGTTGCTGTGACCGAGCAGTGTTGTGTGCGAGGAGGCCTGAGGACAGACCTTTCTGTGCGCAGCGACATGAGAAGCTATTAAAGCTTTTGCTCCTTTTTCTCAAGCAGATCTCAAGCGTCGAGAGCTCCACACTTAGCGAAAAGCGGCAGCAAAGGTCACCAGGCTTTGGCAGAAAGGGACATTCCCAGCAAAGATGCTGCTGCTTCTCCGCCGGCCGGTCCATCCAATGCAAGAATGGAAAAAAAAACAGCCCAATTTTCCCAGTTAGCGAGGATGAGCGCGAGAACCTTGCGCGTCCCACCACTATGAGCCCGCCTGGCAAGGATCTAGGGGTGTTGTTTGTGAGGCGGTGGGGAAATTCACTCCTAACGCGAGGCCTTCGAAAGTAGGCCCTGTTCCCCCCCCCCCCACTCTTTCCAGAGTACTTCCAGAATTAATCGCCCCAAGGTGCGCGCAAAGATCGATAGCTGAGGGAGGTCGAGGGCGCACCAAGCTGCGATCCTAATCGTCCCGATCGGGAAGCGAATTTCGCGGAAATCGTAAGAGGCGAGTCGCCCCGGGGAGACGCTGAAGTGCCGGCGAATTAGAGCCCATAGGGAGAAGGGTAGGGGGACGAAAGAGGGCGGTGTCAGAAGCCAAAGTTGGCTTATGTGAAGGACAGAACTTCCTCTTGCGAGGCGTCACAAGTGTGGCTTCTTCTTGGCCCCTTGCTGCCAGTGGAAAACAGGACACACGCACACACGCCTATCTCTCTTTCTGATGGTCATCCATCCGTCCTCAAGCATCCCCAAGAATGACCAGACTGACAAGAGCTGCTCGAAAAGGTATGCAGATTTAGAGGGTCGACTGGAAGACAGCGAAGATCCTAAGCGCCTCTACTCAGAAGTTCCCAGGTTGCTCTTTCGGACTGCAGCTTAAAATGGTGATAGTGAGAGGACTGCATTTTTTAACACTTTCCCACAAGATTAACCCCGCCCCGCCCCCAATGGATAAAGACTTAGTTTAACTCACCAGTCCTCGGGTGCTGTTGCTGTTTTTGTTCATGTGGGGACAGGGGTCAACAAAACCATCACCCACCCACCCCTCACCTGCAGTTTGAAGCCCAGAATCCGTCCATAGAATTATCAGTAAATGCCACAAGGTCCATTATTAATATTATGGTGGTTCCGGATTAATACTAGCAGCAAAAATGGTACTAAAACAGTTTAAATCTTAGGCCATTCAGATTCACTGGACAGCGGCTGTCCTTTAACCACTGCCAATAACCTGTTTCCCCTCCATTGTGCTGGGAACGGTCTGTGTCTTTTGAAAAGAGTGGTGGAGTTTGTGTGTGCGTAAAGTTCAGAGATGGCTTTGTAGTCCTTAAACCAATTCTTGCTTATTTGTTTTCGATGGATGTCAGCGGGAGAGGCAAAGCGCCCAGTCCATGGTTAAGACCACAGTTCTGGATGGGCAGGGTAGGAAATGGGGGAGCTGGTGCTCTGGGTGTTTGCTTTTATGTTTGCAGAGTGTCCCTCTCTCCAGAAGAAGCACAAGCCAAAGACAATTTTTAGACAAACTCCACACCCCACTGGTCTGGGTAGGTGTTGTCTCTGAGTAAAGATAGCATATAGGAGTTTGCTCCCTTTTGAGGGAAGCTCTTGGGTTCTCCTGGAGTATATGGGAGTTCTATTTCTGATTTTTGTGGTACTGGCGGAGTGTGAGGGGGTATCTTTTGGAGGGATGGATAAGACTCATAGGAAAGATCTGCTTTTGAACCTATCTGAAAGGTCTGACTCCTAGGCATTTACAAACCAAGCTGCATGTTTTTAAAGAGCTTTTCTGGTGGCTGAAGGTAAACCTAAGGAATAATCACATATGGTCTGAAACACAAGACAATTGTTTAAATAGCCCTCCAACTGTGTGTTTTATCAGGGGTGGGCTTTTCTCACATGCAGCTTTGACTATTTGTTTATTTGATCTTATGGTTCATTCATAGCGTAAGCCCAGGGATGTCATTTAGAGAGGCACACACACACACCCCACCTCAAATTTAAGGCCACTTGGCTGTCCTTACAAATCACTTATATTTCAGGTAAATTGACTCACTAGGCTTCTACTGTGGTTACATTAAATGGGCCTATACCCTATGGCAAAGCCACAGATCTGTTGACTTAAACAAAAGGAGTGTGGCTGATATACTGATATTATGAGACATTTTAAAATTCACCAAAAAAATTGTCTTAATTTTTTTTTCATTTCAACCATTGGGACTTACTTCTGAGCAGAAGTATTTAATGTTTTCAATATTGAATATAATATAATATCAAATACCCAGTGTTTGGTTCTTGCAGGGCAGAGTATGTTTGGCGGGATTATCAGAGGGAGCACGACTCAAAGGCCTGCTCTTGGATAAACTAACCGCCAGAAACAATTTTCTTCAGATCATTGGCATGTTACTTTTATCCCTCATGTTAGCACACAGTTCATCTGTCTGAAATGCAGGGTGCTATCCTGTGCTCCTTAAATGTTGCCACTGAATCTGCTCCTTCTCTCTCTCTCTCTCTCTCTCTCTCACACACACACACACACAGTGTGAATGAAATCTAAAATGACACTCCTAGTTAGATCTAAAGCTCAGAGAAGCATGTTTTTAAATAACAACAACAGAGGGTGAAGGGCACTTTTACAAAGGAAAGGAAACGTCTCAGAATGTGATCTTTCAGCTCCATAGTAACCCCAAACCGCATTTGTCAAGGACCTTGAGAGGAGACACCCACTATAAGAGTGAGTTCCTCTAGGCCTCTTTCCGCTGCAAAATCACTTCTGATCACCCTTTCCACAAAACACAGTCAAATGGTATTCTTAAGTTCAAGTGTGCTTTCGCTGTGAGTGGGATATGAACCAGGCTGTGAATTTTCAACGTGTATTCATTTGCAAGGAACTTTAGGTGAGGAAGAGGGAGAGAAAATGAAACAACACAAAGATTTCTCAGGGCACAGAGACCAGTGTCTCGGTTTTCTTTTCTTTCCCTCTTCCCCCACCCCCTTTCCCAGCTCAACAGCCTTTGAAGATGGTTCCCTTTTGTATTCAAGCTTGGACACTTTCTTCCGGTCATTGATGAACGCCTCTCCCCATACAAACTTGCTGCACCCATATGCTCTCACCAGAGTCAATGCTAACCATTTCATATTACCCTCCACTCCATGTCAGCGCCTTGCTGGAACTATTGGACTATTTAATTTTGCTCTCACGTTAGGAGAAACAGCCCATGTCTTGCATAAGGAAGGCCAACAACAGCCTTAGGCATTTCGAATCCTCACTGTTATAATAGAATGTTCTTGGGCATTAATTAAAAATAACAGTTTATTCAGCAAGGAAAGGGAATGACTACATTCAAGGTTCTGTTTTGAATCAGTTGAGTTCAGCGACATTAGGCCACCACCCACAAAACAGCTGATCAAAAACACTTTGGATTTAAGTCCATTGTTAAGTTAATTTAGGCTGCAATCCTGTGCACATTCATTTGATAATTTTGCTCTGGAATAGGCACACAGAGTATTGCATCATTCAGGGGTGCCAATTTGAATAAAATATTGGGGGACCCTGCACAATCAATCAGAAATGTGGCGCGCACACCATTTGAATGTAACTGCCTATCAACTTTGGGGGGCCCAGCCCCCTCAAATATTTTATTATGGGGGCCAAAGGGACCTCAGCCCCTAGAAGTTGGCTCCTATGGAGCTGTTAGTGGTTTTTAATCACTTCTAAAGGGATTCTGCAGCCTGTTTTCACACATTACAGAGTCACATACCTGTTTTCTACTGAGTGTACAATTAGCAGGAAGTCACAGTCAATACCTGTGTGGTATCAGTGTTTTCAAAATCTGTATGAGTTCTTTTCAGTACAGTGGTACCTTGGGTTAAGTACTTAATTCATTCTGGAGGTCCGTTCTTAACCTGAAACTGTTCTTAACCTGAAGACCACTTTAGCTAATGGGACTCCCGCTGCCGCTGTGCGATTTCTGTTCTCATCCTGAAGCAACGTTCTTAACCCGAGGTAATATTTCTAGGTTAGTGGAGTCTGTAACCTGAAGCGTATGTAACCCGAGGTACCACTGTATATGCTTTACTTAGGTAGAAAAGCCACTTAGGTGTATGTATGTGAAGTAAGAAAGTACTTCTTCATGCATAGTTAAAGCTATGGAATTCACTTTCACAAGATGTGATGGCACCAACTTGGATGGGTTTGAAAGATGGCTATATAAATTCAAGGAGGAAAAGGTTATCAATCAATAGCTACTAGCCCTGATGGGTATGTTCTACCTCCACTGTCAGAGGATTCACACAGAAACAGAAACACTCACACACCTCTCCATACCAGTTGCTGGGAATAACGGGTTGGGAAAGTGCTTTGTGCTCAGGTCCTGCTTACCACAGACATCTGGCTAGCCACTGTGAGAACAAGGCATTAGACCGGAGAGGCGACTGGCCTCAGTGGGCTCTTAAATATAAAGAGGTGCATTTCAAAACACCAAAATCCTTGTTACAATGTCGCCTATCAAATCCCATCAACACCCCTGGACTCCAGCCTCCCACTGCAGCAGCCAGCTTTATCTGACCTCAATGGCTAGCAATTCACTCCCACCCAAGGGCTCTTGCTCAGTTGGCTTGCAAATAGAGCCTTCCAGCTCTGCCTCTCCACATTCCCAGGGTTGTAAACCTGGAGTCCTCTCTCTAGGCCTTTCCTCCCAAAATATCCACTTGGGGAACAGGTCCCTCATGCCAGTTCTAACAATGTCTCGGATCTAAAAAGAAGCCCATCCAACCCTCCTTGTGATGGTGGGCAACTCACTGCTGCAGCCTTATGGAACTAGCAGCAGGGGGAGTTCCAGTCTGGCAACCTTTGTTTACCCTGGTTGTACATTCCTCACAACAACGGTTTTGGATGGAGTCCTCTCTCCACCTAGGTGGCCTCCTGCCTGCAAGGTCCTGGGATTTGGTGCTTACCTGGTATTGCTTAGACTTGGTCATAGAAGAGTGTGTGAGTGTGTTTGCGAGAGAGGGAGGAAGGGAGAGATGTGTCCTCCGTTTTGCCTCACTCTCTGATTTGAATGGGAACAGTGACACTCCAATCCTAAATACATTTACTTGGAAACAAAATCCCATTAATTCCCACTGAACTTCCTAGACCTGCAGTGCTAAGCACAATTTTCTAGAAGTAAGCTTCATCTGAACACAATGAGATTTATCTCTGAGTGAACACTTGTAGGATTGCACTGTATGTGTATCATGTTTAAAGGTAAAGGTACCCCTGCCCATTAGGTCCAGTCACGGATGACTCTGGGGTTGTGCGCTCATCTCGCTCTATTGGCCGAGGGAGCCTGCGTTTGTCGCAGACAGTTTTTCCGGGTCATGTGGCCAGCATGACTAAGCTGGATACAAATAATTCCAAACTCCATTTCTTTTCCTTCTCCACTCCTATGCTGTGTTCATGCATGTTAACTGGTCAGGTTCAAACCTCTTTAATGGAAATGACTCTCAATCAAGGTTCTTTGTAGGGGCAAAAGGAGTAATATATTCCAAGGATCCTCATAACATTATAAGCCACCAGGTTCCAGGCACCGGTTTGGCCTGATGTTTCAGATTCAGCCAGAGGGTACCCTTAAAAGAACCTCAGTGATGGCGATCAGAAATGCAAATGTCAATCAGAAATTGGTTGTAGGTGCAAGTGGGGGGAATGGGGGGTCAAATACACTCTCTCCTTTAATTTTCAAAGCAGGTGGAGGAAAATTTACAAGGGCAAAGCCCTGATAGACTTAGCTCTAAGATACAGCTCCACGGGCATAGCCAAGGGAGGGGAAGGGAGGGGCAGCTGTCCCCCTAAATCAATAAAAATAAAAAATACAGAGCACACTGAGGTTCTCCCCCCCCTAAGAAAAGGCCTGCCCCATTCAAAAAAAATCCTGGCTACGCTCATGTGCAGCCCAATTCCATACAAGCTTATTCGGGAGAAAGTCAAGATAGCCTACATCCTTGGAGGAAAAACACACACACAGTTCTGAATGCAAACACCCAAGCGCAATATATACACGCATGGCACCTTCATGACTACAGTATGAAGGGGTGACACCCGTATGTCAATGAGCCACCCCAGATCAAAAAAAGACCGAGAGGGCTCTTTCATAGCATGTCGAAATGCAATGTCTTTCCATTCCTAGAGCAGTTTCCTTCGTGGGGTTGTTACATCCACGCCTTGGGCACTGGAAGTTCTCGAGAAAAGAACGTCCACGTCGTGTGAACAGCACACTTGTGTGCTCGTGCCTAAGCCTCGAATACTTTCCTAGACCCCCTTGCGAGCAAACATGTTTAGGATTATGATTGTGGTGGGGCTGTAAAAGTGGCGTAGCACGGCTTCATTCCCCCCGCCCTGCCCCCGCTCAGCTCCCCAATGCGCTTGTCACAGCTAGATGGGATTTGGTGAGGATGCCGAAGTTCTTCTAAAGCGCCTGTCGACTTCACTTTTGCTCGCATAGCCTGTACATACTCGACTAAATAGAAAGCAGAGATGTTAGGGGCGTGATCGCGTGTCTCTTCAGTCATTCTAGCACTGCTGCTAGAGAGGTGAGGCACTTCAACCACAACTGAACAGCAGCAATGATAATGATCACGTTCTGCAACCAACATGCCTGGACACATTAACTTGGAGCCAAGCCCTATTGAAAGCAATGGAGTCTTCATTCTAATGGCCGATTTTCATTCATTCATTAAGCAACTTTAAATCCCAGTGATTTCAGCCGGAGAGATGTGCACTACGACCCACCACATCTCTTAGGTCCCATTGATTTAATCCTTTTGCTGCTTCCAACCCAAGTTAAGGGTGTGCCCAGACTGCCTTCCAAGCGCTTGTTGAATACTCCCATTAAATAACTTTTTAAAAGTGCCCCAGGATATGTGGTTTGGTCGGCACAGATTTAGTAGGCAGAATTTACACTGGTCTTTACACTGCTTATTCCCCCCCACACCCTCATCCAGAGTATAGCACTTCTCTCCTTCTGCACAGTTCTTTCTCAACCTCACAAATCCTGCTCGGTTTTACATGTAGATAGATAAATCGCAACCCTCCGATTTAAGGGGGGAACGTCAGAGGAGATGCAGGGAGGGGGTTTCGTTGCTTATCCCCATCGAAAGTATTAGTATTATTACTGTCATCATCACCACCACCACCACCATCATGACTACTACTACTACTACTACTACTACTGTACAGGCATTTTGTCTAGACGCAGGAGAATATAAAACACCACAGCTAAATTTTCAAACCTTGGTAGACTACCCTGGAATAAAGCTCCACTGAACAGCGTGGGCTTTACACACACACACAAAAACATGCATTGAGTTACTAAACCAACTCTCGTGCAATCAAGTGAGATAAAAGAGCAAGCAGCCATAGCAGCAGAGTTAACGAAGAAAATACGTTTAAAGCAGAATAATAACCTTGACCATGAGCCTCAAGACCAGTGGCGAACACCCTAGAGAAGGGATTAATGAGGACTCGAGCCACCACTTTAAAAGTCCTGCTTTTTGCCAGCGACCGCCTAGCTTTAAGATCGTCCTGGTGTTCAAAGAGGGCATTCAGTAAATGAGTTCTCCCAAGGAATCCTGGCTCCAGAATTCGAAAGTCAAAGGTGACTGAGATCTATTAGGAAATATAGGTCTCAAACCGTTCTCTTTTCATGCCAGACCTCCCCTTAATTTGTGAATTGGGATCCCACTCGTGAGTCACAGCCATTCGTAACGAAAAGAAGCAACTTTGGCAGGTTTTTCAAAGAATCCTTTTTGAAGAAGTCCCACCACACATGCTCCCTTTTTTTCTCTCCCTTGCAAAACGCGCCCATAAACAATGTAAACGTTTCGAAACGAGGACAGCGAGCCCCGTGGAGAGAAACGAGGCCAGCGCGGGAGCACTATTCCCATTCATTTCAGTGGGAGAACCTCCCTGATGGACTATGGCCTTCGGTGTTAATGGCGCCTAATTTGTTGCCAGTCTTGACCTTCTTACTTTCTTTTTCTTATATTAACTGAAGCAGGTTGAACAACGGGCCGAGGGGTGGGGGAATCTGGCTGCAGGCGCGTTGTGTTTGTACAGAAAGCAAGACTAATTGGATTATATGCAGATCATCTCTCTGAAGTTAAGGCAGGGTGCACGTGCCTCCTCAAGATTTCCTGAGCAAAATAAGGAAGGAAGGTAGGACGGAAGAAGACAGGAGATACTCTGTATCAACCCTCATTTTCAGACAATCAACAACCTGGGAGGAAACGTTTTCATATTTCGCCTTTTCCTTCGCATGTTTGCATTGCAGGGCGCGCTTTTCACTTTTTGGCGCATCTGCTGTTGTATTTCTTTGTAGCCAATTGAGCAGTGGAGCCCGCGGGGTTTGTTTTGGAATGGAAAAGGGAATCTGCAAGCCCCCCCCCTCCACTCCGTGTGTGTGTGTGTTTGAGAGACAAGAGGAAGAGAGGGGAAGAGAGAGATTTTAAATTCCATGCTAAACTCAACTGAAGCCAGAATATTAGTAGGCTATTACTTTTACCTTTAATAACATTGTGGTTGCGTAGGTCAAGGGAGTGTGAAACAGCGGGGGGGGGGGGAGAGAGATATTTTCAGCCATGCTTGTGTTGCCACCAGCTTTACGCTTGGAGAACTTCGGCCCTCAGCACTAACGCGCAAAAATATTTGGAGAAGAAGCTTAGCTGGGGAGGAGCTTTCCTGTAGTCTGCCGCGGCCTATTTGTGTTTAGCACCAGGATGCTGTGCGCGCCTTTAAGTTCAATTTTAAAATACTCCGCTTGCGAGTAAATGTGTTTAGAACCCGGGTGGCAATCTTCTTTCACACGTTCCCCGCGTGACTCGCAATCCAGTTACACCTGAACTCAAGAGATGTAGGCCTGTAGGTTATCCGCGCTTGCTGTCATCACTTTAATCCAAGCTCCTTTACTGCAAGTGGTTTGTACATTGTCAGATTGTCGCTCACCGTTTCCTGACTGCTGGGAGGGGGACACATCAGTGTCATTACTGCAGTCCACACAGACACCCGCGTTTCCAATAATCACCATTGATTATTCTTCAGGAACACTTTCCTCTAAGGCCAACTCCCTGGATCTATGCAGTTAGTGGCCTTCCCCCGCCACCCCGAGCAAAACCAAAGTGTACAGTCCTCGGTGCAAGGAATATTTTGCTTCTGTTAAAGTGCCAGGCACGCAGAGAGCTATAGCAGCAGCAGCAGCAGCAGCAACGACCATTCTGTATCTTGCAAGCTACCAGCTATCATCTTTATCACCATTATCACCATCCTCACCTTATGTACCGTGTACGTCACAGCAGCAAATCCTTTTACTTTTATAAAAAAAAAAAAATCAAGGCTGACAGTTTGCCCTTTGTGGCATAAACGCCTGCCGTTATCAACACTGTCCCTGGTTAATGTAATGTAATAACAAACACACTAAATGACTATCTCCCTCCATCACCCTCATTCCCAGATTGATTTAAGACGGGTCCTTGCCGAAATTTCCCCTTCCACTTAAATATGGACTGCCTGCATTTCCTTTGCGGATGAAATCTCCCCTGATTTCTGCCCATAGGCCCCAGATACCGCTTGACACACCATCTCCTGTTCTCCCATAGCTAAATGGTGGGGCTGGTTCCTGCCATCGCCCCCAAGGACAGCCAGATCCCACCCCACCCCCTCCTCTCTCTTTTACCAGAAAAGGAACTATACCCTACAAAGCGAGGCGAGTAAGGATGTTACCCACCCAGGATGGCCGAAGCCGAGAGTGGAAGCGTGGGTCCCACGTGTGTTGCACCCAGGAGTGTGTTTGACAGTGAGATCAGAGCTGAAAGTAAACAATTCTATAGATTATTTCACGGGTCACAGAGGGGAAAAGCGCCTCCCTTAACAGACTGTCTGGATTCAGTGGCACGAGAGGCACCGGGATTGTCCATCAACGCGGCGTTGTTCTCAATGAAGGAGAGAGAGACAGAGAGAGAGAGAGAAAGTTTCGGGGCAGAGAACAAGTGAACTCCCCACAGCCCCCACGCCGTCGATCCGGGGCGGCTCTCAATCGAGCTTTGCCTGGCCTACGTTTTCACGCTCATGGACTTGCATCACTTCCCGGTCCCCAACCAAGCTCACAATCCTGCTGGAGGTTTTCTAGGGCGGGGGCTGTGTCTGAAATAGGCCTTCTGAACGAAGAATCAGACCTACTTATTTTATTTGGAGCATGGGTAGATGTGATGGGCTCTGTTAAAGCTGCGCGCGCGTAACGGGGCTTGTATCCAAGGTGCTTCCTTGCAGCATAAGTCCCTTTAGGTTCTGTCCTCGCCACACTTACCAAGGAGTAAACCCATCTGCACTCAGTAGCTTTTATTTCCGAATAAACAAGCTTAGGATCCCGTTTGCATGTTTAGAATCACAGCCATGGTACAGCAACTCTGGCTTGGAGCCACGCTTCCATGAAATCAAGGAATATGTCTTCTTTCCAAGTACTAGGTCCAGAATTGACACAGAGGAGGAACATTTGAGCCTAAGCATGATCTTTAAAACCAAGGATGTTTACCTTTAGCTCAATTTTACTGGGAGAGGAGGGGAAACACCTATTGTAATCTGGCACGAACTCGGCGGACTTTTCTTCGGAGTAAATAACCACGTCTTGGGCTGAGCAAATATGGAAAATTGACATGACGCCTTTCCCTCTCTTCCCAAGGGGAAAGTGGCTGAGGCTAGACACAATCCACGGCAAAGAGCAGACTTTGCACATGGGCCGCTTCCCTAAGTTTCAGTGGGGCTTTGCGCAGAACTTCCCAGTGGATTGAGCCCGTCGTCTGAGATGTGATGGAGCCACGTTCTTGAGAGGATAGTTGCAAGCTAGTCCCGAAGGCTTAAACGGAGCTCGAAGCGTCGACTCAGAAGTAAATAATCTGCAAGGGGGAGGGGGACTATTGTATGTATCGTTTTGAAGCTTCTAGTAGAGAGTGAGGGATAGACTTCATTCAGTATGAAAAAGTAGCCCTTCCTTCTTAGCAAAGAGTAGGCTATACAAAATGAGCCCTTCTTTTGCTCTCTCCACCCATTGTCCCCATCCGGTCTGCAATCCCTGCCGGGCAGGTCTTTCTACTTAAATTACTCGATTAAGCGTCATGAACATAATAAACTCTATAAAAGTATTCTCCGCCTCTTGCAGAATGTCCTACGTCTCCATGTTTTCTCCCCCCCCTCCCCGCTTTTTTTTTTAAACAGTTCTGCGACGTGCCCCAATCATTATCACCTCGGGGGTCACCTTTCCATGACCTTTGCTCTGTTTCAGCCAACCCTCCCCGCCCTCTTTACGCCGCGTGTTATGTCTGGCGTTTTAACCCCCCCCCCAATACAAACAAACAAGCTGATCTTCCCAGAGCAGAGAAGAATTTCCTATTTGGAGGCGGGAGTGGGGGAGGGACACGACTTGGGTTAAAATCCACCTGTCCTGGGCTGATCTTTGGAGCCGAAGAGGGCCCGAAGTGTCCAAAATGTGCGCATTGGCCGCTTTTACGCGCGCTTCCTCAGCGCCATCGCAACCTTGGGGGAGTTTGTTTTTGCCGACTTTTTGCCGTGAGACGACTTTTCAGGGAATGAGACGTGGCTTGTGCCCCTAAATCAGAGAGGTGCCTGAGTGACGAGCAGCGATTTCAAACAGGGAAAGAGAGCGGTGGAACAACTGCCCGCCTTGTACGGCGCCGGGTAGGCAAAGATTCTTGGCAAGCGGCCCCAGAAGCCGAGCCAGCAGCCAGTGCGCAGCAGGCGCGGGTGGCGACATTACGCAGGGGGAGGAGAAGGACCGAGAATATCTCTTCCCCACCAGCTCCAAGGAGAGAGACGGGGTGGGGTTTTCGCAAACCCCCCCCCTTTGCCTTTAATCTCCCCAGTGGGGTTGGGATATCTCTATCGCAGGTTGTCCTACATACACAGAGGCCTTGAGGCTCAGAAGACCCGTTGGCCTGCAGTAGCCACCAGCCCTCCTCGCAACCCGCAGAGAATCAACCCGCGCGCAGCTCCATCCCTGTGCAAAAATAATTGCTAAGTAATCGATCGCGGCGAACGGCGCGGAGACGCTGCTGCGCCGACAGCCCCCTCCTCTCTCGCCGCCCCACCGACCCAACCAATGCGGAAGGAGATCGGAGGGCCGGGAGACGGGCTGGCGAATTGTGCCGGGGGTGAGGAGGAGGACAGGGGGAGGGCTGTCTCTAGTGCTCAGCATGCAAGTCACCTTTGGAATTGCTGACCGGAGGAACGGAGAAGCAGGTGGCGGCGGGGGTGGCACGGAATATATACTGTATATTTTAAAAATCCAGTTCTTCACCTCCCTTCCTTGTGGGCCTTCCCAGACCCCCTAACACCCCACCCTGGCCCGGCCCGGAGCTAAGAGCAATGAAATGCTTTATCGATGAAACGATTATTCAGACGATTTAACTAATAAAAGGGCTCATCGATCGCCTTGAAATCACATTATTTATAGACAGCTTGTCAGGGCACTCTCCAGACGCGCGCTCGCCCCCAGAGTTAAGCTTTGGGGCTTTCCCGCTGGAAGGAGAGAAAGGAGACCCGGAGGAGCTGGGAAGATCCCAGGAAAGGCCGCGTGACAGGCTCGTCCTAATGTTCCAAAAAGGCTTGTCGAAAAATGTCCTGTTTCGGCTGCTGACCCAGTATCTCTCTGGCTCTGAAATCTCTCCTTACAAACACCGCCACCCCTCTCTGCTCCAGAGGCCAAAGAGCTGTGGATTTGGTATGCAGAGGCCGTAGAGCTCGAAAGTGGCCGCAGTCATAGCAGCCCACTGGGTAGCCCGGGAGCAGGGAAAGAAAAAAGGCAAGCAAGCGGGCAGGTCGTTTTGCTGTCTCTTTCTCTCGCTCTCTCCTGACCGACAGCCTGCAGGCACCCTGGATCTGGTAGCAGTATCCGTGCCACCGCTTCAGATAATCCGGGTCGACTCTGAAGTCTCCAGCAGCCGGATCCTCGCCACCCCAATTAAACCAACACAGCGGAGGTTTCCACTGACTTTTTTAATGGAAAGGGTCTAGCGTTTCCGGTCATGCAGGTTGCAACTTGGGCGTTTCAAGCTGTATTCACAGCAGCCTTGGGGGGGGGGGAGGGAAGAAAAAGAAATCTCGGTCCCAAACGAGAAAGAAATCTTAGCGATGTGGCAGCTGAGATTCCTTCCAAGTTTTAAAATATATTTAGGATCCGGTTACTGCCTTTGTCTCCAGGACATTTATGCACATAAACCTCTTTGAAGAAAATTCTACAACGCACATCGAGAGAGAAAGAGAGAGAGACAGGATATGTACATCCACGCACCTAAAAGGCACACAACATAGCAGTCACACTGTATGGTTAAATAGTAACTTCTTATTGACACCCGAAATAACATTTTCTTCAAACTCAGAGCTCCGATTTTTGGCAGGACGTGCTTTGCGAGAAATAAATGCAGTCCGTCAACAATTTACTCCAGAGTAACCCCAATGGAACTTCCCTGCGACTACTCCTGAGTAATATTATTTAAACGGGCAGCCTTTCTATATAAATCTATAAACATCAGGGGTTTTCTATCTGTATATGTGTCTATAGCTTTTGAAACACATGTTAAACCCTAAGATGTGTTTTATTTTTAAAAAATGTTTTCATTTGCATCATTTCAAACGAATAATCTCAGTCCTTACCTGATCTGCCAGTCCTGGGAGTCGTGTAGTTTTTCTCTAATTCCATTCTGATTTTTCAGGACTTGGTGAAATGGACAGAGAGGGGTAAAAAAAAAAGTTTCCACTTTTTTTCCTTTTTTTTTAGGGGCTGCTTGCAGGTTGGAATAATTCAACTCTTCCGCTCCCCGTCGAGCCTTTGCAGCTGATCAGTGAGCTGAAACTAAACGTTTTAGGTGGGAAGAAAGCCTCCGAAGGAACCGTGAAATGATTAAGGAACTAAAGAGCTTCTCGCCATGTGAGATCATGTCCTGTTCTCTAAAAACATCACAAGATGTCCCCAGACGCAGCCAAAACTCAAGAAGCTCTGACATCTGTTGTAGCAGGAATCAAAGTTTGTTTGCAGCCTTAAACTGTTACTGGAGCTGTTTACAGAACAACGTTGTGGAAGGAAGGCGGAGGCAGAAAAGGCGCCATTGATTTAACTGAAACTTACAGGATTTGGAGAAAGTAAAGTAGCCGGTCAACTTTTCATTAAAAACCCATTCACTACCATTAAATGGGACAATAAATAGAAACTGATGGATACACAGAGAGAGAGAGCTCTTGGCAGCGTATTCGCCTGGAGTTATTAAAATTGCACGTTGCTCTCCAAAATAAAACCGAACCAAATTTAAAAATAAGAGAATGAGAGAAAAGGAGGGAGGGGGAACCCTTGCTATTGAAGCCAACGCCTGGGGGGGGGGGTGGAGATCAAGAAGAAGAAAGAACACGTAAAAAAAAAACCCCAAACCCAAAATAATTATATATTTCTTATTTTGAAGTCGAAATATCAGTTTCCCTGGATGAAGGGTTATTTGCTTTCGTGTTTATAAAACGCAACAAAGCCAATGCATGTTTTAGGTGCTGCCATGTTCCAATGGTCCTTATAGGCGAGTGCAATGAAACAATGTCCTCTTTTTAATTCTTTTTATTATTTGTTTCATATGTCAACACGGCCAACTCATCTTTGGTCGTCCCGTCCTCACTAGTCACAGTAGTGCCTCCTAACACGGCTGTACAGAAAGGCACGGAATCTCTGGAAATAACTTCCAGATCTATCCGCGTAAAGGATGTATGGGAAAACGTTCAGTTCTTTCATTCGTCGCGTGTTGGGAGTTGGGGGGAGGGATGGAGAGAGGGAGAGAGAGACTGTATTATCCAAACGTATTAATAGCCCGTATTCTGACCGTCTGTCCCCGCCTTTTTCCACAGAAGATGCTCGATTCTTACACAGGCTGTAAGGCTCTTACACACACACGCCTTCAATTCTAATAAAGAAGGGGTGGCATTTTTAAAAGAGAAAATTAAATATTAGCCACGACACTATGGGGCGGGGGTAGGAAGGAATGGGCTTTGCACTTTAATTTCCTTCACTGTAATAGTCGGCCTGATTAATTTTGAAATATTCATGCCTGTCTAAAATAAATCTACTTGTTCCACCAGGCAGCTAAGCCACTCATTCTTTGCTGTCTGCCATTACAGTTGAACTTGGTATCGAAATAGTTTCTTAATCTAGACCATACACACACACACACACACACACACACTTCTCTCTCCCTTCGAGTGCAGAAGAGATGGATGCTTCAGTGAGTTCAGTTTTAGGAAAGCGAAGTAGACCGAGTGAATGAACAATATTGGTGGTGAGAAAGACCCCATATCGATAGAATGGCAAACGGTCCATTTATGCAAAATAATTCTCTTCACCATGCAAAGGGAGGCAAAAAGGCATTCTTCCCCTCACATCTCCTGCTGCTGCTGCTGCTGCTGCTGCTGCTGCTGCTGCTGCTGCTGCTGCTGCTGCTGGGGAGCTAAACTGCTACCTGTCTCCGTTACAGATTGAAAGGTGGGTCTTTTGGTCTTTTAAATTAACCAGCAGGCCCCCTTCTTCAATCGCCTTAAGGCACCTTAGGCACAGTTCGTCAACAGGGACATAGGAGAAAAAAGCCTGAGTTTAGATAAAGCATCTTCTGCCAAAACAAAAAAGAAAACTAAACCTATGAAGGGATCCCTACATTCCCCAGGATTTAGTCCTATCCACGCAAACGCATGGTAAATTGTTTGGATCATGCTTTCAAACATTTGCCAGTGGGAAATGTGCATGGTGTGTCCTTGTGTACAAGCCTGCTGAGCATGCGCGCGTTTCACAACACAGCCAAATTTAAGTCCTTCCGCTGTCCAGTCCTGCCCCATGTTCACTGGAAAGTAATTTCAACTGAGGTCAACTAGATTTACTTCCAAGTCATTGTGCTACATAGCTTGCGACTGTTTAATGGGATAGCTTACTGGGAAGTAATTCAAACAGGGCTCTTACTCGCATGTATTGTATACGTAGGATTAGGTCCATTGATTTAAACAGGATATATCTAAGCACTTGCTTAATTCTCTCACTGATATTTATGGGGCTGTAATGACTTAAAGGTTGTCTAGATCCTGCCCCCCCAAAAAAAAATCTTTTCAAGGTCTTTGAGAAACAATAGATCACATTTTTAAAGAAGAAGAAAAAGAACCTAGAAGGTATTGACTAATAGTTCGAGGATCCCAGTAAATGATACCAATGGTCGTATTCTTTTCAGTAACCCAAAGCTGGAAATTCGCTTATCCGCAATAATGCTTCCTTACACGTGAACTCTGTTCATATAAGCAGGATGCAAATCCTTGCAAACTCCGGGAAAATAACCAGTAAAATAGTTCGTCTATTTCTTTATTTGCAATAAATCTCCATTGCTTGTAGGTCATGTGCCATTGCAAACAAGTTATGTATTTATTTCATAAATATGTGAACCGCCTTTCGCACACAGTACTTACGAAAGCTTAGAGCTAAAACTGGATTTTTACACAAGCATAGGATAACATGCGAGCGCACACGTTTGAAAAATCTTATATTAGATGAAAATAATACAATTGCTTTGTTACAGATGGAGCTAGGTGCAGGTAAGATCGATTAAAACTGATGAGGATGAGGAGAGAGGAAGAGGAAGGAGTATCCTCTGAAAACTAAGAATGACCTGGTTGAAGTAGAATTCTTTTGCTGTAGTCTATTCTTTTTAAGCAATTTTATTATTTTGAGCCGCCCACGCCCCCTTTGAGGAGAAGGGCCTCTACATTTGTAATAATAAATAAAATAATACATAAATGTGAAAACCTTAATGCTAAGCCTCTTTGAAAGTAGTAGGGCCCAGGCACATGCACAGGATCCGGATTGATAATCAAGGGGGAAGTGCTCCCCCCCCCTCAAAATATTGGCGCCTCAGTTCTAACTAAGCGCCCTTGTTTCCAGGCGAATGTATTGGGACCGTGGTGTTTAATATTTACATCTCCAACTCGCTTCAAGGTCTTCCCCACCGCGCCTCCCAGCACAGCCCTACTGTCCCTCGGATGGACATTTTTGCACGTCACAGGACACAATCCTCTGCCAAACGCTCTTGCGCCAGCAAGACGAAGGAGAGCCACGAGTCCCCAACACGCTACAATGGGCCTTGCGCAGGAGAACTGTCCGGAGAATCGCGCCAGTTGTATCCCAAACGTAGTAGATATCAAAATATTTCGAGACGCAGCTATTTGCGTTAAAAAAACCAAACCAAACAAAACAAAACACGCCCGAATTGACTTTCTGCATATTTTGCCTCTGCTTTCAGCTGCGTTACTTCCCCTTTTTTCTAACGTCTCAGTCGCCTTATTTGTTTATACATTATATAAATAACACACACACACACTTTGGTTACTCTGAAATAAAACCATCCCTTTCGACTTATAAGAGAATGCGGTGTCATATGAAAAACGCTCCTTGTGTAAAGAGGAACTGTTTCTAAACCCAGTAAAAACATATTCGAATGTTACCATTAAAAAAATGTGTCTGGCTTCCTTGATCCTAGTTTGCAAGGGGGGAAGTTGCTTTGTTTTTCATATCCCTCCCCCCCAAAACCCAACCCTATAAAGATTTTGCACTTGTTTACTTAACCCTCACCCCAATTGCAGAGCGTTACAAGGTATTCAGAAAGGAAGAATGAAAACAACCGGGGCGGCGCGGGTGGGGGCAGGATTTTCGAAGGCAAACAGTTCCTTTGGCAACATCCATCCTCGTGGCTCCTCACCAGCGGGGCTGGACGTCACTGCACCTCTGGCATGGCAGCGTCGTGTACGCGCGCGCGCGTTTATATGCACCCGAGTAAAAGAGACGTTCCATTCCCACCTTGAAACACTCGTGTGCAATCAGATCTAACGCCTTTTTACTAGGAAGTGAACCTCACCGGGAGCAAAAGCACTTGCTTCACAGTAAACATGGCTAAGACCGGGCAGCTGGGTGTATGCTTTATTCTGATCTGTGTGACTAATTCCAAGTAAACCTGTTTAGGATTTGAAAGGGGGAGGGGAGAGATGTTTATATAAAGGCATATGTGACTGTTTGGGGATACCAATACAGACACCTATTTGAATGTGAATGCATAAATCCTGCATTCTACTTAAGCAGCAGCAGCATTTAGCTTTAAACTGGTGCAGGCTTCTCTCTAGAAATACAATTGTCGGTGGCATAAAATCCCACTGAAACTAAAGGTACTATCGAAGAATTAGGTGGGTGGGCAGTCCCAATGAAACTACGCTTTTAACTGGGTTGTGGGTCTGACTGCCCCCTTGCAAATGAAGGCATGTGTTGCATTTTTTGTACCTATTTTGACCCGTAGCCATGTAAGATACCAGCGCATAGAATGCCCGCGCCCACACCTACGTGTAACAGGCATATCAGCTGACCCATGTTCCATAATGCATAAGCCTGTTCGGAAACGGGCTTGCAGATTATCCATAGATGCCCTTGTATACTTGCATGGATAGGAGTCAGCCCACTCAGTATCAGTCAGGTTGTGGGTTTGGGCGAGCCTACACACATACACCTTTATGCCTAAACTATTGATTTTCACTCAGCATGCGCGCAAACCGTTGCGCATTGAATACCTAGAAAAGGCAAAACCTGTAGTTTGCATCTACACCCGTCGGTAGTGCTCAAATAAATTGATAGTACCCACAATCAATTTCTTCCTAATATTGTTTTTAAACATAAATGCGTGCATGCACGTGTGTGTGTGTAATGTTGCCTCCTGAGAGCATGGGTGCCAACAGCACAGGCTCAGGTCAAAAGAATCGCCCCAACCCCCATCAAGAAAGAAACAGTTTCTATCCGGATTCCCACTCACACCCTTTTGAGGATTCCAGATTCAAAGCTTGCAAGCGGAGTAGCTCTTTTGAACTGCTCTACAGTACTGCCATTGGTTTGGGTCGATTCTTCCTCTCGTTTGGTAGTAACCTGTTAGCTAAGAGGGGTGGGGAGTGTGCAGCCCAATCTTTGAGCACTTGAAAAGTTTCCTTATATTTGGTGGTACTTTCCCCAAGTACAGTAAATACACATAGACTTGCAGCCGGGGGAGAAAGTCTCATAGAATTCCGTGGAACTTTCTTCCAGATGCATAAGGGAGGTTGGCTAGTGCTCACCAGCTGGAAACAGAGGGTCTAAGCAGAGTCAGCATAAGATTGGTATTGATAAACTGAATCCGGACTAGTAGCTGAATCAAGGAACTCGGAACGTATATCTTTTCTGCACAAAAAAAACTAAACCTTTTCTGGACCCACTGCTGGAGTGACTTTGACTTGGGCGTGGGCTCATTGTCCAGGAAAAGGAGTGACGATTGTCCCAAGATTACCTAGGTTGTGACCAGTGAGCGGTTTGAGTCGAGGCCTGTCTTGAACAGGTTCTCTCTCTGTGCAAACCAGTTCCCAAACTATAAAGGAGTGGCATGTCCTAAGGCTGCGGTAGTGGAGGAGAACGTTAAACATACCAGAGCGTCTTGACAGGATTGTATTTAACCGTAGGAATAACAATAGAAACAAGCCATTACCGACGCAGCAGAACACCCTCGACACGGCTCTTGTCTGCACACTTACTTACCAAGGAAGGGTCAAGCCCCATTGAACTCAGTGGGGCTTACTTTTGAGTAAATCTGCACAGGATCGCCCTGACCCATTGCGCATTGCATGGTCGCATTGCAGCTGACCTGGTGTGTGCCATCCCAGGCCAAGGCAAGCTCGGAGCTAGTAAACAACGACACTATCAACAAAATAAGTTTTTAAGCCACCTTTGCTCGCCTCCCAGTTATGTGCATCACAAACCCAAAATGGGGTTCATTCCACCCATGCGCGGAGCATAAATGTCAGCGATTCTCAGCCTAAGGCCTAGTTCCCCTTTCCTTTCATTTTCTCAGTGGCTTTTCAGAACACACACATACAAAACAATCCTCTCCCGGGTTTAGTAGTGGAACTAACACTTTGGAGAAAAAGGCTTCTTCTGAATGGCCTTTGGCGGCACATACTTTGTTAAGTGCTTTCCCGAGGAATCCCCTCCCCTTTTCCAAAGCTAATACCTTGACTGAGTTAAACAAAAAAACAAAAAACCACCAGTTGCCACCAGGAAAAAATCCTGCGCATTGTTGTAGCAAAGAAGACAGTTGCACTGTGGAGGGGGGGGGGCGGCGGCGAGGGGTTTGTTGAGAGTCTCTGACCCTTTCAACCCCTCCATGCGGCGTCATAACAATCCCAATGTCTTGGCACCTTAATCTTCGGCCTCTTTTTCCGCGCAGTTTGAACAGCACCGCCACACCCGCGCAGGTGGCGCGGCGCAGGGCGCACACGCGCAATCGTTGCCATTTACCAAACGTAAGGGCTTTTTTTGCCGCTCAGCGGACACACCCTGCAAACAGGTAAGGCGGGGCAGCTAACCCAGAAGAGATAAAAGAGAGGGGGTTGGGTTGTTGTTGTTATTGTTGTTTTAAATCTCCGGAGATTAGCAAGAAAAGGAAATCAAACGGAGGAGGAGGAGGAGAAGAAGAAGAAGTTGACATTACGGTAGCGAAGAGGAGGAGGAGGGGAGTGTCAGCTCACAAAAATCACCTTTCATTGACAGTTACTTTTTTTTTTTAAGGGGAGGAAGGGCAGACACTTAAGTAAAAAGAACAGCCCACCTGCAGATTATTTTAAAAAGAGTTTACGTCCCGCTGCTGACTTTTGAAGAAAATTGTATTGCTATTAATTAATAGTAGTAGTACTGCATAGGAAACCGCTCAAATATTGAGCGAAAGCCTTTGGTTCATCTGGGATAGCTCTCTCGGTAAAGCATGAGACTCTTAGTCCCAGGGTCCTGCGCCGGAGCCCCACGTTGGGCATAAAATCCCGGTATTGCAAGGGGTTGGACTAGATGACCCTTGGGGTACCTTCCATCTCTACAAATCAGGCTCCGTATTGTCTACTCACTGGCTGCGACCTTCCGGCAGGGATCTTTTCCAGCAGTGGCCACCTGGGAGACCCTTAAGAGGAGGCGTCACGGGTCACATCCTGGGCTTCATACAAACAAAGAACTTGCTCCACCACCAGGCGGTCGCAGCTCCCCTTAATCTACACGCGTCGGGGCTTTTAGGTGGGAATGGGTGGGAGAAGGACAAACAGGAAGGTCTCTGCCCCGAGGAGCTTATAATCGCCCAGGCTGTTCCAGCCGGAGTTAATGTAGTCGGAGGTGCAAAAAAATGTGGGCGAGAATTGCTGGCTAGGAATAGGAAATGGAGTTTCAAATCTACTCGGCCCTTGCGGGCAAATGCTTGACTTTAAACCACTTCGGTCCGCAAAAACTTCGGTCCGACTCCGCAGTTTTCGTTCCCCCCCCATTTTGTTGGTGTTAATTGTTTTTTTCCCCCAAGTGGAAAAAACGAGCAATAAATGTTGTGAAATGAAATAAAATAAAATCACTCTCCGAGTTATTTCGACGGTAGTGGGCTTGCCGTTCTGCCGGCAGGACCTTTCAGACGACCGAGGTCAAATAAGGGCCGGTCGAGGGGTGGGTTTGTTGTTGTTTAACCCTTTCCAAAGGCAAAGTTTGAAGAAGGGGAGAAGAGAGAGAAGGAAGTTGGGCGGAGAAAAAAGGAGTGGGAAGGCTGGGGGGGGGAGATGACACGCATCTGTCCAGGAGTGCCAACTCGAATAACATATGGGGGGCAGGTAAGCAATGCCCATCAACTTTGGGAGGCCGCCTTCTGAAATATTTTACTGGGGGGCCAAAGGGACCTCGGCCCCTAGGAGATGGCTTTATCCTAAGCATTGTCTGCTCTGTTCCCCTGAAAAGCTGCTGCAACATCTGGACGAAGCTGCCCCTGCGAGTGTTCAACTGCATCCGAGTCAACTCCAGGGAGGGGGAAAAAAGAAAGGGGGAAAGGGGGGAGAGGCAAGAGGCGGGGAAAGCCGATTCAAGGCGCAGAAGCCAAGCCGAGAATCAACCGCGACTTTGTGACTTTAATTAAAGCAGCTCTGCGGGGGAGGCGGGGGAGGAAGGCCGGCTATTCGCGCCCCTTTCAGCGGAGGAACATTTCCGCTCAGTGGAAACTCGCGTGTTGACTGGAGGGAAGGGCAGAAGGGGCAGCGTTTTGCGCCCGGATTTCAGAAACCAGATCGAGGAGGGAGGGGCGCGGGGGGGGAGGAAATTCCTTCGCGATTAACATTCTCTCTCTCTTTCTTCCTCTCTCTTCTCCGCTCCCCCACCCCCCATGGCTTGCACTTCGGTCGCCTCTTTGAACGGGAGTGGCCTTAAAACTCCCTGGGTTGCACCAGAAAAGACATGACATCCAGCCGGGCTGAAAACCCCTTCGCAGCCGAAGGAACAAACGCTCCGGGGGGGGGGGATTTTCTTTCTGAGCCAATAGGATCGCCCATTTAGGACTAGGTTTGGGGGGTTTTCCGCTGTAAGAAGTAGGCCGGCAAACGCACACAAGAACAACCAGAGTATGAACACCCCCTACCATAGCTGTCAACTTTTCCCTTTTCTTGCGAGGAATCCTATTCGGAATAAGGGAATTGCCCTTAAAAGGGGGAAAACGTTGACAGCTATGCCCCCTACTTTCCCCCCTTCCTCTAGGAATTAGGGGTGTTCCCATTCACTTGGGTGCCAAAAGTGGGGGAGGCCCCTGTCAAGGGCAACCCAGTCAGATGGGCGCGGTACAAATTAATAATAATAATAATAATTAATAATAGTTGTTATTAATACTGACGGGCGCCCCTTTTGCAGAGTGGAAATGTTCTCCCTCTGGAACGCCCGCAGCTGTCAGTACTTGCTGAAGGAAGCACTCCTCACATGCCCAGAGGCACTCTGTTGTTAATGGAATCGTGTTAACTTAAATCAATTGATTCGTAGTGTGCTACCTTCAGCCTTGCTTTGCCAAACAATTTCTTTGTTTCCTTGCGCCGCGGAAGGCTCCTGTGCGTTTGGGCATCGGTTTGAGGCTCTGGCTTATACCTCAGTCAGTGAACAGAGATGGTCCCTTTCTCAGGATTCTCTTGTGGAATGACCCGCGACAAGGTGTAGGGGTGACCTTTAGGTTGGCTGGCTTAACAAGCCAGCGAATGAAACCAATGAATGGAGCATCATTTCTGCAACGCTCTGGAGCCGCACGAGGTCTTCCTGTTGACGTCTGAACACCCCCAGGGCCCGAAGTCACCTTCCTGCCCGGCTGGTGAACTGGAAACCGAAGGCTGCTGGGCTAGACGGACCTTAGTCGGATCCAGCAGGGCAATTCCAATGCTTCATTTGCCACGTCTTCAAGGTGCCACGAGATGTCTTCATTGTTCCTGCTTCTTCTTGCGCAGTGGCATTTCAAAAACAGGTCCTGGAGCTGACTGCAGGGTCTTGCTATTTCCTCGTCGCCCCCCCCCCCCATCTCCAGCCGGCAGAGAAGACTGTTCAGAAACCTTCCCCACCATCACACACACACACACAAAGATAGAATGATGGCGCAAACCCACTTTCCAGCAAGGTTTTGTTTTTGTTTTTTTGTGTTGTTGCTTTTCTGTAAACACAAAAATGCTAAACATCAGGGTGAGCCCATGCTCTTCTTTGCCACCACTGCTCGTCCTCCTGGGAAAAATCAAGGGCAGCTAAACAACTTCCGGGGGCTTCCTCCTCCTCAGTAGGGTCTATCCGAGGTCAAGGTCACTCTCTTCTGAGGAAGAGAAGGGACTCCACAGCGGGAAGGACAATAGCCAGCTCTTTAGAGACCTCCCCCCGGAAAAACCTGTTTGAACAGGCACAAAAGAAGTGTTTCAAGTCAGGTGTAAAGCGCCACAGTCCCCCTCCTGCCCCCAGCACCCAAAAGATGGAAGAAATACTGTCTGATAGGACAATTCCCCTCTGAGCAGATTCATTGAGTATCAAAGGAGTACCCATTCTCACCTTGCTGCTGCTACTAAGGCTAAGCTGAAGTATGTTGCTGCTATCTATTACTATGACCATGCCTACTACTAACCTGAAGTATGCTTCTGCTATTACTAATAATAATCTGAAGCATGCTGCTGCTGCTATCACTGCTACTGTTACTAACCTGAAGCATTTTGGACCTGTTTATTTAAACGGGCAAGCTAACCATGCGTTTTATTTAATGACTGGAATTAGGGGGCTCCAATAACCTTTAACCTTGTCTGGATCGTGCCTTTGACATTTGTTTTATAACTCAAGTGTTGAAAGCATTACACATATATTATTACCCTGATTTGCCGTTAAAGGTAGGCGAGTAGTATCATTTGCCTAGCATATATTCGAATTAAGATATCTATTAATGGACCAAGTGAAGGACTGAAGGATTTATATACACACGCAAGCATTCTTTCTACCAGCAGGGCTTTCACAAAAGCAATAATAAATAAAATAACGATCATTTGGTCGATGGGCGTTGCTTTTCAAATAAATACATCCCAAAGTCTGCTCAGATTCATTCTGGGTTGGTGTCACCGAAGTCTAGGAATAGTGTGATGTGAGCTTATTTTTAATCATCTTAAAACCAGACTCTAATCACATTGACAGTAAAATGGGACTAAAATAGGTAATGTATTTAGGATCGAGTTGTTAGGACTGCAGTTCTAAAAATATTAGGGTGAATATATTCCACTGAACATACTAAGATTTCCTTACAAAGCCCGAATTAGAAGCGTATTTATTGGGTATTTTTCTGTTTACTTGGAAATCATTCCCATTTCTTTCTTGACGTATTTACTTCCAAGTAAGTGGCTTGAGGCAGGAATTCTGTATCTATTTCCAGAGAAGAAACTCCACTGTGCTCAGTGGTACTTACTTTTGAGTAGATAGGATTGCACAACAATCTGATCCTGTCTTTGCATGTTCAGCCCCACTTGGATCAATGGAGTTTATGTCCAAATACTTTTGGATAGGATTTCAGCCCAAGGCTTACGTATGGAACAAAATACGTTGGAGGAAACTTGCTGAAAATATGTTTAGGGCTAGGGTGCCAAGGGCAATCGACAAATCGAACAAAAAAATGCACCCGCCCCCCCCCCCAAAAAAAGGTACTGGGATTAAGACATTTAAAATCCTATTCCAAATACTTTTCCTTGGTTGGTTTTAATGGCATTTTTTCTTCCATTGTTTGCTGAAAGAATACGCCTCATTGTACTCAGTACTGTACTGATGTCAGTGGACTAACGTTAGAGACGCCGGATCAAAGCTGCACTAAGCCACGAATTTCAGGAGATAACGCTCAGCCTAACCAACCTCGCAGGACTGTTGTGAAGATGATAAAAATCTAATCATAATCATAAGTAAAGTTTCCCCTACATGAACAGGACTTACTTCCAGGAAAACATGTCGAAGCTCAATCTGTTAATCGCTTTAAAACCCAGAGTGATCCTAACCGTGTTTACTCAGAAGTAAGTCCCGCTAAATTCCACGGGGCTTAAATCCAGGGCTCAGTGTGCTCTGAAGATCGAAGACTTTAACTAAACAATTTCTTAAATCCATCACTTTGAAGAAAAAACACACTTATGGCAAGGGAATTCGCATCCGGAGGAAAAGGTCTGCTTAAAATAATTTAAAAACCAGACCAATGCCTTTTAGAGCAGATTTACCGACGCGTTTGTACGAACTTTACATAGAATTGAACGAACGGTTCAGGGGGGCATTTTAAAATTGCAGTATGTCTTGGCTGTTTGAACGCATGCTTACCTCGAAGGTCTACACTCAACGGGGCGTGTCGGTAACTTTCGGGCAAGATTGCGATCCTAAACACACGCGCACTCTTCCCCCCCCCCCCGCAATTCACACGGATATTTTGGATCTGGTGTGCCTAAAAAAAAAAGGACTGCTTTCTTCCTGTTTCTGTCTTTCTTTTTAATAGAGTAAATCCTATCGAAAATGGATGCGATTGCTGGTCGGGTTTCGCCGTGTTTACTCGGAAGTAAGCCCCTAAACTGGACATACTTAAGTACGAGTCGAATTGCAGTTAAAGCCAACTTTAGGAATTTAAGCTGAAGAGTCTTACTCCTGACCCTTTTACTCTGGTGCATTTGAAAAATCGCATCATGTCGGCTATCCATTACTTTAAATTAAATGAATTTCGTTTCCCGCGAATCCACTTCCGCCGTCGCCCCCGTCACCCTTTTCGGTTTCACAACGATTTGCAAATGTGCAGAGGATTATTCCACTAAAACAGATTAAGCGGGTTGCCGTTTTGCTACAGAACTAATATTTTGAAGCGAGTTTTTTTTATATATAAAAAAGAAATTCATTGTGGTGGCAAATAAAAGGGAAAGACAAGACTGTATGGAGATGCCTGCGGGGTCACTCTGTAAACTCAGCTCCTGCTTTACTCATAAGTAAATCCGCTAGATTGTTCTATGGGATTTACTTAAGAAAGGCACCCTTAAAACTTCCCTCATGTCACAGCCATGGGCACACAATCCCCAACCTGAATCTTACGTTGTTGTTTTTTTAAGCCCCGTTTGCTCGGAAGTAAGCCCTACGGAGTCCAAAGAAACTTACACTCGAGTAAAAAAAAAAGTTTAGGATCAGGCTGCGCGCGGTTATTTGATCCATCTGCGTTCTGTTGAAAGTAACACCTGACATTTTAGCACGCTCCTTTGGGAATCAATCTCATTGGAATCAATAGGACTGACTCCCGAGTAAACACTGTTGAGTGCTCAGACCCGCGATACAGTGCTTAGGAACCTCCTGGGTCGCGTTGCAATGTGCAGAAACCACCTGGATGTTCTCTTGCGCAAACCCCCTGGAATGAATAGAGAGTAATTTTGGGTGGCAGCTTGTATACAGTGCGGGTAGATTTGCCCAGTATTTTTATTGGGGGAAATCTGGTGAGAAGTGGCACAGGAGGGCAGTCTAAATAGGCTTATTCAAAGTACTTAAATCGAAGTGGATTGAAGCTTTGGGCAGCAGGATGAACGCACTTTGTAGAAGAAAGTGGGGAGAGTTAAAGTAAAAACAACAACACCTTTCTTCTTTTTAAATGCACTTTATTTATGTTTATGGTAAATATGGTTTATGGTTCAAAGAGCTTCGGGCACATTCGCAAGAATCCTCGCTAAGGCTGTTAAGTCTGGGCAAGTGTACTTGGAAGTAAACCCATTGAACTGTGGAGGCTTACTTCCCTTGGAAAGGTTCGTAGGCTCAATAGTGGCTAGCGAAACTCAGTCAGTTGGGCGTGGTATAAATAATAAAAAATATTATTATTACTATTATTAGCTGCGCGAATCTTTCTCCCACCGCGTCCCGATCCATTTCACGTTTCTTCGGGAAAAAGCCCAGTTGCTCTCAGTGGGATTTCTTAGGGTTTGGAGCGTTGGTTAGAAATGTTCTTCCGTTCCCAATCTCCTTCAATTTTGCTGCTCCTGCTTCTGTTTTCTCTTCTTTGAAGTGTTTTAAGCACCATGATTTTATACTATAAACAGGCTCAGAGGTAAAAATAAATCCATTCTTGGACCGGACTTGTGGATTTGCCAGGAAAGACATGCAACTCGCTGGAGCCTGCGCCTTGTTAACTTCTTCAAGCGCCCAAAGGAGAAGAAGCGTCCCTACAGACGGTCAAGGCAGCGACATGACTGCGTAAAGTGAGCAAGGAGGAAGGGAGGCAATTCCCCAAGGAAGCTCGTCTTAGCTCGGCCCCTTGGCGCGGAAGGATTTGGTGACTGGCCAGACCTCAGTGGAGGCTAGCTAGACGCGAACCCCAGGCAGCAGGAGGAAAGTGAGAGAAAAGAAATAGGACCGGAGAGTGAAAGAAAGTTCATTTTCTACAGCAGAAACCTTAAATGCGCTGCAACTGATCTTCCTAACTCTCTGAAGCAAACCGAGGAGCTCAGATTTCACCATTTTCTGTTTTCCAACTCTGTGCTCTGACAAGGTGGATTACAAAAATGGGTTTGGAAAGGCAGGATCTGAACCTTATTTCTGGCAAACATTTTTCTACACCCATATCCTGGATTACCTGGCTAATGCTCTGGATTATTATTATTAAATTAGTTTCCAGGATGGGTAAACAGCAAGAGAGGATCAATTGGGGGGGGGGGGAGAGAGAATTCCATAGTTTTGGAACCCCCATGAGAAAGGGCCTGTCCCATGGAAGTGAAAATGCAAAGTTTAATTTCTGCCATTACTTCTTCTCTTCATTTTATTTATTTATTTATTTATTTATTTATTTATTTATTTATTTATTTATTTATTTATTTATTGGCTGCTTTCCTTTTAAAATATCAAAGGTGGCTTACAACAAAAAAAATATAACATCAATAAAACAAAACAATTAAAACATCATCAGTATAACAGTGAGGGCAATTAAAACTGTCACCAGTGATTAGGAAATGTTTGGGCAAAAAGGTGGCGTAGAAATAAATACATCATAATAATAATGATGTGTTTTTAAAAGGCACCCCCCAAAAAACAATCATTGGTGCTTGTTGTGTTGCACTGGGGAATTTCGTACGAAGGTACTACAGAGGCCCATCTCCACGTTACCTTTAGACAGTGCCATTTTTCTAGAAAAATAGGTGCCAGAACTCACCATGAACACCTCTCTCATTCTCTTAAGAGTTCCAGTGAGTTCTGACTGAAAAAAAGTCCTAGCTTTAGATAATATAACTGGGTAATGAACTTGTAGTTCTAATACATAGGGAGGGGAGTTTCAGAAAAAGCATGCAATTCTCCTTCACCCTGCCTGTGAAAGTTATCAATTTTGCTTCACTAGATGCCGAAGCTCAAACACCTGTTGAGCTGAATGACTAGCAGTAAAGCAGCAAAAGGCATATTAGAGACAGGCACCTTATCCATCTAAACACAGGAGTTATTTGCAAACTATGGGCCATTGATTGAGCGGACCTTATTTCTACGTATTGGGTGCAACCAAGTAAGAATTAGGTATGTTTCTATCCTCATTGACTTCTGCTTAACTTTTAGCTTTCCTTCGTAGGGTTGCCATATGCCCGGAATTTCCTGGACATACTCGGAATACTGTTGCTGGAAGCAGTGTCTGGGCAGAAATCAGCAAATGTCTGGGAAAATCCAGATGTCTGCAGTGCCATTTTTGGCAATTTTACTTAAACTCAACAACTTTGGGCAAAACTGAAAAAAGCTGAACAACTTTTGTGTCCAGATTTCCCCTTTTTGAAATATGGCAAGCCTACATGTACCTGGTGGTTGCTACTTAGAACCAAGTGCAAAATTCTTGACATTTTGAAAATGAGGTTCAAACTGTGTGTTGGTTTGCAACCCTCAGTTCTGAGAACAAAACAGGAAAGGTGTGTGATCCTTGCACATTCTGAAGTCCAAATAGTTTCAGCGGGAAAACTGTGCAAAAGACTCCTAAGCAAGTACACTTTGAAATAAGCACCAATTAGTTCTACAGGAATTACTTCCTAATAAGTGTATTTTGAACTGCAGCCTTAAGAATGTGATTAACTCCCACACAGAAATCAATGGAATTTAAAAGTGTTTACTGGATAACACTATTTGCCTCTAGGATCAAGTGTTGGGTGATTTATTGTGGTACAAAAGACTTTCCCTGGGCAGTTTTATTGACTTGTTTTACAGACTTCAGTATAATTGCCACCCTCATTCTCAGTAAATCTACTAGGAACAACGTCCCATGGATCTGAATGGAACATACCTCCATGCAAAGGGCACACCTACACTAAATAGAAACCCCTTTCAAACTGGGTAAACTGATGGTTCATATCCAAGGAACTCTGGGAATTCTGTGAAGGCTTACTGAACATAACCAAGCAGTCTCGCTTTCTCAGTGAAATGGTTTCAGGCAGCTGAACCCAGTATGTGTATAGTAGGAAGTAAGTCCCACTAAATTCAACAGGTTTATTCCCAAGTAGATGTGTGCAGGATTGCATCTTAACAGTGCAATTCTACACATCTGCTCAGAAGGTAAGTCCCTTTTAAGTCAATGCTATCTACTCCCAGGATGGTGGTATAGAATTGCAGGTTTAAAGCTAAGAGGTCTAAAATTGAATCTATCACACCTACTGCACTTGGAAAGTTGTCAGTGGGACAGACTTTCCAGTGGGACAGACACTAGGAATGTGGTGTCAATCATAGCAGGGTTGTGGATCAGGTTGAGAATTTAGGATCATCTTACTGGAAATATTTACATAAAATACATATTGAGTACAAGAAACATATTTTACATCCTTTTTTGCCCTTTAAAACCTTACTTTAATTAGACGCAAGCTATTCTATCTCACTTAACCCCTTATTTCCTGTGTTTTCAAAGTATCGCTCACAGTAATTCCAGCACTAAAAGCAAACATGTGAAGTTGCTTTGTTTTTCTGTAAATATAACTCAATGGGGTGGGGTGGGGGGAGAATTGTGCCGCTTGAGAAACCTGATGTTGTTTACAGATTCAGGGACACTTTTCTCGTGGCCTAACTAATGGCAGGCTGTTTAGATGGCTCTTAAACCAGGCCTGACCTTTTGTCTTTTGACCTCCCATGCATGAAATTAGGTAGCAAAAGAAAATGTGGAGGAAAGGATAAAAAGACACTTGGAAAAGCACAAACACTCATTGTATCAGCTCACAGCCAAACGACTGGCAACATCCAGCATTATTTGTTTTGTTTTGTTTTTCAAACATTTGACTCCCCAACTACATGCTTGCTTTCATGCATAGGAAATTTGTATTCATTAGGAGGGATTATTCTCCCTTAAGGAACAAACAGCAATATTGCACTGGTGCATCGGCAGTTTAATGCCATTTTCAAAGCATTTGATTTCACTAATTTTCTTGGGAATGTTAGGCTAGTTGAGAGGTGCATGGATAAAACATGGCCGCAGGATTATAGGATCTGTCTCACATTTGGAACAAGTCTACACCTTTTTAAATCTGTCTATCTATCTATCTATCTATCTATCTATCTATCTATCTATCTATCATCTATCATCTCAGTGTATCTGGTCCTCATAAGCCACAGGAAATCCAAGCACAGGAGACATTAGTTCCCCCTAGCCCAAAATCTGCACAGAATACAAGGGAAATGTGGAATATGAATATTATCTTGCTGCTTCAAAATAAAGGTCCAACTAGTTTGGTTCTCTTTCTTCAGAGGAATATGCCTTCTACCAAGTCTGTTCATTGGTCCACCTACTGTAGCTCAGTCATGTCTACACTGACTAGGAATTATTCTCAAGGGTCTGCAGAAAATGATATAATTTGCAATGTTGAACATGAATTTCCCACATTTACTGACACAGAACTGAAATTCTCTTGTATTCTCAAGGGTCTTTCCCCACCCCAGCAGGATAATACAGGGAGAGGGTACCCTTTGCATGCAAGGTACTTGGCCTGCCACTGAGCTGTGGTCCTTCCCTAACCTTCAGTGCTAAAAGCTGGATCCCCCCCCCCCCGGGAAAACCACTAGAAAAAGAGATGGAGATAGCCATTCCCTCTTGTTTTTCTTCCAGCATCAGCAATGGCACAGTCTGTGCGAGGGAAGAACTTGCCCAATATGTTGTTGTTGTTGTTGGCATCTGTCTGTCTCAAGAGACAATGGAAGAGTGTGCCTTCGGGGGTGAATCAGGGGTCAGCAGACATTTCCAGCAGGGGGCCGGTCCACTGTCCCTCAGACCTTGTGGGGAGCTGGACTATATTTTTTGGGGAGGGCGGGGGGAGAAAGAATTCCTATGCCCCACAAATAACCCAGAGATGCATTCTAAATAAAAGGACACATTCTACTCATGTAAAAACACGCTGATTCCCGGACGGTCCACGGGCCGCATTTAGAAGGTGATTGGGGCAGATCTGGCCCCTGGGCCTTAGTTTGCCTACTCATGAGTTAAACCATTGAAGAGTTACATCGCCTGCTGTGGCTATAGAGACCAATACACAAAATACATGTTTTATTGCAGGTGGGGCAAATGAAGGTGTCTGGTTTTTGGTGCTACAAGTGCACCATGGCACTTTTCTCTCTGCATTCCCCCCAGCAGTCATTCCTCCTCTGGTCACTGCTGCTGATACACGACCTGTCTGTTTGTCTGTCTCCAAGCACTGCAATAATCTGCAAGGAATTCCCATATGGCAGGGTTGATGTTGCCAGCCTCCATGTCATGTCTGCAGACATCTTTGTAATGCCGTATTGGTCTGCCAACAGGCCTAGTGCCTGCCAAGATTGTAAAATAATTCCAAGTACTCCTGGCTGCACTTCTGGCTTTAAGGGAAGATTCCATGGAGACTTGCCCTGGGTGCAGTGATCAAAGTAGATAGAGAAAACTTTTTATTCTTCGTTATCGTTGGTGCCATCCAGTTAACTGGAATGTTGAAAGATCCAAGAGAGACTAAGGGAAACAGTTCTTTACACAACACATAGTTAAAACTATGGAATTTGCTTCCACAAAATGTAATCATGGACACCTACTTGGAGGACTTTAAAATGGATTAGGCAAATCCATGGAGGAGGGCTAGGCGATATCTGGTTTTCAACATCAGGATATACCAATATATCACAATGTCTGTGTCAGGGACTGGACACAGGAGGAGGAATGGAGGAGACAGCACCCCCTTCTCCTGAACCTTCCCGAGAAGAGGAGGGCAGTATAGATTTACAACGGTGATTTGCAGAAGGTCTTGACTCTGAGGCAGAAGAGGGGAAAAGCTGGGAGATAATGGAAGAGGAGGGGGGAACAGCAGAGCCAGAGCAGCTGGCTGACACATTATCATCAGAAAGCATTCCTGACCTGGCGTGCATTGAGAGTAGTAGAACAGAAAGCTCAGAGGCAGAAAGCACAGATCAGCCAGCGCAGGGATGACGTATGACAGAAGAGACGGAGGGGGTGGAACTTTATTCGGAGCAATGCCACTGGGATGGCAAGGCACTTTTTAAAGCCTCTCTCTGTGAACACTGAATAAAGGACTTGGTAAGAACTCTTCTTATTATCTGCTTCTTGGCTGCCCACCATGGGAGGGATCAGATTCCCTGAAGTCTGACAGTCTGAAATAAGGATTGAGTTATGTAAAGGTATCGGCTGGCTTCACGCAGTGGCGTAGCGTGGGGGGTGCAGGGGGGGCCGGCCGCACCGGGCGCAACATCTGGAGGTTAGGGTTAGGGGGCGCAAATTACTTGCCTTGCCCCGGGTGCTGACAACCCACGCTACGCCACTGGCTTCACGGTTTTCCCCGCATCATGATTTCTGCATCACACACACACACACACACACACACACACACACACATCGTGATTTCCAATATATTGCCAGGTCAAAAATTATGAAATATGAACTTCAAACTGGAAGATATATCAGTAACTAAGGCTACCAGTGGCTACTATTCACAATGTCTGTGTTCAGCCTCCACTATTGGAGGTAATGCACCTTTGAAAACCAGTTGGTGGGAATCACAAGTGAGGAGAGTGCTGTTATGCTTAGGTTTGATTTGTGGGCTTACCTTGGGCATCTAACTGGGTACTGCAAGAACTCAATGCTGGGCTAGATTTACTTTTGGCCTCATCCAGCAGAACTCTTCTTCACCACTAAATACCTTTTTCTTGCATTTATACCACATTCAATAGCCAAAAGGGCTCCCAGAGCAGGTTATAGGCAGTCAATCAAGACAAGACAATCACTGTATGCAGGCTTACAATCTAAAAAACACAGTATCAAAGGCAAAATAGAAGAGAACAAGCAAACTCAGACACAGTTTCTTAAAGTGAAATAGCAGCTCTTGAAATGACTAGCTGGAATGGAAATTGTTCAGGGACAGACAGAGGTGTCAAACAGAGTTGGTCTCTCAGCTGAGCTGATAGAGTAACTCTGCTTCCCATCTCTCCCTCTGCTGCAACCTAATCCAATGGTTGCTACCAAGTATGGAAGATGGAGGCTTTGGCTGGTCAGGGTAAACTGACCAAGCTTTATAAATCCAGACAACACTGGTCACTGCCACCATATTTGGTCTCTGCGTCTTCTCTTCATTTTTTAAATGTAAAAGATAAGGCAAAATGTAGTAATTGCCTTTAATATATCAAATACCGTATTTTTCGCTCTATAACACGCACCCGACCATAACACGCACATAGTTTTTAGAGGAGGAAAACAAGAAAAAAAATATTCTAAATGAAACAGTGGATGTATGATTTTTGTGGTTCATGCTGTGGCCACAGACATGTGATCTGACGGTGAGTTTGGAGTAGCCCAATGCAAAAATCCTGAGGATCCATGTGGATCCATGCTTTGTAACCACGTTTTTGCACCACTGCGACCCTAGGCAACAGTGGGTGCGTGATTTTTTTGGTGCAGGCTGTAGCCATGGACATGCTATGTTATCTGATGGTGAATTTGGGGTGACCCAGTGCAAAGATCCTGTGGATCCATGCTTTGTAACCACGTTTTTGCACCATTGCAGCCCCAGGCAACAGTGGGTGCGTGATTTTTTTGGTACAGACTGTAGCCATGGACATGTAATGTGATCTGATGGTGAATTTGGGGTGACCCAATGCAAAAATCCTGAGGATCCATGTGGATCTGTGCTTTGTCACCACATTTTAAATGGGGAGGGAAGGAAAGCAAAAAGCAAAAAAAGATTCTGATTTACCAGCCGCGTGTAGAAAGTATAGATTAAGATATATGATATACAGCATATAAATCCAGAGATTTCCATGTCTCACTCTGCAATCCAGCCTGCTGTTACTTACGAGCAGGGAAGCAGGGTTTCTCTTCCAAACAAGCATACTGTCTCCCTCCAGCAGTACATTGCTTGGAGAAGCTGTAATTTGGAGGGGGCCTGGGGGCAGGGCTCTCTGCTTTTGGAAAATAAATGAGAAACCTACCATTGTAAAAGCAAAAGTCGTTCCCCCCCCACCACCACCACCCAAGCCAGCCCTCTCTCTCTCTCTCCCACCTGCATGCTTTTCGGCTGCCTGCAAGTCCCTAGCACGGAGAGGAGGAAGTGGTGGGCTGGAGCCTGCACGCAGTGTGACTAGGGAAGATTAGAAGGAAGGACGCGATCCTTTCCTTAACCCTCTGCTTGCCAGGAGGGCAGGGGATTCCCTGCTCTTTGTTGAGTTTGAGCAAACGCAGCAACAGAAGCGGGCGGGCAGTAAGACCCTAAGGCAGAATGCAGGAAAGCTTCTGCCTTCCCTCTTCCCTCCTCCCGCCCGCCCGATCTTATTTTTGCCTATTTTGCCCCTGCGCTCCGGCGAGTGAGCTCCAGGGACCACACATTCGCTCAATAACACGCACAGACATTTCACCTTACTTTTTAGGACAAAAAATCTGCGTGTTATAGAGCGAAATTTACGGTATATTTTGCTGCCTGCTCATCTCTTACACTTCTGCATGTTCAGCTGCATGCACAGCTTGATCCTAAGATTTGCCATATTACAACAGGCAAATGGTAGATTGGTAATGGACACTGCATCCTGACCACTGAACATGCCTGATATCCCAACTCATGATAACTTTGTTGAAGCTGTAAGGGGTGTGTGTGTGTATATAATTACACTGTTGCAGGTAGGTATCCCAGTGTGAATGTTGAATAATGAGATACAAGTGACCAGGACCCAGTACTACGGCAGGCATCCTTTTAGTCAAGTCCAGGGAATATAATGAGAACCAAGCCAGTTGAGAAAGGCCAAAAATCAGAATTACTTGAGGCCTCCTTGTACAAATATATAACACTATGTTTTCCAAAATGCTTCCTTAATTAACAGATGTGCAGTTGTTAACCCATAAACTAGTACAATTAATTATACAATTAATAACAGAGTCTAACTTTTGCAGGTTACGTGGGATTGCAGCTGGGGCTCTTCCTTGCCAAATTATACTGAATGCAGGAGATGGCAATATTGCCAAGAACTTGTGAAATAACCTCTTTTAGACAATGCCTTTGGCTGCCTGGCCTGACCTGGAAGTCAATTTAAGCTGCAGCAGAAGCACAGTTATGTGGGTAACTGGAATAAAAGTATTTATTACGATGCAATCCTCACCATAGCTAGTCAGTAGTAAATCCTACTGAATTTAATGGGGCTTCCTCTAGGGCAGGGGTGCCCGAACCTTTTCCAAAGAGGGCCAGATTTGATGCATGACAGCCAAACAAAGTTGTAGGTTGTTGAGCTTTTTTTAGGACTGAAGTTGCTGAGAGCTTCTTCTGTAAATTTAACTCAGGGAATATACTACCACAGGGGCTGAATTAAACCGACTGGCGACCCCCGGTAAGTGGGGTTAGGATTGCTGCCTGTGTGTCATGAACTGGCAGGACTACAGGGAGGAGGAAGGGGATCCTGGCAAGTGTAGTCAGGACTGGGACACACTGGGGCAAGCAGGGAATGGGGAAGGAAGTACTCACAGGGTGATGGAGGATGGTGAGGAGTTGAAGGTCAAAGCACAGGAACCAGAGCCAGAGGAGCTCCTATCCCCACAAACATGGCGGGCTCTGAGGTGTAGGGAGCAGCAGGTGTGGCACTCTAGGAGGCTAAGGCAGGTGATTGCTAGCTCTGGAAGGAGGGATGTGATTCCTCAGGTGGAGGAGGCTTGGAACAGGTGAGGGTCACATGCCTCATCAAGAACAGATGCTGCAATCAGCATGCAAAGTACAAAAGGGGACCAGAGCTGAGGTGCTATGTATGTTCAACTGCCCATTGTGGATGATGAAGAAGAAGAGTTTCGATTTGATATCCCGCTTTATCACTACCCTAAGGAGTCTCAAAGCAGCTCACATTCTCCTTTCCCTTCCTCCCCCACAACAAACACTATGTGAAGTGAGTGAGGCTGAGAGACTTCAGAGAAGTGTGACTGGCCCAAGGTCACCCAGCAGCTGCATGTGGAGGAGCGGAGACGCGAACCCGGTTCACCAGATTACGAGTCCAGCACTCTTAACCACTACACCACACTGGTCTTTGGCTTGGATACTCCTGGAAATCTATGGAACTGTGCTTTGGGTTTGACTCTGGACTGTATTCTGACTGCTGGACTTCAGACTTGGCTACTTGGCTTGACCCTGGACTGTGTTTCCTGACCTTTGGACTTTGCTTGTCTGACTTGACATCCAGACTTTGAACTTGACATACTGACTTGCTGCCAGGTAGGCCAGAGGTTCAAGACACTTAGTCTCTGTCTTTCTTATTAATAAAATTATATCCTGCCCTAAACTGCAAGCATGTTCAGGCTGGATCACATAAAAATAATACAAAAACATAGAATAAAAATGGCTAAAACCATTCTATAATATCATCTGCTCCCTATAGCAATGCCAAGTGGCTCAATATCTCAACCCCTATCCCTACTTAAGCCTGGAGGAAATGAAAGGTTTACAGCTGGTGCCAAAAGCTAAACACTGCTGGTATCAGTTACACATTAAGGGAAAATCATTCTACAGCCAGGGTGTCACCAACAAGAAGGCCCCATCTCAAGCAAAAAGCATATTGGACTTCACTCTGTATGGGGTAACAAAAGGGACATCCCTGACAGATCATTAAGCCTGGGTAATGCTCCTTCAGATAATTGGGTCCTAAGGCATTCAGGACTTTGTACATAAGCATTAAAACCTTGAACTGGGCTTGGTAGCAAATAAGCAGCAATGTAAACTGTTTAGAACTGCTGTTACATGTTCTGACAACCGTATCAGTCAATACCTTGGCTGCTGTATTTTGCATCAGCTACAGTCACTGAAACATCTTCAAGGGCAGCCCCATGATGATTACAGTAATCTAATCCAGAGATTACCAGACTATGGACTACAGTGACCAGAGGGCATGAGCCTGTAAAAAGTTGGCGACCCTATGCTTTAGTCCTGATATCCTCTAAGAAACAGAGCCTGTTGCTATCCTGCATAAAGTGGATCAGCTCAGAGAACAAAACCAAGTTACTTTATGTCCCTTGGAAAAAGGCTTGCAGCACCCCATGGGGTGCAGGATATTCATCTGCTCACATATGATGCAAATAGTGTTCCACCTCAAAGACAGATAAGCTAACTGCTTTGGGATCACCTTTTCATATAGAAACTAACAGATAATCTGAGAATGCAGTCAAACTTAACTGTGTTGACTTTTAGCCAAATGCTGTGTTTCTTGTGGTTTCATGAACCCAATTAAAATACGACAATTTGGATACAGTCCATTCTGGCACACTTCCTCTTTGGATACCATGTGTGTTAAAGTTGATTAGTTATTCATATTGAGGGGATTATGAGTCAAAAATTCCACCTTCCCCTGCAGTAAAATGGAAAGATGCAAATCAGCACACCACCCTTCAGAACTGCTTGTTCATTTGGCTGCCAACACAGTGGATACAAGGGTGGAATTTTCATTTGTCTTCAGACTGAGATAAAAGGAAAGATTTCAGAATACAAGCAGAGTGTTTGAATGTCTGTTTCCTTTCATCTTCCCCATTGTTGATGGCTACATTGTTGGATTACACATAAATATGGTTCAAAATTGTAATATATTTTTTAAAATAGCATATTTCCCAGCTTTGTGTCACACGTTTCATCTATTGCTTCTCCCGTTTCCCCAAATACACACAGACAACTAAAGCTATTGCAAGTATTGTTTCTTCAGCTATTTTGAAACATTGGAGCCATCCTTGTCACAAATAATGCCCGTAAATTCAAACACACAGTTGAGGGTATTTCTTGATGGTTTGTTTTTTTTCCTGGGGAGACCTGGGGTATGACTAAACAATGAATCCCTTTTCCATTTCCAAGATCAATGCAACAACAAGAGGAAGCAAAAATGAAAGATTTCAGCTCAAGAACATTCTGCACTTGAACTTTTGTTCCATCGACTATTATCACTCTGAAAAGGTAAAAATGAATTCCTTTGCTTCATGGGAGGAAAAAAAAAGATTGAACGATATGAAGCCAAATCTCCAAACAGCCTGCTTCAGACTATGGCAGGCAAAGTGGAAAATACTCATGAAGAAAAGAGAGTTTTGATTAAGGAGTAGTTTTGCTGTAGTGATCAAAGTGAAAATGCTAGCAAAAGAAAAGCACCTAGAAAGAAGAAATACAAACAAAATCTAAGTTATTTACAGTGTCACTTGTGTATAAACCTATATTTACTGTTAAAGATGCTCTAGACTAAAGGACTTTTAGCTGATTAATTTCCTGCCTTTCAATTGATTAAAATTGATTGAGCTATTTAAATGTTTTTGTAGATCACCAGAACCTCAATACTGGGCCCTTTTCAAAATAGTGAAGGAAGTACAGGGTAATTTCTGAGATGGCAAACCTGTCTCTGGGCTGTACCTCCTCAAACTGAAGCTGATGCCTTGCATGACTCAATACCTTTTCAACAAAAAATAAAAATATCTATCCACCTAGAAAACTGGGATGGTAGGGGAAATGGTATTAGCCTAACCTTTTGCCTAACATGTCAGTTTTCTATAGGCAATGAGTTTTGTTATGTTTATCTGAAGAAGCAGTCAATCAAATGACTTCCTACTGTACTCTCAAGTATACATTAGTATACATCGCTGAACATTTTAAAAAAGATATAATGGCTAATATGTTATCCTAGGAGTGGCTATGAACTTCAAAGGCTATCGTCTTTAAAATTCTGAAAAAATAAAAAAGGCATTTCCCCCCCCTTTGCTCATTCATCTTATGACTCTTACAGCACATGTTACAGCCATGTATTCCAAAGGTTTCTGTGCAATAACTAGAAGTAGAAACTTAACCTCTTCAAATTAAAATTGAAATTTCCATAATGTTTGTGGTAGTGAGGGACTAAACCACATCTGGGCTCAGGTATCATACAGTGGGGATTCTTGTTTCACTCACAGAATTATTTTTTGGGGGGAAAACACAAATGGTTCATTAAAATGAACACAAAAGCTGATTTGGGCTGTAATCCTAATCCAATTTACCTAGGAGTAAGACCATTGAATTCAATGGGATTTACTTCTGAATAGACAGGTTAGGTTTACAACTTTAGTAAGGCATTTTATCAAATGATTAGTAGTTCTCCATATATGTATACCTAAGGGCAAAATACTATTTTTTTTTGTAGCAGTTTAATTTTAGCATGGAAACTTTGCTATTCCTTAAAATTTAAGAAAAATGTATATATTGATAAAAAGGAAAGACTTCTATATTTTCAATCCAAACAGCCAAGGTTTGGGTCTTTCACTTTTCAGTGTTATAGCATAATGTCAGAAGGGGCTTTGTGCTGCACAGCTGAATACTCAGCCAAACTGTGACTGACACATTCAAATGTATTAAATATTTTTTTTTTATTGTCATGAAGCCAAGTGATTAACCACACTGTTGCTAGAAGGCAAATTAGACCTTGGCAAAGAAGATGGCAGGGTTGATGGTAGGTCATTGAGCAATGGTTTCACCTAGAATTAGAATATTTCTTTTTTGTTTTATTCGTATGATGTGATAGGTCCCTGTGTGGTTTCAAGAATGCATTTATACCAAGATCTTGTTTTGCTATATTGCATCATTTTCAGTCTTTTCAAATCCTTTTGGTTTATATTGATTTGCTCATGTGAGTGTCTGTTGTATGTGTGCTCATACAAATCTGCATGCATGTTTACTGCCAAATGATTGGAAGGGAAATATCAAGCATAATTTTTTTTTGAATTCCAGTTAATCAAAGACTTTAAGAATAATGTAGTGAAGCGACACTTAACAAAAATCAATTTCATTAATTCCAGATCCTCTTTAGCCCCATTATACAGCTGTATGAAAATTACTAACTGTGAAATATAAAAAAGATTATTCTGTAATTGAAACCTTTTTTGTTTTTAGTTAAATTTTGAAATCAATAAAATTCAAATTAAAATAGAGCAATTTCCCAACTCTTCCCCTGTTGGCTCAATATACAGTCATAATTGCTGTGAAACAAACATATTCAGAAGAGGTGAAAATGATCATGCTGGCTTCTTAATAAACTGTTATGAGTCTTGCTTTCTCCAGCAAACTCTGAACTCAAGCAAACCTGTAAAATAATATGGCAAATAGGACACAACCATGCCAGATAAGAATGTAATGAAAAGGGGATATATCCCCTGGCCCTGCCAAAACTGAAATGAAGCAATTTAGATTTAGGGACACCAATATTGTATTGGCTCTGAATACTAGATCCAGTTTGTAGTGGTAGTAATATACAATTGTCATCATCTTTAAGCTCTGGTCTTGTGAGCTTCCAGAAGCATCTGGCTAACTGCTATTGGAAACTATAGGTGCTAGATGAGGTGAACCTTTTGTCTGATCCAACAATGCAAGTCTTCTTACATGCTTATGATGGGTGAGCACTTGTATAGATGTCAATGGTATAGAAAAGTGGCTTCTGAGAAGCAGCTCAAATCTCTTCACATGCTGAGCTTTTCAAGTACACTGGGTGTTGAACTGGCTTGATTACCCATTTCCTTTCAAAGTAATAGGAGGTGACCTTACCAAACCTGGCAGGACAGCTTACTCTATGGTAGTAACCCTTTCATGCATTAATTAGACTTAAGCATGTTGGTTATATGAGGCTGGTTATCCCACACTTCAGTAGGAGGGATATAATAGAGCTCTTCAGTGGTCAGGGCTTTTTTCTAGAACTTGTTGAGCTCCCAAATTTCTTGAGACGTATCCTCAGGCTCCCAAATTCAACCGAGTATGAGATGATGTGTGCAGAATTAGGTATACACATGACTGAATACTGGGCATGGACTAGCACTATAAAATACTGGCTGTGTTGCCATTTTCTTTCCCAACCTTCAAGTCTACTTTCCGATTTACTTAAGGACTCCTATAAACCCAGATGGCTCCAACTCATACACAGCAAAATTAGATCTATTGGTATTGACTTGGAATTATTGTATAATTCTATTTATCGCAATATCCAAATTAGATTAAAGGATATTGAAAAACAAAACATTGAGTCAACTGTAAATAAAATAATCTCCCACGAGTTCTATGGTTTAAATACAACCAATAACGGGCTCACTTATATCTCAAAGTTAATAATTCCAGCCTAATGTAGGACATTTATGTTAGCCCAATTGAATATTTCCCCCTCAACTTTTGTAAGGGCAGATATTTAAATATCCATAGAAATGATAGACATTGTGGATGTTATTTGAATGGCCGGACACTGTAGAACATATTATTTTCTACTGTCCACTATACAACCAGCTACACAAATGTGTGTTATCCCCTTTTTTGGGTAGTTTAACATCATGGCACAATGAAAATAGCAGATTCTACCTGTCTGGTATTAACCTGGAGATAACTGCAAGGGTGGCTGAGTTTCTGTCAATGGTATCTCTTAGAGTGGTCAGTGGCATGGTATAGCAGGAAGACACTCCAATGAAAATTTCTTTTACAATATATCTTATATGGCTGTTTCTCTCTCTCTCTGTACACACACACACACACAAATTGTATATGGATGTTTTAAAATGGTCTATATCTGTAATGCCTAATAAAGTTTTGGAGAAAGAGAAAGCATTAATTAGACTTAAGCATGTTGGTTATATGAGGCTGATTCTTCAGCAGTCAGGGCTTTTTTTTCTAGAAGAGGTGCCAGAACTTGTTGAGCTTTTTAAGGGAGATATACCCAGCCTCCATCGTGCAACACAGAACGCCGTGACACAACACTACAGAGGTGCTGGAACGACCACATTGATGGGTCTCAAACCCTCAGTGAGGGACTTCCCCTGCATGAGAAGACAGACTCTGTTGGATTGAGCAATAGTGGTTTCTGCATGTGCTGTAGAAGGAAGTGAGGGGCAGATGGGATTAGTCTACACAAATCCAGAGGTGGAGTCCCTAAAACAAATGGATGGCACCTTGTATGCCTCCTTCCAGCAACTCCTGCAGCCAAGCTGGCGCCAAACCTATTGCTCTGTTTTCCTTTGGACCACATCAGCAAGAGGGGTGGGGTCAGGGTGGATAAAAATCAATGATTTTTTAAAAAATAAAAAAATTGGATTTTTTTTTTAATTTAAATTGGATTTTTTTTTAAAAAAAAATTCTTTTGGAGGAAACCTCTTTCTAAAGATAGTTTTCTATTTAAGTTACATTATAGCCCAAAGGCTATTCATCAGGAAATAAGGATTTGTTTTTAATTATGTAGCATGAGGCTTTATATGCAGTGTTTAAATGAACTCCATTACTGTAATCCATTCACAATGCCATGCCTTTCCAGAGGTTTCTGTAAGATTATTTGGGGCAGTTTTTCTAACGAGGTATCACAGATGCTTGTTCTTGCAGTTCTCAAAAGTGTGAATTTGTGTCTGCAGAGATAACATGCCTTTTCTTCACAGCAAAAATGTTATAAAATAAACATACAGAGTTGAGAGAAAAACCTTAAACCCATCGTTCTTTTGCAAATTTATATACACAGAATCAACCCCTTACCTCTTAAATACTAAGTTCCAAGAGGTTCAATGAATAGATTGTTTGGAGTGGAGTAGATCTGCAGAAGTAGCTAAGTGTGAAGCAGTAAAAATGAAAGTGCAACCTTGTGAGCAGAATACTCCATGAGTCTTGGGATCTTTGTGTAATAATTGTGCAAGTCAGTTGAATGTCTGTGTAACTCAAACTTGAGGCAAGTGCTGAAGGCACTTCAGGGCTGGCAACCTCTTCCCAATCACACTGGGTTCCAGCAACTGCACTAACACTTAACTGTACAGAATAGGCACCTGAATGTAGAAGCAAATCCAAAGAGGGGTGTGTGTGGAAATAGTAACTGGGATCTGTAAGTCCTTGGCGAGACCTTGAAGTGCTTGCCAGTCAACTAATAAGAGTTCACTGGTTCCAGGGCTTGTCTGACATTGTCCAAACAATAAAGTCTCTACCTGGAACTTTAGTTCTGCAGTAGGAATCCCTGAAGTTCTCTGCTCCAGTATTGCACCCAGAGCTCAGAAACTACTCGGGCTAATGAAATCCCCTGTCACAAAATGCACCTAGAACAATGGGAGCTTCAAACACTGGGTATGGAAGAGGGCTTCAGATGAAGGAGAAGGTGTCAGAAATTGCTGCCTCCCTTCAATGAACGGAGGAGAAACTTAGAATTCAAATTCATTCACGGTAAGGTCTAATACCATATTTCCAAAATACCATATTTCCAAAAAACAATAACTAATAACCTGTGACCGGACACACACAATGTAGCTGTTAATCTAACCTTCAAAATGTTAATTTGAAATTTCTTTAGAAGATACAAGAAAAGGCTTCAGATCAATTTTTCCTACATGAAAATTACAAATGATCTTAAAGAGGGCCTTATATGTACATCAGATACCATTTGAAGCAATGCCTGCATTTGTTTAATCTTTCCGGTGTCAAACTAACAGCCCATTTGCAATATCATGCATAATTAATTTGTTTTCCATATAGTAATACGATTAACAACTTCACATTTTACACGGGGTACTGAGTCATGTTCAAATAAAACAAGTTCTAATGAGAAAAATTGGATGTGGCAGCAAACCAGTGTTCCACTAAGCAATCCAGATTCAGATGTGTTTGCCTCTCTTTTCTGCATGTATTTTTGTCAGGATTCCACTGTAAACAAGATAATTTCTTTTGTGTCAGGTTATCCAGAGTAAATGTGTTTTAATGAACAGCTCTTTCATTGTAAATATCGCAATATGCTGAAAAGGTATTTACATATGATGTTTTGGAGATTAAGTACAATCGGCTACATATGAAGACAGATTTGCTCAATGAGGGCCTCTAATGTTAGCCACCTATGTTTTAATTGTCAAAGTCCTATATGCCAAATACATAGTTAATTATTTCAACAGAATGAGTCAATGTTAGCCCTTCTTGCTTTGCCTAAATCTCTCCTAGCTTCCTTTCAAATGTTTCACCTTCATGCCAGTCTTCTGTAAGAGCACACCACCTTTCAAGCTTGCTTTCATAGGCCCTGTTTCTTTCACCCCTCTTTTTCTAGGATCTTCTGCCTACCTGGACTTCCTAAATTCAGACCATCCAATCTACAGCCAGAGGCTTATCTCACTGGCGAGCCCCTTTGGCACAAGGCAGGTATGTTGCACCTACAACTATCACGGACCCTTCTGCCTAGCCAGCATTTGTGTCACAAGCAGAGAACTGAGCCAAATCTCTTCCAGAGTGCCCTAGTGTCCCACAATACGGATGTCAAAACAAAACACAAATGACGTGTCATTTAAGGACACGCAACATGGCAAGGCCAGAAGATAAAAATAGATGCCGAGAGCAGGTGGTGAGCAATTCTGTTGCAGATGTAAAGCAGGTCTTGCCTTTCTCATTTAATCCCAACAACAACAACCCTGTAAGATAGGTTTGGATGAGAGGCAGTTACTGGCCCAAGGTAACCCAGCGAGCTTCATGACCAAGTGGGGAATTTGAACCCTGGTCTACCCAAGTCCTAGTCCGATGCCTGGCCTAACTGCTACACCACACTGACCACAACACATTTTCTTAGAGCAACAGCTGAAATAAGTCACAGCAAGCAGGGCCAATGTCAGGAGAGTGCATTGATGGACACCTGCCAAGGCCCCTCGCTGCAAAGTCACTCACTGTTAAACCACAGAACCTCCTGGCCCTGCTGCTCCTCTTCTTTGCTGTTTCTGAGTTGCAGGGATGTATTAAAACCAAAAAAGGACATATTAGTTAGATATTATCATTCCTCACTCATGTTTGTGAGTTTAGCATATGTCCCTTTGCAGCTCAAAATAAGGAAGCTGTTGATAAAAGTAGCTTTAGCCTTTTAGTTAAGTAACCCAGGATGCTTTAATGCAGACTACATTTCCTGGTAATTTACCTTTTCTCCCTTAAAAACAATAAACACGCAAAACAGTCTTCTTATAAGTAAAGAAAAATTTATTCATTCAGTTTCACAGAAGCAGTCTTGAGAGTGGTGACAAAAAATAGTTGCAGACATGTATTGTACTTTAGATGAAAATGGTATCTGAGCTGGCCTACATCTTTAGTTATGGATGAGCAAAGAGAAGTGATGAGTATTTGAATATCAAGAAGCAGAGAAAAGAGAGAGCAGGCCAGGAACATAGCCAGCTTTTAGAGCATGGACCCCGCTTACCTGGCAGTACACAACGGGAGTGGCTCTCACAGGTAGGACTGCCAACTTCCTCTGTGTGTGCTTTTCTAGTGAACACGTCTTATTGGTTTGAGTGCATTGTAAATATCCCACATGAGCAAGTAAGCAGTGGCCATACTGAGGAGATGGAGAAGTTTTTGGCCTCGCACAGGGTGCCATATTATAAAAGATTGCCAAAGTCTGCCCCTCAGGAGGTGGAGCTACTCAGAAAGGGTGGCCACCGATGTAATCTTGCCTGAGCACCTGCTCCAGCACTGATGACAGGCTGTGCCCAGTAAATTCCTTCTAAACAATGTGCTACAGAAGAAATCCCAGTCCTTATTGTTACATATAAACAAGCATTGAGTCAAGCTTTCCTACCCTTTTAAACCACCACTCTCTCCCAAATTGGGTCAGATACCCAGCTCAGTTGGAGGGAAGGAGCAATGCTTAATTTACTGGAGCTATGCCAAGGTATACCAGCTGAAGATCCTGTACAGTATCTTTGTTTAAAATCAAAATACTTTAAAAAGCAAATAGTAATAAGATAAGGAAAATCTGCTTTAATGTTCCTGCAGTTGGCAAGAGGAATAAGTTTGCATTAAACATTATCATGAATGGAGGTTCTTAAAGCGTGGGGGGATGAGTGTTCAGACCCCTGGGCTCTCACTTGTGGGGTGCCTCAGGGTTCTGTCCTCTCCCCCATGCTTTTCAACATCTACATGCGGCCGCTGGGAGAGATCATCAGGAGGTTTGGGCTGGGTGTTCATCAGTATGCGGATGATACCCAGCTCTACCTCTCTTTTAAATCAGAACCAGTGAAGGCGGTGAAGGTCCTGTGTGAGTGTCTGGAGGCGGTTGGAGGATGGATGGCGGCTAACAGATTGAGGTTGAATCCTGACAAGACAGAAGTACTGTTCTTGGGGGACAGAAGGCGGGCAGGTGTGGAGGATTCCCTGGTCCTGAATGGGGTAACTGTGCCCCTGAAGGACCAGGTGCGCAGCCTGGGAGTCATTTTGGACTCACAGCTGTCCATGGAGGCACAGGTCAAATCTGTGTCCAGGGCAGCTGTTTACCAGCTCCATCTGGTACGTAGGCTGAGACCCTATCTGCCTGCGGACTGTCTCGCGAGAGTGGTGCATGCTCTGGTTATCTCCCGCTTGGACTACTGCAATGCACTCTACGTGGGGCTACCTTTGAAGGTGACTCGGAAACTACAACTAATCCAGAATGCGGCAGCTAGACTGGTGACTGGGAGCGGCCGCCGAGACCATATAACACCGGTCTTGAAAGACCTGCATTGGCTCCCAGTACGTTTCCGAGCACAATTCAAAGTGTTGGTGCTGACCTTTAAAGCCCTAAACGGCCTCGGTCCAGTATACCTGAAGGAGCGTCTCCACCCCCATCATTCTGCCCGGACGCTGAGGTCCAGCGCCGAGGGCCTTCTGGCGGTTCCCTCATTGCGAGAAGCAAAGCTACAGGGAACCAGGCAGAGGGCCTTCTCGGTAGTGGCGCCCGCCCTGTGGAACACCCTTCCAGCAGATGTCAAGGCGATAAACAACTACCTGACATTCAGGAGACATCTTAAGGCAGCCCTGTTCAGGGAAGTTTTTAACGTGTGATATTTTATTGTATTTTTGGTTTTTATGGAAGCCGCCCAGAGTGGCTGGGGAGGCCCAGCCAGATGGGCGGGGTATAAATAATAAATTATTATTATTATTATTATTATTATAAAGCGGTGGCAGTGTGACGGTGCAGCTGTTGCCCTTTGAGATGCCAAAACTTAATGAAGTAGGATAAACCTTGCCGAGGAGACAAACACATAAATGAGATTTATCCCAAGAAGGATTAACTTCTGTACTTACACATTTCCAAGGACAAATAGCGAGGAAAGCTTTCCACATGTCATCAGACGGTGGGCCTGTGGGGGGTGATTTGAGTTTCACACACGCTGAGAATGTCACAAATCCTTTGGAACATGTTAGAATCAATGTTTCTTGTTGATCCAAGTAGAAGTCTCCAGAGCCCCCAAGTGCAAGCATGTTAACAAAATCCTCTGCTAAGGGGTCATTCAAAAAAGCAAGTCACACATCTAGGAGGAAGGAGAAGGTAGCAAAGTGGTGACAATTTGCAACAAGCAAGAGAAGTTAAAAATGTGGTGGTCTTTCCAGCACAGTCACTTAACGTTGGTCAACATGATACAATCAGAACAGGGATAATTCCAAGAATTGCATCCTCAATGGGAGCTCCCCACTGCAGGAGGAATTATCCCCCCCCCCGCCTTGGTCCTGATCTTTCTTGGAATGCAGGTACAGCAGAAGCCACTTGGGTTTCCCTGACTCCAGCCTTTCAGTAGCTCTTGATCAGGAGGTTGTCAGCAAGCTGTCCACAGCGCCAGTTAGGGGCTCCCTGACTGTGCTTCAAGCATACTGTGTTTTAAACATAAAAAACAGCAAAAGAGCAAATCTAATCTTTAGAAGAAGAGGAGGAGGAGTTTGGATTTGATATCCCGCCTTTCACTCCCTTTAAGGAGTCTCAAGGCGGCTAACAATCTCCTTTCCCTTCCTCCCCCACAACAAACACTCTGTGAGGTGAGTGGGGCTGAGAAACTTCAAAGAAGTGTGACTGGCCCAAGGTCACCCAGCAGCTGCATGTGGAGGAGCAGGGAATCAAACCTGGTTCACCAGATTACGAGTCCACCGCTCTTAACCACTACACCACACTGGCTAATCTTTAGGGCAGATGCAAGGTCTTTTGCTGCCCAAACAGAAGCCATCATAGATTATGAAGGGCTTTTCCTCACACAGAAGCCATAATAGATTATGAAGGGCTGGTTTTGACCTATAAATATGAATAATAATTTTATCATTTGTACCCCGCCCATCTAACTGAGTTGCCCCAGCTTTAAATGGCTCAGGACTGCAATACCTCAAGGTCTGCCTCTCCCCATTTGCACTGACCCGGACCCTGAAATCATAATCGGAGGCCCTTCTTCATGTGCGTCCTCTACGAGATGTCTAGAGGGTGGCAACATGAAAGCGGGCTTTTTCTACAGTGGCTCCCTGCTTGTGGAATGCTTTCCCCAGGGAGGTTCGCCCGTCACCTTCATTACATATCTTTATGTGCCAGGCAAAAACGTTCTTCTTATTCCAGGCTTTTGGCTAATTAAACAGTATATGACCTTCTAAAATGTATATTTATATAGTTTTTGCTTGTTACTATGTTATGTATTTTTGTATTTTTATATTGTAAAGCACCATGTGATCCTTGAATAAAAGGCTGTATAGAAACGTGATAAAAATCAATAAATGAATGCAGGAATGATAACATCATATACTTTTATTGACTTTTGGTGGGTCTTGTTGTCATTTACTAATCATGAGGAAAGCACCATTTCTGGGCAAGGCACTGGAGCCTGTGGTAGCATCTCAACAACTAGGATCATTAGATTGAGCATTTTCTTACTCCTTTCCCACTACCCCACCATCCCCTGGTGCTACTTTATTTTTAGAAATACTAATCCTCCCCTAAGGTTACAGCATTCTTTCATGGCAATCAACATAGAATAACACACTTGTAAACTGTGAGCAGATTTGATTTGGAACATGCTGATAAATTTGGCAGTAGAAAATAGGTCGATTATATTTCCAATTTGCATTTGGCTCTCGTTGACTTTCTGCTAAGTGTGCCAGAAACACAGGTGCTTAAACGGAGTGTTGCAGTCTTGGAGTGATATGGTCTATCTTGCTTTCATCACACCATGCCTTAGAGTTACCTTGTGCTGTTTTGATAGAGCTATTAATTTAAATTCTTTATTTAAGGTTTGTCTCTCCTTAAAAAAACCCCTTCAAACAGATTTTCGCATATGAATGGAGTGAAACAAAGAATATAATCTTAACCCCAGTGAATGGTTTTCAGACTGACATCTGTACATTAAGAATATGTAAAAATACCAATTTCATGCTCTGACAGCTTATTCTGCATTGGTGGTGGTGGGATAATACCATGGGAATGCGAAATGTCAAAGCATTACATAATGTCAGCCATTCACATGTTCGTCTGATGAGCTATCATGGAGTGTTCCTTAAGGGACATTCCCCCCCCCCTGAAAAATGAGAACGAGGGAGGAAAAGAACCAACAAAACAAAAGAAGAATTAAAAAAACAGGCCTGACTCAAAAATTAACATTATTGTCCAAGCCTGGGCAGTGTGTATGGAGGTCCTGGGCTGTCCAGACAACAAATCCCCCCTCAGCCTTGCTCTCCAAAGTCAAGGAGAGTAATGTTTCGCTGCAGCTTGGCTTCAGGAGTTGCTGGAAGGAGGCTTACAAGGCGACATCAAACCATTTTAGTGACTCCACTGCAGATTTGTGTAGGGTTTACTCCTTAGCCTTTTCTTTTCCCAATGATCTCTCCCAAAGCAGTGGAGGTTTAGGATCCTTCTAGATTGGCTTCCTCTCCATCTGCCCCTCATTTCCCTTTACAGCACATGCAGAAACCACCTTCTCGGCCACGATACCCACTATTGGTCTTTTCCACACATCTGCTGGAGCCTGTCTTTGCTTGCATAGAAGTCCCTAACTCACTGAGGGTTTGAGACCCTTGGCTACCCCTCACCAGCTTTAGCCATCCAGTCAAAGACGTTTCCTAGGGTCTGGCTGCTGTCACATGCTAATAGCTTATAGGAATCACAGATGAGAGGTGAATGCAGGGTGGGGACCAAAGGTGGACAAACTACCCCAGAAGGTTCCCCCCACCAGAGATACTACCCCTCCCCTAATACTCCATACACCCCTTGCATGGACTACCTAGCACTTCAGAAGATTTGTCCAGGCTAGTACTGGGTGCTAGCTGACTATCAGGGAGCCTTACACTGTGGGAAATTGCTGAATCCTTGCAAGCTCTGACTAAGTTGAAGGTGTTTATTCCAAAACAGCAAATTCACCCCTTTCTACCTTGATTTGCCTTGTTTTAAGTTTGGTGATGCTTCTTTTATTATTCATCAGCCACTGTTAATGGTCATAAAAAGTGTGAGAGTGGAAATAAATCCTAAAGAAATGTACCATAATTGTATTTGGCTACATAGTACAATACAACAGCAGGTCTCTGTGCAGATGCTGCAGGCAGATGATTCCCTATCACTGCAACAGACCCATTTCTACAATTCCACTCAGTCCAATCCTCCTCCTGTAGCAGTATGGACCCAAAACATACCATGGTATATTTAAAGTTTTAAAAAATCTATGACATTATAAGCTTATTGAGGCTTATTCTTAATAGGCTTTCATGTTTATTTACAGGATTTACTAAGGTCTGTGGTTTCATTGAGTTACTTTAAATAGGGTTACTGTTCCTTTATTACAGATAGGTAGCCGTGTTGGTCTGCCATAGTCAAAATAAAAAAATTCCTTCCAGTAGCACCTTAAAGACCAACTAAGTTAGTTCTTGGTATGAGCTTTCGTGTGCATGCACACTTCTTCCTTTATTAAATTTCTATACTACTCTTTATCCGAGGATCACATATAACCATTAAGAATGTAGTTATGGACAAAGGATGATGGCAATAAACTCTCTCTACACGCCAGGTCTGGGAATAGAGTGTTGGAAGGTCTACAGACACGAAATGGATTTTTATATGTTTCGGAAACAACAAAGGTGCTGATTGCAAGGAAACAAAAAAGGGCCAGCTATGAAAATGGATTAAAATTAATAGAAGGATGAGAAGGTGATTAAAAAAGAATGAAGTGGCACCATCAGGAAGCATTTGGACTTATGTTTGTAACAGGAATGGGAAACCTAATTATTTTAAAAATTGTATTAAATTTAAATAATTTGGATCAATTTAAAACACACACACACACACACACACACACACACACACACACACAGTGGTACCTCGGGTTACATCTGCTTCAGGTTACAAACTCCGGTAACCCGGAAATATTACCTCGGGTTAAGAACTTTGCTTCAGGGTGAGAACAGAAATCATGCTACGACGGTGCAGCGGCAGGCCCCATTAGCTAAAGTGGTGCTTCAGGTTAAGAACAGTTTCAGTTTAAGAACGGACCTCCGGAACGAATTAAGTTCTTAACCCGAGGTACCACTGTGTATATATATATATATATATATATGTGTGTGTGTGTGTGTGTGTGTACCAGGTTAGTTTTTTCCTCTATTCAAGCCCTAGCAAATTACCCTCCTTCTCTGCTTAACACACAACTCACTACACCCAGAGACTTTTACAAGTAGTCTTCAACTTGGCACTCACGTCCTTCACTCTTGGGTCCCTTCAACCTTCTTAGGGTTGCTGTACACAACAACCAGCTGTCATTTGGCAATGGCCACAACACCTTGCAGACCTTCAGCTCTTTGCCCTGGCGATACCAGTTCCTCGGTTACATCTCCAACTTCCCTTCAGAAACAAACCTCTTCTCCTAGTTGCCCCCCTAAGCCCTCACTGTGCCACTCCAACAGCTACTCTAGCCTGACCAGTACTGAACCTAGCCTTTTATCACTACCATCCTGTCCTGTGATTGGTTTGTAGTTATGGGCCAATGAGATGAGGCGGAATGTCCACTTACTGACCAGTTAAAACAGCCCCCCTCTGGTTTTGAATATAATGCCAGAAACCTCCCCCAATATAGCACCTGGCTGACAGTTTAACTGACACTTTGCTGCTTGCAAGTCTGCATTCAGTTCAGTTAACTCTTTACATGCCTCACAGAATCAAACAATAATAGAGCTGTAGAGCTGGAAGGGATGAGAATAGTGTGATACCTCAGGTTAAGAACTTAATTCGTTCTGGAGGTCCATTCTTAACCTGAAACTGTTCTTAACCTGAGGTACCACTTTAGCGAATGGGGCCTCCCGCTGCCGCTGCGCGATTTCTGTTCTCATCCTGAAGCAAAGTTCTTAACCCGAGGTACTATTTCTGGGTTAGCAGAGTCTGTAACCTGAAGCGTCTGTAACCTGAGGTACCACTGTAATCTAGTCCAACCCCCTGCAATGTAGGAATCTTTCATCCAACGTGGTGCTCAAACCCATAACCCTGAGATTAAGTCTCAAGCTTTACCAACTGAGCTATCCTGAGTTAGCCTCATGTTGTTAGAAAATACATGGACATTTTCATAATAAAGCTTTCCTACACTGGAGGCTGGTTTGGGTAGAAGTATTGATTCCAGTCCAAAACGCATTCCAGGCTGGTGTGCAACAGGTACTTAAAGTGAAACTGACAAAAGGTGTAGAAAAAGCAGCATTTTCCGAGGGCTCCTGGATTTTAACCAGGAACTTCATGAACCAAGACCAAGGCTAGTAAACTAAGTGGATCTGTCTTTGTTGAGGCTTCACAGCCTTTAAAATAATATAAGTACAGTAAACATCAGCTCCTGTGACAGGCATACATTATGAAATATCAAATATGGACATGCCTGGTTTAATTATAGAAGCCTCACTTTCTGTCCTTATGTGGACAACAGGGCAGAGCTTTCAGATGGTTTCACCTCGTCAAGTAAATCCAAAGACTTTTCTGGATCCAGCTACAAATGTCCTGCTTCTTGAAACACCTTACATGCACTTTTAAAGGTATGATGGCATTAAAATAACAGTGTCAATTTGATGATCAACAGTTTATTAAAAAACTTTCACAAATTTATGTATCCACTCAACATGCCAAAAGGTCATTTAACAAGCATTTTTTTAAAAAAAGAGGGCAGCTTCAAAGGTAGGTGGCAATATGGTCTGCCATTTAAAATGCCCACAAAGCACACACAAGCCTTTGCACCTGCCTAGTTTTAGTTCCTAGCCTTTACTATCATAGGGATGTTTATGTACCACCCAAGCCAGTCTCCTCCTTCATTAGCCATTGCTAAAAGGTCTTCTGGTATTGCATATTCTTTTTTTCCTGCAATAAGCCTGGTTAGCATTGGCTTCAGAAGCAGTGTATGTTCATAAACTGACCATCACAACCATCACTTTCATCCCAGGATGATGCAAGAGTGTAATAATGGCTGTGATCTTATGCACACTCACTTTGGTGCAAGTTCCACTGATTTCAGTAGGATTCTCTCCAAAACACAGAAGGTAAGAACAGTCCCAATTACAGAATTCATGTACTTTGACCCTCACTTGCCTGGTTCTCAGATCTGCCCTTCTAATTCTATCATGCATTTTTGGTTGTGTTATTCTGGTGTTCTAAGAATATACACTGCACAATTTCCATGAGGTTTCGTCTTGTAAAGAATACAGTAATTAGGTCGGGTTGGGAAACCTTTTTCAGCCTTTGGGGGAAACCTTTTGAGGGTTGCATGCCACTGGTGGCTGGAGCAACAGATGAGCTTATCTTTGTACAGTAGACTACAGTCCAACCATGCAAAAGTCAGAGATCTCTACATGTGTATCTCTCAATCCAGGCAAGCAACAGGCATTTATACATTTCAAGGATACATCCCAGCCATGCAAAAGTTCTAGAGCTGGATGTGGTGTAGGGGAAATGAGAGGTGTGGTCTGAAAGTCCCAAAACTCCATAGGGTGGCCTGGAGCACCACATTTGGGTTCCACGCCTGAGGTCCCCTTCCCCAGTGTAGGAATAGGTAAAGGTAAAGGGACCCCTGACTATTAGGTCCAGTCGTGACCGACTCTGGGGTTGCAGTGCTCATCTCGCTTTACTGGCCGAGGGAGCCGGCGTACAGCTTCCAGGTCATCTGGCCAGCATGACTAAGCCGCTTCTGGCAAACCAGAGCAGTGCACAGAAACGCCATTTACCTGCCCACCAGAGTGGTACCTATTTATCTACTTGCACTTTGAGGTGCTTTCGAACTGCTAGGTTGGCAGGAGCAGGGACCGAGGAATGGGAGCTCACCCCATCGCGGGGATTCGAACCACCGACCTTGTGATCGGCAAGTCCTAGGTTCTGTGGTTTAACCCACAGCGCCACCCGCATCCAATGTAGGAATACATCAGGACAAATCAAAGAATCTATATAGTGATCCAACCAAATGAGATCAGCCCCAAACTCTACCTTTAACCCAACCTACAACTTATATGTCTGTTTTCTCCATACTTATTCCTTTCATTCCTTAATTTTTTTTAAAAAAAACCAATAAAAAACAACTAGTTTCCACTAATCCTGTGTCACTTGGGATGCGACTAATACCCGGGTTATAAAAGGCAGATGGCATATAAATAAAATAGAAGCATACAAAAATAAACATTATTTTTCATCTTACTGTAGGTTTAGCTTCATTTAGAAAAATAAAATTATATTTTACGGTTTAAAAAAATAAAATAAAATAAAAGGCAGATGGCTGTAGGTGAAGCAAGCCCAAATGTGATCTGCTGAGGTTCCTCCTCTCAGGAAGATTGGGATCTGCTGCCCCCTTGGATCCTGCTGCCTGAGGCACCTTGCCACGTGGGTAGGACGGCCTTGCATGAAGCACAGGCGCTAAGAGGAGATTTCCTTAAAGCGACAACTCTGCTAGAGCTCCAGCCCCGCAAGCGCTACCTTCCCGTCCCTTTTCACGATCCCTGGCGCGGCCCCGCCCCTCTTTTTCACCGCCCAGCCGCCCAGCCCTTCTCCTTCGGCCGCTTCCCTTCACAGACCAGCGCGCCGCCACCTCCGCCCTCCCATCCCCAGCGACCCGCGTGTGAGAGAGAGAGAGAGAGAGAGAGAGACGGGGCACCAGCGCGCCTGCGCTCTGGCCTCCGTGGCAAGCGGGCGCGCAGGCGCGGCCCTGAGCGCCCCGCCCCCTTCTTCGCCTCAGCGGGCGGAAGCGCAGCCCGGCGCGAGGGGCGGGAGGAGGAGGTCGTTGGAGGCGCCTGTTCCGGTCGCGAGGGGCTTCCTGGTCGCGGCAGGCAGCGCTAGTGAGTAACGTGCGCGAGGGAGCTCGAGGGCTAGGCGGCCTTGACCCCCCGGCCCGGCCCGGCCCGGCCAGCTGTTGGCGCGCCCGCTTTCCCCTCACCCCCGCGCCGGCCTTACCCAACTCTCCTCTCCTCAGGTTGCCCACATTTCACCCTTCCGGCGGGAATAACGCTCGGGTGGGTGGGTGTTCTCTGTGGGGGGGGGGTGGGGAGCACTCTGCTCATGCTCGAAGGCGCCGGCGTCCTTAACCTCTCCCTCCTGCTTCCCGTCAGGAGGTCAAAGCGTTGATGAGCCACAGCCTCCCCTCAAACTTGGGTCCAGCCAGATGTTGTTGGACTACAAGTCCCATCCTCCCCGACCGCTGCTCCTGCTCGCAAGGGTTGATGGGAGTTGTAGTCCCAGCCACAACACCTGGGGACCCAAGTTTGCGAGAGGCTGTAGGGAGGGATACCATATCGCAGCATTTGTTAGGTCTTGTTTGCCTGTTGCGAGTTGAAGCTTTGTTCTGTTCAGAGAAAATGCATTTTTCACATGCTCTGAGGGCGACAGCGCCTGGAATGTTGGGATGCTTGAGAAAAAACTATTTGCGGCCCTGTTCAGCTTCAAAGTGTGGAAAGATTGTGTTGGCCACCCCCTCTCTTCCAACACAGCACAGTTGGCAACAGAACCTGGGGAAGGGGAGCAGGGAATAGTGCCATGAGGCAGGGCTGTAGCTACGGAGGGGGTGTGGGGGGGGCTAGCCAAGTTTCTTGCCCTGGGTGAAGCCTCCATAGGGGTGCCAAATGTGTGTTGGGTGTGTGTGTGCCAAACACGGTCTTTGGTCCGGGTGAAATAAAGCCTAGTTTTGCCTGTGTTTGAGGATACTTAGTTCTACAGAGGCATATATCAAGTGTTTATGAAATTAGGAGTACTGAAATATTTTAGGAGTACAGTGGTACCTCAGGTTAAGTACTTAATTCATTCCAGAGGTCCGTTCTCAACCTGAAACTGTTCTTAACCTGAAGCACCACTTTAGCTAATGGGGCCTCCTGCTGCCGCCATGCCGCCGGAGCATGAGTTCTGTTCTCATCCTGAAGCAAAGTTCTTAACCCGAGGTAATATTTCTGGGTTAGCAGAATCTGTAACCTGAAGCGTATGCAACCCGAGGTACCACCGTACAGAAATATTTTGGTATCTTGAACACATGGCACATTCGTTATTGGCCAGGCTTTCTGTAACCAAGATGTTTGAACTGTGCTAGTGCTAGGTATTATATGGATGTACAAAATATAAGAAGAGCCGAGTAACCTCAACCACAGTGCTCATTGCACTTAGAAACCAGATTCCTATGAAAAGCCAAGAAGTAGGACATGAGCGCAACAGTACTATCCACGCTTGTATACCACTGGTATTTGGGGGCTCACTGGAGGGTAGAAACTCAGCCATTGTAGTTTGTAGCCATTTGATAGCTCGATCCTCCTGGAATTTGTCTAATCCTCATTTACACCCATTCATTTAAAAAGCCATGGTGGCCACAACTATATCTTATGGAAGCAAATGCCATAATTTAACTATACACTGTGTGGAGATGTACTTTCTATTGTGTAACCTGAATCTTCCTGAATTAAGCTTCATTGAGTGTCCCCAAGTTCAAGTATTATGTGAAGGAGGGGGGGGGAATCACTCTCCATTTTTCAACACTGTTCACAATTGTATACACCTCTATCAAATGGCTTCTTACTTGCCTTTTCTGTAAATTAGAAAGTCCAAAATGTTGTTTCCTCAATTCAAGGGGAGTTGCTCTGACCCATTGATCACTTTGGTTGACCTTTTCTGAACTTTTCAAGCCCCACAATTTCCTTTTTAAGGGGAGGCAACCAGAACTTTACACAGTATTCAGAATATGCTCATGCCATAGATTTGTGTAATGGTATTATGATACCGGCAGTTTTATTTTCAGTTCCATTCCCAATGAACCCTATCATGGAATTCTCCTTTTTCACAGCTGCCATCTGCTGAGACTGAGTTGACTTCATTGAACTATCCACTACAATCGCAATGTCTCGTTCCTGATCAGTCACTGCTAATTTAGAGCACATGAGTATATATGAGAAATTAAGGTGTGTGTCCCCCCACCGTCATTCATCCCTTTACACCAACTTACACTGAATTACGTTTGCCATCTTATTCTCTGTTCACTCAGTTTGGAGAGAACCTTCTGGGACGTTTCACAATCCTGTTTTGTTTTAACCCCCTGGACAATTTGGTGACTTGGCTACTTTGTTGTTCACCCCTAGCTCTTAAGTAATTTATGAAGATGCTAAAAAACACATCCCAGCACTGATCTTTGGGGAACTCATTCTATCTCTTTATTGGGAGAACTGTCCATTCCGTTTCCTGTTTCTTAAGCAGTTACTGATCCACAGTAAGATCTTTGTCAAAAGCCTTTGGAAAGTTTTAAGTAAGCAGTGTCAATTGGATCACCTCTATCTATATGCTTCTTGACATTCTCGAGTCTAAAAGTTTAATGGCACCGGACTTGCCCTTGCTGAAGCCATTCTGGTTCTGGTTCAGAAAGACTTGTTCTTCTGTACTCTATACTTGTTAATTCTACCAGTTTCCTCAGAACACACATTAAGCTAACTAGCCTTTAATTTCCAGAATCCCACTTGAATCTATTTTTCAAAATTGATGTTGCATTGGCTGCTTTCCAGTCATCAGGTATGGAGGATGATCTTGGGGAAAGGTTACATATTTTTGTTAGAAGACCAGCAATTTCACATTTGCGTTCTCTGAGAACTCTCAGGTGGAGGTCATATGGCAATTTGTCAGTTTTTATTTTTTCTGTTAGGCCTAGAGAACGTCATCTCTTACCACCCCTTTCTTCCTCAGTCTCCTATCCTGTGAATATTAGTTCAGGTACACAGTTCTGCCCTATATATTCTGCTGCAGAGACAGATGCAACAAATTCATTCAGCTTCTCTGTAAGCATCTTCAGTACACATTTGATTCTCTTATCATCCAGAAGTCCAGCTGCCTCTCTAGCTGGTCTCCTGCTACAAATGTATTTGAAGAGTTTTTGTTGGTGGTGTTTGTTTATAGCATTGTGCTTCCCAAATTATCTTTTAGCATCCCGTTGGCATTTCTTTTGCCAAAGTTTGTGTTCCATTTTGTCCTCCTGTTATAAAACCCACAGAATAACACTTTTATATAGCGTATTTCAAAGATTCATAGTGCTTCGTGCACAATAATAATCCCTACAGTAGCCCTGCTAGGTGAGCCAGTATTATTATCCCCATGTTGTAGGGTGAATGAGAAAAAGTGATTTGCTGAAGTCTGTCATTGGTGGGAATTAAATTAGTAGAGTCTTGTTTATGAAAAGTATGTCACAATACATTGGCTGCATGGTGGTGTGGCTTACCATGAGTGAGCAGTGTACAAATGAATGCAGTGGTACCTCGGGTTAAGTACTTACCATATTTTTCGCTCTATAAGACACACCAGACCACAAGACGCACCTAGTTTTTGGAGGAGGAAAACAAGAAAAAAAATATTCTGAATCTCAGAAGCCAGAACAGCAAGAGGGATCGCTGCGCAGTGAAAGCAACAACTGCTCTTGCTGTTCTGGCTTCTGGGATAGCTGCGCAGCCTGCACTCACTCCATAAGACGCACACACATTTCCCCTTACTTTTTAGGAGGGAAAAAGTGAGTCTTATAGAGCAAAAAATACAGTAATTTGTTCTGGAGGTCCGTTTTTAACCTGAAACTGTTCTTAACCTGAAGCACCACTTTAGCTAATGGGGCCTCCCACTGCCGCCGCGCCACCAGAGCATGGTTTCTGTTCTCATCCTGAAGCAAAGTTCTTAACCCAAGGTACAATTTCTGGGTTAGCGGAAGCATATGTAACCCGGGGTACCACTGTAGTGCTGAATAGCTCCCATTTTGCCCTCATCTTGTTTTGCTGGGAGCAACAAAACATGAACCTTTCCTTTATGTGTGAACCAGTGATCCTGGTTTGCTCCTTCCAAACTGTTTGGTGAGCCAAGAACAAGCCTTGGCTGAACATCAGAAACAAACAACTGATGCTAGTTACCATGTCACACTAAGTCAAGGCTTCATGATTTGTTGGTCCTTACTTAATGAAGAGAGGTGCAAAATGAGAGTGATTCTGTAGGATGCAGTAGTTCAGTGTTCACAGCAAGCCGCAGTTCATAGATTACCATGGCATATAAATTTGGCCAACAGGTTGGTGCTGGATTCTTTGGGTTTGTTTGTTTTTTAAAGAAAAATACAATTCGTCATTGTAATAAGATTCAGATTTTGTCCATCTTTCAACTGGAGGTGGGAAGGCCCGGGGTGGTAGGAAACAATGGAAAAATGGGGGGATGCCCCAATTTTTCTGTTTCTCCTCTAATTTGTTCCCAAAAATAAAAAAGCCCAGACAAATTTTGAATCATGAGTTTTCTCTCGGTTTTTCCGGTTTCCCTCCCACCCCAGGTCCTTTGCATTTCTCAGATAGGGTTATTGCTTTTTAGATTGGCCTATTGCAGTTAGTCCAACCATTTACCAGGTCCCTGGAGAAAAACAAGAGCTTATTGTGATCAGACTATATTATAATTACAGACATGGTGACATCATTTTAATTGTTTTACTGTTAAATACAGAGTTGAAAAGCTGGTAATTAATGGTGGATATACTGTATTTTTCGCTCTATAACACGCACCCGACCATAACACGCACGTAGTTTTTAGAGGAGGAAACTCCGTAGGCATGCCACCCGTAGGCATTCCCTCCATAACACGCACAGACATTTCCCCTTACTTTCTAGGAGGAAAAAAGTGAGTGTTATGGTGCAAAAAATACGGTAGTTAAAGCAGGCTTTGGCAAACATTTCAATCTAATGCACTTGCACTTGCTGTTGCTTTTTGTTCCTTAAAAATATTGCTATTTTCACCTGGAACTTCTTGCCTCCCTGAAAACTGGTTGGTGCCTGCAATATTAACATTCAGATGGCAGCCCAATATTTTGTTTCTTACATTTCCTTTGGCAATTGTTACTGATGTTCAGCTGAGAGATGGCTTATATATTTTGATTTTTATGTATTTTTGTGATTCTGTTGATAATAACATTTTATTTCCTCACAGTTTGATTGTTAGCCACCCTGAGATCTTTCACAAAATAGAATAGAGTGGAACAGAAGCAGTTTGATTAAATGCCACTAAAAGAAGTTTGTCTAGTAAAAATGTCCCATTTACTTGTCTGTAAGAAGGTTATAGCCCCAGGCACTTTCCTGGCTTCTTCAGGTAGGATTCTGAAAGACACCCCCCCCCCCGAAATGCTGAAGATCTACTACCAGTCAGTGTAGATAGCTAGATTAGCTAGATAGCCTTATCCCATGTCATATCGCTGGTCTATGTTCCTATGTACTGTTAGTGACTTGTGAGTTGTGACTGGCAAGTGAAACACAGATTGCTTTCCCCCAGTATGTGCCAAGATTTTCTCTAGTCATCAGACTTCTTCATATTTTTCTCTGAGTGTAAATCTTCTCTGTTCTTAAAAACTCTATTCTTGTGGTTTAATGAGGAGACGGGGAACTCTTTAAATAGTATGCCCTATCGCAGGTAATTCCTTGTCTCCATCTTACATTGGTTCACAGATGTTGTGTTGCATCTGTGTAGCATGGCAATATGGCTTGACTTGATAGCCTTGAGTCAACAACCACCCCTTCATCGTCTGCTTTGTATGAAGGGGTGGTTATTAAGTTATTTCCTGTGAGAAATATCCCCACAGTCTAAGGCTCGTATGAATGAGCTCAAAGTGTGGAAAATTAAGCCCCTCACAGCATGCATTGTGTTCTTTTAACTTCAAGGCTTCTACTGTTACAATGCCAGGGCCTGTTAGCTTTACTTAAGATATGAAAGTGGTCCCTGGCTTACTAATGTTGTGTCAGTTTATGGATTTTGTTTGCTATGGAATGAGAAAAGTGCTTTCTATTAGGGGGTATGAGTGATGTTATAAAAATGCCCAGCCAATAATTTTTTGTCAAGTGCCTCAGATCTACACAAAGGGAAAAGGCAGAACAGGCCCTGTCTGCAGGCTTACACGCTGAAGTATTGCCACACAGCTGAAATTATGGTGCTATCATTTAATATTTCACCATTCTTCCCAGCTCCATGCATTTATATTTACTACTTTTATTGTAAAAAACCAGTTTCTGTGGAAATTCTTTTGATATTTTCACTGACTGCAAACATGGCGGTGAAGTAAGCATGAATATTTTGTGATATCTTTGGGTTACTGCCAGCTACACATCATCTGGGTTCTGTTGGTTTGAATCTTATTTATTTATTTTATTTATTGAATTTATATACCGCCCTATACCCGGAGGTCTCAGGGCGGTTCACAGAGTAAAATCAAAATATAAAACCATAAAATACACAATCGAAATAAAAACAATCCAATAGCCCCCACCCCCTTCTGAATTTATCATGTTGGCAATTGAACTGCATCTTTTAGAAGTAAGTGGAAGAAAAGCAACTTTGTTGATCACCAACCCATATGTCTTGTAGTAGCCATTTCTTTATTCCCTGGGCTAGCTACCTCTAGTTCCCTTCTTACCCTTGGAGGAAGAGCATTCAGACTAGTCAGTGTGCCACTTTCCTGTGGCAAGTAGCATTTACCCCTTTGCAAGCCTATATCTAGCAAAGTGTAAGGATTCCTGGTTGTGTGCCTAAATAACTTGTTCTGACTCTTTAAATCTGGGGCTGGCAGTGTGAACCATCCCTGGATGACTGTTTGCCAGCCACAGACACAGTGCACCTTTGTGTCACCTGTGTACATACTCTCATTTTTTTTATATAAAAAGAGGCCAGTATGTATTTAAAAGCGAGATGCTATGCCTTATATAAGCACACAGCCTTCATAAACATGATACGTACACTTTTGTACTCTCTATCCATAGTTGAATGAGTACCAAATGTTCCATGTGACTTGGCTGTGAGTGGCTAGCGTCAAAGAACAATCTTGCCTAATAGTACCAAACGTTGTGACCACCTGCAGAAAATGTAGTGGTTTCTGTATTCTTGAGGGACCCATCAGGTATTCAGAATGAAAGAAAAGGTGAGAGACTAGTTTGAAAGGTTTTGGCCTTGGAGACTTAGGGATCCACTTGGTTTCCAGAATGATTTGGGGTACTTAGGTGGTACCATTGATGCCTCTCTTGTTGTACTAGCAGGATGTGAAATGGGTTTGCTGGTGCTATAGGCAGAGATGCTCCCTGATGCTGTGCATTTCATTGGACCCCAGCTCCTGTTTTAATGAGGAGCCAGGGAACTTGAAGTATATGGAGATGGCTTGAATGCCAATACTGGAAAGACTGTGTTGAATCTAGCCAACCATTTCATAGTGTCCAATTGCAGACCTGTGTTGTGATGGCAACAAAGAGGTAGTGTTTCTCTTTTTCTCCCTCCTTTGCTTCAGTGAAATTATGTCCATTTGTGTTCTTCCAGGTGGTGAGGGTCTAACCCTAAGGTGAACCAGAGGCTGATCACTGCAATGTATTGGCTATATTATTTGCTGATAAACTTGCTGACATTGGTCCGACTTGGACACAGCCATAGGGGCAGAATTGAAATTGGCAGTGTTGGACTCAGTTCTCTTGGTGCAGTAGCTAGGATAATTCTGATCTGTTCTACCTTGAGGATGTTGTTCATCTTAGCTAGTGAAACCTGTCAGTTGCAGCTGAGTAGACCTGTGGCCAGGGTTGTTAATGGTTCATTATTGGATGGTGAAATTCTTCCATTTCTGAAGGAAGAGTTCTTTCAACTGCTTTTAAAACAGCTTTTGTCAAATCTAATTGAGACGAGTTGGAGGTGACTCTGGTATAAAATTGAAAGTAGTTTGGAGGGAGATTGATTGGGCTCTAGTAAACTCCTTAAAACATGCATAGGATTGCACTGTTAAAGTGGTTGGCCTGAGGTTTTGTGCATTTTAAAAGTTTGTACTTGCATGTAAATGAAATCTTCATTTGCTATTGATTAGCATCATTCATTATTTTGGTTTGTCTTGTTTCTTTTGCTAGATGCAAAATACTTTCCACAATGCTTGGTGGATATGATGATATAGAAGCATTTGAAGATGATCTCTACTGTGAAGAGTCTTCTAGTGAAGAAAGTATTGATAGCGAAGTAGAATTTCACCTTTATAGCCAAGTCCATTATGCACAAGGCCATGAGGATGCCATTGGAGAAGAAGAAAGTGAAGAACATGGATCTGGGCAAAAGCAGAGTTCAGTTAGTAAAGAGCAAAAAAACAACAACTTTATTATAATTTCAGACAGTGAAGCCACTCATGTTTCTGATAGTCCAGATGTTATCACCTTGTCAGACACTGAAGACAGCATTTACAGAAGCAGACTCCAGAAGCGAACAACACCAGGAGCTCCAGTGCCAGGAAGAACACACAATCTTGCAGACCTCACCTCACCAAAGCCCACTAGACATTCTTCTCAGATTACTCCAAATTCAAAGGGACGGAGCACAGGAATTTCAAAAAAGGAGAAAAGGACTAGTGAAAAGTCTATCTCCTTTCATCGTGAAGGTGTTCGCATGATCCACAAGATCTTAGTAATAGAAGACAGCTCTAGTGATGAGAATGCAGATGATGTGAGAAGCATTGCCTCTGAAAGTGATAATGTAGAGAGCTGGATGCTGCTGGAAGGTGCCAGAGAGGACAAAGATGACAACATCCTCTTAAACCTCGAGGGCTGTGGAACATTAGCCAGTGAAGGTTAGTATGTTTTTTAGCATTATAACTCCAAATAGAGCTCAGAACTATGATGAAGATCTGGCTGTTCTGTTGGAAACAATGAGTGATATCCAGTTGTAACAGCACACTTGTGTAATGGGCATTTTGGTAGCAGAAACCCCACTCTTAGTATAGCTGTTATCTGCTGAATATAAAAGTTCCTTTCAGGACAATTCCTAAAGTGTATTATTGCTGTTTATTTTTTATTTTATTTTTTTTAAAAGCTTTCCTTATCACAGGTTATCATTCTAATACAGGTTACCTTCCAAAAGGTGGAGATTTGCTCAAAGTACACACTGGTAACTTTATTATAAAGTATTTATTGTTTATTTACCACTCGCCAGGGTGTATGGAGTGTTAGGGGAGGCATAGTACCTCTGGTGGGGAACATGTTGTGCTCCTTCTGGGATAGTTTGTCCACATTTGGTCCCCACTCTGCACTCAGTTCTCACCTGTGTTTCCTAGCAGCTGCCAGCATGAAACAACAGTCATACCCTGGGAATGGCTTTGATTAGCTGGCTAAACTAGGTGAAGATGGCTGATGGGCGGATTGAGTGGAAGAGACCAATAGTGGGTCCAATGGTCAAGAAGGCAGGTTCTGCACATGCTGTAGAGGGAAGTGAGGGGCAAATGGCGCTTGTCAACCTGGGAAGGTAGCCCATCTAGGAGAAGGAAAACTCTGATCCTAAACCTCTGTTTTGGGGGAGATCATTGGGGAGGCCAAGGAGTAAACCCTACAGAAATCCGGAGTGGAGTCCCTAAGATGGCTGGATGGTGCCTTATACACCTCCTTGGTGGCAAATGTTATTGCTCTGCTTTCCTTTGGACCACATCAGCAAGGCTGAGAGGGAGGTTTTGTAATCTGGGCAGCCCAGGACACTGCCCAGGCGTGCGCTGCTAACGTAGCAACTTGATTTCACTCCCAGAGGCGCATTCTTTTGTCTCTCGAGACAGACTGATGTCAACAGCAGCCACCCGCCAACTTTATTCTTCCCATTCCCTTACTTTCTTTACCATACAGTGGTACCTCGCAAGACGAATGCCTCGCAAGACAAAAAACTCGCTAGACGAAAGGGTTTTTTGTTTTTTGAGCTGCTTCGCAAGACGATTTTCCCTATGGGCCTGCTTCGCAAGACGGAAACGTCTTGCAAGTTTGTTTCCTTTTTCTTAATACCGTTAATACAGTTGCGACTTGACTTCGAGGAGCAACTCATAGAACGCGGTGTGGTAGCCTTTTTTGAGGTTTTTGAAGACTTTGGTGATTGTTGAAGCTTTTCCAAAACTTTCCCGACACCGTGCTTGGCAAGACGAAAAAAACCGCAAGACGACAAAACTCGCGGAACGAATTAATTTCGTCTTGCGAGGCACCACTGTATAGCCCAGCCTTCCTCAGCCCAGTGCCCTTCAGATGCTTTAGACTACAGTTCACATCTGTCCCAGCCAGCGCAACACAGCCCCATTCTGAGTGAGGCTGAATGATTGTAATCCAAAGTTTCTGAAGGGCACCAGGTTCGGGAAGGCTGATCTAGCCTGATGACAAGTTCTGTAACTTGCACACTATTCTGTGACTTTTTGCTTGGCCTAAAAAAGGTATTGCTCCAATATGGAATTTGAAATCCTTCCTGAAGTGTGTCTTTCATATGATGCACTCTCAGCTCCTGCTTTGAACATCCTGTAATTTATAACACAATTTATAACAGGAGGAAGGGTAGTCTGTGTACCTGTTGGTACTGAGTTATAATATTAAGTATATTTCATATATCTGAGCTTTATTGTAAATTGCAAATGTGAACATTTCCTAATTTTCAGAAGTCTTTTGATTTTGCTGGGAAGCAAATATCTAAGTGTGACTTCAGAAGACAGTTTTTCAGGTTTCCTGGTCCCAAGGTTTTAAGGGCTTTAAAAAAGGCGATTTAACTAACACCTTGGGACCAGGATACCTGAAACACTGTCTTCTTCTACATGCCTGTACCATATGAGCTTCAGAGGCCCTGCTCTGAGTGTCTGCACCAAATAAAATGAAGGGGATGGCTACCAGAGACAAAGACGTCTCAATGGTTGCATCCAGGCACCAACTTTATGGTCAGTTTGGCTTTTTGAAATCTCTCAGGCATTAAAAAAATCTATTTTTAATGTTCTGAACCACTGCTGCAGATTTTTGGTAGGATGATTTTATTCTTTCTCTGTTTTTATGCTGCTGTTTTTATGTAAATGTTATGGTATGATATTGTGTATTTACCTAGATTTGCATGCTTTATTTGTGAGCTGCCCAGAGAACCATTTATTTTGTGATTAATTATATAAATACGGAGTAAATTCTTATTTCGAACTAAGGTTTTATATGTTTGAGCTTTACATGTGTCAAGTTTCCCATGGCTTGTTTTCTGCCCAAGATGTTAGCCTTTTGAAAATAATGGCTGCAAGCCATGGCAATGATCCTAGGCAAACCTTGGGTTCGCACATTCTCCCCTCTTCATTTGTCCTCCAATGAGCCCTGAAGAGTTCAGAGGTTTTCACTCCTGCTTTCTGTTAACAACAGTTCAGCGTTGCATCCAAATCCTAAACTGTGGCTAATCTTAACTGTGGCTTGTTGAAATAAGCCAGCTCCATAACCTACTGTTCCAAGTGTGCTTCTTTGAAAAGAACCACTGTTAAGACTAACAGTTTGTTGTGTTCAGATGAAACAGCAAGCTGTGGTCAATCAAAGATTGAAGCAGATGTTTCCAAACTCTTCACAAGTTCTGGAAAAGAGAGTTAGCATTGCACATGCCTAAGGTACAGGCTCAAACTGGGATGGTGAAAACACGTACCTCTCCTCTTATTAGGTGTAATTTTTTACCAAATCCCCACCCCCAGCTACTGTGCTGATCTTCACATTTTTAATATTGGAGTCTGCTTCTGTAAATGCTGTCTCCATCTTCATGCTGAAAGCTGCTACAACTTGTTTTTCTTTACAACTAATAGGATGGCTTTTGTAACATTCTCATTCCCTGATGGCATGCAGGAAGGAATATCTAAATCAGAGCTTTCCAAACTTTTCATGTTGGTGACACAATTTTTAAACATACTTCATTTCGTGATACAGTAATTCAGTTTTATTAACCCCTTTCCAGCCCTAGGAGGAGCACGGGGAGCGCTCACGTGACACACCTACAAACTGTAGCCAACACACTAATATGTCGCAATGCACAGTTTGGAAAGCTCTAAATGTTTCCAGAATAGTCGCTAGTTTATTTCCTTTTCTCCCTCTCTGTACGATTTGGGTATTAATTTATCAGCAATACGGTGAAATCCAGTTGTGTCAGTCTGCTAGTGAAACACACTTTTGATTGTTTGATGGGACTATTCTGCTCTCTCTTTCCTCCTAAATCCCCCTTTGTGTTCTCAAAATGTTCTAGAATGTTGGGGGACCTTCCAGAGTAAATTTGGGTGTGTGTGCACAAGAGGGAGGAGAAATCCCATTGTGTAAGCAGAAATCCGTTGGTGTGACGTTGAGTCACACTGGATATATACCGGGTGCTACTGAATTGTGCTGCATTTTGCAGCAATTGCTCAGCAGATTGTATGCCTAATTAAAAGCTTTGGAACCTTTATTGTGGCTTTGGCTAGCATTTCAATAATTCTGGAAATTGATGCATTTAGATACTTCAGCTAGTTTACATGCCCTTTCCATGGTACAGTCATTCTTGCTTTCCCAGTATTTCTGACATCTACCTGCTAATTTGGAAAGTGGCTAGCTTTAAATCCTATCCAACATTAGTCTTGTTCCAGAAGTGATAAGTGACTAAACAAAAAAGATGTGATGTTTTCAGAATAATATTTTGCTTTAGATAAACCATATTTGTTGTTGAGATTTGCACAATTCCCCTGTTAAAATTAGGCAGTAACAACAGTCAGAATTTGTGATGGTTTGGATCACAGTGTACACTTTTTCCAGCCTAGATTTTGATGAAAGAAAGGGTGTGAAAAGAGAAATTTGAAGAGCAGAATGTGTAGGTTATGACTGGTCATGTAAGCAGATGTGCTTTAGAGTTATTTATGTTGTCCACTACATTACAAAATTGACAAAGTGTGGTTTTTTTAAAAAAATAGAATTGACTTTAAATATTACACTGTGTTTGGAACAGATTTGCTTTTTATCTAATGTTAATGCTATCTGTTCATATCACTATTTATGGAGACTTTTAATCATGAATTAATGAGAGGAAGACACTCTTCTAAAAGGAAGGAAGGTTTTTAAAGATAGGCACTCATTTTTAACAAGTCCCTTTTATTGAACATAGCAGGCCCTACTGTGGATATGGTGGTGTTCAGTACTTTTTTTCAAAAATAATGTTTGGGGTACTCTCATTTTCCTACTCATATTGAAATACTGTCCCTCAATGAGGCCAAACTTAGATTCACAAAATATTTAGGGTTATACGCGCACCCCTGCATGCCCCCAGGAAAAAAAGTACTGGTGGCGTTTATTCCACATGCAGTGTAGCTACTAGGCACACTCAGTGTTAGGGAAACTAAATGTAGATTCTGTAAGGTTTCACGTCATTAATGTTAACACTGGAACTTCAGGTGATGTTTTGGCATTCACTACCTATGTATGTAGCTGTTGGGGAAATAAATCTAAAATTTTGGCATTAGTCCTTGGTAAAGTTAAAAACCTTCTGCTGAACAGCTATTTTTTAAACAACAGCTTTTTACCAGTAAAGAGAGAAGCAGAAAACTGAACTAGCATGTTGGGAAAACAACATTTTAGTTCAAAATGATTTGTTTTCCTACTGATCTTTTTGTTTCCTTGTGGTGGTAATCCATTGTTTTTGATCCTTGAAAATTGTAGCGACATCTAGTATAGAACTGATACTTTCTTAGTAATGTTTTGTAAATGTTTAATTTGATAGGAAATCATTCTATTGCTGTAGTAGAAAAAATATATTTAAATACTATGTCTTTTAAACCTTGGGACTTTTTCAGAAAGCATCTATAATCTTTTATTAGGAATCTTAAAAACTGTTTTTCCATCTGACCAATAAAACTATTTTTTGCGTACATAAAAATTAGGTAAATTTTATGTAAGTTGACTTTATACTGAAATTGAAGCATTCATGAAAAAATATTTTCAACAATAGGTGGTTAAAGCATTATTCCTAGAACAGAACTATTAAATGCTGCAGTTACCACTTACAGTAAGAATAGGAAAAGTAGCTATTTTAGTAATTTCTACCTTTGTGCTGTCAAAATGCTACACTTTCAGTTTACTGAGAAGCTGATCTTTGTCACAAAACATTTTTGATGCTTTTCAGAACATTATTTTCATTGTGTTAAGGCAAAAATAAATGAAACCTGAATTTTATTGTAAAATGGGGGCATTGTGCCTTGTGAGATAATATTTATTTGAAGAAAATGTGTACTTTGCAGCATCACAGTGTGAAGGGTTGCTCGTAAGAGAACTTTAATCTTACATACGTGTAAAAACATTGGGCAAGATTTAAGCAGAAAACCGTTTTAGTAAGTATAGTTGAGATCTATTAGGAGCTCTAAAATATACAGGAAAAGTTTGTGTAATCATCCTACCATTAAAAAGCTGTACTCAGTTCTTGTGATGATTGTTACAGCTTTGTATTTCAGCACACACAGGTTGCATATGGCTGTTATTTTCAAAGATCATTATTTTTTAATCATTGTTATTCCACCATTTGATATTCTCTAAAATAGATGGGATTTTCTTACTTCTAAGTCCATAGATTCAAAATGAAATCTTGATTTGACAATGTTAACATACATATTAAGATGATAAGTAAATTAAGTTACAATTTTCCAGAAGGATAGATTAAGTTAGTCATGCCACAGCAAATTAAATTCATAGGTTGGTGTCAAAAAAAATATGACTTCTGTCCATGCACTGCAGGACCATTGAATTGGTGAATAACTTTGGAATGATGTAATATGTTCTGCTTTTCATGGAGAAGAATGCACCAAGTTTAAAGCTGCTGCTGCTGCTTTATTTTTAACTTTTCTTTTTGCTTTTGTTTATGGGAATGTTAACATTATTTAAACATAGGAAGAGCTTTTTGTGCATGAATTATAACACTGTGCACCCTGGAGCTGTAATAAGCAATGGGAATCCTTCTACCCCTCTTCGCTAGGAACAGCACATGCATATGGATATTTGATTAAAGGAAAAAAAGTTAATCTTCTTTGCAGTGTAATGTGGATACTCTTGAATCTCTTGATTATTTAAAAAAAATTAATAAAACTAATAAAGTTTGTGTGGAAATCTCTGGTGATCTAGGCTAAGTATACCTGCAGCCTTCACAGCCTCCTTTTATCTGTGCAGATTTCTCTGCCTATTGTGGACCATGGCTTTAACTAATTTAAATTTCCCATGGCTTTGGGTTGCAGACTTGGTTTTCTGCAAGAGTGCCCATGCTTACATGGTCATATATTCTGGGTGACTTTTTCCACTTTCCCCCCTTTTTTGTCATTTTGTTGATTGTTAAAGGGGGAATTTTTTTCCACTTCCCTCATCAGTTTGATCTTTCTTCCTTATCCCCATCTATTAATGTTTCTTATAGGTTGGGGAAGAAGCTTTGCATTGTTGTTTGAGCTGTGAGGTTGGGTGGGAAAAGTAATTTAGTCTGTTTTTTGTGTTTTTTTACGTAAAATTTTATAACAATTAAACGGAGTGCAGATGTGCCCCTTTGGAAAAAAAGATGATGGCAACAGTGCGTCAGATCTGCTTTAGCAGTTGGCAAAAGTCAGTGTGAGATAAGATTAAATTATATGTAGACAGTGTTGTCATTATAATTTGATAATTTGTTTGTTGTCATTCTGGCCAAGTGGTGGCAGAAGCAAAGAGAGGAATCTAACTATGAAAAATAATCCAGAACATTATTTGAAATGAAAAGAAGATGTAAAAAGATTGGAATAGCAATCCTTTGAGCATGCTAAACATGTAATATTAGTGTATGAGAGATAGTTAATAATATAAATTATTGCGAAATATAAGGTGGAAGGAAGTAGTTGAACCTTGGTAAGCCTTGGCATTATTAGATTTACATTTGTAAAAAAAGCCCCGATGCATTGTGACATACACTGCCTGACTTCAATACATTTATGATAATATCTCCAAACAAGGGTCGTAAAAGTTGGAGTTTGTGTGTTTATTTCTGTGCCTTCCCTGCCTTTATTCTGTGCTTTCCCTGCATTTATTCCAATAGTTACTGGTGAGTAATGGCTGCTATACAAGCTTAAGAAAGAGAGACAGGCGGATGCATTTGCTTTGCTTTGGCCATCAAACAGCACCCTAAATAATCACATTCTGATAAAATTTTAGTTGTTGATTTAATTAGTTCTGACTAATATTTAATAGATACTGTTGCAGAAAGCTGTTGTGAAAACCTATCCTTTAAAGAAACATTCTTGCACCTCATGCCTAAAACAAGCTCTGCCATGATACGCTGGTCTTCAAATAAATTCATGACCATGGTTTTGTTTTGTACAGTTACTTTGTACGCTGGCATCTTCTAAAAATAACGTCAGTACTTGGATCTTATTGTATTTATAAATATAGTGACAAATATTGGGGTCTCGACATTTGCATAGTTGCCTGGAATAAAATAATAATCACTTCCTCATCCCCAACCTCTGGTGACATTTTTGTTCTTTAGCATGTTAGAACAACAAAAGTCATAGAGTACTTGACATTTTCATTTTTATAATCTTACGTTTGTCTACTACAAGCCAGTATTACACCAGCATTTGGTTAGCCTTGCCATTCTATCTTTTAAGCCCCGCCTCAGAACACCCCCCCCACCATTAAAAATTGAGAAGTCTTATGTCATCCAAGCAGTGTTTTCATTCTCAAAGTCCCATGACTATGGAGTGTGTTTTAACGTAAATATACCTGCATTTTATTTGTACCTTGCAAAATTTGGTAGTTCTATTTTGATTAGTTGATTGATTTTTTTTTCCTGCAGAACTTTAACGTGGTAATACATATGGTATAATTATAGTATTGAAAATGAGAGGGGCAAGAGTACTGACAGAGTGTTCCAAGAAAACCTAATATTAAGATAATTTCACCCGTAACTTTTAAAAATCCCGACTCTCATCTCTTGTGCAGTGCCAATCTGATTAAATTCTGGGGGGAAAAAGAAAGCATGGCAAAATCTACCACAGCTCCTCTAAATATTATCTTTTATCATGCATGTGTGGCCCTGCTAATATAAAGTTATGACATCACAATGCTTCTCGCTATAAAGTTTACTTGCCCTGATCCAAGCCTGGAAAAGGCCTCTCTCCAGGGAATGTCCTTCTTTCCTTCCTCATGTGTAAAACGGTGGTTTGGGAGACCACATCCAGGCCAGGGATTGAGCGCACCCTGCTCCTGAATGATACCTTTGCAGCCAGGCACGCACCCTGTGATCTATTTGTCACCTCTTTTTGGTGGGGTGTATGTGTGTGCGGGATTAAATGCAGGCACCCCCTTCTTCCCCTCATCCTTGGCCACAGCAGGGGGTAAAAGCTGCTGAATTCATACTTTTTTACCAGAAAAAGAAACCGTGAAACAGTGAGCAAATCTTTTCTCTAACACATTTTTTTAAAATATAAAATGTATGTTTTCAATCCGAGATACAGCAATCACATGTGAATGCATTTTCTTCTTTCCTCTTTTTTTTTTGCATATACTTGTGGGCCCTTCAGCCTCGTGAAGTAAATCAGTCTCTTGACAATTAAATTATGCTTCTATATAGTATGCACAATTACAATAATGGGGGAAAAACTTGCTGTGTAATGTAGCCCTGGTGGTCATTATTTTATTTATCCAATGTCCACTGTTAGCCTGACATGTATTTAACAGAAGAAAAAAAGTTAAAAGGATTAGATAGGGTCTGCGCACTGTTCAGGGAGACAATGATAGGATATGAGGAACAACATTCAGGGCAGTTCACTGAAGCAGAGAGAAATCAGTTTACATTTGTAGTATGTGAGCTCTTAAAATATTCTCATGTAAAGAGGATTGCTGCCAATTTGTATAATGTTATGACTTAGATTCTTTATGGCGCAGAGCCCTTAAACACATCTCTTTCAGACATCTGAATTGATAGAAGTTGTGGGGTACATGGGCAATGGTGAACATGTTATCTAGCTATAGAATACAGTTGCAAGATCTATATTTCTCAGTTTTAGATAGATTACATTGACTCTCAAAACAATTTTCATCATACTGAAATTGATGTAGTGGCAATTCTATAGATTAATCTTCATAATCCAATGATGGAAAATATCATCATGAACATTATAGATTTCTCTTGCTTTTATCTTTGCTAATAATGTCCCTTTCTTTGCGGGAATTTGGGTGTACGTTTCTGTTACAGTTGCACTAAAAAACAACAACAAATTGCTGACTTTGTGATGTGATTCATGAGAGAAGGTCTAGCCATATCCTGAAAGTAACCAGAAATATCACCGTCCCGTTTGTTTGAAACTGGGTTGTCAGGTTTTTAAATGGGTTGTCATGACAGGTTAAAACAATAAATATGAACTTTGAGCTGTTGCCCTCCTAAAATATGTGCCTAATCATAAAGACTTAACTGGATTTGCCTGCTAACTATAACTTCTTGCAACTTTCAGGAATGTTTTTTGGCTGTCGCAGCAGTAACCAAACTCTGTAAAGGATATTTTTATATTAAATGTTTTAATGTACTGTTTCCTGTGGCTTTTGAGATGTTTTAAATCTAGTGTTAGATCACTACAACAACTAGAACAAAGTTTCTGTGTAGCCATTCTTTGCTCTACCTTTCTGCAAAAAGACTGTCAAATGTATGGGACTAGCCCACTCCTTTGGAGTTGTTGAGCAGGGGGTGGTGGTGGGAGGACATGATCTCAGAAGACTCAAAGGAATTCTTTAAACTTCTAGCAGGGCCAAGGGGTCAATGTCAGATTTAGTCATGCTGTTATTTTAGCCCAGTCGTCCAGAGAGATGGCTGAAAAGTGAGTCTTTTATTTCTTTTTTGTGTGATTATTAACAGGATTAAATGTAAGCCATTGTGTACTTAGTACCAATTAGTTTCTCATCTGAGAGGTTCATTATGATTTTTTTTTACCCGGTACTCGTCTTGTAATATTTTTTTAGTGTCTGGTTATGTCTGAGGGTGAAAGGAAACAATTCTAGAGCTGGCTTTACTGCGGTGTTTGATTTTTCATTTACATTAAGTTACCAACATCCAGCCTCACGGAAAGTTTTGCATTGAAATGTCTTAAAGTTTTCATCTTCTGCCCTTCATCTGAAAAACACTTCAAACCAGAAATATAACATTTGTATGTGTAGGAAACCAAGAGTTCATGAGGCTGTATATCATTTGCCCAAGCTTTATTTTTTTAATGCAATTTAATTTTAGAGCTCAGAACCTAATGTTAAAGGCAAACTTTACTAATTTCTTCCTTTTTAAATATCTTATGACTTGTTCTACAACTTACACTTGTATTAGAAGTGTTTAAAGATTTGTTAATTGCAGTTTAGTATGCTAGCTAGTATTGTGCTTTTAAGAAAATAGATATGTATGTGGGTACGCAGGAGCATTTAATATATTTGGGTGATACGTAGTTTAACCACAGTTTAGATACTGGCTCAAAGTAAAATATTTTCAATACCAAACTCTATTCTGCAACTTCGGAGCCACATTATTAGTATCTTAGCCAAAATTTAGGGTGCTGGTGGTTTGCTCATGAATAAATGGTTTCAGGGCTGCATCTGTCTTAAACTGTTTTAAATGCAAAAGCTTTATTTAAAAAAACACTTTCCCCTTTTCTCTCAGATATCTTCTGATTTGTGGAAATTGCTAGCCATACTAAATTGAAAATAAGAAGTATATTCTGTCACATAGTACAGGAGTTTTAAAGATGTCTTGGTGAACTGGAAATTTTTACCAATTGCATTTTTTAAATCTATAAAACATTTTTGCTTTATTGGTTATTTCATATTAACATTACCAGCATGTAAAATGTTCTTCCAGTCATCAATTGTTGCTATAAATTCAGAGATTAATTGGTTTGTATCCCCCCCACACCTTCAAGGGTGCAATTCTTTGTCATTCAGTTCCACTGAAATCAAGAGAAATAATAATTATAGCCAGAGTAGTATTTTATACTTGTACACATTTTGAGAAATAATAGTAAATGGATTATGTGTAATTCTCTAATCAGTGCTTCTGTGTATAAAATGGGAAGCGAGATGTCTTTGAAAGACTATCCTTAGGGATGTAATCCTTTCTTCATTTTTAACTAGCTATTAAAATCTTCAGTAGCAGAATTTTAACTTCGGCAGAATTGCCATTTTATTCCATTCTTTCTCTTTCCTTCCTCAAAAGCCAAAGGATTTGTCCACATAAGATACTGACAAAGACTCAGACCTGTAGGCTTTTTAGAAGAAGGCTTTATGTTTATTGTAACAATAGGTAAATAACCTGTTTCACATGTGTCTTGATAGGTTGAGAGAGAGAAAAGCAGGAACTATTTTGTGTTTCTAAAACATGCCAGCTGTTAAATGTTTTCTGCTGTTATGCGCCTTTATGGAACTTGTGCCTCTTTGGTAGTGTCTCTAAACGACAAGTAATATTTTAGGTGTTTGCCTATCAAACGTGTAATTAGAGAGACTTGGTTGTACAGAATAAGAAATCTTGAAATGATCAAATCAAATATTTGCCTCCGAGTCTTAATATTTGAATGGGTATACCTTTCTGACAGTTCTTGCATAAAGAGATGACCTATGACATGGTACTGGTACAGCAGTTGGTACACCCCATTCAAAACGCCAATCTGTTGGCATATCTTGGTATTATATTACAAGTGAAACATAATGCTAAATATGCTTTTCTTGAACATGCTTGCAGTATTTTTCTTTGGTTACAAAATAATGGATTTTAGAGAGTAACAGGGTCTGTGAAGCTGATTCTGGTTTTCAGAGCATCTTGAAAGCACAGTAGTAAGGTGAAGGGTTTTGGGTTTTTTTAATGCAAGGGAATAGTAATGGACATGTCAAATAACTTGATGACATAATGATTTGCTAATATAAGATGCCCTGATGATGATCCATTGGCCACGTTCAGAGAATTCTGTCAGATTATTAAACTGAGATATACACAAGGGACTGGATTCAACAACTTGGGGTCTCGAATGGAAGCCCACGCAAAGACTTCTGCTAGTGAAACAGGGCTCCCCCAGTACCCCAAATTGGCTTGGGAGAGTCTGGAGAACGTCTAAAATAGTGTGCAAGTAGGAGAGGAGTGATCGTTCTTTCAAACAATCAGAAATGCTTGTGCTGACAGAGCACTCTCCTTAGTGCTACATTGAATACCTCCCAAGATTATTGTCTATAAGTGTAGGCTCTTTTCTACAATTAAACAGATAGTGTTCAATGTACCTTAATATCCCATTTCATCTGATCCAGGAAACTATGGTTAGCAGCTTCTGAACAAGCTAGGATCTTACTTAAAGCATGGTTTGGAAGTTAGTTTAAGATCCTGGCTTGTTCCCAGGCTAACCATAGTTTCCTGCTTGGATGCAATAGGACACTATGGTTCATTGGACACTTCCTGGTTTATTTGCTGCTAGTGTGAAGGGTCTTTTTGTAGAGGCAAAAGGCTTGTCTGTATCTTAGCATAATAAGCTGGGAGATGATCATCTGAACCAGGCCACTATGACAGTTATCTTAGAGTAGAAGCAGAGCATCTTTCCAAAGCAGTAGGCATCCATCTTCCATTTGGACAGCTCATGATTTTTATTCTAGAGGATAAAAATATGTATAATTATAATAGAGTGTTAGAAAATACTTTTATCAGAAAATAATATCATTGGCCATGTTGGTACCCAGAACATGAATTTTGGCATGGGTGACAGTAACTGTAACATTTTTTATTAAAATGCTAATAAAATTGTTGAGTTATGTAGAGCTCCTAATAGAGAAAGAATAATGGAAGACATGTAATCTTTTGGAGTTAATTCATGATGATCCCTCACTTGTTGTCATCCTGTGCATAATTTTAGTCCAAAGATGAAGTGGAATAGAACTTGCTTTACCTTCCTGGCATGGTCTCTTCTGAATTTAGGTATCTCCCTCCACTCCCTTTATCTTGGGACTAAAACTCTTCAGGCAAGACACTAACTTAGAGAGCATCATGAACTGACTCAGATGCATTTGTATGTGTGTTTAGTACTGAGTCAAGAGATTTGCTATGTTACCACTAGGTATTCTTCCAAATTTTAATGGTGGTGATACAGAACTCTGGTCTGTTAATAAAAAATGGTTAAGTAGGGGCTGATTAAGGAAGTATAACTAAATAGTGCATAATTTAACCATTTTACAAGCCTCTATGGATACAATTGATACATAACCTACTACAAAATCCTTTCTTATATCTTTGGCATACTTTTAGTTGGTTTTTTTTTATTCTGATGGTGAGTAAGCTGAAGAAAGCATAAGTTCTTTGCACCACATTGGGAGAGAACTTGGAAGAGCTCCATATTTGTGGGTTGGTGGTATTCTAGCTAAGTTAAAACATTCATGATAAGCATAATAAAACATTGAGTGGCACCATACTAAATTTATGAGAAAATGTGAAATAGCTATGAAATTTCCCAACAGACCTTGTTATTGCTAAGATTTTTAGTTAACAATAGAAGTGTACCTTATTAATTGATAATAAATTTGAAATAATTCAAATTGTTTACTTTATTCTGTTACAACAGAGGAACCACTATTAAAAGGGAATTTATAAGTTGGGTTGGAGAAGATTAAGCAAACCAGTATAATTTATACCTCCTCGACTACATGACCAGCGTGTAAAAATTATTTGCATTTTTCAATGCTCTGAATTTTATGATACAGTTTATGGCTTAAAATGTATCAGAATTAGTTTAAAAATATTTTAGAGTTAAAATAATTTAGCAACATGTGCACTGAGGTAAAATTCATATTTTTACCCATTTTTGTACAGATTTGTTTAAAAATTAAGATTAATGCAGGAAAGGGATGGAATGTGCACACGAATGAGTACATGTTAAATTGACTCATCCCTCAATTCTATTTGTAAGGTAGTATGTCTGCCTTTACCTCATTGAAGGCAAGGGACATTTGTGAAATTAATCTGTTTCTATTTAGTCCATTTGCAAGGACACTGAGGGCTGAACTGGTATATCTGTGATTGGTCTCGTGATCTACCCCCCCCCCCAAATATGAATGAAAAACAGCATGGGGGGTTGACTAGAAGCAGTTTACACTTCCCCAAAATGCTTTCCATATTAAATTAGCTCTCTGGTGGTCTGTGTGAGGCAAGCTGGGTGATCAATCAACCAATCTAATACATAGGTGGCTCTAATACATGGTATGCCCCACGGAGAGCCACGGAGAGCCTCAAGGTCCATAAATAACAACACCCTAGTGGTCCCAGGCCCTAAGGAAGTTAGATTGGCTTCAACCAGAGCCAGGGCCTTTTCAGCACTGGCCCCAACTTGGTGGAACGCTCTGTCTCATGAGACCAGGGCCCTGCAGGATCTGATTTCTTTCCGCAGGGCCTGTAAGACAGAGTTGTTCCGCCTGGCCTTTGGATTGGAGCCAATTTGATTCCCTCCCCCCCCTTTTTCTTTTCCTTCTCCTGCAATGAGGCTTCATTTTAATATTTTAATGTTCCATTATTTTAATGTTGTATTTTATTTTTGTTTTTAAGTTGTAATCACTCATCTTGTTTTTATTATTGCTTGTAAGCCGCTCTGAGCCTGGCCTTGGCTGGGGAGGGCGGGGTATAAATAAAAAATATTATATATTATTATCATATTAAACAAATAACTTCCTTGAAGGTTAAATCCAAGATCCAACGAAGAAGGAAAGTAGTTGCATGAGTTCAAGGGGCAGCCCTCATGCCATGTGGCAAATGGTTTTGAAACTGAGGTGAATTCCAAAAGCAGCCTGTGATGCTTGACCATGTTGAGGCATGCAGATACAGCAGTAAATACCTGAAAGACAGTTTCACACAGCAGAAAAAACGGTATAATTGTTACGATTAAAATATATTTTACAAATGCAAAGTTAAGTTTATCTGGGTGATATATAGATAGGGCCAAATAGATCACCAACCAGTTTTCTGAGAAGACCAGTGTAATGGAGGTAGTGAATAGTGGTGTCCTTCAGGCTGGTCGTGTTCCTGTGGTTGCAGCTTCCAGCCATGGTTCTGTAATTACTGGAGTTCTGCTTGTAGCTGATTTATTCCTTTGGGTGCCCTAATGATCACTATTCCATCCGACATATTTCTGTTGATTTTGGAGAGAGTAGATCTTGAGATTGATCACAGGAGCAGTGGTGCTGTTTGTCTTTACCTGCTTAACAAAAAATGGGAATCTAGGCTTTTGGTGGAGTTTAAAGGGCTTCTTGTAAAACAGGATTGGGGAAGACATGGTCCTCCAGATGTTGGGTTCCAGCTTCCATCAGCCGCAGTCAGCATGAACAGTGATCAGGGCTGAAGCAGTCCAGCAACATTTGGAGATCCACAGGTCCTGCACCTCAGCTGCAATTGCTTGGGATTTTCAGTCTGGTACTTGAACCCTTCGCATAATTTGTCAGCGCCAATATGGCTACACAGAGTTTCACTATGAAATACTTTAACAAGCAAAGCAGCACCACACTTTGAAGGCAGCTTTCTGATGGTATAGCCAGTTGGGTGTTGATGCCTTAGAGCAGCGGTTCTCAACCTGTGGGTCCCCAGATGTTGTTGGACTACAACTCCCATCATCCCTGAGCTCTGGCCTTGCTAGCTTGGGGTGATGGGAGTTGTAGTTCAACAACATCTGGGCACCCACAGGTTGAGGAAGGCTGCCTTAGAGGTGGTTTTGTAGCATCTGTAGTGTTCTTGCAGTTTCCCAGCCAACTGAGAGTGTGTTGCAGAGTGGGAGAGGAGATCTATAGGACTATAGGTCTAAATATAGTGTGTGCTCAGTATGATGATCCTGTTTTGTTTGTTTGTTTTAGTATGCTTGATAATCAGGGTTTTTTTTTACTCAGAGATCCTTAAGTTAAAACCAATGAAAACCTAACGACACAGCTAAATTAAAAGGTATGAATATAGGTTCTCCCCACGAAAAGAGATAATGCCACCCTTCAAATTAATGGCAAAAAACATGGACGAAACTGAAAAGGCTTTGTTTGCCTGGCACCTAAATTGGCATTTAAAACCCATGAATTGGGTTTCCCCCAGTTAAATCTGTTGTCAACCAGTGCAGAGTGCCCTGATTTTTGCAGCAGGGCAGAAAAAATGGAGAGAATTGTTTGGGGATTTATCTGCATGGACCCCTGCATTCTCTGTGTAGCACCCCCCCCAACGTATTCCCATTTAATCTCTTGAATTCTGCACAAGTTTTGAGAGCTTGCCAAGTGCATGATAGTGGTGGGCTGGATTTGAGAACTGCTCAACTTGCCAGAAGGAATTTCTAGTAATTGTGACCAAAACCAGATCTTCTTAACAAAGATATCATTCTCCTCAATTCCACTCCCCCAATAGTAAAGGGCCAGGCCAAGATAGCTTTTTGCAGTCTGTCGAAGGAGAGCGTGTGTACCTCAAAAGAATCAGACTCTTGCAAGTCTTGGATTATTTGTGTACCATACATTCAGCTAAAGAGACTAACTGGGTTACTTGTGGCTGTCATTTTCAGTGGAATTTCAGTTCATGACATCTGCAAATTGCACCTGGTTTTTCACTGTAGTCTTTGCAAAGCACTATGCATGAAGCTTTCCAGAGAAGAAATGCTACAATTGGACATGCAGTTTGTGTAGTATTTCTTTTGTAAAGCAATATGTGAGATTGCTTAGAGGCAACGCAGGAGAAAAATAAGAGTTGTTTGCCTGTAAGCATGTGTTGAGTTGTCCTCTTTATACAGGCAATGACCAATTAACATGTGCCTGAAAGATGTGCACGTGTGAACACCACCGAACCTGGAAGTGACCCAAAATGTCACAAAAATGTCATGAGAAGGGCATAACGGGGGTGGAGCGTAACCAAGTGGGGTGCTCTTATACGTGCTTAGCAGACGTGTGGGGGGGGGGGCAGGAATGGAATCCCTGCACGAAATGGATGTCAACTGTAGTTGCACATTCCATCCTCATTTCCTGCTGTAAAGGGAAATTCTAGGCTTTTGCAATAGTTGGAACCTATAAATGATTATGGCTTGATTCTGTGCTTCATGCGTAGTATGTCAAGCAAATGAGAGGACCACCTCCTGATCTTGTGAACTCTGGAAATTTTAATTATGTTGCACAGAAGAACACTAAGAGCAACAGTTCTAGGGTAGCTACTTTGCTTCTCATTATTTTAAAGCTTAAGGGAAAACAGCCACCCAGATTCATAGAACATTGTATCTCGAGGATTTTATTTCTTCCAGAAGTATATCCCCATCTTTGTGAACGTATTTTAGTACAAATGGCCTTGCAGTATATAGAGTGAGTCCCCACATCACCTCCTAAAGGTGCAGAGCAAAAACTGATTGCTTAAAAAAAACCTTGAAAGCTGTGTTCCAGTAGAATTACATGAGTGTAGTTTTTCCCGTTCATTACTAGAAATAGCATGGGCTTTCTCCAGTTTTCATTACAAGAAGTGAGCCTTGTGTTAGCAAGCTACTGATGCTGATGTGAACATAGAATTGCTTTAGTCAAGCAATCTTAATTTTCAGAATTCTGTAATTTAGCCTTAGGAGACTTTAAATCTAACGATAAAGTGTTTTATTTTTTAATCTACAGATCATTTTAAACAATAGATTTAAATTATTACCATTGAATTAATTCCCAGATACACACATTCCTCTTCACACTACAGCCTTCTAATGATAAATTACCACTGAATTTGGTGAATTCAAAAATCTCCTGCGTTCAGTGCAGTATTTTATTATGTGCATCCCATCACAGAAAGAGAACTCAAGAAGATGTGTTATCAGAAAAAAATATATACAGTAATGTATCCCTGGGTCCTTCTGTTTGTCTGCTCAGTTTTGTACCTTTATCCTTAGGAAAAAACATGAGATGATAATGCACATTTGTGGTTACTGGACTAACATAAACTAGTCATTGGAAACATAAAATGAGAATAGCTGGGAAATGGTGGAAGATTTGATCAAATACTGCTAAGTTTTCAGTGTGTTTCATTATGGTAGTGAAATATGAAGTTCAGTAATTGCATAGACACATAACTCTTTCTCACTTGGTCATGTTCAGTTTGAATGGTTAAGCCCCATAGAAGGTCAATGTGTTGCCAATAGTAGTTTATATTACAGAAATATGTGTTTTATATGAAATGTTTGTTCCAATGTCTCTGTGATAGACATCTCAAATAAAGGCTTTTACAGTTAAAAAAAACCATTATAAATTCCACGGGTCTTAATAATTGATCATGTTTCTCATTTTAGTTTTGAATCTAAATTGTAATATTTAAATATTAATTGCTGTGGAATAAAATTATTGGGAAAGTTGCATTTTTCTGGGAGAGGGCAGCAATTTTTACTTTTTAATGGAACGGGGTGGGGCGGGAGGAGGAGGAGGTATGAAGGCTAAACAGTATAGAATCCTTCCAGTTTGCTCACTTAGCAGATTTCCACGCCATCTTGCAACTGAGTGATTCCCAAGGTAGTTTACAACAGATTATACTCATACCTTTCCCCCACCTGACCCTCAAATTTGTGCACACAATTCTTGGAGACAGGAGGTCCATCTGTTGGCCCTCAATCCCCTGACCAATGACAAATACCAGAGTGTACGTCTTCTCGGCTCTGCAGTCTTAGGGTCACTGACAGTTGAAGCACAATCGTCTTTCTGGCAGTAGTGAGGGAATTGGAAGCAAGTTATGACATCTGGGGCCTATTGCAGGTCTACCCTTGCAAGCAATTTGCAATGTTATATTATTTAAAGCATCGGCAGTGCCTAAAATGAAGTTGGATTTACATCAAAAATATGTGATGCTAGAGCTGTAAATATCCCCAGAATTACATGTGTAATTGCCATGCAGCTTGGTTTACAAGCATGTTCTGCATGGGAGTTTGAATTTCTGATGCAATTCCATTTGCAAAGATTTGCAAAAAGGGCCAGTTCACTTAGTTCACATTCTTGCTAGTTCAGTACCAAAGGTCTCAGAAGATCAGCAGTAGATTTAAAAAACTGTTAGTTTAAAAGAAATCTAGTATTCACTTTTAAAGTGATGCCAGAGGTGACAACAGCTGATCAAATGCCTAAATTAATTGTTACCTGCTACAAAAAAAACTCTCACAAGATTGTATACCGTGTTAGAAATTAGGCTGGAGCCAGGCGTCTCTTGCTACTATTCGTGGATCCAATTGTGACCACTTGGAGATCTCTGGATGCCAAGTTGGCGATTGACATCTCTATCTGGCTGGCCCCTCCAGCTTTCTCAAAGAGAGGACCTTACTTATTGTGAGCTTCATGACTGAGTGGGGGTTTGAACCCTGATCTCCCAAGGTTGTAGTTTGATCCTCTAACCACGATACCACACTGGCTTTCTAGAGTACTTCTGCTATGGGGCAGCTATAGAAATTAAGCAGGTAAATAATTATGGGGAAAGCAAAATGTCACTTTGAGAAGGACCTGAAATATTTCCCTTGAAGCTTGGAATTTGTTTTATTCTGGATTGTTGTTTTTTAATATTTTAATGTATTGTAAATCACTTTTAGATTTTTTCTTTAAAATATAAAGTGGTACAGAAATTAAATTATTATTATTATTAATAATAATAATAATAATAATAATAACAATAATAATTCACTGTAAAATAACATTCTGTTGTGGTGACCGTAACCCAGCTTCAAGGTGCCATTTGGCAATTAGCTTATATATTAATTTCTAACACTGATTGTATATGCATGGAGATATTTTGGATATATTTTCAGACTATCTTATCAAATAGGGTGTAAAAGAATTCACCATGAAATTAATGTATAATCCTAGCCCTAAAGATTCTTATTACTAACTGCATAAATCCTCATTGCCACAGTATGTTTATGCCATAAACAACACACAGCTATGGAACTCTCCCCTTGGGAACTCACCAAAGCTTGAGCATTTTTAGAACCATTAAAAATACATTTATTTAGGCACAATAGTGAAGCTGGGAGAGGTGTCACTATTTTGATTGCTGAACGCACACAAGTGCCATTAATGTGCTTAATTTTGAGGTAAGGTGCCAGGTTAATCACTGTGTATGGCCACAAGCAAAATATTCATTCTGTTTGGCAAAGTAAATAAATAATGACATGGAATATATTGCATTCTGAATACGTGGGCAGATTTGTGACCTTCGCTGTCAGATGAAAGTGCACATAGCAATACAGTCCCGTTCAGACCTTTCAAGTGGGGAGCTCTTAAATGAACATATGCGTTCATTTATGTGCTAAATTACAGTTGCAGTGGTCAAATGTACAGGCAAAGGTGTTTCATCAGGTGAAAACTTATTTTATTCTTACAAAAGTTTTCAGGATCAGCATCAGCAAAGGCAAAAAAAACCCCCTATTTTATTAGGAGAGAATAAATATTTCAGAATATTCTCAGGTGTTTAAAATATAAATATAGAATTTATATTTTGTCAGTTTTTGAGAGATGAATTCCATATTCAAGATATCAGTGGTTTATTGCTATTTATAAAAGCAGTGTTTATCATTCCCATAAGTAACTTTATTTCAGAAAACTAATTAAAAGACTAATTATTCCTTATTGATAGTCTCTTTTTGTAAAATGGCAAGGTCAGGTCAGCAGTACATTTCTTTTCAACTGAAATTCTGTATTGTATTTTCAGAATACTTGAACTTGCAGGTTGGGTCCAAGTATTAATTATGCGGAAATGCACCATCATATTTACTCTGAAATAGTCACTCCTAGTTTCTTCATATAATTACTGAGAGAGTATTTTTAAAAAACCCCACTAATCTATTACTATTGTAGAGATTAATGAATATTCATAGCAGACACAAAATTAGAATTTCACAAATGTATACACAGATATGTACTCAAATAAATAGCAAGAGTGTGTCCATTCAAGATCTGTTTCTGAAATTAGCAGCAAGGTGATTTTGTGCTCCAATCCCAAAAAATTTACAGGAGAGCAGGCCCCATCGATTTAAGTAAAACTTTGTTGAACGTAGTCAAACTCTGAATTACAGCCTCCATCCCTCTTGGTGTCATCCAGCATATGTTGCTGATCTCTGGTGAAAGTTGTATATTTCATGTTTACTATGTAGACCAGGCATATTCTGGATCTAGCAGATTCTTGAGTAAGCAAAAAACCGAAAAGTTGTCTCTGCTTAGCTGTAGATTGGTTTGCTAAAGTTGAGTTTAAAACACTTCTTTCCATTATATATTGTTTTTAAAATTTGTAATTTCATTTTTGACAAGCACTACAAATTGTGTGTTAATTTATTCTAGATTTCCCCCCTGAGGAAAAAAACCTCTTTACAATTCCTGAGTCTCTGATTTTATTTTGTAGCTTGGTTGTGGGATTGAAGCCTGAATGTGAACTTTATTTTGGAAGTATGCAAACGAAGGAATGAATGAAGTTTCTTCTAGGCCTGTGCAGTGAATATCTACAGACTTTCTCAGATCCTGATGAAGTTCTTGCCATTAGGCGGTGAAATGACTGTGTGTATCTGGCATGAACAGAAAGCTATGAAAATAGGTCAAACATAGGTTTGTTCCTTTGTTGTGAATAAATTGTGACAGTTTGGAAATATATTGTTGTTTCTTAGCATTATTTGCACTTATTAGTAGATTTTATTTACCAAACATAACCCAAAGTGACATAAAATAGTACAAAGATTAAAACTAGTATAAAACCAAAACAGAATAAAAGCCTAAAAATAGATCCATACCTATAATGGTAGATCTAACACATTCTATCCACTGGAAGAGGCCACACATGTCTAAAACCATTCAAATTAAGGGCCAAAGGCCATTATAGTATTTCTAATTGCATGGTGTTGATGTAGGATGGGAAAGCAAATGTACCATGCAATTTTATGTACGTATTCTCAGTACTGTTGTGCTGAGTGGGGGTTACTCACAAGTAAGCGTGCATATAGAGTTGGAAGAATTGACTTATTGCTCCCATTGCTTTTACTGGGACTTAGTCATGAGCAATTTTAGCTGGTTCCAGGACTTCGTTATTAAGGAGGTTTGTGTCTTCCCCTTCCTCCAAGGAAGCATCCTATTTTTATTATATTTACATAGTAGCCATTGTTGCTTTCATTTTGGAAATTGATTTCTGTTGTGCAAATTGCTCATGTGAAAGAGCAAAGAAATGTTTAATATGTACTTAAGGCCCTGAAACTCCCCCGGTGTTTTTACATTCTGTAGTGAATAAATAGTTGAAGTAAACTGGATTAAAGTGGTCCTAACCACATTTACTCAGAATAAGAGGCATTAATTTGCAGTGGTACTTCAAGAAAGTATACTTACTAGACCCCATTAAGCTGGGAAAATAAAAGACACTTAAAGTGAATGACTTATATGAAATGTTGTTTTCTTAAATACCTACTAGAACTTGAACCATACACAATGCAAACGTTCACTAAATCTCTTTTTTATCATTAGTTAAAACTGTTTTAGGGAGCCTTATGTGTCATATTGTGGTTTAATGTACTTGCTTAACTATTTTCTTAAGATCCTGTACCTTCTGTAGTGGCTGCATAATATCAAATGAAGTGCAATGTAGGTGAAATTTATCCATAAATCAACCTTTAAATAAAATTTGAAACACTAAAAGCTATAGAGAATTAGTTCTGGAATCCTAATGGTTTTTCTGGATTTTGGGCAGAAGCAGTGCTTGGTGGGTTAATCCTCATGATAGTAAGACCAACTTACTACTAGTGGTACTTCGGGATGTGAACGGGATCTGTTCCAGAGCCCCGTTTACATCCTGAAGCGAACGCAACCCACGTCTGCGCGTGCACGGGTCGCGTTTTGCCGCTTACGCGCATGCGCGTGACGTCATTTTGACCATCTACGCATGCGTGCGGGGCGAAACCCAGAAGTAAAGCGCTCCGCTACTTCCGGGTTGCCGTGGAGCGCAACCCGAAAATACTTAACTTGAAACACATTTATCCCGAGGTATGACTGTACTACTGCTACTACAGTGTTTGATAGTCCTATTCATCTTAATACCCAAGTAATGATTCATGCCTTGTAATGCTCAGCCCTATTTTTCCCCTTTAAGTACTTTTCTAAATCCAAGGTATGAGAAGGTTATGAAATAGTATTTCCTAATAAATTGTGGCTTTTAGTTAGGATTGAGTGATGAAAAATGCTTTTTATTTACTTACACACTGCTCAGACACCCATTTGTTAAAAAGTAACAAAATGGTTCTAAAAGCGGGTTAGAATATTGTTTTCAAACCTGTTATGTTGTAGTGCAACCCCAATATACTACTTGCTATGTGTATATTTAATTTACCAGTAAGCTAACATATTAAGATTAATACAGAACATGCAGTAGGATACCTTGTCTTTTAACCTCAACATGGAACATGAGATGTAGAGAAAGGTCTAGATTATTTTGGTTTATAGTGGGATAAGATATAAAGCTTGTAGAAATTAGAAGAATCCAAATATGGGAGGTGGTATAACCCATTAACTATTGTATTGGAGAAACAGCAGCCCCTTCAATGTCAGCATTGCAATATTAGTAGCCAAATAAGAAGCTTGACAGCCATCGAAAACTAGGGAGCCTGACAGTTGTCCAGATGAGCACTGTGCTGCCACTCATTTTAATAAGATGACTGAAATAAGCTTAGGTATACATAATTTATAAATGTCATGTATATAGGTCAGTATGGATTTTGCTATACACTTAAGATGAAAACATTCTTACGGGTGTGATTTCATTATTGTAACGCTGAATGTCTGAAGCTTCCATCTTGTATATATGGTTATATTTAACTGTTGGTTCGTTATTTGAATCAATGCAATTATTATTCTGGACAGTTTTGTTGTTCATATTTTACAGATGGCATGGAAAAGCACAGGTAACTTTAGGCTGCAATCCTAAACACATTTTACTGACGAGAAAGTACCATTCAATTGTATTGTAAAAATACCATTCGGTCTTTAATGTGAAAAATACTCTAGGTTTCCATGGTTTATTTTAAATACCAAGGTACGTTATTTGGACTAGCATGAATCTGATAAGAGCAACCAATGTAAATATTCATTGGATTCTTCATAAGAGAGCAGCTGATATTTTTCCCCCATTCACTATCAACCATAATATTTTATTTCATAAAATATTATGGATTTTTAAGTATGGGTAACAAGCCTCAGCCTTTTTGTCTTACCTCTGCTTCCAACTGCAGATGCAGTGACTGCACAATAACTTCTGTGGTGTGACAGGTAAATTTTTACAATTTACCTGCTGTAGTAGTTTATTCTGTAATGCCATTCAATCATCTTGGAATTTTGCTTGCCTGATTTGGTGAGTGCAGCAGATTTTCAATTTAAATATAACTTTATCTGTTTGATTAAAAATGTAACAGGACATTATGTGTTGCAAATAAAGTTCAGAGAAAGAGATGATTTTACCTGTTTTAAAGAAAATCTGTTTGTATTGGTTGTGAACGGATGATTAATACCTCTCTAATTTCGAGGTTTACCAGTCTAGCTCACCTGTCTTTTTGCATGAATAGTTGAAATTGATGGCTGTCGGGTATAAGCATTTACCTGTTGATGTTTAGTGGATGGATTTCTTTAAGGATAATGCAGAATCCCATCATTGGGCATTCATTTATTTGCTGCTCATCAAGATGATTGACAGGTTTGCCAACAACTTGGGCGGAGGAATTTCCCCCTCCTTTGTGTGTGTGTATGTAAGAAATTTAGCTTTTTAGTGATAAATACTGCATAGAAATTAGGTTTCAGGCTTCTAGACTTTAGTTATTTGTGTTTTAAAGGTACATTAAAAGCAAAGATATTAGACAGCTTGGCAGGGAGTCTGTTTTTATCAAGTTATAATTTGATGACTCAGAAATGCAAGCATAAATGCCTGAAACATGCTAATTCTTTAACAAATAGATGTTATGGATTCTAACCAATATTAAGCCATATTCTTAGCAAACCCATTCAAATTATTAGTCATGACTAACTTAGATCTATTAGTTTCAGTGGGTTTCCTCTTAAAACCTTAAGTTTTAAGGCACTATGGTACAGAATTTGGAAGTTATCTCTTGCCTTCTGCATTTTATTTAGAATCTGATTTAACAATAAGTCGTGAAACACTTCTGTTGGGATCACGTTAGTTTTAAAAGGCATTTCTGAATGCTAAGCACCTCACGGTTTTGTTTGTTTGTGTTTGGTAAGGAAGCATTTAATACCAATTTTAAATTGTAAACTTTCGTCTCAGGACTATATGGCCCAACTGAGAGGGATCCAATAGGTTAAAAAAATTGACTTTTGTTGGTCATTGGCTAGTGGAAGCAAATCTTTTAGACACGATCCACAGTTCTATTGATTTTGTTCTGGACGCCAAGGGATCTTTAGACTTTTAGAATGTTGTAAAGCAACACTCCCAGTAATTTCAAAAGTGATTTATGATGCTATGGCACATGAAGTCAGCTGTTTGAAGAAATACAGAAATAAATGATTTTGGACTAACAAGCCTCTAGGCTGAGTCTAGACTGCATCTTCAATCTGGGCATAACATCTACACTGGACTAGAGGAATGTCACAAAAGAGTGGCTGGGGAAACCCATCCAGATAGATGGGGTATTAATAATAAAGTTATTATTAAGGTTATTATTATTAAAAGGAAGAGCAGTATTCCCTTTCTCTTCTTCCAGGAGGAGGAATGAGTGTTTTGGAGAAGCAAGAACTCTGCTTCTCCAATGCTGTAGAGCAGGCCAGCACGAGTTGTGACCCACCATGCTGAATGCAGCCCACCAACCATGTATGGCAGCCTGCCAGAAGCTTAGTAAACCTCCTGTTCTTGCTCCTTGTTTGGAACTGCACAAATAGGGAGGTTATCTGCACTTGGCAGGCACAATGCATAGCTTGTGAGCTATATTCGAGTGAGCAATATTCGACTTGGTAGGTCACAGGTTGTGCAGGCTTTTCGTAGAGCTGCTAAGCATGGAAAGTACCCAAATACTATTCCTTGCTGTTTTAAAACCATGACTCTGCTATTGGGAGAAATTATGAAATTCCATTGCACAATTCAGTTGGGAATACTTTTGACCCCCCCAAAATATTATGGCATTGGTTTGGTATCCCCTGCCTCCCTATGACTCAGATTTAGGTTGCTTTGTTGCCTTTATGCATTCCTCAGTAAAGTAGGTAGAAAACTTTTAAATATCCTAATGTTGTCTTATTAGACAATATTATATTGATGTACATTTTATTAGACTGAGTAATGATGAAATGTCCACTCTTTTGTATATAATTTATTAAAGGCCTAGCCAGCATGATAGCATCCTTTATTCATCACCTTCCTTAACTTTTGATTGGCAAATCTAATGTTTGTCTTTTTGGAATTAATGGAAGCTTATATGAAAAGGAATTGTGTTAAAGGAAACCTAGAACAGTTGGGATCTCTTCTGTCATCAGTCATCTAGCCCAAGCCACACCTCTCACTGGACCTGATCCATACCTTCATCAAGAGTTTTTGACTGGATGGAATGCGTTTTTGAATTTTTGCTTGCCTTGGATATAAGATAGAGAGGGGTGTGTGAGCATGTGTAGAAACTAACCTACTGTACTAAGTGCTCTGTCAAATTTGCCTTGGGCCCCACTACGGCTGGTATGTGGTCCGCAGAAGATTACCCAGAAGGAAATGTGATCTTTAAGCTGGAGAAGATTCCACACCCATATCTTTTGTAGACCATTTTTATCTTGCCTTTCATCATCTAGATAGATGTGCTCATTGTGGCTTATACCACAAAAAATAAAAGTGTAAAGTACATTGGGTTGCATCCAAAGGTTTTCTTCCTTTGATGAAAGAACTCTTGACTGAAGGCGGGAACTTTTGAGATCCAACCCAATATAAGTAATAAACAATAATTAAAGCAATCAAGCTACAGAGGACCAGATAAAAGCAACCGTTCAAGCTCTCTGTCAGTGCAAATGATTTCTTTTAAGAAATAGACTGTTCAAATGTCTGTGGCTTGTTCTATTATTTTTATTTTATTGCTTTGTTTTACTTCAGTATTTTTTTAAAGGTAAATAAAATAAAAGCTTCCACTGATGATGATGGAACACTTGGCCAGATGGAGCCAAACTTTTCTCCCAGGGGAAAGTGTTCCACATGTTGGGCGGCCATGACAGAAAAGCCCCCCTAGCATGTTCCTGTCAACCTCACTTCACAAGCTGAGAGATAGCAGAAGGGTCTTTCCAGAAGATTTAAGCAACCAATCAGATTTGTTTTGGGAGGTGGTGGAGCTAATCCTTTAGAACAGTGTTTCCCAAACTTGGGTCTCCTACTGTTTTTAGCCTACAATTCCCATCATCCCTGACCACTGGTCCTGCTAGCTAGGGATGATGGGAGTTGTAGTCCAAAAGCTGGAGACCACAGTTTGGGAAACACTTGCTTTAGGTGAGACAAATACTCCTGGTGGCTTTCACAACCTTTACTTATAGCAAATGAACATTGGAAGTCTGCCAAAGTGGTTTCTGTTCCTGGTTTGAATGAGTGTTTCCCTCCTACCAATGTTTGTTCTGTAGGGTTCTGAAATAGTTAAGCTCTTGGGGCCCCAGAATACATTTTTATTTTATTTACACGGCCACAGCTCCTCTTCTTGTCTGAACCCATCAACTTCCTGAACCACTTCTCTATACTCCCTTTCCTATACAATCATCTTTTTCCTCTTAATTTTGTCACACCTCTAGATTTTGTTTACTGATTTCTCTTGCAATTTGTTGTGCACCAGAAAAAGACTCTTAAAAGCATTTAAATATAATCCAGCCAAGTTGGAATTTTTTAAAATAGAATTTGTAAGAGGTGAAATGCTAAACAATTTTGCTTAGGAATTTTCGAATCTCCCATTAGAAATATCAGTTACACAGTACGAGAATATTTTCTCCGTACTTTGAAATATCTGGTCAGTTTTCTTGAAAAACTCTTCCTAAGATGAACCTTAAGCATATATATTGTCCCCCACCCCCACTGGTGTTTGGCAGAGCTGTGTTAATGTTTCTCAAGTGGACCTTATAAAGAAGAGTTCTAATTACCTTTAACTATCTACAGTATTCCAAAATGATCCTACATTAGATGTGAATAGTTTCAGGGTGTGTGTCCATTTGTGATGTGAACGTCTTCCTATTTTATTTTATTTTAGTTTAGTTAAAAATACAAGTTTGAGATACATTCTGAAAACACTTGTAAAGTCTTCAGATTCCTGCAGGCCCTGGGTTTTTCAGGAGCAGCCACATCTTGTGAGACTATCCTTCTAAAGAACCTTTAAAATACAGAACATATAAATAAATATTTATGGATTATTTTCTTCAGAGTGACATGAGAAAAAAAGGTTATTGTATTTTTTGATTTCGAAACTGTTCAAAAAAATCTCTTGAGACTAATCCAGTCTGTATGGAAAACAAGGGAGGGCACTTCAGAGGATTTGTTGAAGTTGTGCTATTGTCAGCTTTTGAGATTTTAGAATGCTCTTTCAACAGGTCAAGATGACCTCATCTTTCCATGGCTGCTAATCCACAGTCTCCATTTTCATAGGGTTTTAGGGAAATTTTTTTTGGAATAATTAGCTGTAATTTGCATGCACTTAAAAAAAAAAAGAACCAATTTTGTCACAGTGTTGCTGCGGCACCTTGTAAAATGTGTTTTCGTGTGTTGCTTATAAATATAAGCACCAGTTGCATCTACTGAAATGTTTTAAATGAACTTTTGATAGTATTCCTAGAATAAACTGCACAATACCAGTCTTTGCAAGCTGTGAAATTCTACATAGACACCAATAGGCGTTTCATTGATCCTGATGGGGTTTTGTAGTGGAAAGTCAGAAATGGTACTGGCATAGAGGATCTGTCAAAAAGAATTTGGCATACATGTTACTGTCACGAATGGTCTCACTGGAGACCATGCAAAGGAGGAAGAATGGCAATTTTAGGTGCTGCTGATATTATAGCATCAGAGCCAGTATTTCCCTCCCAATTGTCAGGTGCTTTTAAACAAATGCAGATGTTCTCATTTGCAGCTTGAGGAGGCTACAAAATCCTTGGCTCAAAAAGAATTATTACCCTTTATTGATACTGTGGAAGGAAGCACGTATTGGATTTTCTTCACAGTAGATATAATTATCCTGAGCTGTGTACAAACCTTTCTTCCTGTGGTTGATAGTGAAGCATATACCAAGCATAGTTTTGCAATAGCAGAGGATGTCTTTTTCCCGTTGTCATTAAGAAGTTATATTTTCCTAGCTGGTACCATCTCTGTAGAAGTAACCAAAAGGTCTTGGTTCTCTTAAAAGAGCTCCAAATTAAAGGTATACGTGGACTTACCAATAACAGAAGCATGCTAAGATTTCCCCGGAAGAGGAAGGTTATTTACTCAGTGGTTGTTTGACAACATGGTCTGAGAAAAATCTGAAAATGTTCTGACAGGCCACTTTTTCTTATCAGCTAATTAGTAAATGCTAGTTGAATGTCAGAAGGACCTTCAGATGTTGGGTGTCAAGAGTTCTTTTATAAGTACTGTAGTTATGATTTGATTCTACTTGTAACAGATGCACATAACTGCTGCCCTCAGTAATTGTGTTTCATATCATCGTGGATCATTAACTCTTGCCACTTTTGGTAATCACCTTAAGCAATTACTCAACAGTGGAGCTTATTTGGGAGGTAAAAAGTCAATCACAGATTATTTTAACGTATCAAACAACAAAAGGGTGCACAAGCACAGATTATCTTGTTTTCTCATGATAGATTTCTATGTTGGGAAATAACAGATCAGATGTTTCCTCAGTTGTAAATGAGAGATGGCTAAATAATAATAATAATAATAAATTTTATTTATGCCCCGCCCTCCCCAGCCAAGACTGGGCTCAGTAAGGTAACAATGGTTCCAATAAATAGTAATAATTGATGTCACACCCCACTCACTCTGGAATGTTCACTTGGACTGGTCTTATAGATAAGATAGAGGTGACATTCATTGTTGTTGTTAAAAATTGTATACCAGAATCAAACCAATACAGTGGTACCTCGGGTTAAGTACTTAATTCGTTCCAGAGGTCCGTACTTAACCTGAAACTGTTCTTAACCTGAAGCACCACTTTAGCTAATGTGGCCTCCTGCTGCCGCCGCGCCGTCGGAGCATGATTTCTGTTCCCACCCTGAAGCAAAGTTTTTAACCTGAAGCACTATTTCTGGGTTAGCGGAGTCTGTAACCTGAAGCGTATGTAACCCGAGGTACCACTGTACCCTCAAAATCTTTTTAAAAGCCATCAAATGTTAATCAGCTGGATGCCTGGTTGAAGAGAACTGTTTTTGCCTTCCACCTAAAGATAATGTAGGTGCCAGGCGAGCGTCCCTAGGGAGAGCATCCCACAAACAGGGAGTCACCGCAGAAAAAGCCCACTCCTGTGTTGCCATCCTCCGGACCTCTCATGGAGGAGGCACACCAAGAAGGGCCTCAGATGATGATGGCTTGGTCTGGGTCAGTTAATATGGAGATAGGAGGTCCTTGAAGTATTGCATTCTTGAGCCGTTTCGGGCTCTAGACAAAATCTGAGGGAAGGCAATCTGGAACAGAAGGCAGGAAAGAGCCTCTGGTAAGAATGAACTTGCTTGCATGCAGATGGTTAGTCATGTGTCCCGGGACCTGAGAGAGATTCTGGGGCAGCCAATAACTGAGGTCTTCTATTACAGGGACGCAGGTGGCGCTGTGGGTTAAACCACAGAGCCTAGGACTTGCCGATCAGAAGGTCGGCGGATCAAATCCCCGCAACGGGGTGAGCTCCTGTTCCTCGGTCCCTGCTCCAGCCCACCTAGCAGTTCGAAAGCACATAAAAGTGCAAGTAGATAAATAGGTACCGCTCCGGCGGGAAGGTAAACGGCATTTCCATGCGCTGCTCTGGTTTGCCAGAAGCGGCTTAGTTGTGCTGGCCACATGACCCGGAAGTTGTACGCCGGCTCCCTCGGCCAATAAAGCGAGATGAGCACCGCAGCCCCAGAGTTGGCCACGACTGGACCGAATGGTCAGGGGTCCCTTTACATTTACCTATGCGCAATTGGGTCTGCAGACTATCCGAGCTCCACTCCTCAAGTAAAGGTGCAGGTTATTTAAAGTAGCAGTGTCCTGGTAAAGATCAATACAGTAAAATGCCATTTAATTACCTTGTGAGTTTTAAAAACACATTTCAGAGGTTCAGAGCCTTCGACTATTTTGTTACAATCATTTATACCCCATGTTTCAAGATAGAAATCATATCAAGGCAGTTTATAAATAACAAAGAGATCTTCAAAAAAAATCACAATGTTAATATTAAAATAATTCAGTAGGTGAATCTTCCCACAAGGTAGATGGTAGTAGATGGTCCTCTGGAGGTAGAAGCTCTAGCTGGAACAAATTGAAGTGGTCTTTGCCTGCCTCTGCCTCTCCCCTGGAGGAGGACACCTGAAGTTAACACCTTTTTGCTGTTGCATCACACAGCTGCCTCATGTTCAGTTTATGATCTTTCTGAGAATTTCGAAGGCCGAAACAATCTTGGAAGATTATTTTGCTTTTAAAAGAACAATGCCTGAGGGATTCTTGGAGGGCCCCATATAGCTCATTATTGCCCTAGTGCCTGGCAGTGCCTCTCCAGGATTTCAGATGGGGTTCTCTCCCAGCCATACCTGGAGATGCCAGGGGTTGAACCTAGGACTTACTGCATGCAGAGTAGGTGCTCCAACACTGAGCTACAGCTCTTCCACCTCCATGTAACCTATTCTCACAGGTAGGCATTGTTATAGACACAATGCTGATGTAGTCCACATAGCACAAAAGAAAAGTATGGGAGGGAAACCCCACAATGGGTTGTAGCCATTCCTTCAAGGTCAGGGTTCCTCTTCCTGTTTCCTTTCTGCATGCCACCAGAATCTATTCCAGAGGGCCCACCAATCCCCTGGAGCAGATTTTGAGGGTGTGTGGCCCAGGGGACTTGCAGGATAGAGGAAAGGAGAAAAGAAGGTTCCATTGAGCAAGTGGAATGACAATATTGCATAAGACCCAGTGAGCAAGAAAGCATGCTAAGCAGAGAACCTACACAGCAAATGCCAGGCTTCCAAACATTCCAGATACAGTGGTACCTCTAGTTACAAACTTTTTTCGTTCCGGAGGTCCATTCTTAATCTGAAACTGTTCTTAACTAGAGGCGTGCTTTCGCTAATGGGGCCTCTTGCTGCTGCTGCTCCTCCGACACACAATTTCTGTTCTCATCCTGGGACAAAGTTCTTAACTCGAGGTAACTCTTCCAGGTTAGCGGAGTTTGTAACCTGAGGCGTTTGTAACTCGAGGTACCACTGTATTGGCAGGAAATAGGATATTGATGCCTGGAAGTTCTAGCATTGAAGTAGCGCTTTACATACACCCACAAGACTGGGTTGCCTGTCTTACTAAGTGGACCTGTGAGTGGACATCCAAATATGTGCGCTAAATTGAATAGCAGATTGGGACAATCCATTGCTCACCCCTGCCCTTCCTGTGCCCACATAAATCTAGTAGGGCTGTACTGAAATACTTTAAAACAAAAAGGTTTGAAATTTTGGGAAGATGGAAATAATACCGTGATATCCATGTTCATCATACTCAAGGTAGAATTAATTTCAATTAATTGATTTCAATCTGTCTACTGTGTGTATGATTAACACTGAATATCATTCTCTATGTTTGAATCTCTGCTGCTTTAACAGGGTTTTCTTTTAAAGCAGTTAACAAATAAATAAATTTTAAACTTTTAACTATTGTGATTTTTTACAAAAACAAAAAAATCTCAACCTGTCATCTAAAATTATTTCCTACCAATTTATTTCTTATATAAGACAAATCTTCAGATATAAATACAGGAAGTATTCTTGGTTTTGGCAGTAGAAGCCCTGACTGCCCGGCAGTCAATAGTATAGTTTTCTCATTGCACAGATTTACATTAGTTTCCATATTATATGTATGGGACTGAGAGAAGGGTCACTCATCCATTGCAAAGAGGCCCTTTATACAAGTCTCGTATTCTTTTATTTCCGGGGGGTTGCTTGTTGCTATATAACAGAGTTCTACAGTATAAAAAAAAATTAGTGTGCTCCTCTGTTATGGGAAATAAAAAACCATGTTTTAAATTGAAGAAACTTCTAGCAGGCAGTTTCCCTCTTTTCACCATTTCAGATCTGCTTCTTGTTTTAATGGTGAATGCAATCTTTGCGATTAGCTTTGAAAGTATATGTAATACTTTCAGTACCTTAAAATCTACCCACTGAGATAATCATTCAGGTTTTTTCCTCCCGCCAGTGGCATTAGTCAGATTATTCTATGTATTCATCTGTATTTGGTATTCAAAGTATCCAAAATATAATTTCTATTCCCCACTCCCTGATGTTCACATAACAATATGCCATGTGAGTAAATCCTTAAAATGGAAAAAGTAATCCAATTCTAAGGCTCACAACATTACCAAAGTAACTGATTCTAAGGATGAACATTGCGTTGAATAGCCTTGAGAAATGGATTTTCATAAACTTTTATCCACAGCAACTGGTTTCTTATATGTAGTATAAATGGTGTTATGGAAAATATAAAGTTCATTAATACACTGTGTATTTTTATCCCCTTTAATGTAATTTGGAGATTATACACCATAATAGGATTTATTACATTATACTGTTTAATCTTTAGGGTGCTGCAAACATACCAGAGGTAGTTGGCAGAAACTCCAGGTTGCCTGGTATCATATTAAAACATAAGGATGTAGTATTAGAACATAAGTAGCTCATTCATTTTACCTAACATTAAAGTTTAAACTAGATTCATTCTCTCTATTTTTAATGTATCCTGCTCTTCTGTCACTGATGGTGTACACTATTTTGTACTTCTCAGCGACACATACACACCCCTGGCCAATTCACAATAGTTGATTCCTAATTGTCAACAATTCTCCCTATACACTGCAGCCCCCTGCCCCGTCTCTTGAAGGTTAGGGGATTCTCCAGAAAAAATATGTTATATTGTGCAGAGGGCTGCAGTAGACTAGGGAAATTAGCAAAAATCAGGTACTTGCTTTGCATAAGCAGAAGTGCTTTCACTTGCTCAATACCACCATTGGATACAATCCATAATCTATAGAATTCTTATTTTCCCTTCTTCTGTTCTCTGAGTTTTTTTGTGTCAGTGGTAATCTGTGGTTGTAATTCATGGGTTCTGTTGGTGTTACTATATATATTTCTTGGTGTCCATTCTTATTTTACAATTATCTCCCACTCCCAATGGCAAGCATGATGTCTTTTGAGAAATGTATTGATTGTGGTGATAAAAAACAAAACTGGGCTAATGGTTCTTGCCTTGTATAAATAACCTCGTATGATGTTTTCAAGCAGTCTTATGGAAGAAGATCTCTTCAAGTCATCAGTGAGTTTAGCCCATCCATCCTGCCTGTCTTCAGCACCCCAGGACAGTGTTTCTTTGTTTTTCCAGACCTCTGTATCTGGCGCTTAATTGTACTTGGCTTCGCTGTTGGATGTGTTTTAAGAATATGTCCCAAACCTCTAAACCTTTCAGACCTACATTTCAAATTGATGTCCCTTGAGTTCTCCCAGGGCTTACTTTCTAACAGGCCATAATCAAACCCTTATCCTTTGCTTTTGGTTCAGGAGCTCTGAAGTTTGTTTTTCAGACTGGTTTTTGCCAAGGATTGGCCAACTAGTACTTAGTCTTCCTTAACAGGACCCAGACATGATGCTGTTTCCCATTTGCCTCCACCCTTCTCACAGCTGCTGAATACTGCACCTCCTAAAAAGTAGAAAGTCCCTCACTTTACTGCTGTCTATTTTTTCAGAGCTCTCAAGACACTTGCCTGACTGTTTGTACCATGATTCCAACAGCATGTTCACGGGGAAAATAATTGATTAATACCAACTTCAATTAGTGTTCTAATGGCTTCCAGCGTATCTCTACTGGCTGTCATCAGCATCATCAGTTTCAGTTTTCTTTCACGTCTCTCCTCTCCAAACCACATCCAAGGACACTCAATAGCAGTTATCTTCCATGTACTTATTCCGATTTGTTCCCCACTTTCCTGCTTCAATAGCTCTAGACACCTTTGCCCCTTATTTCTGAGTCCCCCTCCTCTGGTGCTTGCCTTCTCTGTTTGCTTCCACATTTTCTTTCCTGTTGGAAATAGATCCATTTAGGTCTTACTAATTTGTTTAGCATGGCTATGCCATATATTTCTGTTGGGCGAGTATATAGCTTCCAGGACTTCCAGTTTTGCACACCAGAATCCTCCCAACTCCTCCAGAAGAGGATTGTCTAACTGATACCTCGTTGGAATTGAGCCAACTGTTCTGCTATATGGCCTATATGAATACTTGCTTGTTCATAAGTTCCTTGCGTTGTCCTTTAGTGACAATTCTGATAATTCTTAAGAAAAAATATATTGCCCATCTCTCCAGAGTTTTGGATACATATTTTCATATTGACATTTTTGAGAGACTTGGCTGCCACTTTTGAATACAGAGTCTTTCAGGTTGGACTGTGCAGGGCTCCTTCAGTGGCTTTCAGATGTATGACCATTGTTTCTACAAACTTCCATCTTACAGGATTTGGGATGTTTCCTGGTTGATGTTATTGAGATTTGTGTCCATTCTCTGCTAACTTAATGCTACTTGACTACTCCATGCATTGAATACTTCCAGCTAAGTACATGTGTAGCAGACATTAGTTTCTTGAAGCTTCAGACACCCAGCAGCTATTTCAGGACTGGAAAGGAACCAAGACAGGTGTATGTCCAAGTAGGGGTTATAGACTATCATCCATCTCAGTGGACAACAATCCTTTGAGATGTTGAAAGGCTAAAAGAAGCCTGTTGCATCCCAGAGCCTTCCCATCCAACTTACTCCATCATAGTTGTCTCCCCCCACCCAATTTGATATTCAAATACAGTCATACCTCATGTTGCGTCCACTTCAGGTTGTGTGTTTTTGTCTTGCGTCCTGCGGCAACCCAGAAGCACTGGAACAGGTTACTTCCTGGTTTCGTGGCATGTGCAGAAGCACTAAATTGCGCCGCGTGCACAGATGCAGCACTTCTGGATGCGAACGCTTCGAGTTGTGGACGTGCTTCCGGGACGGATTACGTCCACACCTTGAGGTTCCATATAAGTAGAAAGATGTCCAGGTTGCAGATAATGAATTACTTATATTAAGTTTCTCTGGAGAATATGTTGGATATTGTGTGAAACGGGGAGGTGGAAATGAAGAAAAACCTAAGTGGTGGCAAAATTGATGTTTTAGAGGAAAAGGTTAACCAGTCTTATACAAATATAATAAATGAGGCTTACCAATAATAAAACAATACCTAAACACCACTAGAATGGTCAAAATGTCTACAATAGGATTTTAAAAGCCATGGCCAAACAATAAAAGTCAATTTGGAAACAGCAATATTCTGAGAACACCTGCTGAAATAATAGGGTGGTTTGTTTGTTGGTTTGTTTTACTGCTCTGCTGAAACTGAGCAGTTAATGGGCCAGGTGTACCTCTCAAGGAAGGCGTATCCATTTCTAAAGTGCAGCCAGAAAATGTCCCCTATTGTGTTAATTAACCAAGCTTTTAACATCAAGAGGATATGGAGAAAGGACTCAAAAGTAGAAAAATGGTCTTGGACAGGCTGATATGGGATGAGGTGATTCTCAAGACACGCTGGTCACAGAGTATTTAGAGCTTATAACTGTCAAAGCAAGCAAACCCGGAAATGAATTAATTGGCAGCCAATGAAACCAATAAGCCTAATTAGTCAAGTCTCTTGGCAGTCACATTCTGAGCCAGTGGAAGTTTCTGGATTGAAATTGCAAGAGCAGCCCCACATAATGCATTAGAGCAGGGTTTCCAAGACTTGGGTCTCCAACAGTTTTTGGACTACAACTCCCATCATCCCTTGCCAGCAGAACCAGTGATCACGGATGATGGGAATTGTAGTAGAAAAGCAGTTGGAGATCCAAGTTTAGGAAATGCTGCACTCGAGAGTTGATTCAGAATGACCAAGGCCAGATCGTATTAATCTAGGAAAGTGCACAGTTGATGTACTGGATGTAGCTGGTAAGATACCCTCCTAGTTTTGTTAAAGGTTGGAGAAATTTACATAACACTCTCTACTATATTTAGAACTTACGTTTTGATTTCCTATGCACTGTGTACTTAGTATAGCTGCCTACACATGACCAGTTTTAGGTGTTTCCTGTAAATATGCTTTGCTTTTGTAAATAATGCTCATTTTTTGTGTTTCCCGTACCTTCAGTGTAAAACCAACATTGGCAAAAGGGCATATTTTGTGCAAAAGAGCTTTCTGTGTAGCTTTGTATTCTGCATTTGCAATATTCACAAGCAATATTTTCCACCTTAAAAGGCATTATTAGCTTCACTCGTGAAAATGCCCCAAAACGTAGGGAGGACACTGAATTGATTCTAGCTATATCGTGGCCACCACTTCCACAAATAGCTTCCCATACAAATAGTCTACTTCTCAGCCATGTAATGAGTGAACAACTCATGTGCAATTGCCCATTTCCCTCTGTGAACTAAAATATCACTGATAACTGGTGTGTTGGTTGCTCGGTTAATTCACTCCTCATGTGACTACACACCTGGTGTGATCAGTTATTTGCAGACGTGGATGCCATTTTATATCATCCAAGTCAACTCTGTCCTAGTATTCAGAAATTTCAGGGCATTGCTGAGCTTGTTGGGTGCAAGTTATGCTTAAAGCCTTATTTAAGTCTGCTGCACTGCCTTTTAGAAAGGAAGCAGCTTTTTTCTTCAGACATCTGGGATGACCATTACCAGAAGCAGACTACAAAAATAGACAGCCACCTGTTAACTAGTGTGACAATAACCTGAGTTCCTACCAGAAATGGAGAGTCTCAGAATGACTTGCAATATGCTTTTTCTCCTTAGGTCTTGCTGTTCCCCAGGCAGAGCTTGTCATTGCTTAAAACGTGCAAGCTGTGGCTAAGCCTCCAACACCAGGGAGAAAAATGTTGTTCTGAGAAAGACATCCAGAAATAAAACAGACATTTGGACACTACTACTTTGACAAAGATATCCATTAGTCGATAGATGTCGCCCATAAATCTGCCTAAAATGTCTGTTCTCTATTCTGATCTCTGCTATAGATTTTCTTCGTATTATTTTTTTACTTCATACAAAGTGTGAACTTTTTAACATTGGGATTATTCTTTGGTTTAAATCTTTTCATTGCACAAAATAAGCTTTGGATGCTTATTTAGATGTTCAGTGAAACAGTGTGGAGAACAGTAATTGTGATGTACTAAAGAATTAATCCATTTAGTCATGGGAAGCCTTACTTGGCCTTTTCTTTCTTAGCAGCTGAATTGTAGTATACATTAGTCTATACTTTTACTTTAAATGGTCAAACTTAACTCCTGGAACTTTGTTTTAATATTGTTCCTGGCCAAGCCTGATTATATGCCAAGTGACTGGTTTTTGTGAAGCGAGTGCTTGCATGTGACAATTTTTGACTGCTGCTAGCTTTTGTATACCCATGCTTTTATTTAGTTCCTTCTGTAGAGGGACACTGTCACATCACAATTATTTATTTTAATGTTATTCTCTGACCCTTTTGTTATAATACATAAAATGTTAAGCCTTTGGGAAGGGACTTGCCTATATATGCTTTTCCGTGTAAGACTCTAGTTTAAGTTGGCTTTTAACATTCTTTTCCTGTTAGCTTACTTGATATGCCCTTTACTTCTTTTCATCTCCCTTAGATGAGCCTTATGACTTCTGCATTTGTCATGGTCAAAATACTCCCCACTTTCTGGTCATGTCACAATTACTTGGATTATAGAGATAGCCTGGAGAGACTTGGCTATTAAACTGGAAGAACTAGCAAATGTGGATTCAATTTACTAGTTTTCAGAAGCTGTTTTCAGATCTTTGTGTACTAAACGTATTACACTAAATTGAAGGTGCAACTTAGAGTACTTATAAGAGTGTTTATGACAACACCCCAACTTCTTGGCTGCCTGTTCTTGGAACTGTATACTTAGCAACAGGGGTTCAGGCATTTTTGGGATGTTACCATGGTCTCTACATCCGCCCTGAGTCTCTGGCTGCCACAGAAGACTTTGAGGTGGGGTGCAGCCTTTTGTTGATCTTACATTTTGAAGGAATTTGGAGTTTGTCCAAAATCAATCACCAGATCTTGACTCTCACCTGAGCTATAGGAGAATGGGGGCTTCTTGACTTCACACTGTACTTGGGAGGTTCTGAGTTTCCCTGAAGTACAGTATGAAATCTCTAGAGGAAGAAAAGTATCATCGCTAGAAGTTGAGGGTGCTTTCCATGGTGGATTAAATTTTGACCTTTGGCAGCTGCAGATTGCAGAATATTCTGAATTTCATTGGGAGAACGGGAGGAAGGTTTACATTTAAGCCAGCCTTTGCCAACCTAGCAGGAGCTGATGCAACTTGTTTTAATAAATATCCAAAATATCTAGAGGCACCAGATTGATAAAGGCTGGTATTGTCCAAAGGTGAAAATTAACTAATTAGAACCTAAATTAATAAAGTGTTAATGTAAAACTCTTCCTTTGAGCCATTTAATTTAATGCAGAAATTTGCTTATTATTATGCACTATGCAGTGTTGGTAACTATAATTTATAAAAATGTTCCTTCTGCCATTAAAAAGAGTTAATATTAAGTATTTTATGGAGCACATTCACAAAAGTTGCTGGTAATCTTGTTGCCCTATTTGTTGTTAATATAATATGCATACTTTTGTAGTCCTCTTGTGTTTTGAGCAGGGATGCAGTTTTATATATTCAGAAAGTAGAGAAAAGAGCAACCAATCAAGGACTTGAAAAGAACACCTTCTCTGCAAGGAAAGGCTATTCAAGCAGCTTGCTAAGGACTTAGGCACATCACTTCCTATAGAATACATTTTTCATTGGAGATGCTGCGGGATTAAACATGAGCCTATAAAGCATGTTCTCTGCCACTGAACTGGGCTCACTTCCCCATAACAAATGTTTGTCAGTGGTAATGGAAAATTCACATGAATGAGTGAAGAGTGTGTGCAGTCCCATAGCCCATTCTTAATACCTTACTCATGATCAGGAAACTTCATATTTGTAGCAGCCCATAGACCCTCAATCTGATAATGAGGATACTCCCCAAGCCACCACCATTGGCCTGAAACAACTTTAATTAAAGACCTGTATTGAAATACTGCCCTAGTGGTGGTCCTTAAAGCATGAATATTGTTCAACCTTTTCTACAAAGGAGCAATATATGCTGTCACAAGGTTTAGTCCTTGATGCCAAGCAATCTCATTCAGCTGGGCTGTGCCAGTAACCTTATTGGTACATAATTCTATGAGAATGAGCCTCAGGCTCCTTCCTCATTCCCTCATGGGACTGTTGTTGTGATGTGACATTTATATTATTTTTAGTGACTCCTTGGGCAGGCGCCTTCCCTGGAATCAGTGGCGGTTGGCTGAGCTGTGTTGCTCTCATTGTCTTCCCAACACCACATATGGTCGCTGGTTACTGCAAGTGGGAGGGGCAAAGCATCGGGCTCAGCATGGTGTAGGAGCAGTAGCCAAGCCAATCTGCTCCCAATACTGCCCTTGCACCATGTTGAGGTCCCCTACCTCACTTGATAACCAGCAGCAACAAGTGGCTCAGGGAAGACAGGCTAGCAACACAGCTCCACAGTGGTGTAGCTTGGAGGGCACAGGGGCGGTTGCCCTGGGTGCAAAATTGTTAGGGGGTGCAAAATTTCAACACGAGGCGCTGCCTCAATACAGCTGTGCACTTCCATCAGTAGGCTTCGTTGAAAACAGCTTCTCCAACACTGGACTCCATGCAAACCCGGAAGTAACCTCCCTAGACCACTGACAACTCTTCTAATGGCTGCAGTCTTCTGAGTGATGTGGCCACCGTTAGGCAGCTGAATGCGCATGCGTGCTCCATCCATTTCTGAATTAACTCACCAGTCGCCCAATGCAGTTTCAGTTAGGCAAAGTAAATGGAGTCATGCGTTCCAGCATGGGTAACTTTACACAAATAAATTGAAGTAGCATTGAGACACACAACTTAGAACCTTATCTCTGTTGCTTGCACCATGACCACAGAGTGGATAAAGGCTGAATAAAACCCATGATTAAAATCAGTCCTACTAGATGGATGTCTAAATATTAAGTCTAAAGCACAGTACAGTTTGCAATTAAGTTATGCATTCTAAAAGGCAAGTCTTGTGGCCTGCTGGTGACATAACAGACATTTTAAATGCTTTAGCCAGTGGAGCAAGTTAGGTGACTTACACTGTCTTAACTAAATTATCAAGCTATTCATTGTAGCTGATATACGGTGGTACTTATTTATATTTTAGCGGCATTGAATTTATTTTGTTTTTAACTGCAGCATATTGCATCACTAAATTTAATAGTATTAGCAAAATAAAATAGTGTTTCAGGGCTTGTGTATGTGAGATCCATTCAGTAGTAAGCTATAGAATACTTCTACAGTAAAATGCAATAGGAAGCCTTTACAGTGGTACCTCTGGTTACGTACTTAATTCGTTCCGGAGGTCCGTTCTTAACCTGAAACTATTCTTAACCTGAAGCACCACTTTAGCTAATGGGGTCTCCTGCTGCTACCGCACGATATCTGTTCTCATTCTGAAGCAAGGTTCTTAACCCGAGGTACTATTTCTGGGTTAGCGGAGTCTGTTACCTGAAGTGTATGTAACATGAAGCGTATGTAACCTGAGGTACCACTGTATTAGTAAAGGACTTTAATGCTGAAATTGATTAGTAGACTTATACTCCCACATATCTATTTCAGCATTAAAGCAGTGATAATAGATGCTTACTGTCCTCTTAGCCGACCCTGTTATGGGCCTCCTATTGGTGGCTGACTTACAAGGTGGACGAATAAATATTTCAGTAAACTGTTACAGCACATACAGTGATTGATGTATATCATTAGCATTTTTCAATCACGTTTACTTCAAAATAGAAAGAAATGTCTTTAACTGTGGAATATATTGGTCAGCTCCTTGCAAATTATAGCTGTCAAACAGTGTGAATATGCACTCCTTTCTCTTCTACTCTTCAGAACAATTTCTCAACTTCTGTGTTTATCATACATTTTTATTGCATGCGCATTGAAGTAAACCAGAGATTGTATTTATGGTTTGAAGAGGGTTTTAAAACCATGGTTATCAGTGAAACTGTTTTGCATTAACAATGGTTTGCATCGTGCCTGAACACCATAAAACCTGAAACTGGGAAGAGATGAGTCGGAGGATCACTTTGAGGGAGGAGCTGGTTTCCATGTTCACTAGTTTGGTTCTCAATTTACTGAGCTGATGTCAATTAGTTTAAGCTTCTGGGAGAAATATCCTTTCCAGTATTTTTATGTCCCTCATCTTGAAAGGAACTAAGTTTAGCAAGTTTTTTCTCATTAAATTTAGAAAAAGGATTTGAGTAAAAACTAAGTTTCTCTGTTAGCTGAAATATATTTGTGTCCTTCATTTTTAATAACATTGGTATTCCTCTTGCTTTGTGAAACCTTTTATTACAAACAGTTATGAATATGAACATCTCATTTGACTGTTGATGAACAGAAGAGGAAATCTAAATTAAAACTTTAAATACCACTATTTAATTACCCAAATGGCTTTGACTCTGTTAAAGAGTGCCTGGGATTATTCTGTTTTTCAATTTGTTTTAATGCTTCCTTGGTAAAAGCTGATGGATTCCCAGGCCCATTGCTGTCACTGATGAACTATATAAAGATAAATGACATTATGGTAAATTCCACTTAATGACATATTTTTAATTTTCTGAACACAGTCATTTTCTGGCTGCTGAATGAAGGCTAATTACCTCAAGATCAGAACAAAATAACTCCTCATTTTGAAAGATAATAGAAAAGAAATGTTGCAGATTAATGATGCTATTTATCTTTAAAAGAAAAAAAATTCTATCTTTATCCAGATACTACTGCTCCCCGAGGAACGTGATTATAAAACGAATCTGAAGTCGCAACTTAATAGGTTATTAAAATTGTTTGAGTGCAGGCTTCTCTGGTTCAGCTTTTCTATAAATTTAAATTGAAGGCCTGCTGTAGTACTTAAAGCAGCAGCCTGTTTATGAGACCACAGGGAGCAATGTGGGTTACTAACAAAAGATGCACTTAACTCCATTCTGAATCCTTCTTTCTCTCTTTTTCTGAATGAAACTAGAATGTCTTGAGACTTTAGAGAAATGTGCTAGGTACCTTAATTACACTTCAAAAAAAATACCGTATGTCCACATACGTAATTTTGGCGGATGATATTGACACTTTACAACTTAATATCGTTTTAAAAAGGAGAACTTGGCCTCTGACACATTCCATATCTCTTTAGCATCAAAATGATTTGTGTACTAGTTATTGAATTGCTTTGTCATGCTAGTGTGTGTTAACGCAGCATAAGCTAAGTTGCCTATGATATAAATGGTCAGTCTTTAAAAAGAGGGAGATGCGAAGGTCGCCTAGAAGCTGCTTGGTGAAACATTGGTGTAATGGGTGTGGGGTTGCTCGTGCGTAAGTTACTGCCACTCCTGGCTATGTTGCCTTGTTAAACCTTTCTGTCTGGACAGCCCTTCACTTTGTGGCTGCCTCAGTCACTAGCAGAATCCGTCAGTGGGCGTCTCTTAAACCTTTTCCAGCATAAAAGTTGTTTGACGCCAAGTCTCCTCCTACTCTCCCTGCGTGGAAGTCTTCTGCGCAGGGAGGGCGTGGGTAGCAGAGGACCCGTGCTCTCCCCGCTGGTGTCCGGCGAAGAGTCCTGGAGCCCTCTCGCCTATTCCCCCATCTTCCCCCCTTTATCCCTGGTGTTGCGCTGATTTCCTTTCCCATCTGCTGAGCTGCCTCTCTCCCTGCTGGGTCCTTCTCCAGCATCATTTGGGAGCCTTCCCTCCGCCTCTAGCTCCGATGTCAGTTCCCTGACAATTGGGTTGCATCCAGTGGTGACTTTCAGTTTGTAGAAGGATTCTTGATCTAGCAGAGGCTAATGGGAGTGGACTCCTGCCAACCTAGCAGTTCGAAAGCACGCCAAAGTGCAAGTAGATTACTGCTCTGGTGGGAAGGTAAACGGTGTTTCCGTGTGCTGCTCTGGTTTGCCATAAGCGGCTTAGTCATGCTGGCCACATGACCCGGCAGCTGTACGCCGGCTCCCTCGGCCAATAAAGCAAGATGAGCACCGCAACCCCAGAGTCGTCTGTGACTGGACCTAACGGTCAAGGGCATCTTTACCTTTAATGGGAGTGGAGTGGAGAGGCAGTTGCAGAGGGTCTCCTAATCCACGTTAGCAGAATTTGCAGTGGGTCTAGGAACTGTAGAATAGCACACCTAAACATGTATTCTTTTAACGCAGGGTTTCCCAAGCTTAGGTCTTCAGCTCATTTTGGACTACAACTCCCATCATCCCTAGTCAGAAGGACCAGTGGTCAGGGATGATGGGAATTGTAGTCCAAAAACAACTGGAGACCCAAGTTTGGGAAACCCTGTTTTAACCTTTTACAGTGCCATTAAGTGTGACAGGATATAGAAATAAGTTTGATGTAAATGCAGGTGGGACCCAAAAAACTGACCCCCCATGTCATATTAGAAACTGCTTTTGATCTAAAGCAGTTTTCTATATGGCATGAAAGGTTGCTAGTGTAAGACAATGGAACTGGGGGCATAGTTCTTTGAATCATGGTGTATGTACACGTATTAGATTACTTAAATTGTGTAACAATGTGACATATTTCTACCTAATGGTTTAATAAGACCCAATTTCCTAACAGAAGTTGGAACACTTCGCTTTTTGTATAGAGATCAAGAGTGATTCTAGTCACTGTGTTTTACGTGATACTAGGTAGGAAGTAAATAAACAGCTTTATGATGTTTGCGAATTTGAGTGTCAGATTTTTATATATAAGGATTTTTTAATAACTATGTATCCAGTTCTAGCTTGCTAAACCCTAGGGAAGATGTGACACAGTGAGGCCCCCTTCATCAGCCTTGCTGATACCAATTGCTATTTATGGAATCCCAGAATTGCAGAGTTGGAACGGACCCTGAGGGTCATCTAGTCCAACCCCCTGCAGTGCAGAAATCCCAACTAAAGCATCCATGACAGATAGCCATCCAGCCTCTGCTTAAAAACCTCCAAGGAAGGTTCACCACCTTCCAAGGGAGCCCATTCCACTGTCTAACAACTCTTACTGTCAGGGAGTTCTTCCTGAAGTTGAGTCAGAATCTATTTTCGTGTAACTTGAATCCATTGGTTTGGGTCCTACCCTCCAGAGTAGGAGAAAACAAGCCTGCTCCATTTTCCATGCGACAGCGCTTGAGATATTTGAAGATGGTTATCATATCTCCTCCCCAGTCTCCTCTTTTGCAACATTTGACTCCTTGTTTCCCAGAACTTTCTCCTGCTGTGACCATTCCATGTTAGCAGTTTTATATATTGTAGGATTAATATGAGCTGGTACTTGGATATGCTTATCTTCCTGTTCCTTTTATATCATGTCACTTGCATTGAAAGCCAGATGTAAAGTGCCTTGTGTTCTTTGGCAAAAAACAGTATACACATGTAGTTACAGTGGTGCCTCGCAAGACGAAAATAATTCGTTCCGCGAGTCTTTTCGTCTTGCGATGTTTTTCGTCTTGCGAAGCACGGTCCGTCGCAACTGCGCCTCTTCAAGCAGCTTTAAGAAAAAAGCGCAAGACGTTTTTGTCTTGCAAAGCAAGCCCATAGGGAAATTCATCTAGCGAAGCAACGCAAAACCGAAAAACCCTTTCGTCTAGCGAGTTTTTCGTCTTGCGAGGCATTCGTCTTGCGGGGCACCACTGTAATACATATGCAATAGCTGGATACAAATTGTTCACCCTCGATACATGTGGTTTAGATTTAGGAACACCAAATAATTCGGGTGCTGAGCTCCCTGCACTTCCTATTCCCTGATTTGCAGTTTTTAAAAGTCAAAAAATATTATTTGTTACAGCAGAGGTAACCAAACAATAAATGCAAGATCAAATCCAGTAACTTTGTCACCGGTATGTGTCAGCTGTGAAGCTTGCCTTTCTTGGTCAGGCGAATGAGATGCACTGTTTCATATAGAGGGATGAATGGCCTGCTCCTTCTTGCAAGGTCCCAGAAAGCTGATACCAGGCTTGTATCATGTGCAGTCCTTCTAGGGTGCACTTGCTGGAAAATCAGGGTGACTAGAAGTCAGATAGTAACTGTGGTTGTAGATGCTGTTAGTTTGTTTCCATGCTGAGGGTCTCAAAATACCTTTTATACATTTTAAATAAGTTGGCATACCTGAGAATCAAGTACAGTGGTACCTCTGGTTAGGTACTTAATTCGTTCTGCAGGTCCGTTCTTAACCTGAAACTGTTCTTAACCTGAAGCACCACTTTAGCTAATGGGGTCTCCCGCTGCGGCCGCGCCACTGGAGCACGATTTCTGTTCTCATCCTGAAGCAAAGTTCTTAACCTGAGGTACTATTTTTGGGTTAGCGGAGTCTGTAACCTGAAGCGTATGTAACCCGAGATACCACTGTACTTAACTGATTCTGATGACCCTTGAATAAAAAATTGTAGCGGGCCAATTGGGCTGAATTATGTTAATTTGTGTTTCTTGTTTCAGAATTTGTGTACTGGTTTTGGTTATTGCAACCTAGAAAATTGCTTGTTACCATGTAAGACTTTTTCCTTGCATTTAAAATTTAAGCAGGTTTTTTGCTACAGTGATAACTTCTGGAGTTTACCTTATTAATTCTAGTAGTTGAAAGTAACTGAAATAATTTACCCCAGTGTAGCAAAAGAAGCATTTGGAATTAGAAATAATAGGTCTAAAAAAATCACTCCTAAGCTTAAGGTATGCTTTGGGGGAGGGGGGAGGTATGTCAATGCAAATTAAAAGAATATCTTCCGTTTCCTGTTCTGAATAACCTTTTTTCTCTTGTTCTTTTTGCTGATTCAGGAAGTTAAGGTTGCCACTACAGCTTCTAATTTCATCCATAATAATCACTTTTTACTTTTGAACAGTCCTTAATTCTTGGCAGCAGTATCTCCTAATACAGTCCATTTGGGATGTGTGAATCTGTTTTTCTTCAGATAACATAGAAAGTAAAAACTATTGGAAGCAGTTTTCCATTTATTTCTTGCCTTCAGCATATGAAAGGAAGGAAGAGCGTGTCAAAGTAAAAGTTGGTGATGCCACTAAAACATCGTATTTCAATAGAAAATGAAAAAAGAAACTGATGGTGCATAGAAGTGGTTATATTAATAGAACTGTCAAAGAAAGACTGTAATTGTAGCCTAAATTGGTAGCTAGTGGAAGTCACAAGACATTGGTACGATGTCTTCACAACCTTTGACAATCACACACACACACACGCACCCCTATAACGCCTAAGTGTGCTTTCATTTTTTGCTGCTTGTGACAACAGGTAAAACTGGGGCAAAAATATAATTGCTGAAGGGAGATAGTGACTGTGTTTGGATGTCACACTAAACCACAGCTTGTGACAGGAACAAGCCTGTGGAAATGTCACATTCACCCATCTCCCCAGGGGTGCAACAAGAACTAGATCTTGGGGCTGAAACCTAGAACCCTAGGTGACCTCCCATACCATGACAGGTGATGGGGGAAAGTAGGTCTTGTGTAACCAGCTGGTCTGGTCTGGATGTGCCAAGGGATTCCTTATTTTTTAAACCATTCTGTAGTCAGGAGGCAGCTGGCCGGATAAGTACATGTTACAGACGCTCGTTTTATTTTCTTTTTGAAAAGCATGCCTTTCTTCAACAAAACATTGTTTATTCTCAAGTAAATGTGCTTAGCATCGAGGCAGCAGAAGCTAGCATGTTTTTTATTCCTGACATCTAAATGGTGCTATTGCTGAAGTAAGTTTAAAATGAGAAACTGCACATGCTCAAGAGTTTCCCTTTAAAAAAAGGCGCCTAACTGTACCACTGTTCCTTCTTCCCTTTCTTCCATCCTCACAGCCATGGTGAGTTCAGAAGTTTTTGCTTTTCTCTCTCTCTCTCTCTCTCTCTCTCTCTCTCTCTCCCCTGAGATCCACACAGGCTCATTCCTGTCACAGTAAACCGTGGTTTATTATTGTGACATCTAAATATAGCCTGTGTAAAGGTGTGTTGAAATATACAGATACTGGAAATGTTTTTATTTTTATAGGAAAAGAGCCTATAGTTGTCCAGGCCCACCCTAGCTAAGGAAGGGACATGTCTGTATTTCAATGTATTTCAACGTATTGTCATAATTTTGACCTTCAGTTCAACAGGTCGTGCCTGTATATCTGTGAGTGTATTCTCAGAGGCATATTAAATCTTTTCCAAAGTGGTGTTTACTTCAGTAAGTGTCCCACTTGGTGACATTCATATGTGAACATGGTAAATACTCAGTTTAGAATGATATGGATAATTCTGTAAGCCAAGAGATCACATGATCTCAATCTCTTTTCTAAATCAGTGCAGGAATGCCTGTGCCATGAAGGGAAGGAGAATTGGAGATCTTCACTGTTATAATGAATTTAGGGTTGTAATTGATTAGTTTTTTAGTTCATGGATCATCTGTTTTTAATACATTAGTTGTTATATTTACATACATTTTTATATGATCAGAACCACAATTACCGTTTGGAAAATACTGGACATGATGTTTTTCTTAAGAGCGAGAGAACTTATGATTTACTATGAGCTATGAGTTCATACCAACCATTACAGGTTAGTACTGTGGAAGAGCCAGATTTGGCATAGACTTCACTTGAGACAGTCAGCTTCTGTTGCCTTTTGTCAGGGCTGGAGTCAGACGCAGGTCAGCACAAAGAAGCAGAGTCAGTTGTCGGCGAAGTTAACTCTTTATTCTAGGAAATGGCATACAACTCAGCAATGCTTCCCAGCAAGTCTTGCCCCTCTAGAACAGTTGCAAGGACTGAAGCTCCATGCCGTCCACCCCTTCTAAGGCTCCTCCTCTCCCGGATGTTTCCCAAGTTCTTCCCTCCTCATTATCCTGCACGTTGGAGACCGGGGGGGGGGGACGGGAGCTTGTTGTGCAAGGACAACTGTCCTTCTGCCTTGGAATATATTAGTAAAGTGAAATCTGTAAAGCTACTCCTCTCTGCTGTCGTGTCCAATGGCAGCAAATCACATTTTTCTTTCTATTTTCAAAATGCTGTGCACCTGAGACCTGCACAGGTATTTTCCAAGCATTCAGTGAATGTACAGTGTATATGTGTGGCATCACATTGACAGGTTCTCCCCTGATCTACACACATTCATAAGAGCCTCTGCACGGGGCTCCAGCATGTATTGGTATAAGCATGGAAGGTACTCTTCCCAGGTTGCCGTTCAAGTATTATTATTAATTTTTTGCTACTCAGGTAATTTTGATCACACAGAGAGCTGTATGTGTGGGGATACTCTTCTAACGAATGCACATAGGTTGGTGGTGGAACTTGCATCTGTGATTTTTCTCATCTGCCTCCATTGAATATGCAAATAAAATATGTGAGGGTCTCTGATCAGCTCTGTATGCTAAATGAAGCCTCTAGATGAGAACGTGTAGTATTGTCCTCTTCAAAATGTGCGCTCCTAACACAGAGCTTGAATTTTGTGCTCCATCTTCAAGGCTGGAACTGTTAAAGGTTTTGAATGGATACTTTAAAAATAATATTATAGTGCACTTCATGCTAGAAATTTCTCTACCAAGATCTCGTGTATTGTACACTTTAAATTTTATAACGTCTACATAAAGTTAATTAGGTACACAAGTTTACAATCCTGCATCTAAATATGTGGATCTGTGTGAAGTTACAGTGGTACCTCGCAAGACGAATGCCTTGCAAGACAAAAAACTCGCTAGACGCAAAGGTTTTTTGTTTTTTGAGCTGCTTCGCAAGACAATTTTCCCTTTGGGCTTGCTTCGCAAGACGGAAACGTCTTGCAAGTTTGTTTCCTTTTTCTTAACACCGTTAATACAGTTGCGACTTGACTTCGAGGAGCAACTCATAGAACGCGGTGTGGTAGCCTTTTTTGAGGTTTTTAAAGACTTTGGTTATTTTTGAAGCTTTTCCAAAACATTCCTGACACCGTGCTTCACAAGACGAAAAAAATCGCAAGACGACAAAACTCGCGGAAAGAATTAATTTCGTCTTGCGAGGCACCACTGTACAAGCATGTGAAAGGATAGCTGCCTTATTAGCTAAGCAGTTCACCTTTTGGGGATCATCAGAGCTCTGCAAAGCTTTCCAACTTTAAGAGAAGTAATAGTAACTTAAATAGAGTTTAACATTTATTTATTTATTTATTTATTTATTTATTTATTTATTTATTTACTAACTAATTAAATAGCTTAAATTCATTCTGTTAACTTTTTTCACTTTGAGCCTTTCTATTTTATAAATTAATTTTAATAATACAAGATATTATCCAAAGAGCTGTGAAACTAATTTTGTGAGCCTAAGGAGACTTTGGGTGGAATCCAATGTAGAGCTAAGGCAGTCATTCTGCCAGTGCAAGGATTTCTGATTGTGGAACAGAATGTACTCCTCCTGCACACCTCCTAGATCCAGGGATCCCCCCTGGAGCAGTTTTGGGGGAAGAAGATCCCACATACTCACTCAGTGCCACAGGGCAGACACAGTAGAGTTAAAACTGAGTAGAATTTCAAAATCAGCTCGTGGTGTGGCATAGGAGTCAGCTGGTCAAGGAGGGAAAAAAGTCAACTCCATTGTAACCCAAGCTGCCTCTCTGAACTGAAGAAGTACTCTGGATTCTCACCATAGTTTTACTATCCCAGCCCTATCTAGCTATTTGAAAGTAAGTCCAATCTAGTTATTTGGAAGTAAGTTCCATTAATTCCACTGAAACTTTCGGTCCATCTAAAAAGTTTAGGATTACCATGTTTGCACTGTGTTTTCTTTAACCAAATTTATTCCTGCAAAAAAGATGCTTCTTTTTCTTTTTTTTTAAAGAAAAATGCTGCTTTGTTCTTACCAGTGCCATGGCCTTACATTGCTTGGTTAAATGCATGTCCCCAAATTATTGTTATTCTGTAACAGTTCTCCCCATCCCCCCCCCAAAAAGCATCCCTCTTGTATAGCTATTTGTTGAATTGTGTACGCACTGAATTAGTCAAAAGACCTGGCTAAAACCATTTTTTCCTTTCCTCCCCCTCCCCCCAAACTTGCTTTTGTTATGTATTGGCTTGCTAATCCTTGTGTTGAGCAGTATCAGACATCACCTTTCTTGGGGGCAGTTAGTCCACTCTTCCGCTTTCTTTGTCAAAGGGCTCCCTTAATAGGAGAAGTCAACAGGGAGGACAAAAAGGATTGAAAGTTGTATTTAATCAGGGTCAGAGAGGTGGTGTTCAGAGTGACGGGCCCACAGGCAGGCTGGCCTTTTATGCTTACCGACGCAGATGGTCCCAAAGCATTCAGCTAAGTGAAGAGAAAGCTGCCCAGTGAGCTATTGTAGGGGCAGAGCATCGTTACAGTTGAGAAGGGTTGCCAAGGGTAACTAGAGAGTATCACCAGTATCGTGTGATCACTAGTCTGTGCCTTTGAAAACGTTAAACTGAGAATTGCTTTGGGTCTCTTGGCATCTGGATGTTCATATGTAAGCGGTATTATCTTACATAAGCTTTTGATTTATTTTACATCAAGGAGTCGGACAAATGAAAAATTATTTTACTGCTTAATTTGAGCGAAGTTACCTTCCAAAAAACTACGTATTTTTAATAGCATATCAAGTTTTCAGCCCAATGCAAGTTGCAGCAATAAATTAGGGAAATACATTTATGAGGATTTAATCTTAATGCATCGGTGCAGAAGCTGTTTTTTTTTTTAAAAAAAAAGATGGGCAAAATTGTGTATCACTACCCAAAAGCATCTGAAAACAGAGAAGATTAAAATATACATATGATAAATTGAAAGACAGTGCTTTGGTTCAGCACTATTCTTTTTTAAAACCCAAGTCTCCTGGTCCCAGATCTCACACTCTTAACTGTAAGCAAATATATGCTAAGGTCATTAATTAATGGTGTCAGTCAGTTCACCATATGCGTGGGGAATGATATGACTAGATAAGATGCACCCTAGAATAGCAGTTTTAGTACTCAAATGTAACCAAGTTGTGCTTAGTGCAGCCCAGGGGAGTGGGGGAGCAAGCAAAGATGGCTTCCTGCCAAGCTGTGCAAGCTTCCAATTCTTCCAGCTGGCCAGGGGCAGTTTTAGCTCCTAATGCAAACTAAAACGAGCCACAGAGCCCAAAAGATCCCTGAAGCTCCCAAGCATTCCCTTCTATAGGGAAGTCTCAGCTGGTTGGCTAAACTTGCTGAACTGCCCCTTTTTGCATCTTGCAAAATGCAAAGGTGGTGGTCATGATTTACCATTCCTTCCCCCTCCCTCGCTTTTTACTCTTGGACATATTGAAAAGAAGCAGCTATTGTCTTGCTCTTTTTGTATGGAAGGGAGCGGCAGCCATCTACAGATTTTCATAGCTGTAGTTTGATAGTTTTACTTTGAGGAATGCAACAAACAATTTTACAATTTGAATTTAAAATAAAGGGGAAAGTGCACTTTCGATGCACACTTTTGAATAAGGATTTGAATAGTAGCGGATTACTTGCAGTTGTCATAAATTGTGAAAGACCTCTAAGATAGCTATGCAGTTGAGAAACTATCTGAGTTGTGTGGTGCACTTAAAAATTGTCATAATTTTCCTGGAGATGGAAGTGAAATGTTAAGCATAGTATGGTGCCCTGGGTTTAAAAAATGTATTCTTTCAGCTTATGTAATATTTTGACAGCTTTATGTCCTGAAAAGTAGTGAACAAGTTACTTTAAAGCATGGCACAAGATAACACAAGCTCAATACTCATTTTAGACTTGCTTTCAAAAGCAGTTGTGCGAGGCTCTCTACAAGTTGAGAACCCCTGCTTGAGAGACATAATCTGCGCTGCCTTTCCTTTTGCATTCTGTGGCTGGAATCTAACTATTAGATGAAAAATTGCTTTGCAGGCAAGCCAGAAACAAGGTTTTCTGTCTGTAGAAAGTAAACCCAAGGAGGGATGGAAGAAATAACCTGATTCCTTTTCTAAGAAGGTCTCTATTTTTGGATGCCGACCATAAAGGAGGGGGAAAGAGGCAAAGAAATGGCTGAGCTACACAAATAAGTGCCCTTTTCCAAGTCACAACAGCCTGCATAGGGAGAATTAGTGAGCAATTTAAAGAAAATTTCAAGCCTATTGAAAATCCAAAGTACATATGCTTCAATTTTTCTTTGTTCCATTGATGATAAAGAAATTGTTCCTGTTATTTATATTGTTCCAGTTAGGCTCTGTAATAGTGTAGCAGACTGGAGGCATCAGCATTTGTAGTCTTGACAGCCAGCTCCTCATCCTAATTTAGGAACCCATCCTAAGGGTAGGTAGAGGCAGGACAGATATGGGAGAAAGAGCTAGTGATTCACTTTACATGCTGCTGAGCTGTTCATAAACTAGTCTGAGTTTTTGAAATGAGAACAACAGGGCTTATCCAGCTGATTTTAATATGAGGAGTGACCCTTTCTAAGATAAGCAGGTTTGGCACTATAAGCTAGTGAGATGGGCTTGCACCTAGGGACTATAATACATAAGTCTATATATTACATGTGTATTTTTGAAAGCTTAGGGATAGTGCTTGTTTTGGGGGAACAGTGGGAATATGATTGTAATAATATGAATCTTCTGCAGCACGACTCTACAAGGGTGTTAGATCAAGACTAGCACCTTTAATTGTGCTCTGAAGTGAGTATCGTTGCATGAACATTTACTGTGTTCTAATTTCCTCATCCCTACAGTGGTACCTCTGGTTATGAATGCTTCTGGTTACAAACGCTTCAGGTTACGAGCTCTGCTAACCCGGAAGTAGCTGCTCCTGGTTGCAAAGTTTGCCTCAGGATGCGAACAGAAATCATGCGCCAGAGGCCCCATTAGCAAAAGCACGCCTCAGAATAAGAATGGTTTCAGCTTAAGAACGGACCTCTGGAGCGAATTAAGTTCGTAACCAGAGTTACCACTGTATAAGGAAACAGGTGGTACAGTCAGTTGGATTCATTAGTTCAAGTTTGTGTGTGCCCCTTTTGTTACAGTAACGGTAATCTGCCCTCTCTCCCCCAGGATCAGTATCTCTCTAAACTATGGTTGCACCATTAATGAAATTGTGAAAGAGGATCCTCAGGACCTATCAGATCAAGAGATTCACCCATACTACCAGCTCCTTAGTTGTTATCGCCAATGGATACATTTTCAAGAGTTCTGAAAAGTGATTGGTTCTGTGAATCTCAAACGGCAGACCATCTTTATCAGCTCTTCGAGCTTCAAGAAACTGCACCCCTATTGGAGAATGGTTTGGTCATGACAAAGGTCACATAGCAGCACACCCCACATTTGAATCATCTGTATCACAGCCATTTTTAGAATCACTAATTCAGCCTGTAACCTGCATTGTATGTTAAACCTATATGGCCATATTCAACTACCCAAATCTGTTGTTAGTGGAAACTTGTACAAGGGCTCCTGTTTGTGTAGCAGGACTTCTCTTCTCTCCTCCCCCATGAGCCCCCAGCACTTCCCCCATATCCCCTATGGAGGTTTAGAAGAACCCCCTGAAAAGTGGTGGTGGGGAGGCAAAGGGAGATAGTTTTGTTGGGCAAGTAGAAATGATTTTACTGGTGGAACCATCTCTTTAGCATTAAATTGAACGCTACCCATAATTATACTGGCATAGGCATATTATTGTTTTAGCTGTCTTCTGACCAAGTGGCCTTTCTGAAGTCTGCTAGTGCTAGTAAATTGGGAGTCGTCAAGACCAGATTCTTGGTTTAACCTAGGAATCTGTTAGGCAGCAGGATATTCAATAAATTAACAGAATCCCTGGTGAATTCCCAGCACATGATATAACCAGATGCTCTAGATAGTGTATTTGGAACACCTGGATGGTATTCTTAGCTACTGTTGTAACCTGGACCACCCATCTGAGATGGACATTAAACTGTGTGCCTAGACAATCTTATATAGTTCAGGTTGAAAGCTGCTTCCATTATTAAATAATAAAAATAGATGTGCTATAGTCTATCAGCTTGGTGTTAGTAAAAATTAATGTGACTTGTGGAATTGCTTGAGGGCAGATTTTGGATTAGAATTATGGGTGGAGAATTAAGTGGAGGTTTGGCCTCCGCCTAATTTTTTGTTGGGAAGAGGAGCTTTTTTTTTATTTAAAAGGAAATTAGGTGAAGACAGCTCCCTATTCTCCTCCCACCCCAATCCTAAGTCTGTCTTCAAGCAATTTCACTAGCCACACGAATATCCAGTAGTGGCCTTGACAGGTTTAGGCCAGTCCTCTGCTCCAGCAGCTTGCTGGCACATTCTGCAAAATTGCTGCTACTTTTGAGTTCACAGAACCTAAGTCCCCATGTTCAGTAATGGGGCTCCTGCACCCACCAGGTGGTCTCTCTCTCTCTCTCTCTCTCTCTCTCTCTCTCTCTCTCTTAGAACAGCCAATGGATTTTATGTTCAAAAACGCTATTCTCCCATCTTGATCACAAAGAATAACCACAAGGTGAAGGGTTTGTAGGAAAGGTTCTTGTTCAAGAAAAGGGATAGTTTTGTTTTGGTTGGGCTTTTCAGTTTCAAACAAAAGGTATACAACTGGAATACTGAATTGCGTATTATATCATTTATTCTCCAGTGGGGCTGAAATGTTTGGAGGGGGGGTTGAGTTTGCTGTGAACTCTGGAAAAAAAATAACATTGAAGCTTGGCTACTTATTTTTTTTTAATCTATTCATTTTATACTTCTCAGACAGATTTTTCCCTGGGGTGAAACAAAGGTTAACTGAAATTTCCTCTGTTGTGTACCTGAACGAATCAGCAGTTTGAGAAGGAAATCCCATTGATGGGCAAAGAGAGTGACAGGCTCTATTTAAAGAATTCCCCCGACTGTGTGGTAGACCAACCATGCCCTGAATTTAACTGTTCCTGTGGTCCTCATACTTGTACCCACCAAACGAGAGAGAGAGAGAGAGAGAGAGAGAGAGAGAGACCTAGTTTGTACTCTAAATGTTGCACTCAGCTTTGAAAAAATCAAGAACCATTGACAATTGAGAATTAGCATTACTAACAATGAATCAACTGAAATGATGCAGAGTGTAATGTTATAAAGAGAAAATATGAAGCAGTTGGAAACAGAAATGTGTACAGTGAGCTATTGTATGTGTTTTGATTTTTTGTAAATTGTGTACACTTTCTAGAATGCAGTAAAGTTAAAATATATGTGGTTTGGGTGAAAACAATTTTTTTTTCATATATATTATAGTTCCAACAGATTATTTGGCACTCTGGAGAAGATAATGAAGTGGAAAGGGCACAATAGAAATGATAAATGAGTAGAAAACAGCAAAATACATAAAGGCCTATATATGAAAATGGGGAGGGGCGGGTTCCAGTACATGACAAGTTTGCTTGTTTGTTTGTTTCTGTATTTGAAACAGACTACTTGAAATATAAAAGCACACATCTTCATTTGGATTAAACAATTTTAACTCTTGTTTTGTAGATCTCCTTAAAGTCTAGCATTAACTCGCCACGGCCACCAAAAGGACAGAGGCTTCAAGATTATAAATTCATGTCATAGCTTCTAGCTGTCAAACTACTCTTCAGGTGACAGCCTACTGCAAGGGTTACCGATGGCTTAAACTGATTTAGTGTTTAGATGGCAGTTAATTTTTTTACCGCTTTTTAAATAAAAAAACAAAAAAACCCCCCAAATTAATAGCTATTGAATCAACATTAAAATGGGAAGCACACTTCCTTCCCCCCCTTTGGATTGTGTTTTTCATGATAGCGACATGGTAGGTTTCGTCAACTAAGGATTACATAAAAGTACGGCGGTGCATCAAGATAAAAGAAGAATTTGTAGTGTGGTCAGTTATGTCAGATAAGCACAGTGATATGGTATGGTTGCTGTGGGAAGGAGGTCTGTTGCTTCGTTAGAATGGATCTGTCAAAAACTGCTTCAAATAATTCCTTGGGGGAAGTTTATGGATCTCTTCAGAGTTCTTCCGCTTTTATGGGATACTGACAAATAATCCATTCCATCAACGGGTTTCATCTTTTATAATAAATGATCTTCTCACTCACCAGGACAATAGTAAGAAATCCCTTTAAGTGTGTACAGGGGTTTGGAGTGCCTTCATGATAAAAAATTGATTTCAGTTTTATCCAGAAGTCATTCCATCATCTCAGAGCGACTGAATGATTTATCCTGAGCATCATCTATTGTTTCTGTAGTGTTCCACCTTGATCCTGCTGGCAATTTATTCATCCTCAATTTGCCATAAATGTGGTGATTCCCTAATAGTTTGATTACGGAATAATGTCTGGTTGAATGCTGTTCCAGTATACACAAAAAGACAAAAGGCATTATAGGCCAGATGTTCTCTTTTGTCAATAAACAGTACAGAATAGGTAATTGGAGATCTCACTGCAGTTTTACAATTAACTACACGTTTGTTTTGATTCTCGAGTGATGTAGAGTAGTCCTGTTTTATCTAATTCACATACTTTACAAAAGATTTGTGCCCCCCCACCCCCCGGATAATTAGCTAAGAATAATGATCATCCTTGGGTTCCTTATAATCACTTTGCAGATTCTAGTGTCCATTTCACACTCATAGAAATATATAAGAAAGCCAAGTCGCCCTTTGTACACAAAACTAGGCTTTTGTAATTGTGTGACTTTATAATTAAACACAGTTTGTCAGAAAGTATCAACTAAGCAACTTGTTCAGAACAGCTCATACAGGACCCAAATCTCACACCCATCTTTGACAATTTTGCATAAGCCACACATTCCAACTAAATATTTTCATGTACATGCTTCTGGGGCATCGTTGTAAAAGCCACCTCATGGTAATGCAAAACATTATAAAAAATCGCCCCATGGTTTTTAGAGATCATAGATGGCTGATAATGTGCATATTCAAGACTTAATGCAAATATAATATCTGCGAGCACATTTAGTATGCAGACGCATGAAGGAATTGCAATAATTGTAGCCATTTTCCAAGCATGAACTCTTGGCATGCTATCTGTACCATGCTTTGTGGTGTGGAGGTAGTATAAGAGGGTAGCTCTATGAAGAATCTTTCCATTAGGCCAATAAATATTTTACCCTGCTGAAATCCCACAAAAGAATTTAGTTTTTGCTCTGTAAGATGTGCCTGGAAGAAAATTCAGAGGTGATTGCTTAGTACATAGTGCAAATTTTAGAAATACATGCCAGTTCAGACTAATCTCCGTCTTTCATAAGATAAGTGGTTTAGTGGATAAAGGGAATGCAGTAGATATAATCTTCAGCATAATCAAATTTAGCAGTGCTTTTGACACAGTTCCACATGACATTCTCATAAGTAAACTAGTAAAATTTGATTGTAAATGCTTTGGAGGATAGGGTTTTGGATTGGAATGAACTTGGTAGTTTAGAGAACTGGTCTGTAAGCCACAAAATTAATTCCAAGAAAGATCAAACGGAGTTACAAAATAAAATGCAGATCATGAAATCTTGAATAACTGAATGGCCGTGCTGAGAAGGCCATGATTAATAATAAACTGAACATTTTTTCAGTAGTGTGTGAACTGCTGCTATTGTTTTTTAAAAGCTAGCTAGTATTTTACTAACATAACTATTATATTACTTGATGCTTCCTTTTAAAATGTTTGATAGAAGTATGATATCCAAATAGCAAAAAATAGCACCTTTCCATCCTGTGCCACATCTCTGATTTAGATTAACACACTTAAAGGAAAATGTAAGCAAATTGGAATAAATTCAGAAAAAAGACGATAAAAACACTATATGACAAAATGTTGAAAGAAATTGACTTGGACCCCATCTGCACTATGTATTTAAATCAGCCACTTTATACCACTTTAAACAGTCATGGTTTCATCAAGAATCTGGGGACAATTCTCAGAGTTCCCTGGGAAGAGACACTGAGTGTTACACCATGCTGGAAATTGTAGCTCTTTGAGGAGAATAGGGGACTCCTAACAATTCTCAGCACCCTTAACAAGCTATAATCCTCAGGATTCTTTGGGGGAAGTCATGACTGGTATGAAATGTGCTTTCAATGTAGAGTACAGATGGGACCTTGGATTCAGCTTGTTCTGCCACTAGTGGAAGGTGAGATTTGTTAGTTCCCCTTTCTCCCTGCAGCTCTTTGTGTGCTGTCCCAGAATCTGTACTGACAGGTTGGGGAACCCAGTGTAATGATGTGAGAGATGGAACTGGCAATAGTCTCCTCCTCTTTAATTCTTTCAACAGTGGGATTCCTCCACTAGATGATGGAAAGAGCCTTTGTGTGTGTGGAAAGTGAAGTGTTGGCTGAGAAAGAGATATCAACTTTGTTCCATTGTACTGTTTACATACTATTAAGTTTTATTGGACTAATTACTTGAATATATAGAATCATTGCCATGTTGGTTCCATAAAAAGTTACATATGTATCTTACATATAACTCTTATTGAGGTACAGTGGTACCTCTAGTTGTGGACACGATGCATTCCAGGGTGCCATTCGCACCCCGAAAAGTCCGCAACTAGAGCAGTGCTTCTGCGCAAGCGCAGAGCACGGTAGAGCACTTCTGCATGTTTGCACGTGGCGAAACCTGGAAGTATACACTTCTGGGTTTGCCGTGTTCATGAGCTGAAAAGACGCAACATGAACCTAACGCAACACGAGCTATTCACATTCACCACCACCTGGAAAAGTTGGATTCATTACAGTAACTGACATCCACCTAGCTGCTTCAGTGGGTAATACATACAGATCGTTATTAAGCAACTTTGTTGACTGCTTTAGAAGGAACAGAGTTCACTGTGGCATTGGATTGGTTCTGTTAATAAGGCAAGTATTGTTGGCATTTGAGAGACAATGGAGTGTGCCTTTGGGGATAAAGTCAAATCGCTGCATTAGCAGCACTGAAGTCACCTCCCCAGGACACAAGCCTGGGTGGTGTGTATGGAGGTACTAACTGCCCAAACAACAACCCCAGCCTTCCTGATGTGGTTCAAAGGAAAGCAGAGCAATATGTTTGGCACCAGCTTGGCTGCAGCAGTTGCCGGAAGGAGGTGTACAAGGTGCCATCCAACCATCTTAGGGACTCCGCTCTCTCCTGGCAGCTGGCAATAGAGTGCAATGACCACCAGCATGCTGCTTCAGGGTTGCTTATATATGTGATCTTATCCCAAGTTTGGCTGCAGCTGCACACACTGCAGAACACACTGGTAAAAGTTGAGTGGGCCACTTCTGTGGTTCAGATGGAGGATCTTTCTTTTTCCCCTTTTCTACTTTGGTGTCCTCTGCTCTGGGCCATTATTGAGATCCTAAGGTCAGGCACATGGAGGTGGTAGATGGTTGCTGGAAGGACCCAGGTGAGAGGAAGGGAAGGGAAGATCTCCCAGGGTTAGAGACTGGGAGTAGAAAGGAAATCTTCCAGGAAGGGTCCACCACTTTTTGTAGATGACAGGGGTTGAGAGCTACTTTTGAGAGAGGACTCTGTTCTTTCTTTCTTTCTTTCATCTTTTAATAAAATCTTATTTTAAAAATAAGGCAAGTATAATGTATATGTATTGACCCAAGGGGTCACCTTTTCTTTGCTGTATTAATGTCATAAAATTGTATCCTAAAAATACAAAATTCACATACTGCAAAAAAAGTTGCTTATGGCTCACTGCAGCAATATGGTATTAATTGCCCTTTGGTAGACATGATATACATAGATATGCTTCAGGAAAAATCTGATCCAATTGAAGAAACATCTGTAAGTTTAGGCTTGAACTAAAAGCCTTTATGGGAGCTGAAAGGAAAGATAGTGTGATTGATACCAACTCAACTGCAAGTAGAGAGAAACTAAGGAATTAATTCGCTATCAGGAACCAGGGAATTGTGCTGTCAGGATCCAGATAATCAGAGATGGATTGCATGCAGAGAATTAGGCATTTCTTATTTCTCCCTTTCCCGACATCAGTTGGCCATTGAAAATGTAGTTTAATGAGCCAGTCAGATACTGGATGTTGCTCACTAATAGGGCTTTGGAGCTGTGTCTGAAGACTGTTGTCACATACATCTGTCCAGGGCACAATGGATCAAATTTTGAGATTGGTGTGGTAATTAGATGCACTAAGAAAAATTGTGCTCAGTATATGCAGTGTTTGGTATTACAGGACAGGATATTCAAGAATTCTTTAAACAGATTGAAAAGTCATTGGGCAAATATTTTTCTTATTGTCTAGTAGTTAGTGGATTCTTGTGCGGTGAAATTGTTGGTTCACTAGGGGAAAAAACTAGAGCTGGGCCCCTGTAACGATTACATTGGTTATTTGTTTAAATGAGCAAATAATGAATCTGGGGGCAACACAAGATTTGGCATCTATTTCTTTGTGGGTAATATCATTTGCACTGTGTGATTATTTGTAACCACTATGTGATTATTTGTAAAACTTTGTGGGACAAAAGGTATTTTTGTTATTGGTGGCTATTTGAAGTATCAAGCAGATACTTCTTTTTTAACAAAAGTTTCCTGATAATAATATTAGATGTTCTTACAATTTCTAACCATGAAATAGTAAATGAGGGAAGAAGCAAGTTTGGGACTAATAAAGATATTGGCAGTCCATAGATGGGGCAAAAAAGGAGAAACAGCAAACTATGTTTTTACCAGTCTTTCACCGGTAAAATGAAAATGTACAAGTCATGCAGGAAATAGCAATCACTACAGCATTAATGAGCACATGCTGCAGCAGTCAGTTTCAAATTTTCCATATTACTGGATATTATTTTCTAGAGTGGGCACTCTGTTGATGTGATGTGCTGGCTGGACCTGTGTGCATAATTATAACCCACCTGTTAAAATACTAAAGGCTACTTAACAACAATAGTTAAAAATAAAAATAAAAGTGTTGAACAGCCCAATCACTCCAAAGATGATAAAACTCATAAAGCAACTACTGTGGAAATAAAATAAATAAATACCCCTCAAAATCTGTTGGGCCTTCCCCTTGTCCCACACGAACTGAGCCTCTTCTCCCTTGAAGCTACACATTGCAGAAGATGACTAGTGGTAGGGGAACTGTTTCAGGAGACTTTGTATACTATTACTGCTCTTTTTATTAGAAAATCTCCAGTAGCATCCCAGGAGCCCCAGGGTTCCTTAGAAAACAAATATGCTCATATTGGGAAAAAATCCTGCAAATTTCACACCATTATTTACACATGGTAGATTGTTGCAGATCCTGATCCTGATATGATCAAGCACCAAGGTGGGTAAAAGTACAAACTAAAAGTTTGGGCGTGTCACTAGTGAAGTTCATTTTTTTCAGCCATTTAAAAATAAGATTTACAACTTTTAAATGAGAAATTAGACATATTTTTGAAAATCAATTTTAATGGTTTTTAAAATATCTTTTTCAGGAGAAGGTGGAGCAGACTGGAACATCAGTGATAAAGACGTAGAGGTAAATTGATAAAATGTTGCATATTCTTTGGCTGTTCTTGTGACTGACCAACAAACTCTGTGTGGGTGCCTCTCTAAATCCCTCTGTATAAGACATACTAAAATAGTCTAATGTGTGCAGATGTGTTGCTTTTACAAATGCAGGGTGTATTGTCTTATAAATTGTGTTGTTTTCATTACATTTTGTAAGAAATAAAAATTCTATTTCCCATGATAATTTGTAGCACGATAACCAGCAACCAATTATTACAGGAGGAAGAAAAAGATAATGCTCGTCAGTAGATATAGTTATTTTCTTTTTAATCAAGATTTGGCATTCAAGTGAACATTTATTCTATTCCATAATACCTTTCACTGACTATAGAATATACAGTAAATCAAGAAAGTGTATTTTGGAAAAGTACAGCTATGGGCACGTTTGCAGTGATAAATTTATGTATCCTCATAATAACTGAAAACATAAAACAACCAAGAAATATATGAACTAAAAACTTAATAAAGAATTATATTCAGTGGGATGGTTTGGTACAAAGCAGCCTCCTCACCTTACACAAATGGAGTTGAAGTGGCTTTCTGTGAGTTAGCTGTCAAATTTGTATAGGGAGAAAAAGTGTATAGATTTTCCCTCTTCATTGAAAGTTGCCTTGATCTAACTAAACTCCCTCCTATCATAGCTTATGGTTCTTGGTGGTCCTGATGGTGGTGGCCAAGTGGGAGCTACATCACTAGAGTCACATCATAGCCAACCTTTCTATAAAGGTTGATATAGAATTAGAAACAATGCAAGGAACACTTTTCTTTGCTTATACAGTGGTACCTCGGGTTAAGTACTTAATTCGTTCCGCAGGTCCGTTCTTAACCTGAAACTGTTCTTAACCTGAAGCACCACTTTAACTAATGGGGCCTCCTGCAGCCGCCGCGCCACCGGAGCACGATTTCTGTTCTCATCCTGAAGCAAAGTTCTTAACCTGAAGCACTATTTCTGGGTTAGTGGAGTCTGTAACCTGAAGCGTATGTAACCTGAGGTACCACTGTAGAAGCTTAACAAGCCAACACATTTTTTCTTTTGCGCAACTCCATTAGCAGCAGTATTTGACTTTCCAAATGTAAAAAATGTTTTGCTCATAAGTACTTCAGACTAATGGCTGACTTGGTTCATAATTGGGCCTGAGCCAATTTTGTCACACACCCCCCCCCAAAAAAAAAACCTTTTTGCTTTTCTCTGAGAGTTGAAGATGTCATTGGGAGCTTAAAATATCTCCCCTTCCCTGAGAGTCCCAGAACACTAACCACCCTGCCCCTTATTCCTGGCTACAACTGTGATGTCCTTGAGAAATAACATTTCCAAGGGATCCTAACACCAGAGAGGGAGGCCTTTCAAAGGTCATCTCTAATCATGTTTGATGTTACCAGGAAGAGGGTAGTGGATGGAGACCAAGACAGGAGGGAGTTACCCAGCTTGAATTACGGTCTGAGCGGGCGAAGAATTTGTGGGTTGGATTATAGCTTAGCATTATGAGCTGAGCAAATTTGGTGTTACAAACTGCCTTCCGAATTTCAGGAAGACCACTCAGTGCAGTGAAGTATACATTTGTTTTAGAAGAAGTTTGCAGTATGAATAAGGCCTTCCGTTTAGATGTTATTTTTAGAATCATAGAATTGTAGAGTCAAAAGGGACCCTGAGGGTCATCTAGTGCAACCACCGCAGTGCAGGAATCTCAGCTAGATCGTCCATGACAGATGGCCACCCAACCTCTGCTTAAAACCCTCCACGGAAGCTGAGTCCACTACCTTCCAAGGGAGTCCATCCTACTGTTGAAGACCTGTTTAACATCAGAAAGTTATTTCTGTTGTTTAGTCAGAATCATATTTCTTGTAACTTGAAGGCATTGGCTCAGGTCCTATCCTCCAGAGAAGGAGCAAACAAGCTTGTTCCATTTTACATGTGATAGCCCTTTAGATATTTGAAGATGGCTATCCTATCTCCTCTCAGTCTTCGCATCTCCAAGCTAAACATATACAAACATATGCAACCATTCCTGAAAGGCTTGATTTCCAGACTCTTGATCATCTTGGTTGCCCTTCTCTGTACACATTCTGATTTGTCAATATCCTTCTTCAACTGTGGTGCCCAGAACTGGACACAGTATTCCAGGTGTGGTCTAATCAAGGAAGACTAGAGAAGGACTATTCCTTCCCTTGATTCCCTTGACACCATACTTCTATTGATGAGGCCTAGAATAGCATTAGCTTTTTTTGCTACAGCATCAAAGGGTTAGATAAAACTAATTAACATGTAATTTCAAGTTTGCTTTCTCAAAATTTGACTTTTAATTGTACTGGAACTAGATGCAGAGCTCAAATTTTCTAATCATTGCTTCTGTTTTTCTGCCACATATCTTACAAATTTGGCTCTGAAGAACCTGATTCTCGAAAGCGAATTCTCGAAAGTGAATATATAGAAAAGTGGTTTGGCCATGGTCATATAAACTATAGATTCTGAACTGACTGAACCCATTGTTGAGGCAGTGAACAATTGGATGTTTGCATCAGTTTTTGTCATTTTTTAAAAGATAGTTTATTAATTTTTAAAATTAAGACAAAATACAAGGAACATCAAACATGCAGATACAAATGGAAAAGAAAGGAAAACTGGACTGAATATCATTGAACATATTTTACTTGTGTGGCTGGTCCCCATTTTTGTCTTGGTCACCGCTGCAAAATGCTAAGTATTCCAAAGCCAGAAAAATTGAGGCAAGTAGGATTTTATGAAAAGAAAACTGTCAAAGTAGAATTATGCAATTTTATCCCAAACAACTGCTTTTCCAGAGATTGCTCTCTATTATACTTCCTTATGTTTTTGATATTCTACAGTTCTTGCGCTTAGATTTCTTATTATTCTTGCGTATCAGCTCTCGCAGCGGCTGCCTTTTACATCTGTGCACACGTTTACTTGACCTTTAGCTTTATCCACAAATAGCTGGCGCAGAATGTGCTCCTCTAATTGAATAACATGGTCACTATCAACTGTAGTCTTCAGTATTAGAAAGACAGTAGGTGCCCATTACTGCCATTGACTGCACTGTATTCAGCCAAATAAATAAGGAAATGACCGTGTCTCACTGCAAAATCATTTCACAGATGGTCTTTGGAAAACAGCAATATTAAGAAAGAGAAGGCTTTGAGAGTCTCTTGATTCCAAGTTCTCCCCCCCCCTTAAAATTCCATTTTCTCTTTTTCATACTCACATACCTAAGAATTTATAGAATATGTGTGAGGTCAAGGTTTTTGTTTTTGCTGTTTCCTCTATGTTTTCTCGTTTCTTTTTTATCTACCCATTCACCCATAGAATAAAAGTGCTTCAAGAGATTATATATCCCATGAATTTATTCATGGCAAGTTGTTTTTGCAATTATTTTTGATGCATTTTGCAGAATTCTTTATTGTGAACTAATGATGACAAAGGTTGGCTTAACTACGGGAAAAAGAGACATACCAACTTCTAAAAATGCTTTCCCCCCCTTTCTTTCTTATACAGTTACCAGTGGGTAAAGGCTTACCAGGGATTTAGATGACTTTTGTTTAAACAAGTATACAAATGCAGAGCTGAATTTTTGACTCCACCTACTAGCCTTAATAGCTACAAAAGTCTAGAATGGCAAGGCAATAAGCTGCAAACTTCTAATGCATTTTCTTTTCATTTCTTTAGGCACGGATTGGCAACTATGTTACAGTGCGGCACAACAACAGATACTACACGCCAGACAAAAATGTCACTTGCAGAAATTGTGATAAGCGAGGTCACTTATCAAAAAATTGTCCTACCCCAAAGGTAAATACAGTATTCTGATTTGTCTATGAAGAGAGCAATTTATTCTGTCAGTTGACAGCTTTCAGACTTTTAAAGCTCTGGTAAGAAATAATTGTTCTGAAGGGACATTTTGAGAGGGGGGAAGGAGGAGATGATCATTTCCCTCCCTCCGCGCATGACAGTCGAGAAGACAGTTTTGTCCCAGGAATCAATAGTTGCGGACTCTTTTGAAATTTGCACCCTATACTGGGGGGTGGTGTGGTTTCAAAAGGCAGTCTGCACTTATGTGAGAGGAATTTACTTGGCGGGGGGCAGGGGGCGGGCAGAGGAAATAGTTCAAGGACAGTGTCTCCCCGCCTCTGAATTTAGCAGTAAACTATGGGCACGCTCCCCATGCAGAGGATTCCCATATGCTTATTGTAAATTGGTTTCTCCCTTGTGCCACATTGGTGCATGCTTCCCATATCCACTACCGTGCTGGCTCTGCACAAGCAACTTGCAGAAAATCCTCATAGGCTTCCCATTGCCCCCTTGTGCTGTCTGTATGGACATCTAGATGGGGGGGGTAGGGAAGGGAGGCAGATCATCTTTCTGCACAGGTATGGAGCTCACAATAGATTGGATCATGCCATATGTATGTGACAGGACAATGAACAGCGATAATTTAGAAATTTTCAACAGTTAATATTTGAGTACATATATTTGCTCTCGTTTGCATTAAATGAATCATCAGTTTGAACACAAAAGTGTTCCCCTGCCCCATTCCCCATTAGACAAGTTCCATGTTGGCTGAATTAGGAAGTGAAATCACCAGAGAAAAATCTTTTCAAAAGTATCTACTATTCTTTGTCCACCTTTGGCTGATGGCAGTGCTGATTGTCTGGTCAATTTCAGCTCAGCAAACACTGAACTGGAAGCTTTATGCAATCAGCTATCCAGTGTTTTATTTATTTATTTCTAGTATTTTTACCTGACCTTTCTAATAAAATAATCAATGTATCTTACAATCATTAAGGCCACCATAAAAACTGTAAGTATTTAAAAAAAAACATATCAGCAACCATTTTAAACCACCAGCAAATATCCTTGCTAAATGCAGAGTCTCTGAAAATCCTTCTGAAATAAAACCGGTTGCTGCTTGCTTTTTGATGAGCAGCAATGAGGCCAGGCGCACCTCTCTTAGGGGTCAGTTTCAGATTTGGGGTACCGCAACTTCAAAGGCCTTATCTCTAATGTCCACCTGCCACACCTCCAGTTGTGGGGGGCCCCAGAGAAGGGCCTCTGAAGTGGAACCAGATGCTTGAGCAGGCTCGCATAAGGGGAATCAATTATTTTCTGGTTCAAGCTGTTTAGGGATTTAAAGGTCAAAATCGGCACCTTGAATTGAACCCAGAAACAAATTGTTGGCCAATTGGTAAAGGGCTGGTGATGTCATCTGCTCTACCTGTTTCAATCAAAACCTGATTCCTATATTATCTTCTGGAGCAGCCTCACAGATTCCACTGCAATAATGCAACAATTAACCTGGAATTGGAGAGAGAGAGTGACTGAGGACAGGTCTCACAAGACTGGTGGATTCACCCTAAGTTAGATAAATCTTCATCAATTTGTGAGCTAGTTTTAGATTTCTTTATAGTCTATGTATTTTATTGGCTGCAGTGTGTGTGTGTGTGTTTTCGTGATGATCCAGGTTTGTGGAGAGTTGTTGTTAAAATATTTGAAGTAGAAACAATATGGTTAAAATTGGTGTATTTTGTTAAAAGGGAGCAAAAATTTTAGGGAAAGTTGCAGGTTGCACTTTGTGTGTTGAAAATTTGTCTGTCAAACATTAAGACAATCACATCATATAGAGAGCTTGCACAGAGATCATTGCACTGTGGCTACAGATTCAACAGGATCGGTGTAGGCACCAGAGAAGTAGGAATGAAGGGAGAAAAAGACTTTGAAAATACCAGCCACCAGGAAAACCAGTTATACTGTGGGCATGGGTAAGAGGGTAACTAACCCATTAACCAGAGGCATTGGAAATAGGAATAATTACTGGAATCTAAAGCTGCTGAGAAGGCACCATTTCTTTCCTCTTTGGTTAACTGTTGTTCACACATGGAAATACCAGGACTGGTCATCTTTCTCTGAACTCCCATCAAGAGCAATAGCAGGGAGGAGCATCTCTGGAAAGTTATCGGCCACTCAGTTTTCATGATCTTTGCTTCACTTTCTAGGCAATGAACATGTAACAGGTGTCTGTGAAAACTTTCTGAAAATGCTAGGAAACATTTGTTTATATAAAATATGCATGCTTGTATCACATTTATCACAAGGTGACTAATATATATATAATTCTGATTAAAGAAATAAAAGCACACTAAAACTAATAAGAAGCTAACAAACATAAAAAACAGAATTACCCCCAGGTTTGTTTGTCAATCAAAGCCCTTTCAGACTGAAACTATTTTAACGTGGTGTAAAAATGAAAAAAGGGATTGTTTTTTGAGTGGCAGCTATTCCGCAGTCAGAGTGCTACCACATAAAACATCATTCTCTGGTACCTAGTTGCCTAACCCCTGAAGGTGGGCAGATATTGAGCAAGTCCTGGCTTGATGACTTCAGTAAATGCCAGGCTCTTTTGAAAACGGCTTTGATACCTTGGCTGGTGTTAATGGCACACAACAATTTTCATTTCATTTGAGAGACTGAAGATGCATCATGTGCCGCTCTGGTTCATTGCCTTATAAGTCATAAGAAAAACACCAAAATTCAAAACCAGCTTTTAAAAATCATTTGCTAAAACATAGATTAGCCTTTGTCAGCCTGCCCAAGCAGGTACTATAGACAGGGCTTTCTTAGTGGTGGCCCCCAACATTTGAAACATCCTTCCCAGGAAGATATTCAGAGTCACATCACTGCTGCTGATCTTTTAAAAACAACAGCAGTGACTTATTTCTGTCTGCATTTGGCTGTATTGTGCTGCACTTAAAAAAACAACAACAACTTTAGTGGTTGAAGGTATATACTGCATGTATGTCTTTTGATTTTATTTTCAGGTGCTTTAGAGTTTTATAAGCAACATTGCATGAGCAGTGTGCCCTGAATGTTTAAGGTGGCAAATTGGGTGAAGCATTGGTACCACAGAATGCTGCAAGCAAGTTTTTGACAGGGCCAGTTAATGTGAGAATGCCCCCCCCCCTTTCTAAGAGTTTTGCTAGCTACTGGTATATTTTGGTGCACAATTCAAAAGGGCTGGTTGTGACCTTTAAAAGCCCTAAATGGGACTGGGTTATATAAAATACCATTTTCTCATATATGAGCCTGTCTGAATCTTAATGTGTTTGAGAGAAACCATTTTGCTATGTTCCACCAGCTTCCGAGATGTGTTTGGCAGAGATATGAGAAAGGGCCTTCTTGGTGGCAGCACCTTGGTTCACAGGGAATTGAGCTTCCATTGCCATACAAAAGTGTTCACACAGAGATGGATAGATAGAGATATATTGGCCTGCTAAGACAATTTGGGTTTTGGTTGATAATTTCTCATTTATTGCTGTTTTAAATTTATTTGTTGTTTATCTGCTTTTGGCTTTTAATGATTGTTTCCTTCTATATTGTGTTTATATATTACTGTTAGCTACCTCAGGCACCTAACACAGGATGGCATAGTATAAATTTAAATAAATCATGTAGGTAGGAAGCCTTAAGCAAAGTGATAATGGTTCGTTCTGGCTCCCAGTGTGATTTTGCCATAGTTTCCTTGTGCATTTTACTTAATTTAAATTCTACAGATGCTTCAGACATTTGAATTTCCTGTCTTTGTATTTCTCCCACAGAAAATTCCACCTTGTTGTCTGTGTTCCGAAAGAGGTCACCTACAAAACAGCTGTCCTGCACGATTTTGTTTAAATTGTTGTTTGCCTGGACACTACTCGAGAGAGTGCCTTGAGAGAACGTACTGGAAAAAACATTGTAACCGCTGTGATATGAGAGGCCATTATGCAGACGTGAGTACACAGTTAACCAAAGCTACCCCATATTTCTTTCCCTGTTTCTCTCTTCAGAACCACTTGTTTTTGTCACAATTTGTTGGGGCAACCACCTAATCTCCCACTTATAGAACTGTGTCTAGTAGGCGGTATTTCTGGGCACACACATATTTCTGTTTACAATTAATATTTTCTGTATCTTCGTAATGTTTGGATTGATGATGAAGTAATAAAAATAGAATGCAAAAATGAAATCTGGCAGCGTTGAAATCTGGCAGGTCTGTATTCTTCTTTTATATTCTTTCTGTGTTGATTGCATTTGAGAATTTCTTTGAAACTTTGAGCAAATTTTGTACTTCCTTAACAATACCTTACTATACAGGATGTGGAATTATGTTTTTCCTTGTTTGTTTTGTTCATTTGTAAACATTTTCCCATGAAAAATGAATGTCATAAAATTCATGAAGAATTGCTGACATTCAGTGGAATGCCAATACATTTTAAAATCATTATATACATCTTTAAAATTACTTTAAAGATGGAATTGCTATTTTTGAATTTGTTGTACAGGCTTGGGAGTGGGGACTTGGTCACCATGGATACAGGCATGAAGTCTAATTATGACAGGATCTTGCATGTACAGTGGTAATAATAATAATAATAATAATAATAATAATAATAATAATAATAATAATAATAATAATAATAATAATTTATTATTTATACCCCGCCCATCTGGCTGGGTTTCCCCAGCCACTCTGGGCGGCTTCCAAAAGATGAAGGTACCTCAGGTTACGTACTTAATTCATTCCGGAGGTCCATACTTAACCTGAAACTGTTCTTAACCTGAAGCACCACTTTAGCTAAGGGGGCCTCCTGCTGCTGCCGCGCCACTGGAGCACGATTTCTGTTCTCATCCTGAAGCAAAGTTCTTAACCTGAAGCACTATTTCTGGGTTAGCGGAGTCTGTAACCTGAAGCGTATGTAACCCGAGGTACCACTGTACCTAACTAGCTCGAGTTCTACTTAAGTATAGTGAATAAGAGACTGAGAACAGAATTAGGAAATTCCTGGTTCAAATTTTCGCCTTTGCAGGGGGACCAGAGGAGTGCTCCCTGAGCCTTTTGAGCCAATCAATTAAAAAGAAAGTCTCCTGTCTTCTCTGTCTTGTCTTCTGTTACTTAGTCACACTAGAGTGTCAGGACTAACATGTGTGCATGATTGTGCACAGCCTGTATATAAATTTTATAATCAAGGTTCGTTTATGTTAGTGCTGAAGTATTCTTAACTACAATTAAGTCAAATGGGGAGAAATTGTCTTGGGGAGGAACTGAGCAGATACTGTGTGTGAATCCAATCTTTTAGCTTTCTCAGCTAAGTTATCTACACCAAAACCTACTTAGTATATTAACAGCAATACTATGGAGATGATGTCTGTAAGAGTACTCTAAAATATGCTAGATATACCCAAGAATGTGGGAGGTCTGGTTGTAGGAAGTGTGATGCCTCTTGGTTTTTTTCATAAATATGGGAAGTTCTGATTGCTCTAAGATGATTTTTGTGGGCAGTTTCTGTTTATTGTGCAATTATTTAACAAAAGAGTAGCCTGTTGGATCAACAGTCTTGTCCAGCATCCTATTCTCACAGTAGCCAACCAGGGATCAGCAGGAAGTTTGCAAGCAAGACCTGAGCACAACATAGCTTTTAAACTATACAGGCAAAATTCATGCAAATCTGAAAATGTTGGTTGTCATTCTTGACAACCTGCCCTGTTATGATCTTAAACTTCTGCATGATGTTTGCATAGAGGTGTCCATCACTTGGGCTATTGGAATCTACATCAGGCTCACATATTGAGGAAGAATCTAAAATTGTCTAGGTCAGAATTTCCATTTCTGAAGAGCCCAAAAAATCCTCTGTGTGGAGACGAACACACATACACCATTTTCTGGCAAGTGCATGTTTTCTAGGATAGTGCAATGTGTCTTCCTTGCCATATTTATTTGGGAGTAGGTCCCATTTATTTCAGCACTGAAGTAACTAAAGTATTTGGAGTTTTTTCATTCATTTCTACCTCCTGTGCTGGAGGCAGGGCTGCCAACTTGAATAAAATATTGGGGGGGGGACCTAGGTAAGCCTCACCCCACATAATCAATCATAAGACACGGTTCACACACCCCATTTGCATGGCAGTGC